>NC_058080.1:625974585-626591460 GCF_014858855.1 Bufo gargarizans
AGGTCAATAGAGGTCAATGGGAGAACCCCAGGCACCTGCTCGGAAGAGAAGAGGGTATCTGGTTCGCAAAAAAGGTTCGAAATTGATGGAAACCGCATCAAAATGGTTTGGAAATTTCAATGCAAATGGTTTTTCAGCTGAAAAACAAGGCAGATTCTGCTCATTTGCAGGTCTTTCCCATATGCCTATGTTTATGCAAATTAGTTTTTACATGACAAAACTGTATAGAAAGGTTATTGAATATTATGTTAGTACAATCAGAAAACTTTTTGTCTCCCTAATAATATTGATCTAGGTGCGCAGGTCCACCCAAGTCATCCAACAGATCTGAAGTAACTTTGAGGCTGGTTTGGAATGTCTCATAGTGCACAAGGCTGCTATTGTAAGGTATGCTGACTAAGCCTGTCATCTGTCTCATGGATAGATTGATGGCTTGCATATACCTGGCTTTTGGCATATAGCCTTTGTGTTGTTGTCTATTGTATGTCATAGATAATAGGAGTCCAAGACGCATCCAGCCATCCTCTTAATGCTGTTTCCGAACCATTTTGATTGGGTTTCCATCAATTTCTAACCTTTTTTTGTGAACCAGACACCCTCTTCTCTTCAGAGCAGGGAGTGCCTGGTTTGATGCTCGGGTCTTCCATTGACTTTTATTGTATTAAATTGTACTCGAGCACCCGCAGACTTTGGTCGAGCACTCGGATGTGCAGAGCATAGCGATGCTCGAGCCGAACAGCAGGTCGGCCGAGCATGCTCGCTCAATACTAATCGCTATTAATTATGACAGACTGAGAAATTCTACATTGGATGTAATGCTTTTACTTTAATATGATTTATCTCTAACATGACCTGTGGAAAACCTTTTGCTGTCAGTTATGTGTGAATCCAGCACTTCTGTTATTTTTGTTATTCTGCTCCTGTAACGGAGCAGAACAACAGAAATAACGAATGCTGATGTGAAAGAGCCCTTAGGTGTTCCCCTTCACTGACTGCTCTGTAATAAGTACCACTGAACAGGCTGTCAGTGAAAGTGAAAAGAATGACAACAGGTAACTGATGAGTTTAAATGGTTCCTGTTATTTCAACAAACTTTTCATGAATCAATAGTGCAGATGAGTGTAAGAGGCATTGTAATACACCTTATCCAAACAAAAAGACAGGGTGGCATTAGCAGGAGGTGCTCAAACCCACATGCAGTCGTGCATATATACAGGGGAGCAAATCCTGCACTTGTGGCCCGTTGCTAATGGCGATCCCCAGCAAAATGCATACGGTGGAGGATGCCCGCGGCGAACCACAAGTACCACAATAGACATCTCACACAAGGTAACAAGTGCGTATGTCATAATCAACATAAAAATGTAACAAAACAATAACAAATACAGGTGCACTCTGCAGTTTCACTAAACCCTCAAACTGATTTTAAAATTGAGAGATTAGTCAACATGTCCTACGGTGTAGAACATGTCTAAGCCCGGGCACCACGTCAAGGTTTCTCAAGTAGCCCGAGACCTAACGCTCTCCTACCTGAGCCGTATGGGCGATACCAGGAGCCAGTGGGCAAATTACAGGAGCATGAGGCCGACTCACAAACAGCTCACCTGTTACCTCCAGCATGTAACCATGCTTGCAATGGGAGGAGGGAGGGGTCTGTGAGTCCCACTCAAGACTGACTGATATGGCCCAGGCCTCACAGGTGCACCTAAATGTGGCCTGTAGATGGAAAACAGGCACATTTGAATTGGAGTTTATACACCTCCAGGAATCTATATATACAAACAAAAAGACAGGGTGGCATTAGCAGGAGGTGCTCAAACCCACATGCAGTCGTGCATATATACAGGGGAGCAAATCCTGCACTTGTGGCCCGTTGCTAATGGCGATCCCCAGCAAAATGCATACGGTGGAGGATGCCCGCGGCGAACCACAAGTACCACAATAGACATCTCACACAAGGTAACAAGTGCGTATGTCATAATCAATATAACAATGTAACAAAACAATAACAAATACAGGTGCACTCTGCAGTCTCACTAAACCCTCAAACTGATTTTAAAATTTAGAGATTAGTCAACATGTCCTACGGTGTAGAACATGTGTAAGCCCGGGCACCACGTCATACCGTAGGACATGTTGACTAATCTCTCAATTTTAAAATCAGTTTGAGGGTTTAGTGAGACTGCAGAGTGCACCTGTATTTGTTATTGTTTTGTTACATTGTAATACACCTTATCACAGGAAAATGTCCTTTTCTCCCTCTAACAGCTACCTCCCCTCTCCATACATTTATATTGGCAGCGTATGCGACCATTTAAAGGAAACACTAGTCCCTGCAGAGGGTTGTGGCCACCTAGGTGTGCTCATGAATCCCCCTTCTCTACTTAGGGCGGGTTCACATTGGCGTTATGAATTCCGTTTCTGTTCTCCGTTTTGATCCATCATAATAGAGGTCTATCGGCAAGCGATCCGTCTGGTTTCCTTTATCCAGGACAGAAAGGAAAGTCCTGTCGACAGGTTTCCGTTTTGAATACCATCTTACAAATTCTGTTATAACCATGGTGTAACGGAAAACAATAATGGAATTTGTAACGCTGATGTGAACCCACCCTTACAAGTCAAGAACAGTTTATTAGGCATTGCTATTTTAGAGTCCGTTGACTTGTATGGCTGAATAAGTGTCCATATTTGAGACTCTATTGTTTATGATAAAATACCTAATCTTACTTAAAGAGGTTAATCTGTAATATATTTTGATACTCTGTCCTTAAATTAGACCATCAATGCATGACTGATGGGGGTCATTTGAGGGTCATTTTCCCATAACTCCAGCCTATCAGCAAAACAAATGAATTACACATTGATGACCTATTCCTATACTGTAGATTTATCAAAAATGTATACTTTTTGAAGACATAATTCATTTTATAAATGAATTATAAATTATGAACTCATATTTTAGACTCCATTGCCTTTTTTAAGGGAGCCCCCTCCTTAGGTACAGCCTAGGCTTATCATTACTGGTGTTACCGTTTTGCACATACAACAGAAATATGTGAAATAAGTTCCAAACAGCAAAATGTAAAACTAATAATGTGGTTCTCAGACTGGTTTATTTCCTTTCTCTCTTCAATATGAGTAAGTGTTTGAATATCCATTATCAGAGGGGGTTTTATGTTCTCTTTATGAGCTTGTATTTTATCCTTCAAAAGTAATCTTTCTTTGTTATACACAAGAGTGACTGATCCAGGTTTTCATATGGTGATGAATTAGATGCCTTTCTAAACAATTTATAGTTAATCTCGATTATCAGTTAGGGCAACCTACTGTGATAAGTGCAGCCATGTTGTACTTTTTCAGAAGTGAGTGATATTCATTACATCATTTGCTATAGTAACCTTTTATGTATTAATGGCTGAAATGTAATAAAGCAAAGACGACCTTTTTTCTCCAGCACACAGGAGAGAAGCTATAAAGCATCTGACAATTTTCCTCAATTACCTCTCTCAAAGACAAAAAGAGCTTTATGCTACACAGGTGTAAAAATATAGAGCCACTTAAATTTATCACATAATCCATTACAGGATGTCAATGAAGCAAGTCTTCAGTGTTATTACCTTGCAGTCCATACAGTATTGTAGACTTTTGAGTGAGAATTATTTTCTTAGGAAATGAGTTATTTTATTAGATCACAAGGGTAAGTCATTTTAGGAATGATATCCTTACACCAGGACACCCACCCAAACAAAGTAGTTCACTGGTGGGGTCTTCTATTGTACTTCTACTATATTTATTTAGAATTAGTAAAAACAAGACAGTTGATCTAGCTGCTATAGAGAACTACAAGTCCCTATATTGACTTGGACAGCTCACAGTAACATAGTAACATAGACATAATTACCAACTTTAATGGGTTTGACAGGCATATAAAATATTACTGGCCTATCAGTCTTGTGCCATGCATACAAGAATCATCAATAAGACCAGAAATTGGCTGAAGCAGTCACAAGGATGTGTAACACGTCATTGGTGCGTCAAAGCAAGGGTTAACAGGTAAATAATGCTTAATTAAATTTTATAGCAAGTCCTACAGTTAGGCTAATTTTGTAGACTCCCATGCCAGGATCTATCAGAAGCTGAGCAGGGGCCAAAGCTGCCGGGTTCCTGCTTTGCCTATGGAAGCACTATGGACTTCCGGCCGCTACTGACATTGTACTTAGGGCAGTTAATACTGCTAGACCAGTGACTGTACCTTGCACACAACTTTTTTTATTTGCTGCGCATCCAGTCCCCTTCACCATGGTATCAGATAAGGTGTTTCTGCTCATGACCAACCAGTTGCACGCATACCAAACAGAGGAGACTGGAACCCCAAAGGAGAGAGTCGGTGGACAGATAGGTCTATTAGGACCTAACTTATAAGCATGTTAATGAAAACTTTTCTTAATTTATAATAAAACCATAAAGTAGAGCACTCCATCTACCGTATGTGGGGAGGAAAAGATAAATACTACAAAATAACAGGTATCTCAAAACAATGTAAAATGGACTTTGTATTAGAAGGAGTTTTAGGGCTTAATAGCCTTGACAGGGCATGCTAGAGAAAGTGATTCCAGAGTGACTACAATTTACAGTATAGGGAAATGCTGGATGGCAACAACACAACAGTACTCTACCTTATCAAGTAAGGAATTACCAGCTGTGGTCCATGGGTTACTGAACATTGGGTTACCAGCCATCATCCTGGTACTGGCAACACTATTTACTCATAGTAACACTTGTTGGCGAAGCATTAAAAATATTTCATCCCCATATTGTGGGGAAGATCTCTGCATGTAAATATAGTGGTCTCCATCACTAACGAGCAGGTGATTGCCGGGAAGGAGAACTTCCTTCCCGACAGTCACCTGCAAAATCTTTTAATGTAATACAGCTCTAAGTCTTAATAGACAAATCTTTCTACCCACTCTAGTGTTTGTTTTTGCATGGTACAAATGTCACAAAGGTGGCCGCAAATTTGCTGGCACTAAATATGGCTAAATCAAAAATTCATACAGCTCCATTTCCATCATTGCATCGATGGTCCTGACTTATGTGATGTTGTAGTAGGAATGCAGGTGAGTCACAATGAATCCATTCTGAGATACTGGATTCCATACTGTTTTCCATGACTCGCAGAACAACTATAACATTATCACATCTCTGTGTCATTTAGATCTGTAGATATGTGGTTCCTGTGTGAGCTTTGCTACAGAAGATGGCTGCACTTGCGTACAGTGTACGTTTACAGTCTATTAGTTTAGCCTGAATCTCTGCTGCCCTGGGTCTCACAGGCAGGCTGTTAGTGTATTACACTGGTAGTGCACTGACAGCTAATGCATTACAATGCACATGTATTGTAATGCATTGTAGTTCCACAGTGGGACAAAAAAAAAAAGTAAAAAACAAAAACAAAACAAAATGCTCTCTTCCCAAAATTAATATATATAAAATTGCACAAAATAGGAAAAAATAAAAATAATTGACATATTAGGTATCACCACATCTATAGCAACCTGCTCTATAAAAATATTACATGAAATATCCCCTCAGGTGAATGCTGTAAAAAGAATTAACATAAAAACAGCCATATATTGTCACCTTGCCTCACAAAAAAAGTGTAATACCAAGCAATCAAAAAGTCATATGTACTCCAAAATGGTACAAATCAAACAGTCATCTCATCCCGAAAAAATGAGACCCTACATAAGTGTCATGGAACCATGAACCAGACGTACAACAAGAGATGAGTGGAAATAAGAAGGCTTTATTGAAAATAAAGCTGTAAGGCAAAAGTCCAAACGGATGGCTAAACCGAAGCAGGGTCTTGCGAAACCAGAGATCAGGAACCAGAAGGGTAGTCAGATGAAGCCAGGATCAGGAACCAACAGGGTAGTCAGACGAAGCCAGGATCAGGAATCAGCAGGGTAGTCAGACGAAGCCAGGATCAGGAACCAGAAGCAGCAGCAGTCTTAGAAGCATGTGAGCACAGGAGGACCAAGCAGGGAACTGAAGCCACAGGCCTCCTATATATATGAGCTAGGCATCCAGCTCCTCCCAGTGGGAAGGAGGAGCCGCAGGGTGGGAGGCTACAAGAAACCCAGAAACCAAGATGGCCGCCAGCACATGTCAAACGAAGGAGAACAGCAAGGAGGTAAGACCATGACAGTACCTCCCCCTCAAGGGCCCCTCCTCCGCGGAGTAAGGAACGGTTTCTGAGGGAAGCGTGCGTGGAAGGCTCGGAGCAAGGCAGGAGCATGGACATCTGCGGAGGGAACCCAGGAACGCTCCTCTGGACCATAACCATGCCAATGGACCAAAAACTGCACCCGGCCGCGGACCAGGCGTGAGTCCAGGATATTGCTCACCTCATACTCCTCACGATTGCCCACTTGGACCGGATGAGGCCGAGGAATCGAGGAAGTGAAACGATTACACACCAGTGGCTTCAAGAGGGAGACATGAAACACATTGGAGATCCGCATGCCAGGAGGAAGCGCAAGGGCATAGGCTACCGGGTTTACCCTGCGAAGCACTCGGAAGGGACCAACAAAGCGAGGCGCCAGCTTGGGAGTGGGCACTCGAAGGTTGAGGTTGCGGGTGGACAACCATACGCGGTCTCCGACCTGGTAGGAAGGAGCGGGCGCTCGTCTGCGATCAGCCTGGAGTCTCTGGCGCTGCGCAGAGACCTCAAGGGACCTCTGGATCTGTACCCAAGAAGCACGTAGGACGGAAAGGTGATCCTCCACAGCCGGAATATCCTGGGGAGAGAATACCTCCGGTAACACGGCAGGTTGGAACCCATAATTGGCCATGAAGGGAGACGTCCCAGAGGAAGAGTTCACCGCCGTGTTCCTGGCAAACTCAGCCCAAGGCAGGAGGTCAACCCAATTGTCTTGGTGATCGGAGACATAGCAACGAAGGAATTGCTCCAAGGCCTGGTTGGATCGTTCTGCGGCCCCATTGGACTGAGGGTGGTAGGCCGATGAGAAAGAGAGATGAATCCCCAACTGGGAGCAAAAGGCGCGCTAGAACCTGGACACAAACTGACTCCCCCGATCCGATACAATCTCCTTGGGCAAACCGTGCAACCGGAAGACCTCCCTGGCAAAAATCGAGGCCAACTCTTGTGCAGAGGGTAACTTCTTGAGAGGTACACAGTGGCACATTTTGGAAAACCGATCCACTATCATGAGAATGACCGTATGGCCTCGGGATGCAGGGAGGTCCACAATGAAATCCATCCCCAGGTGTGACCATGGACGCTCCCCGGTGGCTATGGGTTGCAAAAGGCCCAACGGAAGGTGCCGAGGGGACTTACTCTGGGCACAAACGGAGCATGCCGCTACATATGCGGCGATGTCGGAACGTAGAGAAGGCCACCAGAACAGACGTGAAACAGCCCAGGACAGCTGATTCTTTCCAGGATGCCCCGCGGCCTTGGAGTTATGGTAGGTTCGCAACAACCGAGTGCGCAACTCCTCAGGCACAAAACACCTGCCGTTGGGTCTCCCAGAGGGAGCACCAGATTGAGCCGCCAAAATCTGCTCACCCAGGGGAGAGGTCAGGCTGGTGCGAATGGCGGCCAGGATCTGATTCGGAGGTATGACCGAAGTCGGAATCGACTCCTCCCCGGACAGCTCGGAGTACTGCCGTGATAAGGCATCCGCTCTGATGTTCTTGGAACCGGGTAGGTAGGAGACCACGTAATTAAAACGTGACAAGAACAGAGCCCATCTGGCCTGACGTGGTGTCAATCTCTTGGCCTCAGAGAGGTAGGTCAGATTCTTGTGGTCCGTCAGGATGAGAACCGGAACCACCGAGCCCTCGAGCAAGTGCCTCCATTCTTTAAGGGCCTGCACGATGGCCAATAACTCCCTGTCACCAATCTGATAGTTGCACTCCGCGGAAGACAGTTTCCGGGAGTAAAACCCACAAGGAAGCAGAGGACCCTCTGGTGTTCTACGCTGAGACAGGAGGGCGCCTACTCCCGTCTCAGACGCGTCCACCTCGAGGACAAACGGCAACCCAGGGTTGGGATGCGACAGAATCGGAGCCGACACAAAGGCGGACTTTAGAGCCTCAAAAGCTCGGATGGCCTCGGGCAGCCAGACCTGGGGATTACTGCCCTTCCTGGTCAGATCCGTGAGAGGCTTGGCTAGCATGGAAAAGTCCCTGATGAACTTCCGATAATAATTGGCGAAGCCCAAAAAGCGCTGCAGGGCACGAAGACCACTGGGCTGGGGCCACTGTAAGACAGCCGAAACCTTCTCAGGATCCATCGAGAACCCCTCAGCGGAAATGATGTAACCTAAGAAGGTTACCTGGGATCGGTGAAATTCGCATTTCTCAAGCTTACCGAACAGCTTGTTCTCTCGTAACCGTTGCAACACTCGTCTGACATCCAGAATGTGGGCCTCCATGGATTCAGAATATACCAAGATGTCATCCAAATAGACCACCACACACTGCTGCAACAGGTCACGGAAAACATCGTTGATGAATTCCTGGAAGACTGCGGGCGCATTGCACAACCCAAAGGGCATAACCAAGGATTCATAATGACCGGTCCTGGTGTTAAACGCGGTCTTCCACTCATCGCCCGCCTTGATCCTTACCAGGTTATATGCCGCCCTCAGGTCGAGTTTGGTAAAGACCGTGGCCCCTTTGAGGCGATCGAACAGCTCGGAAATCAAGGGTATCGGGTAAGCGTTCTTGATCGTGATGCGATTGAGACCCCTGTAATCGATGCAAGGCCTCAACTCACCGCCCTTCTTTTTCACAAAGAAAAATCCAGCCCCTGCCGGGGACAAGGATTTGCGAATGTGTCCGCGTGAAAGCGCCTCCCTCACGTACTCCTCCATGGCCTCATTCTCCGCTACCGACAGTGGATAGACTTTGCCACGAGGAAGAACGGCACCAGATTGTAACTCTATGGCACAATCGTATGGGCGGTGCGGAGGTAGGGCAACCGCACGCACCTTATCGAATACATCCCGGTACTCCTCGTATTCAGGAGGCAACAGAGAGTCCGAGGAAGTACACAGCAACTTGACAGGCCCATGGATGCAACTAGCCCCACACTGCGGTGACCACGAGAGGATCTCGGCCGATTTCCAATCGAAAGTCGGATTATGCTTCTGGAGCCAGGGGTACCCCAAGACCACCGAGTAGTGTGGAGACGACATAACCTGGAGACAGACCGACTCTCTGTGAACGGCACCAATGGCCATCCCCACTGGAAGGGTCTCATGAGTCACGTGTGGCGGCAGAAGGGGTCTGCCGTCTATCGCCTCAAGAGCCAGTGGGGAACCTCGAGGCTGCAGAGGAATGGAATTGGCGGCAGCGAACACACTATCAATGAACAAACCACCAGCACCAGAGTCCACCAACGCCTGGGTCGTCACCGAGCCCCCGACCCAGGAGAGGACAACAGTAATCAGTGGTTTGTCAACACGGGAAACCGGGGACGAGGAGACTCCACCCAAGATCTGCCCCCGACAGGATCTCAGGTGCGAGCGTTTCCCGGACGGTTCGGGCATGCCAACCGAAAATGCCCACCGAGACCACAGTACATGCATCGGCCCTCGCGTCTCCGGAGTACCCTCTCCCTCTCGGACAGGCGAGCAAACCCCAGCTGCATGGGTTCACCCCCAGACAAGTCATCCCCAGGAGGCGTGGGAGGAGAGGGAGGCACGGGTGGGACAGCAAACGTAGGCGCCATTCTGTTAGAAGGCCTCCGCAGGCTCTCCTGAAAGGAAGGTCTCTCCCTGAGTCTGGTGTCAATCAAAATCAGGAAAGAAATAAGAGACTCGAGCTCCACAGGTAGGTCCTTAGCTGCAACCTCATCCTTCAAGGCATCCGAGAGACCATGAGAGAAAGCAGCGACCAGAGCCTCATTATTCCAGCCCACCTCTGCTGCCAGGGTACGAAACTCAATGGCGTATTCAGCTACGGATCGTGAACCCTGTCTGATGGACATAAGGAGCTTTGCAGCAGAGGCAGCACGAGCCGGCACATCGAATACCTTCCGAAGAGAAGCAACAAAACCGGAAAACTCGGCAACCACCGGATTGTTGTTCTCCCATAAAGGGCTGGCCCAGGCCAAGGCCTTGTCCGAGAGCAGTGAGATCAAGAAGCCCACCTTTGATCTCTCAGTAGGAAAGGCATGTGGCAGCAACTCGAAGTAAATGCCCACCTGGTTAAGGAAACCTCGGCACTGAGTTGGCTCTCCCCCAAAGCGCTGTGGAAGGGGGGCAGAACCGGTCATGCCCCGAAACACCGCAGGCGCAGCAACAGGTGTCGGGGTAGACTCTGGCGCAACAACCGGAGCGGCAGTAGGAGCGGGCCCAGGAGCGACAACCGACCCATCGGCAACGGAAGCTAAATGAGCCGTGCGTTCAAGCAGGGTTTGCAACGCCACAGCGAACCGACCCAACAGGTGATCCTGCTGATCAAGTCTGGCAACCAGCGTAGGTAGCGAGGATGGCCCTGTACCGTCAGAATTCATGGCTTGGTCCTAATGTCATGGAACCATGAACCAGACGTACAACAAGAGATGAGTGGAAATAAGAAGGCTTTATTGAAAATAAAGCTGTAAGGCAAAAGTCCAAACGGATGGCTAAACCGAAGCAGGGTCTTGCGAAACCAGAGATCAGGAACCAGAAGGGTAGTCAGATGAAGCCAGGATCAGGAACCAACAGGGTAGTCAGACGAAGCCAGGATCAGGAATCAGCAGGGTAGTCAGACGAAGCCAGGATCAGGAACCAGAAGCAGCAGCAGTCTTAGAAGCATGTGAGCACAGGAGGACCAAGCAGGGAACTGAAGCCACAGGCCTCCTATATATATGAGCTAGGCATCCAGCTCCTCCCAGTGGGAAGGAGGAGCCGCAGGGTGGGAGGCTACAAGAAACCCAGAAACCAAGATGGCCGCCAGCACATGTCAAACGAAGGAGAACAGCAAGGAGGTAAGACCATGACAATAAGACAATGGCTCAAAAAAATAAAAATAAATGGCTCTCAGAAAATGGCAACATAAAAACAAAATATTTTTATTTTCAAAAAGCTTTTACTGTGTAAAATTGAACAAAAAAATAAATAAAATAGACATGTTAGGTATCATTGCATGATAAAGACACATTTGGAGGCGGCTTATCTCCTGGGAGCTCAGAAGGATTGTGTGAAAATATACATTTAGCATGATCCTTCTCTCCTCTGACATCATTTTTCAGGGGACAGTCAAGAGTATTAGCCGAACACTCCGAGAATGGTGGGTTTGGCCAACAATACTAATGTGGGATTAACCCTTGTATGATTTGCATTTGGATTCCCTTGTCTACATTTGCAACTCTAATGTAAGCTGCAAGATGTCTTAACCAGACATGATATTTAGGGATGAGAAAATTTCATATTTTGAAGTTCGAGTTCGGGATGGGGTATATGCTGAATTGCGTTATGGTTTCCGTTACCACGAACAGAATTCATAACAGAATGCCTTTAGAGGCATTCCGTTATTTATTCCGTCATAATAAAAGTCTATGGCCTGCATAACGGATCCGTCCGGTTTCCGTTATACAGGAGAGGTGCATTTAGAAGAGCAGTGTTGAGAAATGTTGCTCCCTTCCCGACAATTTGGCTGCTCATTAAGTGGAAGTGAAGCACTGTATTTACATGCAGCGATCACCTCCACAGTATGCGGGTCAGTGATGGCTGCTGTTATCGTTTGTCCCCATACAAAATCACTGTTCCTTGGCTGCTACACCAGCTACACCTTTTCTTGTGTCTATTATTTGGAACAAGAATTCATAGGAATGCTCATTCTATATAATTAGACCCAACATCGGGCTGTATAAATGTGGCTTAACCACAAAGGTCAAGCTGTTGAGGAAGGTCAAGCTGTTGATTGCATGTTTTCACTTCAGTAAATAGCATGTATTATGTAAAGAAAGTTAATACAAGGCACTTACTATTGTATTGTGATTGTCCATATTACCTCCTTTGCTGGCTGAATTCATTTTTCTATCACATTATACACTGCTCGTTTCCATGGTTACAACCACCCTGCAATCCATCAGTGGTGGCCGTGCTTGCATACTATAAAAAAGCACCCGCTTATGTGCACTCCTATGGTCCCAATCACCAGAGAGGCCGGCTCAAGCACGAGCACCACTGATTGATTGCAGGGTGGTCGTAACAATGGAAACAAGCAGTGTATAATGTGAGGGAAAAGAATCAGTCAGCAAAGAAAGGAATATGGACAATCACAATACATTATTAAGTGGTTTGTATTAACTTTCTCTACATGATGAATGCTATTTGCTGAAGTGAGACAGCGCCTTTAAGGTGAACGCAGACTAAAGATCTGTAATGGCAGAATCCAGGTAAACTGCAAATGGTTCTGCCATAAATTGCAAACAAATTTGCAGTTTAAACTTCAATTTTCTTGTTTTCGGTAGTTTAAAGTTTACTTGTCTATCAACATAGTTAAAGTAATTTTAGTTTCATCTCTATCTCAGAATGAACATTTTCTTACCTGCAAATCAATTAAGTGAAACCTGCAAAAAGTCCTACTCTGCAGCTTGTTTTGCTGTGAGATATGAAATTACGTTCATGGGATCTTTAAGACTAACATGGCGTATTACACGCTTTCCTATTTCAAGAATTCATATTTTGTCGGTGTTGTTGCTTATTGAATACACAAATTCAATATTTTTTATAATTATGCTAATATATGAAAAGAATTAAATTAGAATGCTTCAGTATCATATTGTTCTGCTATCTTCCTAGGATTTACGGTACATTAGATTTACATTTTTTTATGAGTAAGCAATTTATGCCTCTTGTAGTGTTTTCCCCACTGTGGCAGATATTACAAAACAGATTCAATCCTCTTTCAGAGCTTTTAATTAAGTGCCTTTAATAATTATGTTTTGAAACCGGGTCTCTTTGGGATTTCACAGTTTGATTACTTTACATAAGAGCAGTTGAGGCCCATCAGATTGGAATCCATTATCAAAATAAAGCTTTGGACTTTTGTTGCAAAAATACATAAAAAGGCAAAAATGACAAATTATAATTAAAACTCAAGCCAACCAATCAAATATATGATGAATATATTGTACTTTTATTTTCCATCCTACATGTTGCTTTGTTTTATTCAAGTGGTTATTTACATTTCCTTTATATAGAGTTCTTAGAACTTTTAGATTTAATCAGCGCAATATATATATTTTTTATTAGAATATGATCGAGTGTATACTTTAATCATAAACTAAAGAAATCTTATCACTTTGTATAAATCCAAGGAACAGGATTAATATTCTAAACCGTATCTTACTTGGATTACAGTGGTATCATTGGAAAACAGTGACCATAACTGTGAAGAACATCCTCTAGAAAATGCATTATTATAGCTAGCCTGCATATTATATAATACGGCCTGTATAGTAGTGTAGGGCCATACTGTAGCTCATCATTCCTCGGATGCATGGAGACATACAGAGCTTGAGAAAGGAAAAGGAGATCCCCTTCAAGGGGTTGTGTCACAAAACATATTCTACGTTTTTTAAACCAGCACCTTGCACTGAATACTTTTGTAATTGCATGTAATTAAATGTTTATCATAGCCAGTGAGTTATTCAATAAAATGTATCTGTGTAGCGCCACCTGCTGTTTGTTCTTTTCCTTGTTTTTTGTCCGTCTCACTGAGCAGATCAAGTGGGCTCAGTTTAAAATCTTCAACTGTCAGCAGCCATATGTTCTGTTAGAAGCTGTGACAGTTACAGGGAGAGAGACGCAGCAGAAAGTACAGTCCCCCTGAGCTGTGACAGGAAGAGAGCTGCAGCAGAGCAATTAGAGCGGTGAATGTAGACATCTCTGGACCCATGTGCAGTACAGGGTGGTTCTAGCTTTGTTAGAAAGGTATTGTCATGTACATAACCCCTGTAAACACTGATTGGCATGTGTTCACACTCAATCTTCATCTTTCTGGGTATATGGCATTTACTTACAATGTTGATCTGTTCCTGAGACATTGAATTTTGAGTACCCCTAAATACCCCTAAATAACTATATGATTATAAATAAATATGTTTGCATTGAAGCTGTGGTGCTCTGTGCATTCATCTAGCACAGGGATGCTCAAACTGCGGCCCTCCATCTGTTGCAAAACTACAAATCCCATCATGCCCTGCTGTAGGATGATAGCTGTAGGCTCTAGCAGACATGATTGGAAGGGATGTAGAGTTAAAGTTGACTCCAAAAGTTTTTGGTTGGTAGATTTATATAAGATAAGGTACATTCATAGGTTTTACAGAATACAAAAAAAAGTGCCCTGCTCCGTAGTTGCTATATTACAGAGCTGTTATCCTCTAGAAGCTCAGTTTGTAGGTGAGAATAGCTCCATGATAAATGCTTATGGGTGCGTATGGTTTAACCTTGTGCATGGAGCCTAATTATTATTATTATTATTTTCAATACTATTACTATTATCTCAGTAAAGTTACTGTGTTGTGGCAGGTGGGTTCACACAATTTGTACACTAAGGAGAGCCTCAAATTTACATACAGTAAATAAAGAAAGTAAAGCAATTTAAAATCATAAAAACATTGCAGGGAATTTATCATTAGGAGGACATTTGAAGTCAGTTTTGCTCGAGTCTGCGTTGGAGTACTTTATGCTACATTTATCGAATGTCACAGGTTGTTTGATACATTTGTCTTGTCCTTAAAACTAACACTTCTGTCTAGAGAAGCTCCTCCAGTTTTCCTTCTCCACCCTCCTCCTGGAGTGAGACTGCGACTTTTTTGCGACTTAAAAAAAAAAGTCCAAATGATAATTCTCGAGTGAAACTCATTAAGGGCTCTTTCACACCTGAGTTCTTTTCTTCCGGCATAGAGTTCCGTCGTCGGGGCTCTATGCCGGAAGAATACTGATCAGGATTATCCTAATGCATTCTGAATGGACAGTCCGTCCTTCAGGATGCATCAGGATGTCTTCAGTTCCGGAACGGAACGTTTTTTTGGCCGCAGCAAATAGCTCAGCATGCTGCGCTTTTTGCTCCGGCCAAAAATCAGGAACACTTGCCGCAAGGACGGATCCGGAATGAATGCCCATTGAAAGGCATTGATCCGGATCCGGCCTTAAGCTAAACGTCGTTTCGGCGCATTGCCGGATGCGACGTTTAGCTTTTTCTCAATGGTTACCATGGCTGCCGGGGCGCTAAAGTCCTGGCAGCCATGGTAAAGTGTAGTGGGGAGCGGGGAGCAGCATACTTACCATCCGTGCGGCTCCCGGGGCGCTCCAGAGTGACGTCAGGGCGCCCCAAGCGCGTGGATGACGTGATCGCATGGATCACATGATCCATGCGCATGGGGCGCTCTGACGTCATTCTGGAGCGCCCCGGGAGCCGCGCGGACTGTAAGTATGCCGCTCCCCGCTCCTACTATGGCAACCAGGACTTTAATAGCGTCCTGGGTGCCATAGTAACACTGAAAGTATTTTGAAGACGGATCCGTCTTCAAATGCTTTCAGTACACTTGCGTTTTTCCGGATCCGGCGTGTAATTCCGGCAAGTGGAGTACACGCCGGATCCGGACAACGCAAGTGTGAAAGAGGCCTAACATAGCTAACGTCAACCACTTTTCCACCCATATTACAAAACTCAAGTGAGTGGTGTAAAAATGCCAAAGTCGCAACATTTTGCGCAGTCGAGTGCAAAGAAGTTGCAAAAGCCCTATTTTGTGACTTTTTGGCATCCGAATTCTGGAGTGAAGGTATGATAAATCAGGGCCATTATGTTTGCACATATCTTAGCTCCTGTAGAGTACGGTTGTTTCTTTGCACTTGTTTGCTTTTGCATTGCAGCCACAGAAGGTATAACCTGAACATTTAGATCTAGAGATGAGTGAATCAATTTAATTAGAATCAAATTTAACACAAATTTTTGGCGATTTGATTTGTAGTACCCCACAGGGAGCCCTACCATTCCTACACCTAGCTACTGTGTCTAATGGCAAGCAAAGGCTGTCATCTGTGTATTTATTTCCAGGTCCTCTGAAACTGTATAACTAATAACATTGCTATTACCATTCCATGCTTCCCCCTTTTGGGCAGAAGTGGGCTAGTCCCGCTTCTCACCAAGGGAAGTGTCGCAGTTAGTCGAGAGTGGAGTCGAGAGTTGGAGTGAGAGAGTAAAGCAGCATGGTGTGGTGAGGGAGCATTTCCCCTCACTGCTGCAGGAGCTTTGGGAAAGTAGCTCAGAGAGAAGCACACTCCTGATATATAAAAAGACTTAGTTACCTCTGAGAGGCAAAATGGTGTCCAAAGACTCTTACTCAGCAAAACGGGTCACAGGATACCTCACTCTCTTAAGAAACAGTTACTGAACCTGATAGGAACCTGACTGAATCCAGAGATTAGCACAGGAGAGACGGAAAGCAAAGTATTCAAGTTTACCTGCCAGTTTACCCTGGCAGGTAAACTTAACCTGCTGGAGCCAAGAGAAAGATCACAAGTTTATTACACGTTTATTGCAGTAAAAACTATTAAACTTTACCAAGTCTGGACTCTACTTACTCCACCAACTACAACTCCTTTGTTGCTATGGAGCCTAATACTGGGGAGCCATAGAATCCAGGTAGGAGCACCGTGACACAAAACTATCAGGCCACATCACCAAGAAGAAGGAGGATTACATGACCCCAGAAAATGTCTTATATGTCACCGTCACTTTGACATTACTAAAGATGTCTTAATGTTAAAGAGCTTGAAAGCAGTTCCATAGGAGACCCCAGAGTGTCATACACAACTTGACAGGGCAAATGAGACACTTTTGATTTAGGTCAAATTTATTCATATCTGAAACTAATAGTCTGAGCAATTCGGCCGAATTGAATCTGAATCAATTTTCTGGAAATTTTTACATTACTATTTATACCTATTTGTTAGGAGATTTTATTTATATTTTTATTTAGCAGAACTATATCCTTTGGGCAGTCTAGACTTTATTAATTTATGATTTGAATAAAACAGGTTATCTTTCTGTACAATTCTACAAGTTGGCACTACTATTTTACACATTTATATGCATAAGGAAATTGTACTTGTTATTGATCTGCTGAGCTTTGCAATCAATTTCCAACTGTAAAAAGTCTGTTTAGCTCTGTCTAAAATGTATAATGTGAAGAACCTAAGAACTTGCACAGAAAGTAACCAACTGTATTTCAAAATCAATAGAAATAGGGATAACTGTAGCACTGTTAGCTACGCATAGTGCCATCTCATGTTAATTGTAGTCCCATTGGCCTGGTGATACTTTGTACACTCATGACACTTTATCAATTGAATGACTCGAGCATATTGAAGCTAGTGAACAAAGGTAATTTTTCAAACTGGAAACATTCTTCAGATTAGATAAACTGAGCAGTTTATCACAGTTGGAGATTGATTATGTGTAATGCAAATGAGTAACAAACACAGCATTCATTAAAGTAGTTGTCTGGTTTGGCACAATCCACCTCAGATGAAGGTTCCCCTTGAGTGTAGGGGATGATAATGAGAATGCTTTCTGTTTTTCCAGTGCTGCTCTAGGGAAAAGAGATGCAACACAGTGTATGTGGATCCACTGTATCACTAATTGAAATTAGCTTAGGGCTACTCCTAATGAGATTATATAACTGGGCCTTCTGGTTTTCACCCTTTTACATCCTACAGAGATCAGTTTTTTTCTGTAGGGTAACCACCAAGCTGCTACCTCTTGAAGCAGTCTGTGTTCAATGACAGCGGACTCACATGGGCCAAGAGACACTGGTGTATGAAACCAAATGGGACACGCAGATGCATAGTCAGTGGACAAGCTGAGGTCAGGGGAGGCAGAGTTCATTCAATACGGTAAGCAGTCCAAGTGTCAGGGCAGGAGACACACAATCCGTACAATAAACAGGCAGTGATCAAAGGGGTGGAACCAATTCAACACAGTCAGGTAGCGGTCAGGCATGGGTGATCAGTATAGTTAGTAATCTTATTGCTGAGGCACCTTCCTGATGTAAACATACATTAAATAACCCAGGGAAGGCTGTCATAGGCAGGGGGCTGACAGGACATTCGTGCACGGACTATTTAAGAGCTGGATAGGGCATGTGGGTGCCCAAATGGAGCCAAGACTGGAGGCAGAAAGTGAGAAGTTATAAAGGGCCTAATACTTACAAGAATGCCTATGCCCTCCAGCAAGGAGTGGGGAGATTCAGGAGGTCATAGATCATTGGCATCACAAGAGCAGATAACAAGACATTAATTGATGTCTACTATAATTTCTTTAGTAACATTACTTTCAGCTTTTAAATAATACAGAGATATCTAAATTAGGTTAGCTCATTTAATTAGTTCATTATGCTCTAACAAGTCTATAAGAAGGATAATGTGTAATGCCTACATCTTTTTCATAGATTTATTGAACAGTATAGGTGAATGGGGAAATTGTCTTGGTCTCTCTCCACAGATGGCTCAGCTTGATATAACATTACATTCTTACCACTCCCCCCCCTAGATAAAAACTTAACAACCTGACCAGAAGGTAAGGTCTATAAATTGGAAGCCATCTGTTCATATTGCTGATAGCACATGATAAAGGGGTTGTCTGAGATAATTAAAAATCTTATGCTGTGGTATAACTCTGAGGACTGTCATTGGCTGCAGTAGTCACATGCATGCATGTCAGTGGGCACTAGAGATGGCCCGGCGGTCGGTTCACGGCAAACTCTGCGTGTTCGCGATTCTCTGAACATGCGAACATATGGCAATATTCGCGCCCGCCATATTCTTTTACATTATGAAGAACTTTGACCCATGACACATCCATCAGGTGGTACAGAACAGCCAATTGAGACTTTTCAGCACATGGACATACCCCCTACCTTATAAATAGACCTGATCTGGCTGCCATTTTAGATTCTGTCTTTTGTCAGTGTAGGGAGAGGTTTCTGTGTGGAGCAGGGGCAGACTGTTAGTGACACAAATCGCTAGCTAATAGGTCCACAAAAGTCCTTTTAAGGACTGGTATAGGTGTGCTATTTAAAGGTGTGCAGTACATAGGGGTGTAATACACTTATAATATACTTTCTGACATAGAAAGCATATTATATTGGATTTGTATTGTGCAGCATTGTGACTGGTGAGCGGTTCTGCAGCAACACTACAACTACAAAGAGTGACAAACGCAATTAGAAAAAATAATTATAACTGGGGTGATATACCATGCCAAAGAAAAATAAAAAGAATACCGAAACGGGAGCCGCACATCTAAAAAATACAAATGTATTCAAGGGAACAGACACAACACAAAATGGATTAAAATCGTTGTATACAAACAAATCAAGGCCATGTGAACCATGTATCGGCACACGCCCATCTGACTCACCACAAACTCATAGACAGACCCCCACATCCATAAGCATATAACATTATAAAGTGCATGTAATCCATCAACAATAAATAAGGCTCAAATACTTATCATAAAAATGGCAAGATGGGGGCATGCGTGGTTGTCAGAAGAAAAGCCCAACGCGTATCGCCAGACTTGCTGGCTTCCTCAGGAGTGCCTAATCCTTGGTGGCCCATGGTCAGATATATATATACTAAATAATCAGGTGATGATACATTTTACCTGCGTCCTGGTCCCAGATGGAAAGAGGGGGCGGTGACCACCTCGTTAGCATGGAGGGGCAGGGAGTGATGAGAGGTGGTCTCGCGGAGTACACATGTGTAGCAAGTATAGAGAGCGAACGGTGCGCGCTGCGTTTCAAGGATCGGATGTAGCAGCACGCGCAGGCTCGTAAGGCACCCACTGCGTGTCAGCAGTCGGAAGTGCCATGATGCGCATAGATCACAGGGTATGCCGCGGCGAGAGATGCTGCGGATGCGCGCAGAGCAACAGAAGGAAAAAGGGGAAGAGAAAAAGAAGCATATATAGGATAACACAATATTTATAGATAAAACAGAGAATCGAGGAATCGATGTCAGGGAAATACAGCCAGTATATAGAAATCAACAATGAGGGACTATAACAAAGACAAATCGGAAAGGGGACAAGGTGAAAACAAAACACAAAAGTGAAGTGAATTAAAAAAGGGGTGAAAAAATAATAATAGTAATAGTTAATAATGGTGATAGTGATCATTGTGAATTCCTATTGAAATCATAGTAAAGCATTTTTTATTTTTTTATTTTTTTATTTATTTTCTGGTTTGTATTTCTAGATGTACATGCTGCTCACTCACATGCGACTACTTGGTCTCTCATCTTGGGTTTACTGGGCTACCTTTCTTTGGCACTTTGGCTTGGAAATCACTTGATTACTGTTCATCAAATGGAACTTCACTGGACCACCATCGAAGAGGACCTTTTTTAGATTTTTTTGTCTGTTTGGACATGTGGGGACTGATTTATTTGGCATGTCTCATGACGATCTGTTGCATATATATATTGGATGCTATACCCCCCTATAATGCCATTTGTTAAAAAAAAATCTTTACCCTGCGGCCTTGGCGTGGGGTGCTGTGGACTGCAGCACGGAGCAAATCCTGTCCTAACCTCTTTTTTTCCCCCTCCCCTCTTTTTCTTTTCTTTTTTCTTTTTTTTTGTTGTAAATATTGTTCAAAATATAGAAGATTAAATACATTCAATAAGTATAGAATATATTTTTATATCTAAAAAACGAAATAATAAAGAATCTCTTTTTTCGTAAGAATAGTTTGAATAATTCTAAAAATAAATATGAACTATAAACAAATATTCATTTACTCTAACTATAATAATAATAATAATAATAATAATAAATAATATGAAAAATATAGAATTTAATAATAAAAAATATAGAGAAGAGATAATTCTAAAAAAAATTGAAAAATCTTTAATTAAAAATATAAAAATAAGAAATAATAACAAAAATATAAAAAATGTAGAAAATATATATAAAATAATACTTTAAAAAAAGTATAAATAGAAAACAAATAATAAAATACTTTGACATAAATATCTGAATGAGAAATCTAGTGTTGGGAATCAAAATGGGTGAATATTATAAATTAGGTAAAAGTTTTGGGGCAAAAATAAATAAAAATGAGGTTTTTGTGTTCGTTCATACACTCCCGGGTGTTGAATCGTGCAGCTGAATTAACACGTCAAGTCCTTCCGACAGGCGGTTAATTCTGCACACAATTTAATTATAGATATCCAATATGGGCCATATTTTCGGGCTCCAATGGTGCCCCCTCGTGCACTAATTAATATAATATAATAAAATAAAAAATGCTTTATTATGATTTCAATAGGCATTCACAATGATCACTATTACCATTATTAACTATTACTATTATTAAAAAAATTTCACCCCTTTTTTAATTCACTTCACTTTTGTGTTTTGTTTTCACCTTGTCCCCTTTCCGATTTGTCTTTGTTATATTCCCTCATTGTTGATTTCTATATACTGGCTGTATTTCCCTGACATCGATTCCTCGATTCTCTGTTTTATCTATAAATATTGTGTTATCCCATATATGCTTCTTTTTTTCTTCCCCTTTTTCCTTCTGTTGCTCTGCGCGCATCCGCAGCATCTCTCGCCGCGGCATACCCTGTGATCTATGCGCATCATGGCACTTCCGACTGCTGACATGTAGTGGGTGCCTTTCGAGCCTGCGCATGCTGCTACATCCGGTCGTTCGCTCTCTATACTTGCTACACATGTGTACTCCGCGAGGCCACCTCTAATCACTCCCTGCCCCTCCATGCTAACGAGGTGGTCACCGCCCCCTCTTTCCATCTGGGACCAGGACGCAGGTAAAATGTATCATCACCTGATTATTTAGTATATATATATATCTGACCATGGGCCACCAAGGATTAGGCACTCCTGAGGAAGCCAGCAAGTCTGGCGATACGCGTTGGGCTTTTCTTCTGACAACCACGCATGCCCCCCATCTTGCCATTTTTATGATAAGTATTTGAGCCTTATTTATTGTTGATGGATTACATGCACTTTATAATGTTATATGCTTATGGATGTGGGGGTCTGTCTATGAGTTTGTGGTGAGTCAGATGGGCGTGTGCCGATACATGGTTCACATGGCCTTGATTTGTTTGTATACAACGATTTTAATCCATTTTGTGTTGTGTCTGTTCCCTTGAATAAATTTGTATTTTTTAGATGTAAGGCTCCCGTTTCGGTATTCTTTTTCTTTTTCTTTGGCATATTGTGCATTACATACCGTGAGCCGGCACTCTTTTCTTATTTCTGGATGTGCCCCTATCTTTTGAACTGTATGGGGTGATATACCAGTCGCACCCCAAAACGACAGATTGAACCGGGGTATTATATACCAATATACTTTCTTTATAGTACATTTGGGTACTGCAGCATTTGTTTGCTGTTTTGCTGCGTTCCCTCTGCTACACACAGTGACAAACGGTACTGGAATTTTTTTTTATAACTGGTGTGATATACCAGTAGCCCCCCAAAATGACAGATTGAAGTGGGGTGTTATATACCAATATACTTTCTTTATGGTGTATTTGGGTACTGCAGCATTTGTTTGCTGTTTTGCTGCATTCCTTCTGCTACACACAGTCACAAATGGTACTGGGAAAAAATTATTATAACTGGTGTTATATACCAGTCGCCCCCAAAAACGACAGATTGAAGTGGGGTGTTATATATCAATATACTTTCTTTATAGTGTATTTTGGTACTGCAGCATTTGTTTGCTGTTTTGCTGCGCTCCCTCTGCTACACACAGTGACAATTGGTAATGGAAAAAAATTATTATAACGGGTGCGATATACCAGTCGCCCCCCCAAAACGACTGATTGAAAAATGACAGATAGAGGAAGAGGCAGGCCCTTCCACAGGGGTGGTAGGGGTCGGGCAGGAGCACCAGGCCGGAGCCTAAGTGGGAAGTTGCAGACTTGGTTGAGTGGCTCACTAAGCCTTCCGCTTATGCACCCTACTCATCCTCTCTATCTGCACCCTCTTCACTCTCTGCTGTGTGCACCCCCAAAGACACCACCACCACCATATACCCTCCGCTTGAGTCACAGGAATTATTTTCCGATCCATTTCAAGACATTTCCAATGCGCAGCCATTCTTGGCATTGGATCAGAAGGAGGAGGTATCAATGGCCGCCACTCAGCAGTCTGATGAAAGTACCCAGATCAGCCCAAGGAGGTTGGTCCTCGATGTTGCTGCCTTCTCCGAGATCTCTATTGTTAGTGGTGGGGAAGGTGACGTCGATGATGACGTGTCTATGGACGTCACGTGGGTGCCCACAAAAGAGGAAGAGGAGGGGAGTTCAGAGGGAGAAATGGACCAGCAGATAGGGAGGAGAAGCAGGCAGAACTTACATTGCACAGGAGACAAAAAGCAGACTGCTAATGTATCAGGAGCGAGCCATCTATCATGCACGGTCACATCTGGTGCTCCCAGGATGCCGGCACATGGCTCCGCAGTGTGGGCTTTTTTTAACGTGTCCTGCAGCCTTTGCTGTCAATGCATAAGTCGCAGTGCGCTAAACACTCACCTAGGGACGACTGCCTTAAGAAGGCACCTGACCTCCCATCACCAAGTCCAGTGGGAGCAACGCCGTCAGAACCTACAAAGCCACACTCCAGGCGCTCACCGTCTCTCCTTCTCCTCTCTCCTCCCAATTGTCCTCCACTCCACCTTCCATTGTGCCATCCTCACGTTTATCTGCCTGTGGCCCAAATTTTCTAGCGTAAAAAGATGATGGCGCCGGATAACCGTCTTGCCCAACGGTTGACCACTGGCTTGTCGGAACTGCTAGCCCGCCAACTACTGCCATATAAATTGGTGGACTCGGAGGCCTTTAGAAAATTTGTGGCGATTGGAACACAGCAATGGAAGGTCCCTGGAAGGAAATATTTCTCCCAGAAGGGCATCCCAGATCTATATGGCCACGTTCAGCGGCAAGTGAATGTATCTCTGGCACAGTGTCGGTGCCAAGATACATCTGACCACAGACACGTGGTCTAGCAAACACGGGCAGGGAAGGTACATAACTTTTACTGCCCACTGGGTGAACCTTCTGACGGCCGTCAAGCATGCAATCCGTGGCACCCGTGTAGATTTGGTGTTACCGCCACGAATTGTATGCAGGCCTGCCTCTTCTTCTCCTCCTCCTACTCCATCCTCCCTCTTATCCTTGGCTGACCCCTCCTTTTCCACTGCTACCGTCTCTTCCGCTGCGCCCACCCAAGATCCCCAGAACCTATTCGACATGCCAGGTGAGACGTTGCCATGCTGTGCTGTGTCTGTTGTGCCTGGAAGCCAAGAGCCACACCGGTCCTGCACTCCTTTCAGCTTTGCGTTCACAGGCGGATCAGTGACTAACCCCGCTCAATTTGACAGTTTGTGGTGTGCGACAATGATGAGCGCACTGAAACAGGGAAAAATTACACACGTGCCGTGCATGGCAAACATCCAGAACTTAGTCGTGCAGAGATTCGTTGCCAAATACACCGGGGTCAAGGACGTCTTGCTGCAGGCCAGGAAAATCTCTGGCCATTTCAGAAGATCTTACACGGCCATGGCTCGCCTTGCTGACATTCAGCAGCGACACAACCTGCCCGTCAGACGTCTGATTTGTGACTGCCCGACGCGATGGAACTCCACCTTGTATATGCTTGATAGGCTGCTCCAGCAGAAACGTGCAATTAATGACTACTTGTGCGAACTCTGCGGCAGGACAGGTTCTAGGGAGCGTATTTTTTTTTCACCGTACCAGTGGCTGCTCATGCGCGACGCATGCAGACTTCTGCGGCCATTTGATGAGATCATCAAACTGGTCAGTCGCAGCCAGGGCGCCATCAGTGACATCGTACCTTACGCCTTCTTTCTGGAGCGTGCATTGCATTGTGTCATAGAAAGTCGCAATGCTGGATGAATTCCCAGGGTGGGCTACTCCATCTGAGACTAGTGAACAACAGGAGTCTGAAGAAGACTCAGAGGAGGATGGTGCCGGGGCGGATGAGTAGGAGCAAGAAGAGGATGCGTTAAACCTTTCTGGGATCCCTGGTGTTGTCCGTGGATGGGGGGAGGAGGACGAGGAGACATTATCCTGGATGATGAGCAGGAGCTAGGCCACTACACTGCTTCCAGTTTAGTGCAAATGGGGGCCTTCATGTTCCAGTGTTTTAAGAGGGACCCCCGTATAAAAAGCATAAATGACAGGGACCAGTACTGGGTGGCAATGTATTTAGACTCCGGTACAAACAAAAAATGGCAGAAATGTTACCACCATCACAGAGGGCTGTCAGAATGCAGCACTTCCAGGCCTTGCTTTGACAAATGCTGCATTCTGCTTTTGCGGGTGCTGGCAGAGAAATTTCCACTCACAGAGAAACTGTTGCGGATACCAATCCAGCAGCGACTGCAAGAAGAGGGCAGTTTGAAGAAGTGTTGGTCACTTGAGTGTTGGTCATTCTTTCAGCTGACCCATTGACAGCTGTCCTAGGGATCCAGCCTCAGGGAACGCCTAGACTGACAGGTGTCCGACTACATCGGGGTAACGGCCGATGTGGATGCCCTCAGAAGCAAGGAACCCCTAGACTACTGGGTGGGCAGGCTTGACCTGTGGCCAGAGCTGGCACAATTTGCCATGGAACTGTTGGCTTGCCCCTCGTCCAGTGTCCTGTCCGATAAGCGCACTTGCCTAGCTCATGACAGTGTGGACTACCTCACATTTCTAAAAATGAATGAGGCATGAATCTTGGAGGAATTCAACACATGTGACCAGTAGACCATGTTTGATTCAAATTCCTCCTGACAGCCCACAAATATTCGCCACCACCCAGAACAATTCATGGTCCCTGTCTTAGGTAAATACAGCGGCTTAAAAGGCCTTTTATGTCAGTTGAATGCCTAATTGTTGGGGCCTGTACTAGTGACCAAAACTCATTTATTCTGTGAACGACTAACGTACCTCCAGCCACAGAATGCTAAGTTTTTTGCTGTCAGGTGAACGCCTGTTGGCTAATTTTTGGGGCCTGTACTGGCCGACACTTACTTATTTATCCTGTGAACGGCTAATTTTGCTGACTGAAATTGAAAATCAATGGGTCTGTAACCGTTCCGCTAAATTGCGGAACGGATGCGGACCCATTTTACAGACGTGTGAATGGACCCTATATGTATTTGACATGTATTTACCAGCTGCTGTCAGTTCTGGCTGATTTAGGCTGAGCTATTACACTAAAACAAAGCAATATTACAAAGACCAAAATTATACGTTATAACTGTATAAACGATTTATATAACTTATTAGCAGGAGTATCTCCTGAACCCCCTTCATGGCCTGGCGGTGCCTCTCCTCCATGGCCTTCATCTGCTCCTGATTGGCCCGCATATTCTGGTGGTGTTCCTTCTGCATTTTTGCCACTTTGGCCTTCAATGTCTTCAGTACTGTTGGGGGAAAAAAAAAGAACATTATTTGCAATTCTTATTAAACCTTTAAACCTTTATTTTGTGGTGCATATGACTATTTGATCGCTTGCTATTACACATTTTTGTGATAAAAGTTGTCCAAAAAATGCCTTTTTGGAGAGTTTTTATTTTTTGTTTTGAAAGGTGTCCACCTTAGGGGTTACTTCGTATGATATTTTTATACAGCTGGTTGTTACAGATGCGGCAAGACCTAATATGCTTCCTTATTTTCTAGTTATTTCTGTTTTACACAATAAAAGCATTGCTGAAACAAAAACAATTCGTGTTTTAGTGTCTCCATAGTTTGAGAGCCATATTATTATTTTTATTATGCGATTTTCTAATGGTAGGGTCTCATTTTTGGACGAATGAAATGATAGATTGGTACTATTTTGGGGGGCATATGCCTTTTTTGATAGCTTGGTGTTGCACTTTTAGTGATGTTAGGTGACAAAATTATATATATTTTTTTATTGTTTCTATTTATTTTTTATTTTTACAGTGTTCACCTGAGGGGTTATGTCATAGGATATTTTTATAGAGACGGTCGATATGTACACGGCGATACAAAATATGTCTGTTTGTCTATTTTTTACCTTTATTTTATTTTTTTATCTTATTTTATTTAAGTCTTTATACACATTGACGATTTAAATCTCAATACGTTAGTTAGTTTGTGATATTTCAGTACAGTAAAATTTTATTTTGTTTGTTAGTTAGTGATAGTTCAATAGAGTTTAATATTATTTATTTTTTAATTTAATGGTTCTAATGTAGATTAAAGAGTTATTATCCTGTGTTCTTTTTTTGTATTACTATTGTGTATGTTGTCCCCTCATTGTTGGCCCTTTTAATGTTTATGTACATGTTATGGATACATAATCATATTGCTATGTGCACATATTTACCCTCCTGGCAGAGGCTGGTGATCACCTCTTCTTCCTCTGAGTCCTGAGATGGGGCGGTGCTGGAGTGTCAAGCACTTTCTACCTCCACCTCTTTTACTTCTCCCACATCTGGTGGGGGTGGCTCAATAGGCTGGGAGGGTCCGGCCTCCTCCTCCTCTTTCTCCTCTTCCTCCTCCACCTCCACCACCTCCACAGCCTCTGCCAATCGCCTTCTCCGAATGGAGGGAATAGGAACTTCTGTAATCACAGAATGTTTAGATTTTAGAGAAACAACTCAGAAATCTTAACAAAATTTGATATAAAGAAATTCCAATATAGAGGGATCTATATATAATTGCAGTGGCTGCCAGCTTTATGCCGCATAACTCAATAAAAAATGAACAGAATGCAGACAGACATCCCCTCTACAGTGTCTTGACAAAGGAACAAATAAAGTAACACATTCATTGGAAGTTTCAGAGCAGAGTTAACCCTTAGTGCGTTTATGGATTCACACCATGCAAATTTAATGGGGAATAGGAAAGATGTGGCCTATAAACTCAACCAATAAATCATGGTTAATAGTTCACTCTAACCCAAATAGGTCAGAGTGGGGGTCTCCATAGTCCTGGGTCCATAGTCCATAGGAATAAGGCTAGCCCTCGGGCTTCTACTGCAGACCCAGTGATGGTTGAGTCTGTACGAAATCAGCTGGTTACATCCAAAATCTCTATCGCGCTGTGTGTTTAAATATTCATATACAATACAACCACAGCTAGGTTGAGATGTTGGATGTAATTTGGTTAATTTGGGGCATGTCCCACCAGGTACTAATTAATCAGTTGTAAAGGGATGAAAGTAATTTGCATTACTGTATATACAGTACCTTCCAAATGTATTCACCCCCCCTTGACTTTTTGCTGATTTTGGTACATTACAGCCTTTTGTTAATCTGAATTTTATGTGATGAATCGGAACACAATAGTCTAAGTCAGTGAAGTGAAATGAGAAAAATATCTAAATAAAATTATTGTTTGGAAATAGAAAACCGAAAATTGTGCTTATGTATTCAACCCCTTTGTTCGGAAGCCCATAAAAAGCTCTGGTGCTACCTATTACTTTCAGAAGTCACATAATTAGTAAAATGATGTCCACCTAGGTGTCACATGATCTGTCATTACATATACACACCTATTTTGAAAGGCCCCAAAGGCTGCAACACGTAAGCAAGAGGCATCACTAACCAAATACTGCCATGAAGACCAGGGAACTCTCCAAACAAGAAAGGGACAATGTTGTTGAGAAGTAAAACTCAGGGTTAGGTTTTAAAAAAATACCCAAATCTTTGATGATCCCCAGGAGCACCATCAAATCTATCATAACCAAATGGAAAGAACATGGCACAACAGCAAACCTGCCAAGAGATGGCCACCCACCAAAACTCACGGACCGGGCAAGGAGGGCATTAATCAGAGAGGCAGCACAGAGACCTAAGCTAACCCTGGAGGAGCTGCAGAGTTCCACAGCAGAGACTAGAGTATCTGTACATAGGACGACAATAAACCGTACGCGCAAAAGAGATGGGCTTTATGGCAGAGTGGCCAGAAGAAAGCCATTACTTTCAGCTAAAAACAAAAAGGCACATTGTGAGTTTGCGAAAAGGCCTGTGGGAGACTCCCAAAATGAATGGAGGAAAGGGCTCTGGTCTGATGAGACTAAAATTGTACTTTTTGACACTCAAAGTAAACGCTATGTCTGGCACAAAGCCAACACGTCACATCACCCAAAGAACACCATCCGCACAATGAAACATGGTGGTGGCAGCATCCTGCTGTGGGGATGTTTTTCAGCAGCTGGGACTAGGAAACTGGTCAGAGTTGAGGGAAAGATGGACAGGGATATTCTTGAGCAAAACCTGTACCACTGCGTGATTTGAGGCTAGGACGGAGGTTCACCTTCCAGCAGGACAATGACCCCAAACACACTGCTAAAGCAACACTTGAGTGGTTTAAGGGTAAACATATAAATGTGTTGGAATAGCCTAGTCACAGCCCAGATCTCAATCCAATAAAAAAATTGTGGTCAGACTTAAAGATTGCTGTTCACAAACGCAAAACATCCAATTTGTAGGAGCTGGATCAGTTTTGCAAGGAGGAATAGGCAAAAATCCCAGTGGTAAGATGTGGCAAGCTCATAGAGACTTATCCAAAGCGACTTGGTGCTGTGATTGCCGCAAAAGGTGGCTCTACAAAGTAATGACGTTAGGGGGTGAATAGTTATGCAGAATGACCTTTTCTGTTATTTTGTCCTATAAGGTTGTATGCTTTACAATTAACCAATTTAAAAAAAGTTCTAAGTTGTGGGCATGTTCTACAAATTAAATGATGCTAATCCTCAAACAATCCATGTTAATTCCAGGGGGTGAGGCAACAAAAAAAAGAACGAAGTCAAGGGGGGTGAATACTTTTGCTTAGCACTGTATACATTACAGAGTGTTGGCAAAACATACAAAAGTTATTTACGCATCTACCTGGGCATTTTTTGTCCCGGATTCTTTTTATAAACTGGGGGTGTACTTCATGTCTGACCATTTTTTTATGATGGCCAGACGTCGGTGTTTGAGACCCGTTTTGCACCAGATCTGAAATGCCAGCTTCCGCACAATCCGCTGCTTCTCGGCGTGGGACCGGGTACGGTCGTATCCCCGCCCCAACATCCTCTGCAAGATAAAAATGCAAGCATATAATCCCAATTTTTTACAATAATAGTATTAAAAATAATTTACTCAAGTAAACTGCAAAAGGTATTTAAGTCTTTGAAGTGGAAATATTAGATTTAGGCCGCCTGCACAAGGGCGTGCATTTTAGCAACTACGGACCGTACAAACATGGCCTGCCATCCTGCAGAGTGGACGAGCGCAAAGCATCATTGGTTGCTATGACGATGTGCGCTTCTGGCCACCACCTTTGTACTGTGATACACTTGTATGATCTATACAAGTGCATTACTGTACAGCGGTGGCGGCAAGAAGTGCACGGCGTCATAGCGAGTTAGCAACCAATGACGCCGTGCGCTCGTCCACTCTGCAGGACAGCTGGTTTGCCTCCACGTGGTGCACCCTGGGTAACTCTAAATGAACCAGCAAATACTGGAGGTCTGACAAAGAAAGCTTCTCCTGAGTCCTGACCAACAGGATACAAACTATAATCTATAGACTATGTGTGTGTGTGCGGTATATAGTGTGTGTCTGTGTGTGTGCGGTATATAGTGTGTGTGTGCGGAATATAGTGTGCGGCATGACAATGGATGTGCAAAGTGCATGTGAAATATATTTCTCTGTTTTCCATACAAATATGCTACTAACATACTGGGTGTGATGTCACAGGAAAACTTACTGCAACAATCACTAATATCTAGTGAGACCTTATAAAATGTGAAATTAAGTGCACTTAAGAAAAATTAGAATCGCAGATTGTCGCACTGGCGATTTTTTTTATAACACTCTTTATGCATATAAAGCGATTGTTCAGACACGCAGGTGAAATGTAATCAAATACACATACTTTAATGTTAGATTACTTACAGTCACCAGAGGTTCTTCCTCTTCGTCGCTGAACTTGGTTCCAACCATTGCATCCATTTAATTTCTAGTCGGTGCAAACCAGTTGCTGTAGGCCACGCCTTCCTAGCGCATGTGCCCTTGCTTATTAATACTTTGCCGAAATTTCGCATATGAAAAAATAATGCTTGTAGATCGCAGATTCACTTAATACTTCTGGTATGTCAGTGTCCATGTTGTGGGACTATGTGTGCACATCTAGTAAGTGTTTTGTGGCTGCAAATTTGACCTGGAGGTTTTTCAGGTTCGCCTGCCATTAAAATGAATGGGATGCGCCGTGAACGCGTTCGCAAACCGTCCCAGCAGATGTTCGCCCATCACTGGTGGGCACATTACACTGCTGAGAACATTAATTGGCTCCAGCCATATAATGGGTTTCCAGGGTTCAAGATAAATAATATGCTGGTTTCATAGTATGGGTTATAGGTAGGAATGAGCAAACCCAGACCGGAATGTTCAGGTTCGTACCGAACATTACGGTGTCCGGGCACCTTGGCCGCGGAAGTCCATCTTCGGGTTCGGTGTTTGGATAATAAATAAAGCTTATTCTAAGGCTGCAGAGCAGCCAATCAACAAGCTTTTAAGCTGTGGGCACTTTTAAGCCATCACAGTAATGCCAAGTATTGGCATGGCTGTGATTGGCCGGCGCAGCACGTGATACTGTCTCTATAATTGCCGGATCATGTGTTGCACCATTCCGCTTTAACTAGTGTAAAGACAAGATGCTGCTGCAGTAATGGACATTATTTGGGTTACCTATAGCCATCCATTTACTGTGGGTGTAATACAACACCAGTAAAATAGAATACTTAATTGGGCTGTTAATTTTGTGTGTCAACTATAGCCATTTTTTGGGGTACAGTACACGTCCTTTGCACCTGCGACACAGAAATGCAATGTTTAATATGGATGTTAATTCTGTCGGTGACCTATAGCAATTTTTTTTTTCTGTGAAATACAAATCCTTTGCACCCGTCACACTGTAATAGAATAGTGAATCAATCTGTCAATTCTGTGGGTGACATACACCTAATTTCTGGGGTGCAAAACACCTCCTTTGAATTGTTCACACTGTAATAGAAAAGTAAACCAATCTGTTAATTCTATGAGTAACATAAACCTATTTTTTGGGTTGCAAAACACCTCCTTTCCATCTGTGAGACAGAAGCAGAATAGTTAATTAGTCTGTTAATTCTGTGGGTGACATAAACCCAATTTTTGGGGCACAAAACTCCTCCTTTGCATCTGTCACACTGTAATAGAATAGTTAATCAGTTTGTTAATTTTGTAGATGCCCTCAAAGAATGAGGTGAGCATCAAGTAAGGGATGTGGCTGTGGTCTAGGTGCTGCTGGTGTTGTTGGTGGTGGAGCTCCTGCTGTAAAGATAGGACGTTGTTGATCTGTGCCAGCTACACGCCCAAATTAAACACCTTCCTCTGGTGCACCCAGGCAACAGGACATTCTGAGTCATTTTGTAGGCCTGAATACCACTGTATGAATGGTGAGGCCAGAACAAGTAGAGGCGGTATTAGATTGGATGGCTGACGGTGTCTTCAGTTCCTGCACATTGTCTTCCACCTGGTCCCCTGCTGAAAGCGAGCGTTGGCACCGGCAGCCCATAGGCATCTGTCTTCCACCTCACCCCCTTGCATATTAGCCAAGCAGTCTGAGCCCCAAGTCGTGCAGCAGTCACAATGATTTTTGATGATTCTGCTGGCGGGGTTCCGTTGCCCATCCACCTAGCCCTGCCCCAGAAGTGAAAGAGATTGATTGCCCTGATGCCCAACCACTTCTGTTTGAGGATGAGAAAGTGGGAGGACCACCTCAGCATGTCTCTGATGATGATGACGACGAAACACAGGTGTCAAGTGCTGCGGCTTTCTGCAGTGTGCAGACCGGCAAGGAGGGCAGCGGTGAGGAGTTTGTGGAAGATGATGTGGAGGATGATGAGGTCCTAGATCCCACATGGAATCAAGGTCATCCTAGTGATGTGTGCAGTTCGGAGTAAGAGGTGGTGGTCACGAAGCACAAGAGGGAGCAGGGTGCAAAACCACAGCATCCGGCCCCTAGCCAGTATCCCTGCTACTACTCACCATTCAGAGGGACAGAGCACACCAAATCCAGCTCAAAGGAGTTCCCTGGCTTGGCAGTTCTTCAGGCAATGTGCTGACAGCAAGACACGGGTGGTTTGCACGTTGTGCAGTCAGAGCCTGAAGCGAGGTATAAATGTTATAAACCTGAGCACCACCTGCATGACCTGGCAAAGCATAATATGCAGTGGAGTAGACACCTGAAAAACCACAAAGATCTGAGGGTCCTCCTGCTCCCTCTTCTTCTATGATTTCGGCCTCTTTCTCCTCCTCTGGAGCAACAGGGCCACCTTGCACCCCACAAAGAGAGGATGTGACAGCAACACCACCACCATTGTCACAGAGCATCTCCACATTGTCCCATGGAAGCAGTCAGCTGTCCATCCCACAAACACTGGAGAGAAAGAGGAAGTTTCTCCCTACCAACCTGTGAGCCCTGGCCCTGAATGCCAGCATTTCCAAATTTCTGGCCTTTGAAATGCAGCCATTCCATCTGGTGGAGAAAGACAATTTTAAAAACTTGATGATGGTGACTGTCCCACAGTATGTGGTTCATAGCCACCACTTTTTTTCCAGGTGTGTCATCTCTGCCCTGCACGAACAAGTGGCAGACAAAATCAGGTGTGCGCTGCGCAACAACCGATTCGTGGACCAGTAAGCACAGGCAGGGATTTTATATCTCCCTAACTACCCACTGGGTAAATGTGGTGGCGGCTGGGCCTAAGGCAGAAAGCGAATTGGTGCATGTTCTACCATCACCGAGGATTGCTGGACATTTCTCTGTGCCTCCTGTTGCCTTCTCCTCCTACTCCACTTCCTCTTCGACCAACTCCTCATTCTTCTCTACTGCCTCCTCATCCAGTCAGTGTAACACCTTCACCACCAACTTCAACACAGCCAGGGGGAAACGACAGTCTGCTCAGTGGTTGGTACCGCTTATCCTCAAGCCCGGCCTGGTGGTGTGCAATAACGGGCAAAATCTTGTAGTAGCTCTGGGCCTAGCTGGTTTGATGCACATTGCTTGCCTGGCGCATGAGCTGAATTTGATGGTGCAGGGGTTCCTGAAAAATTACAGTTCTCATCCTGCTGCTGCTCGTCTGTCCGCACTGCAGCATATCTTCTGTCTTCCTGCTCACCGCCTTTCATGCAATGTATCCACAAGGAGGAACTCCACCTTGCACATGCAGGAGAGCCTGCTCTAGCAGGAGCAGGCGATAGTGGAGTTTTAGCTGTAGAATGCACGGGTCAGTCGCTGTCATGAATACAGGTGGACACAAAACTAGGCCTCAAGGCTAGGGAGAGGGAAAAGGTCACCTCCTAGGAAGCCCCTAAACCTGGCCCTGACACCTGTCAGTATGTATAGACCCTGAAGTTGGGAAAATGCATATGCCGGAACCTAGACCCTAGGAGCCCTGAAATGTCCTAGGTAGTAGCAGGGAATGAGACTACTGGTTCCTTCCCAGGTGAATGAACCAGCATCTCCCTGAGACCTAGTAACAAAAGGACAGGGGAATAACCAAATACAAAGAGCAGTACAACTTATCTTAAAGAAAATGAATGAGCAGGAACACAGGTAAGGTCCACGCACCAACTCTTCCAAATCCAAGTAAAAAAATATCAACTGCATGTCAGTATCTCCGATCTTCTAACCTCTGTCACAGAAGGTACCATGACAGTCACTCTGCGGAACAGCACCACTTCAGCACCAACGAGTGGGCCTCCATTCGGGATGTGTGTCAGGTTGCTCTGTTTCAAGTACTCCACCAATATGGACAGCTTCTGTCACGATGCGCTCTGTGTGTGGTTCCAGGAGGCGAGGACGGCCGAGGCACGCTCTCGTCATCAGCGCACCCGGCGTCACCCGTTCCCGCGGGAACCACACTGGGGCTGAGTGCCAAGCTGATCGGCTGTATGGGCTGCATTGGAACTCAGGAGTCATGTGATGCTGGCCACGTCACATGACTCCACTAGTGCACTATTTAAAGGGAACCTGTCATGTGGATATTTGATTATAATCTAACTAATTATATACAATCATTAACTACTAAAAAGTACCTTAGATGTATTCACTTACTGGTGTGACAGATGGTTACCTCATAATATACACACAAAGATGCCACATGCAGCATGCTAATGAGCATATTTGAGTCCAGCGTGATGTTATTGAGTCCAGCGTTTATTTAATTAACAGCTATAGCCACTACCCTGCCCACCTGCTGCTGATTCATATGGAAAAAAAAAACTGTCATTCAGCTCAGGTAGGCGGAGAGAGTCAGGAGCTCATAAATATTCATGACTCATTATTATCAGCTGGAGCTTTTCAATACAAGATGTTGGCATATTGACTGAGTCAATTAAAGAAAGTGGCCCAGCATTTTGCTAAGAGAATAAGTCACTTATTTATGTTGCCCTTAGGACACCATAAAACTGGTGACAGGTTCCCTTTAAACAGGCAATCTGCTGGCCACAGATTGCCTGTTATTGAGGTCCTTCCTGCATGATACTCACGTGGTTTGTTTGTTCCTGCTTGACTTCTGATTTCCTGTCCGTCTTATCCTCTGGTCTTGGCATGCTCTCCTGATTTGACTTCGGCTTGTCCTGATGATTCTCTACTTGCTCCGCTGGTACCTTTTCTGCTCTCTTAGTTTTGTTGCGGCTTGTTTGACCTTTCTGTTTACGTGTTGTTTGTCTTCCCTGCACTATCCTAGCTAAGGGTTTGTCGACCAGTTCTCCCTTGTCGCTAGGGCTTGTGAGGCAACTAGGCAGGGACAGGGGTGAGGGTGGAGTTCAGTGGTCACTACCCCACCCCCGTGTGTGTGACAGCTTCTATCCCTGTTGCATTACTATCCCACTTCTATGCCTCCTTGAAAAATGCTTCAGGCAATGATGGATGAGAATGTGGCACAGGAGGAAGAGAAGGAGGAAGAGGTATCATTCCCATGGTTATCAGGCCAGTCATCCACCTGTGATTCGGAGAATCGGTTACTGCACCAACAGCGCCCTGGGGACTGGGGGGATACAGAGGACACAGACAATACACCTCCCACCGAGGACAGCTTGTCGTTGCCTCTTGGTAGCCTGGCGCCCATGAGCGAGTACATGCTGCAGTGCCTGCACAGCAACCGCCAAGTTTCCCATATTGTTACAAGTGCTGATTACTAGGTGGCCACCCTGCTGGATCCCCGCTATAAGGACAATGTGCCATCTTTTATTACGTCATTGGAGCGTGATAAAAAAATGCGTGAATACAAGTGCACACTGGTAGATGCACTACTGAGGGCATTCCCACCTGACAGCGAGGGCTTAGTGGAAGCATGAGGCTGAGGAGGGGGAGGAAGTCGCCAATGCAGCTGGGGCACCAGCACCACCTCAGAAGGGAGGATTAGCGCAGCCGAAATGTGGAAAATCTTTGTCAGCACGCCACAACATCCAGCACCACTATCTGATATGGACTGTCTTAGCAGGAAGCAGCTTTTAATCAACATGGTGGAACAGAATGTGTGCACAGGTCTGCACATACTGACTGATTTAACTTCTGGGTCTCCAAATTGGATGCATGGCTTGAGCTGGTCCTTTACGCTTTGGAGGTGCTGGCCTGTTCTGGGGCAAGTGTATTGTCTGAATGTGAGTTTAGCATGGCAGCGGGTGTGGTCACTGACAGGCCCATCTGCAGCCATTGTGGACAAGCTCATGTTCATTAAAATGAACCAGGCATAGATCCCACAGGACTACCTTGAGCAGAGTAGTGAGGTATACTGGCCGCACACAGCTATTGTTATACTCCAGTGCTGTTTGTTCTCTTTGCCATTTCCCTATATCTTGGGGCCTCCCCAATAAAAAATAAATAAAAAAAAACTGTGTTGGCTACCTCCTCTGCCTCTTTCACCTACAACGACCATACCCACCTCTTCCTCCACTCTGACCTCCACCTCCTGGCTCAAGATAATTATTTGTTATATTGGCAGAGTAGAGAAGTATACAAACCACACCTCAAAAAATGGCTATAGGTCACACACAGAATTAGCCGACAAATAAAAACAATATGTAAAAAAAAAAAAACCTCCTCCACCTCTTCCACCTACACCGCCATGTCCACAGTCTCCTCAACTTTCTAATCGACTTGGATCTCAGCCTCCTGGTTCAAGATTATTATTTTTTAATTTTATGTATTCTATGTTATTTTAGGCAATTTCCCTATCCACATTTGCTTGCAGGGCAATTGTTCTGCTCTTACTCCCATTTTGCTTCCCTTTGCAGCCCTCTAGCCCTTTCTATGACTATTTTGCAGCCATTTTACAGCCCCAAAGTTTGGGACCCCATTGACTTCTATGGGGTTCGGGGTTTTGGTCAAGTTCAGGTACCTGAACTAAATTTGCAGCAAAGTTCGGCCGAACCCATTGAAGCCGAACATCCATGGGTCTGCTCATCCTTACCCACGACTATTCATAAATAACCTTATATAACATGAACCTTTAAAATCAAAACATTAACAAGTCCAGCCATGGACTCGAACTTAATGTGCATGATATTCATTTGACCGCATCCAAAGCCGAATTTTTTATTGGCCACTACTGTATTCCTAAGACATTGTATATTTGATAAAATGTATATACTTGTACAGGTCCTTCTCATAAAATTAGCATATTGTGATAAAGTTCATTATTTTCTGTAATGTACTGATAAACATTAGACTTTCATATATTTTAGATTCTTTACACACCAACTGAAGTAGTTCAAGCCTTTTATTGTTTTAATATTGATGATTTTGGCATACAGCTCATGAAAACCCAAATTTCCTATCTCAAAAAATTAGCATATTTCATCTGACCAATAAAAGAAAAGTGTTTTTAATACAAAAAAAGTCAACCTTAAAATAATTATGTTCAGTTATGCTCTCAATACTTGGTCGGGAATCCTTTTGCAGAAATGACTGCTTCAATGCGGCGTGGCATGGAGGCAATCAGCCTGTGGCACTGCTGAGGTGTTATGGAGGCCCAGGATGCTTCGATAGCGGCCTTAAGCTCATCCAGAGTGTTGGGTCTTGCGTCTCTCAACTTTCTCTTCCCAATATCCCACAGATTCTCTATGGGGTTCAGGTCAGGAGAGTTGGCAGGCCAATTGAGCACAGTAATACCATGGTCAGTAAACCATTTACCAGTGGTTTTGGCACTGTGAGCAGGTGCCAGGTCGTGCTGAAAAATGAAATCTTCATCTCCATAAAGCTTTTCAGCAGATGGAAGCATGAAGTGCTCCAAAATCTCCTGATAGCTAGCTGCATTGATCCTGCCCTTGATAAAACACAGTGGACCAACACCAGCAGCTGACATGGTACCCCAGACCATCACTGACTGTGGGTACTTGACACTGGACTTCAGGCATTTTGGCATTTCCCTCTCCCCAGTCTTCCTCCAGACTCTGGCACCTTGATTTCCGAATGACATTCAACAGTCCAGTGCTGCTTCTCTGTAGCCCAGGTCAGGCGCTTCTGCCGCTGTTTCTGGTTCAAAAGTGGCTTGACCTGGGGAATGCGGCACCTGTAGCCCATTTCCTGCACACGCCTGTACACGGGGGCTCTGGATGTTTCTACTCCAGACTCAGTCCACTGCTTCCGCAGGTCCCCCAAGGTCTGGAATCGGTCCTTCTCCACAATCTTCCTCAGGGTCCGGTCACCTCTTCTCGTTGTGCAGCGTTTTCTGCCACACTTTTTCTTTCCCACAGACTTCCCACTGAGGTGCCTTGATACAGCTCTCTGGGAACAGCCTATTCGTTCAGAAATTTCTTTCTGTGTCTTACCCTCTTACTTGAGGGTGTCAATGATGGCCTTCTGGACAGCAGTCAGGTCGGCAGTCTTACCCATGATTGTGGTTTTGAGTAATGAACCAGGCTGGGAGTTTTTAAAAGCCTCAGGAATCTTTTGCAGGTGTTTAGAGTTAATTAGTTGATTCAGATGATTAGGTTAATAGCTCGTTTAGAGAACCTTTTCATGATATGCTAATTTTTTGAGATAGGAAATTTGGGTTTTCATGAGCTGTATGCCAAAATCATCAATATTAAAACAATAAAAGGCTTGAACTACTTCAGTTGGTGTGTAATGAATCTAAAATATATGAAAGTCTAATGTTTATCAGTACATTACAGAAAATAATGAACTTTATCACAATATGCTAATTTTTTGAGAAGGACCTGTATATGAGAGTAGGGTGATGGATAGTTTAATGCTGTTAAGCTCATGACACCACAATTATATCTTCTGAATAGAAATGCTCCATTACCATCATAACATGGTAATAAATAGCAGCAACATATTATGCATATGACTACAAAACCGCATAGGAAATCCCAGTGGAAGAAATGGTTTTAATGCTTTATCTTCCATTCTATCAATAAACTACATAAACTGTATAAATTTAAGGAAATTGAATAGTTTTGTTAACGACACCATGGAGACTTTAACTTTATTCAGCAGCATGTGGCTACGGATGGTGTCCAGTAATGAATAACGAATACAGGAAATGTGAGATCGTGACTTTCTATGTATTGTCTTGTATGTAGTTTAATTAGTTACAATTAGTGATGGACGAACATCGGCCGGGACGATTCGCGAACGCAATTGCGCGAACGCAATCAAATGTTCGCGAACTGCAAGTTCGCGGCAGGCCCCATTCACTTTAATGGCAGACGAAGCTGAAAACCCATCAGGTCATATTTGCAGCCATCAAATACTTACTAGAATGCACAAATCGTCCAACAACATAAACAGTGACATACCAGAGGGGGATCAATGTGAAAAATTCCCACAAAAAATATGTATTTTAATCAGGGGTCATTTTTAAGCGTCTTAAAGGAAACTCACAAAAATTTGCCCTGCTGGAGCCTGGAAGAATTTTATTTTAGGACACGCGAGTACAGGCCCCAAACATTAGGCATTCACCGGACAGAAAACTTCAAGGGATTATGTGGCTGGAGGTATATTAGACATCATTGGATGTAAATTTTTCTGCAGGCCTTTGTAGTATAGGCCCTAAACATTAGGCATTCACCGCACAGAAAACATCAAGTGATTATGTGGCTGGAGGTATATTAGATGGTCAATGGATAACAATTTAACTTCAGGCCAGTGGAGTACAGGCCCCAAAAATTATTCATTCACCGTACAGAAAAGAACAAGTGATTACGTGGCTTAAGGTACATTAGGCGGTCACCCCATAACAAGTTTACTGTTGGCCAGTTAGATTACATCCCCCAAAAATGAGGCATTTACCGTACAGAAAAGATGAAGTGATTATGTGGCTGGAGGCATATTAGACGGTCAATGGATATCAATTTTACTGTAGGCCAGTGGAGTACAGGCCCCAAACATTAGGCATTCACCGGACAGAAAACATCAAGTGATTATGTGGCTGGAGGTATATTAGACGGTCATTAGATATCAATTTTATTGCAGGCCAGTACAAATACATGTCACATATGTTTAAAATAACTAAAAATATAAAATTGGATTAAAAACATGGCTAACGAAATATACCCTCTTAAAAAATTAAATGATAATAGTTGAAATTCGATAACACGTGGTCGTCACAGGTGTTGAATTCCTCCGAGGCCTCAAACATGAGGAATTCACCGGACAGAAAAGGCCTTTTATGCCTCTGTATTTGTATTTGCATAAGACAGGGACCATTATTTGCTCTGGGTGGTGGCATGAAGTAAATTGAACGTGGTTGTCACAGGTTTTGAATTCCTCCAAGATCCATGCCTCATTGATTTTTAGAAATGTGAGGTAGGCCACACCAGTGGAGTGCCCGGGAGGGAAAGGTGCTCCGCCCCGGGTGCCGGCTCTCAGGGTGTGCCAGAGCCTAGAAGCAATGAGCGCTTCCATCAATATAGATGGAAGCATTCATTGCAGGAGCACAGGAAGCTGTGGTTTTGTCACTTAGCTCGATCTCCACCCACACAGTGCCACAGCGCGATCTGTGTCTGTAAGGGAGAGAGGACTGTGAGCTTCAGGAATGAGTAAATAGGTACTGTGTTGTTTTTTTTTAACAGAGGGGATTTCTACCATGGTAGGGTCACAGAGGGTATTTCTACCATGGAGAGGGCACACAGGGCAAAATTACTACAAAGGGGCACCGAGGGCATTATTACTACTACAAAAGGGGCACAGTGGGCATTATTACTACTACAAAGGGGGCACAGAGGGAATTATTACTACTACAAAGGGGTGCATAGGGCATTACTACTCCAAAGGGGGCACAGAGGGCAATACTACTACAAAGGGGGCACAAAAGGAAATACTAATACAAAGGGCATTACTAGTATTAGGGGGGCACAATGGGCATTACTACTATAAATGGGATACAATGGGCATTATGGCTATGAAGTTGGCACAATGGACATTACTACTGTGAAGGAGGCACAGTGTGCATTATTACTATAAAGGAGGCACAATGGGCATTACTATTATTAAGGGGCACAATGGGCATTACTACTATGAAGGGAGCACAGATGCCATTACTACTGTGAAGGGGGCACAGAGAGCATTACTCTTGTACAGTGGGTGGGCATAACTGTTATGGGGCACTGAGTAGGCATTATTACTGTTATGGGGGCACAGTGAGGGCATAACTACTCTGAAGGGGCACATAGAAGGCATTACAAAAGTGAAGGGGGCACAGATAGGGCATTACTACTTTGAAATGGGCACAGAGAGGGCATAACTACTGTGAGGGAGGCACAAAGAGGGCATTACAACTGTGAAGCGGGTACAATGAAGGGATAAGTACTTTAAAGAGGCACAAAGTGGGCTTAATTACTGTGAAAGTTGTATAGTGAAGGCATAACTACCTTGAAGGGGCACAATATGGGCATAACTACCATGAGAGGGCACATATCTGGACTAAACTACTGTGAAGGCTGTACAATAAGGGCAATACTACTGTAAGGGGGTACAATTTTTTTTAAGTATTGGTGGGAGGTGCCAGAGAAAGGACCCTCCCCGGGTGCCAAACACCATAGGCACGCACGCCACTGGTCGAGTGCGCTTATCGGTCGCGATCCCTCCGGCTGCGCTGAAAGTCCTTTCGGGCAGGACACTCGACGAGGGACAAGCCAAGAGTTTCAAGGCAAATTGTGCCAGCTCTGTCCACAGGTCAAGCCTGCACACCCAGTAGTCCAGGGGTTCATCGCTTTTCAGAACTTCCACATCGGCTGTTAACCCGATATAGTCGGACACCTGTCAGTCTAGAAATTCCCAGAGGCTGGACCCGGAGGGCGGCTGTTGATAGGTTGGCTGAAAGAATGATCTCATATCTGAAGTGACCAACACATCTTCAAACCGCCCTCTTCTTGCATGCGCTGTAGGATTGGTACTCGCAATGGTTTCTCTGTGGGTGGAAATTCCTCTGCCAGCACCCACAACAGCAGAATGCAGCATCTCTCGAAGCAAGGCCAAGAAATGCTGCATTCTGACAGCCCTCTGTGATGCTGGTAAAATGTCCGCCATTTTGTGTTTGTACCGGGGGTCTAAGTACGTTGCCACCCAGTATTTGTCCTTGCCCTTCATGCTTTTTATACGGTGATCCATCTTCAAACACTGGAGGATGAAGGCCCCCATTTGCACTAAATTAGAAGCAGTAAAGGGGCCTGGCTCCTGCTCATCGCCCAGGAGAATGTTGTCCTCGGTCTCCTCCCCCACCCACAGGCAACACCAGGGATCCCAGAAAAGTTTAAAGCCTGCTCTTCTTGCTCCTCCTCCTCTTCCTTCTCCCCCCTGGCACCATCCTCCTCCTCCTCCTCCTCTTCAGATTACTGCTGACTTGTCTCAGATGGAGTAGCCCCCCCCCAGGAATTCATTCAGCATTGCAACGTCCTAATCTTGCAGCTCCTGCTCTTTGACGGCTTGATCAATGAGACAACGCAATGCACGCTCCAGAAAGAAGGCGTAAGGTACGATGTCACTAACGGGGCCCTGGCTGCGACTGACCAGTTTGGTGATCTTATCAAATGGCCGCAGAAGTCTGCATGCGTCGGGCATGAGCAGCCACTGGCAAGGTGGAAAGAAACCAAGCTCCCCAGAACCTGTCCTGCTGCAGAGTTCGTACAGGTAGTCGTTAACGGCATGTTTCTGCTGGAGCAGCCTATCAAGCATATACTGTACAAGGTGGAGTTCCAGCGCATCGGGCAGTCACAATTCTGACGTCTGATGGGCACAACAGCCGCGGCACAGCATGGCAACGTCTCACCTGGCACGTCAAATAGGTTCTGGGGAGCTTGGGGGGTGCAGCGGAAGAGGCGGTAGCAGTGGAAAAGGAGGAGTCAGCCGAGGAGGAGACGGATATGATGGAGTAGGAGGAGGAGAAGAAGAGGCAGGCCTGCATGCGATCCATGGTGGTAAGACCAAATCCACATGGGTGCCACGGGTTGCATGCTTGACAGTCGTCAGAAGGTTCAGCCAGTGGGCAGTAAAAGTTATGTACCTTCCCTGCCTATGTTTGCTAGACCACGTGTCTGTGGTCAAATGTATCTTGGCACCAACACTGTGTGCCAGAGATACATTCACTTGCCGCTGAACATGGCCATTTAGCTCTGGGACACCATTCTGGGAGAAATATTTCCTTCCGGGGACCTTCCATTGCAGTGTGCCAATGGCCCAAAATTTTCTAAAGGCCTACGAGTCTACCAGTTTATATGGCAGTAGTTGGCAGGTGCCTTCTTAACGCGGTCGTCCCTAGGTGAGTGTTGGGCTTACCGCGACTTATGCATTGACAGCACAGGCTATAGATGGCAACACTGTTGTCAGCAGCTGACATGTTAATAAAGCCCACACTGCGGAGCCATGTGTCGGCGTCCTGGGAGCGCCAGATGTGACTGTGCATGGTGGATGGCTCACTTCAGATACATTTGCAGTCTGCTTTTTGCCTCCTGTGCACTGCGAGTTCTGCCTGCTTCTCCTCCTTCTACCCCCTATCTGTTGCTCTGAACTCCCCTTCTCTTCCTCTTTTGTGGGTACCCACGTGACATCCATCGACACATCATCATCGTCACCTTCACCACCACTGACATCTCGGAGTAGGCAGCAACAGCGGGTACCTCCATCCTTGGGCTGATCTGTGTACTGTCGTCAGACCGCTGAGCAGCGGCCGTTGCTACTTCCTCTTCCTGATTAGGCTAGGTCAGGGGTCGAGTGGAGGGGGAACGCGTGGGAACGGCGTTCCTGCACTTTTTTCATGGCAGGAACGCCGTTCCCTTTCAAGCCTCAAGCCAGGAGAACGCGGCTGAAATCAGGGGGTGAAGCGCACTGTGCAGGGCAGGCTAAGCGGCTACACAGCTGTCTGTGCGGTGCTGCTGCTGTCTGTGACTCCTCTCATGGCGCCCCGCCCCCTACTGACCTCATCTCCTTCACTTCTTCTGTCGGCCTAATACGCTGCGAGTATGTTCAGTCACTTCGCAGCTGACACATAGGAGATCATTTAGAAGTTCATCATTAAGAAAAGTTTGTCCCTGGGATTCGAACTCACGACCTCTACACATCAGAGGCAAGGCATTTACCCTCACAGCCATGAATGCTGTCTAGGTAGGTGCTTAAAAAAAAAAAAAAAAAAAAAAAAAAAAATATAAGACTTCTACTTATATCTAGTGTACTGATACCTAGTGTACAACCATACACATGACAGCTGCCCACTGTGTATGGATGTAGCAGAGCTGGGTGTGTTGGGGCAGCTGTCATGTGTATGGTTGTACACTAGGTATCAGTACACTAGGTATAAGTAGAAGACTTATTTTTTTTTTTTTAAGTAACTACCTAGACAGCTTTCATGGCTGTGGGGGTAAATGCCTTGCCTCTCATGTGTAGAGGTCATGAGTTCGAATCCCAGGACAAACTTTTCTAAAAGTGTTTTTTTTTTTTAAGACTCCTACTGATACCTAGTGTACTGATACCTAGTGTACAACCATACACATGACAGCTGCCCCAACACACCCAGCTCTGCTACATCCACACACAGTGGGCAAAGTTACCTACAGTAGAAGTCTTATATATTTTTTTTTAAGCAAATACCTAGACAGCATTCATGGCTGTGAGGGTAAATGCCTTGCCTCTGATGTGTAGGGGTCATGAGTTCGAATCCCATGACAAACTTTTCTAAAAGTGTTTTTTTTTTTTTTTTAAATACCGGACGGTTACTTTACTGCCACGGGGGAGGCGGGCTATTGGCGCCATGATACTGGCACATGAAGGGGGTAGGAGAGAGGAACTTGATACTGGCACATTAGGGGACAGGGGGAGAGGATGGCACTGTGATATTGTGTTTTGATCACAATGTGTACATTTGGCTCAGTCTGCAGCTACACAAATTACAGCGTGCTAGATTTTCTGTGCTTTTTTTTTTTTTTTGGAGGGGGGGGGGGGGGTTGCAGTGGATCTTGGGTGAGTTCCCACACTTTTTTTCCCAGGACTTGACCCCTGGGCTAGGTCTACACAACGACATTTGTTGCGCAACATTTTTTATAATGGTAGTCGCAATGCGACATGCGACATGCTGCGACTGCAAAGTGACAGTCACAGAAAAATCCATCTTCATAGGTCTATTATTATAAAAATTGTTGCGCAACAAATGTTGCAGTGTAGTTGTGCCCTTTCTGTCACACGACTTATTGTTGTCGTCTAGATTTAGTGATGAGCGGCCGGGGCAATATTTTAATTTGCGATATTTTGCGAATATTTTGTAGAATATTCCTCTATTTTTATTATTTTTACATTTAACACAATAAAAGCATTGACAGCACAATAAAATGCATTTTTTCATTTTTTTTCTTATATTTTTTAACTTGAAACTTTAGTTTTTTATTCAAAACACTTTATTTTTTTACTTTTCTTTTTTAAACTTTATATCAGTCCCACTCTGGGACTTAAACTTTTGGAGTCATACACTAACGGGTTGACTAGGAGACCCAGCCTGAGGCTGGATCTCCTCGGCACTCATAGAGGGCAGGTCCCGATGCCGTGCAAGGCATTGGGCAGCCTCTGCATGCCTTCTGACACATTGAGTCCCTGCCACAGCAGCACGGGGACTCGTTGTGCTCACTCACCCGCCGGAAACAACTTCTATGTCACGGTCAGCATGGACCACTGCATAGAAAGGGTTAATCTGCCTGCATCGCTGTAAACAGCAATGCCGGCGGATACAGCAGGGGCCCGGCTACCAGGGACTTCCGGACCCCTGCAATGATCAGGCGCGCACCACACCGGTGCCCGCCGTGCATGTACGGCGAAATGCATTCTGGCAATCCATCCCCCGTCATACATGCACGGCAGTTTGCATTAAGGGGTTAAAAGGACTTTTGGGTCTCTGAAAAGTTTTTTGTATAAAAATCTTCCTATTACACACCCTACACTGTCTGTCCCTTCCTATGCACAGCTCTCCCTAACACTGAGCAATTTTAGCGCAGGATGTGCTACAAACATACACTTACCCAAATAATTATTAGGAACACCATACTAATACGGTGTTGGACACCCTTTTGCCTTCAGAACTGCCTTAATTCTACGTGGCATTGATTCAACAAGGTGCTCATAGCATTCTTCAGAAATGTTGTCCCATATTTATAGGATAGCATCTTGCAGTTGATGGAGATTTGAGGGATGCACATCCAGGGCACGAAGATCCCGTTCCACCACATCCCAAAGATGCTCTATTGAGTTGAGATCTGGTAACTGTGGGGGCCATTTTAGTACAGTGAACTCATTGTCATGTTCAAGAAACCAATTTGAAATGATTCAAGCTTTGTGACATGGTGCATTATCCTGCTGGAAGTAGCCATCAGAGGATGGGTACATGGTGGTCATGAAGGGATTGACATGGTCAGAAACATTGCTCAGGTAGCCCGTGGCATTTAAACGATGGCCAATTGGCACTAAGGGGCCTAAAGTGTGCCCAGAAAACATCCCCCACACCATTACACCACCACCACCAGCCTGCACAGTGGTAACAAGGCATAATGGATACATGTTCTCATTATGTTTACGCCAAATTCGGACTCTACCATTTGGATGTCTCAACAGAAATTGAGACTCATCAGACCAGGCAACATTTTTCCAGTCTTCAACAGTCCAATTTTGGTGAGCTTGTGCAAATTGTAGCCTCTTTTTCCTATTTGTAGTGGAGATGAGTGGTACCCGGTGGGGTCTTCTGCTGTTGTAGCCCACCTTTCTTTCCCATTCTGACATTCAGTTTGGAGTTCAGGAGATTGTCTTGACCAGGGCCACAACCCTACATGCATTGAAGCAACTGCCATGTGATTGGTTGACTAGATAATCGCATTAATGAGAAATAGAACAGGTGTTCCTAATAATTCTTTAGGTGAGTGTATATTGCTGCTGTCACTACAGGGAGTTTTGGGTCTCTGAAACGTTTTTTGTACAAAAAAAAATATTCTTTCACACTCCCTTCCTGTCCCTTCCTATGCTCAGCTCTCCCTTACTACGAATGAGCCGAGCATGCGTCATCGGGTGCTCACTATATAGCTACTGGCATTAAAGTGATGGCATTACTTACCTGCACGTTTATTGGCTGCGTAGCAGCCAAGAAACGTGCGGTGAGGAGACTCGAGCATGGCGCTCGAGCACATGCAGTACTCGGCCGTGTACCGCCATGTGCCGAGCATCGAGTTGCTCGAGCCGAACAGGTGTTCGGCCGAGCATGCTCGATCATCACTAGTTGCAATCAAATTAATATTTAGAAGCTTAGATTTCAAGATTTCTAATAATGCCGATTAGTTGTAAAGTATGATGATAGTACATGAAGCAAATTTTACAGGTCTTAACTTTATTTATACAGACTTGCTATGATAATCTGTTAATATTTGAAGCAACATAATGAAATTATATTTGTGACTCCCACTATTTCTTCATGTATTTTCCAGTGATGAGCGGCAGGGGCAAAATTCAAAATCACGATATTTTGCAAATATTTTGGCAAATATTCGTCATATAATCGCAAATTCGAGAATTCATGCTCTGCAGTCATTATTTTCTTGATTGTGAAAATCGGCAATCGGAAAATTTGCGACAAAAATTTGTGATCAACTTTACTCCTAAAGTCAAAGATATTGTAGCCTTCTCATTTGCCCACAAGCAAGAAACAGTGAGGGATCATGGGTACTGGTGAAAAAAATCTAGAATATTGGCGATTACGAAGATTTAGCACTATATTCTAGATATTTGCGAATTCTCAAAGTGCCAATATTTGCTAGTATTTTCCTTCATGCATAAGACCGGATCCTATGACTTGAGAGATGGATAAGTGAAGGGATGATATGGGTTCAGGTGTAGGACTCCCATATTGGTGTCATGTCTGACAGGTTAACTACAGAGAGAGAATAGATTGAATGGAGCAACTTGAGAGGTCAACTGGGATTTACATTCTCTTAATTTCACCTTGTGATAATTTTCTATATATAGGCATTTTCTGTGCATCCACTGGGATCCATTATTCTTTCATGCTTTTCCCATGCCAGTGTATAATCAAGAAAATGTAGCTGTTATACATAAAGTTGCTTATTACAACTAAAAAGTACAGCTGGACAATGAGACTAATAATAAGAAGGTTATGTAGCGTAACCAAACAGAGGTAAATGAAGCATTAGAGTACAGGAAATAGAAGGGTTACGCAAGGAGGGTGGGTGCTCCACCATAAGAGTCAGATAGTAACATCTGTGTCTCATTACCAGTTTTAGGACAGGCTGAACAAAATAGATATAGGCCAGATAGTAGTGCCATAGTAAAAATGTTGTAACAGTGGCTGCTATCCGCTGATGTTCCCCTGCTTAAAGCCACGGTCTCCGGCTCCGTGTTCAGCAGTGATCTTCTGCCGGTGCAATCCTTGGCTCTGTCCTTGCTGGTATTGATTGTTCCTGAATCTGCTCCACAGTTTCCTTTCAGCCCTGGCCACAGCATGCTTGCTGCTTGTTCCCTGCAGCACTTTCTTAAGGGCCGTTGCGCATCATTTCCTGTGCTTTATGGGTTAGCTCATGTGACCTTGCTGACCAATCCTAGCCCACCTGAACCTATATAAGTGGCTCAGCCCCCTTCCCAGGTGCCTGAGCGTCAATATCCTTGTGTCCTGCAAAGGTTTCTGATATATCTGCTCATGTTCCTGTGTACTGACTCGTCCTTGTGTTTCTGGACTCCACTACCTGCTTATTTGACTTCACTTCTGCCTTATCCTTCGGTCCTGCACTGTTGCTCCTGGTTATGACTCTGCCTGCCGACTATGTCTGTACCTCTGGTATCTTGCTCAGGTACCTCCTGGTCCATCTGGACCAGCTGTCTTGTGTGCCAATTTTCCTCAAGAGGTAGCAACCTGGTGTTCCCCTAGGGAAAGTCTATCCCCACCATCAGCGGTACTGTGAAGATCGAGGGGCTCACTTAGACAACGCCCTTAGAGGAGGTAGGACACGTGGCACAGTGGGTTCACACCTGCTGGTTCGTGACAATTGTCATTTTCTCCTATGTGGCATGTGAAGTGTGAAGAGTTTGAACTTGTATAAAGGCTTTTTGCCACTGTAAAGTTGACAAATGGTCACCTTAATAGTCAAGTGAACTGTACCTAATTGTGGAGTCTGCATTATTATCTGGTTGCATGTTTACTGGTGTGTGTGAGGTCGTTGTCATGTTGGAACACCCATTTTGAGGGCATTTCCTCTTCAGCATAAGGCAGCATGACCTCTTCAAGTATTCTGATGTATTCAAACTGATCCATGATCCCTGGTATGTGGTAAATAGGCCCAACACCATAGTATGAGAAACATCCCCAAATCATGATGCTTGTGCCAGCATGCTTCACTGTCTTCACAGTGTACTGTGTCTTGAATTCAGTGTTTGGGGGTCATCTGACAAACTGTCTCCGGCCACTAGACCCAAAAGAACAATCTTACTTTCATCAGTCCACAAAATGTTGCGCCATTTTTCTTTAGGCCAGTCAATGTGCTCTTTGGCAAATTGTAACCTCTTCAGCACATGTCTTTTTTTCAACAGTGGGACTTTGCGGGGGCTTCTTGCAGATAGCTTGGCTTCACATAGACGTCTTCTAATTGTAACAGTACTCACAGGTAACTTTAGACCTTCTTTGATCTTCCTGGAGCTGATTGTTGGCTGAGTCCTTGCCATTTTGGCAATTCTTCTATCAATTCGAATGGTAGTTTTTCGCTTTCTTCCACTTCTTTAAGGTTTTGGTTGCCATTTTAAAGCATTTGCGGTCATTTTAGCTGGGCAGCCTATCATTATCTGCACTTCTTTATATGTTTTCCCCTCTTCAATTAACTTTTTAATCAAGGTACACTGTTCTTCTGAACAATGTCTGGAGCGACCCATTTTCCTCAGAATTTCAGAGAGAAATACACTGTAACCAGCATGTACAACATTCGCTGCATTCCTTCCTTAAATAAGGGCAATAATTGCCACCTGTTTTTCAAAGAATGTATGACCTCACTAATTGAACTCCAGACTGCTATTATTTGGAACATGCCCCTTTTAATTAGTGATTCAATTACACAGAATCAGCAGTATGCATGTCTGTTGGGTCTGTTGGATTTATATTTCTCTACTACACCTGCTAGTAAATAATTTGCCATGTAGAAATATAATTTCTACCAAAAACAGTGATTGATCAGGTTAGTGATATCTGACTGCTACCTTTTATTCACTGAGCATGCAATGTTTCAGCACATGAAAGGTCTATCTCAGGCAATTAACCATAGCTCACAGTGTGGTGTATATAGAAAAATAATACATCCAAAAAGAGCAAAAATCAGGGCAGTACACCTTATTTCTTAGTTCAAGGAAGGAGTCCCAGCAGTACAAACTTGACCACAATGATAAACATAAAATAGGAAAAAAACACAGCACATCCAAGTGGTGAAAAATGTGTATTCCTTTCTTCACCAATGCAACGTTTCAGTCCACTTGCTGGGGCCGTTCTCAAGCTTGAGAATGGTCCCAGCATGCGGACTAAAATGTTGCATGGGTGAATAAAGGACCACACATTTTTCACCACTTGGATGTGCTGCGGTTTTTTCCTATTTTAGAAAAATAATATGACATTTTTAATTATGCAAACAAACTCCAAAAAGTGATACATTTTAAAAAGAATGTGTATCTCCACAAACTATACATTCATAGCAGCATTAATGAGTTACCACTAACTAAAGCCATATGTATTGAAGTCTGGATGAATGAAGGAAGGATGTTATAAAGTTTCCTTCCCCTCTACACTCTATATATTCATCACAGAATTCTCTCATGCAGGCTAAATAAAGTATACATCAGAGATGAATGATGTGCCATAGACGAACAATCTCGACCATCTCACAGACATTACATTCCAGCTCAAACTAGCTCTATGTCCTTAACCACCTCAGCCCCCCTAGCTTAAACCCCCTTAATGACCAGACCACTTTTTACAATTCTGCACTACACTACTTTCACGGTTTATTGCTCGGTCATACAACTTACCACTCAAATGAATTTTACCTCCTTTTCTTCTCACTAATAGAGCTTTCAATTGGTGGTATTTTATTGCTGCTGCCATTTTGACTTTTTTTTACATTAATCAAAATTGACCGAAATTTTTGGAAAAAAATGTTATTTTTCACTTTCTGTTGCAAAATTTTTCAAATAAAACTAAATTTCTATATAAATTTTTCTCTAAATTTATTGTTCTACATCTTTGATAAAAAAAATGCAATAAGTGGATATTTATTGGTTTGGGTAAAAGTTATAGCGTTTACAAACTACGGTGCAAACAAATTAATTTACGCACTTTGACTTTCTGAGCACCTGTCATGTTTCCTGAGGTTCTACAATGCCCAGACAGTAGAAACACCCCACAAATGACCCCATTTCGGAAAGTAGACACCCTAAGGTATTCGTTGATGGGCATAGTGAGTTCATGGAAGTTTTTATTTTTTGTCACAAGTTAGCGGAAATTGAATATTTTTTTTTTCTTACAAAGTCTCATATCCCACTAACTTGTGACAAAAAATACAATTTTACATGAACTCACCATACCCCTCACGGAATACCTTGGGGTGTCTTCTTTCTAAAATGGGGTCACTTGTGGGGTATTTATACTGCCCTTGCATTTTAGGGGCCCTAAAGCGTGAGAAGTAGTTTGGAATCCAAATGCGTAAAAAATGCCCTGTGAAATCGTAAAGGTACTCATTGGAATTTGGGCCCCTTTGTGCACCTAGGCTGCAAAAAAGTGTCACACATGTGGTATCGCCGTACTCAGAAGAAGTAGGGCAATGTGTTTTGGGGTGTATTTTTACATATACCCATGCTCGGTGAGAGAAATATCTCTGTAAAAGACAACTTTTCCCATTTTTTTATACAAAGTTGTCAATTTACAGAGATATTTCTCTCACCCAGCATGGGTATATGTAAAAAGACACCCCAAAACACATTGCCCTACTTCTCCTGAGTAAGGTGATACCACATGTGTGACACTTTTTTGCAGCTTAGGTGCGCAAAGGGGCCAAAATTCCAATGAGTACCTTTTAGGAGGGCATTTTTAGACATTTGGATTCCAGACTTCTTCTCACTCTTTAGGGGCCCTAAAATGCCAGGGCAGTATAAATACCACACATGTGACCCCATTTTGGAAAGAAGACACCCCAAGGTATTCTGTGAGGGGCATAGCGATTTCATAAAATATTTATTTTTTTGGCACAAGTCAGCGGAAATTGATATTTTTTAGTTTTTTCTCAAAAGTCTCCCTTTCTGCTAACTTGGGACAAAAAGTTCAATCTTTCATGGACTCAATATGCCCCTCAGCGAATTCCTTGGGGTGTCTTCTTTCCAAAATAGGGTCATTTGTGGGGTGTTTGCATTGCCCTGGCATTTGAGGGTCTCCACAATCATTATATGTATGGCCAGCATTAGGAGTTTCTGCTATTCACCTTATATTGAGCATATGGGTGATGAGATTATTTTTTTTTCGTTCAGCCTCTGGGCTGAAAGAAAAAGTGAACGGCACTGATTTCTTCATTCGCATTGATCAATGTGGATGAAAAAATCTCTGCCCAAAAATTTGCCCAAAAAAAAAAAAAGGAGGGGAAAGACGTCTGCCAGGACATAGGAGCTCTGCCTAACATCCAAACCCACTCAGCTCGTATGCCCTGGCAAACCCGATTTATCCATTCACATCAATTGATGTGGATGGATAAATCATTACCTGAAATTTTTTTATTTTTTTTTTTACATACAAAGTGTTTGCCAAAGCATATGAACACCGCCCCTCAGCTCATAAGCCTCGGCAAACGTATCTTTTTTACTGCAGAGGAGAAATCTCATCTTGCATTGCCGCATACACCAACTTTTGTGTAATCTGACAGCAGCGCAATGCTTCTGTCAGAATGCACATCAGTGCTGCAGCTGGTTGATCGCTTGGTCCACCTAGAAGGTAAAAAAAAAATAAATAAAAACAGGCAGCAACGCAATAAATTTATTAACATTAACTTTATATAACATTTGAAACAGAACATTAACTTTTATAAATTTTATTGAACTTTTGGAACATTAACTTTTTTGCTCTCCTGTGTTTTTTTTGCCTTTATAGGACAAACCTCTCCTTTCCCATGGGACAATGTGCAAAGCGCAAATCACCCAGAGATGTGGCAAAGTACATTATGCACTTTGTCCCAGGTGAAAGGAGAGGTTTGCAGCAGCTCTGCGTGAAAGGGCCCCAAGACCCCTGTGTGCCTGTCCTGTGTCACGCAATCCCTATACTAATAGTGTACCTGTGTGTGGTACTTCAAGAAACACTCCCCTAAGCATAGGGCAGGGTGGTCAGGGCAGCCAGGACAGAAATAGCGGGTGTCACGCCTTATTCCACTCCTGCTACAGACACAACATTTTTTTCAGGGTGGCGGTTGGTTTGGGGAAATGTCGCTCATGTAGACGGCTCACTGCACTGGTGGTTGGGTACAGGAGGTTCTCGATGATCTCTTCCTGAAATTTGAGGAAGGATCCTGTTCTCCCGGCCTTACTGTAGAGAACAAAACTATTTTACATAGCCAATTGAATTAGGTATACAGACACCTTCTTATACCAGCGTCTAGTCCTGCGGGAAAGTAAATAAGGAGCCAACATCTGGTCATTGAAGTCCACCCCTCCCATGAGAAAATTATAGTTGTGGACCGAGAGGGGCTTTTCAATGACACTGGTTCTGCATGTCACGGCCATGGCCATGACCATGACTCCTCAACCGCATGTGGTTGCCTGCGGTTTGTTTTTGGTGTTCAATCACAGGTGAGGGCCGCTGGTGTGTGGCCTCACTTGTGGTTGCCGCGGGCAACCTGTTGTATGAGTTGGTTTCTGCAGAGCAGCCTGAGCGGTACTGGGCAGCTTGCTGCATGGCATGCGGTTGCACCTAGCAACCTTTCAGTTAGGTGTGTGTGTGTGTGTGTACACTTGGTTTTATGTGTGGTGTGCACTGACCCTTCCCTTCACTGTGGTTGTCCGTGGCAACGTTTGGTCGTTGTTGTACATGTGGTGGCAGTGTCCCGGCCTCCGGGCTGACTCCCAGGACATGAGTGCCACCCATGTCGTTGCCTGCGGCAACAGCCACAGTGTGTGTTTGTGAGTTGGACATTTTTCCTTTAATGTGTGTTTCCCTTCTCTGGTGCTGGAAGGGTTAACTCCCTTCCCAGTGTGTGTGTGTGTCACTGGGTGTGTCTGACTGTGGGGTGTGGCTTCTTGGCCTATAAAGTCTCACTGTTTTCTCAGGTCTGGAGGTTGCTTCAGCCATGCTTTTCTGGAGCAGCCTCCTGTGTTTTCCACCTGCCAGTGAGAGCCACCCCTGTGGTCATAACCATTATGTCACTTTTAAGTTTATGTCCAGTTATGTGTGATGTCTATTTGATGTTTCCTTGTGATTTTGTGCAGCTATGGATCTGGGTCCCTGTGTGTGGATGCGTTGTGATCTGCACCTTGCCAGCACAGGGATCCAGTCAGCAAGGCTGTGGCAGGTAGGTGGAACTCCTTGTTCACCTGCCATATCCATTGAGCTGTTTATGTTCCCCCTTTTCCAGCAGCTTGGCCATTGAGACTCCTGCTCCTCCGTGCCTAGGAGGAGTAGGTTGTCTTACCCTGACTCCTAGCTAGGGACCGGACGGAGGGTAAGTCAGGGCTCCTAGGTTCCTGCGCATGGGTCCTCCTACCTTTAAGGTCGGCCCATGCTGGTTAGGAGTTAGGGTCAGGTTAGGGACGCTGTAGGAGGTGACCTGCTCCCTAATCCTGTTGTCCTGGCCCAGCAGTCTAACATCACCTGGCATTGCACGGCTGAGGATTTTCCCCCATCCTCAGCCGTGACACTGCATGAATGGAGGAGAGCATGTAAACGTCACGCTTTTCTCTCCATTTCACCGCAAGCAGTTCTTCGTTACACAAGGCAGCCCTCTCCCCCCTTGCAAGACGGGTGGTAACGAGCCTTTGGGGGAAGCCCTGGTGACTAGGTCGCGCGGTGCCACAGCAGCCAATCTGTTCTAGAAACAAATGCCTGAAGAGGGGCACACTTGTGTAGAAATTGTCCACATAAAGGTGGTACCCCTTGCCAAATAAGGGTGACACCAAGTCGCTCCCCAGGTAGTCAGGGCAACTGACCGGCTTCAGGGTCTGATTTTTACCTTCATAGACACGAAATTTGTGCGTATAGCCTGTGGCCCTTTCACAGAGCTTATACAATTTGACCCCATACCGGGCGCGCTTGCTTGGGATGTATTGTTTGAAGCCAAGGCGCCCAGTAAAATGTATCAAGGACTTGTCTATGCAGATGTTTTGCTCAGGGGTATACAAATCTGCAAATTTGGTGTTAAAGTGGTCTATGAGGGGCCGAATTTTGTGGAGCTGGTCAAAAGCTGGGTGGCCTCTGGGACGAGAGGTGCTGTTATCACTAAAGTGCAGGAAACGCAGGATGGTCTCAAATCGTGTCCTGGACATGGCAGCAGAGAACATGGGCATGTGATAAATTGGGTTCATGGACCAATATGACCGCAATTCATGCTTTTTTGTCAGGCCAATTTTGAGGAGAAGGCCCAGAAAAGTCTTAAGTTCGGAAACTTGACAGGTTTCCACCGGAAAGACTGGGCATAAAAGCTTCCCGGGTTGGCGGCTATAAATTGAGTGGCATACCGGTTTGTTTCTGCCACGACTAAGTCAAAGAGCTCCGCAGTGAAGAACAGCTCAAAAAACCCCAGTGCCGATCCGATCTGAGCTGTCTCAACCCGAACTCCAGACTGGGCGGTGAAAGGGGGAACTACTGGTGCGGCTGAAGTTGCGGGCTGCCAATCAGGGTTTGCCAGCACCTCAGGGACTCTAGGGGCTCTACGGGCCTGTCTGTGCGGTGGCTGCGACGGGGGAACTACTGCATATGCCTCCGTACCAGCTTCAACTGCCCTTCTGGTGTTCGCCACTTCACCATGTTCTACGACAGTGCTGGTACTAGGTCCAGGATGGGCACCGCAGCGCTTGTGTAGTGATTGTGCAGTGATAAAAAATAAATTCAAATTTTGTCACTGCGGCGGGGCAGGCGTGGGTGAATGCACGTGTGGGCAACCGATCAGGCCTGATCTGGCAAACACTGCGTTTTGGGTGAAGGGTGAGCTAAGGTGACACTAATACTATTATAGATCTGACTGTGATCAGTTCTGATCACTTACAGATACTATAAAGTACCATTGCTGATTAGCGATACGCTAATCAGCGAATCAGTGACTGCGGTGCGGTGGGCACTACCTACCAAAGGGGCCTAAACTAACCTAAACCTAACCGTCAATACTGGTGAAAAAAAAAAAAGTGACAGTTTATACTGATCACTTTTTTCCCTTTCACTAGTAATTGACAGGGGTGATCAAGGGGTTAATTGGGGTGATGGGGGGTGATCTGGGGCTAAATATGTAGTGCTTGGTGTACTCACTGTGATCTGTGCTCTTTTCTGGAACCAACTGACAAAAAGGACCCAGAAGAGAGCACAGAAGCCATTTAACACATTATATTTATAAATATAATGTGTTATATGGCTTGTGGTTCGTTATTTTAAAAGTCACCAACCTGCCAGCGCTGATCATTGGCTGGCAGGCTGGTGACCAACTCCTTGTGTGCCTTTTGTCGACCCGCACTGCGCATGTGCAGGCTGGATATGTGTGTAATCTCGCGTCTCGCGAGATGACGCATCGATGCGTCAAGGAGGAATAACCCGGCCGCCCGCAGGACGCATCCCTGCGTTAGGCGGTCGGGAGGTGGTTAATATAGGTAATCTGTCAGCAGTTCTTGCCATGGTAAACTGCTGACAGCACTAGGTAGTGGCTGGGGAGAGCAGTGCATACATAACTTTTGTGGAGCCTTAATTATCAGGAATCTGGTGAATATAAAAGTTTTATGCTGACGGATTTTGATCCATAAGTGCACTGGAGGTGGAGATTCACAATGAATTGCGCTCTGCTCTCTGCTTTAGGCCCCATGCACACGGCCGTGTGCGGGCCGTGGAACCGCGGCCTGGATCCCTCCTGAGAGCAGGAGCGCACGGCGTCACTGGTTGCTATGACGCCGTGCGCTCCCTGCTGCCGGCACAGTACAGTAATACACTGGTATAGATCATACCAGTGTATTACTGTATTGCGGCGGCAGCAGGGAGCGCACGGCGTCATAGCAACCAGTGACGCCGTGCGCTCCTGCTCTCAGGAGGGATCCAGGCCGCGGTTCCACGGCCCGCACACGGCCGTGTGCATGGGGCCTTAAGCTGCTTAACTAGCCCTCGCCTCTACTCTGAGGGACAGTTATAGTGTTCTCCTGGATGGATACAGCTGTGCCTCAGAGCCACCTGGGCCCTCCTAACGGCCGGCCAGTGGAAGTTTTTGGGGATGCACTTTGTGTTGCTGGCACTATTTTGTGATGGACTGTGTTTTTTGGCTCTTTTGGGGTAATATAATGTGACACAATATAGTATTGCTGGCCCTGCCTTCCATTAATTTGGACCCAACTACAAAACTGGGCCACTTTTAGTATTTTTTCCAGCGACACTTTAAGTTTCTAGTCTGCCCCTGCTCAAAGCAAAAGGCAGGGTCTGTGAAGCAGCTCAATGCACTTCTCCTTGAAAGTCCTCTTCCAGTACAATTCTAGGAGCAGAACCTGTAAAAGTTCATATTCACACTCCTGATAAATTCTCCACAAAATGTGTATGTGTACTGTTTTCCCCAGCCCCTAGCTAGTGTTAATATAATAAAATGCAATTTTACATCCATATAAAAATGTTGATTGTTAGTCCATAAAAGACTGAAAAGGGATGGGCCTACAAATATATTCTACAGTTTTCAAACTAGCACCTAGATCTGAATACTTTTGTAACTGCATGTAATTAAACATTTCATATATCCACTGAGGTATTCAGAAATGTATCTGTGTAGCGCCACCAGCTGTTTGTTCTTTTCCTTATTTTTCTTTCCACATCGCTGAGGTGGACACGCATGTTCAAGGATAACTGTCATATTTTCATCACAAAAAAATCTATTTTAGCATATGTTACTGCTGAAGCAGAATGATGCATAAAGCAATCTTTATTTTCTTTACTTACCACTGTTTTCCTTGAGTTTTCCCCCTAGTTACAGCTGTTTTGAATCCTACATTATGAGGATCTTCTCAGGATAGCTCCTCTGCCAGTTCTCTGAGGCCAAAACTGCATTCCCTCGGGTCACATACAAACTTGCTGTAGCCAGCAGCTTCCTGACAGCCAATCAGATTGTATTACAGAGAAACACGCCTCCTCACTCTAAAGCCTAATGCAGGCATGCAGTGTGAAGGACCACCCCTCTCTCTTTTTAGCCGTAAACAGATGAGCCATAGCAAAGGTCTTTTAAGGGACCAGTGGAAAGGGACAGAGGACATTAATGAAAGCTGTTATTATAAGGTAATTACAGATCTTTTGGCAATCATTGACAGACTAACTCAGATATACATGCCTAGCTCTAATAAACTAGCAAATAAAATAAAATATCAATATCCTTTCAGTCCCATCCTTCAACTGCCACCAGCCATATCTTCTGTTAGAAGCTGCGACAGTTTCACGATGAGCTGCAACAGAAAAGACATACCCTCTCAAAAATGTAAATTCCCTTATAAAGGGCTCATTCTCTGAGCTGCCAGTTTAAAAAGATCTAACAGATCAATTGGAGCAATGAATGGGGAGATCTCTGGATCCATGTGAGGTACAGGGCTGGTTCTAGCTTTGTTGAAAAGAGATTGTCATGTACTATATGGTGTCTGATCCATTTTTTGCACGTCTTTGCCCCTTTCCAGCCCCACTTCCCAAAGCATCCTAATGAAAAGTGAAAACTTCGCAAGTTATCCTCTACTTGGACCACAGTATATTCACTTTGTGTGTATGTGTGTATATACACACTACTCACAAAAAGTTAGGGATATTTGGCTTGTGGGTGGAATTTCAGGAAAAAACTAACATTTTCTCTAACCTTTAGAGGTGAACTTAATGTGACCTTCTCTAAACTTTTGAATACACATGTCCAGCTGTTCAGTGTTTCAGTACTTTTTGCACAACTTGCTGTTCTCTAACAAGGAGCGTAATGGCAAAATTCACAACAGATCCATGAATCGCCCAATAAATTTCCTGGTTCAATTAGAATTGGCATTTAGAGAGTCCTTCTCATCATGCTGTTCATATTTTGACAACACCTAACAGTTGTTAAACAGTACCTCGCCATTGCCAGGCTTCAAGCAGGATGTTCTCAGACAGAAGTAGCTACTGAGCTTAGAGTATCACAGAGTGCCATCAGCAGGTTGCAACAAAGATACAGAGAGACTCGAAGAGTCACAGAAGGGCATAGAAGTGGACGTCCTTTGGCCACATCCCACACTGATGACCGCTTCATTGTGAACATTGCCCTATGTGATGAATGCCACACAACTGCAGGCACATTTAAGGGAGGTGAGAAGCATCCAAGCAGGCCATTTGAAACAGTTTACATCAGCGTGGTCTGCGTGCTAGACGACCTGCAAGGGTACCTGACCACACCACCAAGAACAGATGTTATCGTCTTGCATCAGCCAAGGAGCATCTACACTGGACGATGGACCAGTGGGACTCAGTTCACTGATGAAAGTCCATTCACGTTGAGCAGAAATTATGTTTTCTATAAATTTCACCTAAAAGCCAAATATCCCAAATTATTTGTGAGTAGTGTGTGTGTGTGTATATATATAAATATATATATAAAAACTTTATTCGCCCATATTGTGGCAAACTTGCGACGTTTCGGCTCACATGAGCCTTCCTCAAGCTTGAGGAAGGCTCATGTGAGCCGAAACGTCTCAAGTTTGCCACAATATGGGTGAATAAAGTTGTTATTGTTTTCACTACAATTCAGGAGTGCAGTCCAACTTTTTTTCCTTTTTATAATATTGGGTATTGCTGAAACCCATTGTTGGACATTGCACCCGCTCTTTGGATGGTGCTCCCATTGGATTTTTCTTCAAACTATATATATATATATATATATATATATATATATATATATTCTCATTCAAAGAGCTTTCTTTATTTTCATGACTATGAAAATTGTAGCATCACACTAAAGGCATCAAAACTATGAATGAACACGTGTGGATATATATATATAACAAAAAAGTGTGAAACAACTGAAAATATGTCATATTCTAGGTTCTTCAAAGTAGCCACCTTTTGCTTTGATTACTGCTTTGCATACTCTTGGCATTCTCTTGATAAGCTTCAAGAGGTAGTCACCTGAAATGGTTTTCACTTCACAGGTGTGCCCTGTCAGGTTTAATAAATGGGATTTCTTGCCTTAGAAATGGGGTTGGGACCATCAGTTGCGTTGTGGAGAAGTCAGGTGGATACACAGCTGATAGTCCTACTGAATAGACTGTTAGAATTTGTATTATGGCAAGAAAAAAGCAGCTAAGTAAAGAAAAACGAGTGGCCATCATTACTTTAAGAAATGAAGGTCAGTCAGTCCAAAAAATTGGGAAAACTTTGAAAGCATCCCCAAGTGCAGTCACAAAAACCATCAAGCGCTACAAAGAAACTGGCTAACATGCGGACCGCCCCAGGAAAGGAAGACCAAGAGTCACCTCTGCTGCGGAGGATAAGTTCATCCGAGTCACCAGCCTCAGAAATCGCAAGTTAACAGCAGCTCAGATTAGAGACCAGGTCAATGCCACACAGAGTTCTAGCAGCAGACACATCTCTAGAACAACTGTTAAGAGGAGACTGTGTGAATCAGGCCTTTATTGTAGAATATCTGCTAGGAAACCACTGCTAAGGACAGGCAACAAGCAGAAGAGACTTGTTTGGGCTAAAGAACACAAGAAATGGACATTAGACCAGTGGAAATCTGTGCTTTGGTCTGATGAGTCCAAATTTGAGATCTTTGGATCCAACCACCGTGTCTTTGTGCGATGCAGAAAAGGTGAATGGATGGACTCTACATGCCTGGTTCCCACCGTGAAGCATGGTGAAGGAGGTGTGATGGTGTGGGGGTGCTTTGCTGGTGACACTGTTGGGGATTTATTCGAAATTGAAGGCATACTGAACCAGCATGGCTACCACAGCATCTTGCAGCGGCATGCTATTCCATCCGGTTTGCGTTTAGTTGGACCATCATTTATTTTTCAACAGGACAATGACCCCAAACACACCTCCAGGCTGTGTAAGGGCTATTTGACCATGAAGGAGAGTGATGGGGTGCTGCGCCAGATGACCAGGCCTCCACAGTCACTGGACCTGAACCCAATCGAGATGGTTTGGGGTGAGCTGGACCGCAGAGTGAAGGCAAAAGGGCTAACAAGTGCTAATCAGCTTCAAGACTGTAGAAAGACCATTTCAGGTGACTACCTCTTGAAGCTCATCAAGAGAATGCCAAGAGTATGCAAAGCAGTAATCAAAGCAAAAGGTGGCTACTTTGAAGAACCTAGAATATGACATATTTTCAGTTGTTTCACACTTTTTTGTTATGTATATAATTCCACATGTGTTAATTCATAGTTTTGATGCCTTCAGTGTGAATCTACAATTTTCATAGTCATGAAAATAAAGAAAACTCTTTGAATGAGGTGTGTCCAAACTTTTGGTCTGTACTGTATATATATATATATATTACAGTATATAGTGGAAAAAACAGATATGCCACACACATATACAAAAACCATAGAAGAGTTGTATGCTTGTTTATCAGAACTGCTGTAATCTACAGTATATCTATCCTTTTCATCATAATATATAATACTAAGCATTTGAAACATCTTGAGCCATATAACACAAATGATCAGAGTCGGCAGCTTTGATTATGGCATCACAGTGCTGTTTTTATCCGCTGAGGATAATGTGTTTGCTGCACATTCAATTCTGCATATTGGACGCCAGTTTATTATATTTTTTATTCAGTCTCTGGAAATATGCTTGACTTTCAAGTACAGCTATCAAAATGTATATTATTGCTGTTGGTATCCATAAGACAATACAAGCACTAAATTATCCGCTTTCACTCAGGAACAGGCTCATGGGGAAAAGCAAGTATTGTTATCCAAATAATTATCCATTTAGGGTGTACTGTACCAGCGTCTTGCTAGCTCTCATTAAGCATTTATCAATTCCTTAGAAAGAGTACCTACTGTACAATGAAATTCCCATCAATATTTAATATAGCTTTGCCAGAAGCAGTTAATCGACTTTCTTACTTGTGCTAAAGTTATATGCTTCACATTTCCTTGATGGAAGATCTCAGATAAATCCCTCAGCTTTATTTTCTCTCTTCTTTAGTGTCCATTTATTTTATTTACCTTTACGGTTATTGGGGATCAGCCATGGAGCTCTGAATTTGGGACACATTATCATCACCTTATTAACTTTAGAATCTGACACTATTGATTAAGGTGTTCTGCTTGGACGGCTAGAGAGGACTGTATCGGGCCTAGCATCACATGACAGGGCTCCTTAAATACATGCTAGCCTTGTCACTTGGTGACTTATTTTATTTTTTTATATTGTATAATAAAATAATCAGCTGTGGATTTCTTCTCAGCATTTTATTTTTCGGTCTCTTGACTTCAGCAGTTTGAGCCATATCACATTATTCCTTGAGATTGATACACTCGTTGCTTTCATTTTAAACTTTTATCCCTACTGGAGCTCAGAATGAATTCATAGTAGTTTCAAGACAGAACTTTATTAGAAAATGTATACTTAACATTCAAAGTGCAGTCATCTTTGCCTATTAATAATACAGGGAGCTTTAAAAGTCAACCTCTTGCATTTTTGTAACATGTTATTTTTTTTTTCGGGTTTTCTTCACAGACGCCTATAATGCTTTTGGATATGAAATAAAACATTAAAATCATTGCTCAATTAAAATGATTATGCTTGGTACCATATCTTTGAAATTGCAACCTACTTGAAGAAGGTAGCTTGTGATTGTGTGTGTATGTGTGTGGGATGGTTATAAGTGAAGTATATCCTTAAATGTCTTAATTTGCATTGAGCAGTAGTCCAGTAATAGAGGTTTTGAAGTTATTTCTGTATTAAGAACAGCACCAAATAAATATTGCACTCTAAATACTATCCAACAGTTATAAGCAATTTATAAAAGTCTAGATATCAATTCCTCAATACACTTAAAGGGGTTGCCCAAGTTATGAAAAATAATATATAGCACTATAAATATGATGGTCAGCAATAGAGATGAGCAAATCGAAGCTAATGAAGTGGAATTCGATCTGAATTCTAGGAAAAATTACATTTGCACCGAATCCGAATTTCCTCACACTTTGTGGTAACAAATCCCCATTAAAAGTGCCCTGTCTGACCCAGAAAGCAGTACAGCGGCATCTTATAAAGATTAAAATAGACAAATTGCCAGGAGCAGATGGCATACACCCTTGTATCCTAAGATAATTAAGTAATGTCATAGCCAGACCCTTATTTCTGATATTTAAGGACTCTATCCTGACAGGGAGTTTTCCACAGGATTGGCGCATAGCAAATGTAGTGTCAATATTCAAAAAGGGTCCAAAAACAGAGCCTGGAAAATATAGGCCGGTAAGTTTAACATCTGTCGTGGGTAAACTGTTTGAAGGTTTTCTGAGAGAAGCTATCTTGGAGTACCTCTAGGAAAAGAAACAAATAACGCCATATCAGCATGGATTTATGAGGGATCGGTCATGTCAAACTAATTTAATCAGTTTCTATGAGGGGGTAAGTTCTAGACTTGACAACGGCGAATCAATGCATGCATATCTGGATTTCTCCAAAGCATTTGACACTGTACAGCATAAAAGGTTAGTATATAAAATGAGAATGCTTGGACTGGGAGAAAATTTGTGTATGTGTGTAAGTAACTGGCTCAGTGATAGAAAACAGAGGGTGTTTATTAATGGTACACACTCAGATTGGGTCACTGTCACTAGTGGAGTACCTCAGGGATCAGTATTGGGCACTAGTCTCTTCAATATATTTATTAATGATCTTGTAGAAGGCTTGCACAGTAAAATATAAATTTTTGCAGATGGCACTGAACAGTGTAAAGTAATTGACATGGAAGAGAACAGTATACTGCTACAGATGGAACGGGATAGATTGGAGGCTTGGGCAGATACGTGGCATTGAGGTTTAACACTGACAAATGTAAGGTTATGCCAATGGGAAGGAATAATGCAAGTCACCCATACATACTAAATTGTAAAACACTGGGTTGCACTGACATGGAAAAGGACCTAGGAATTTTTGTGAACAGCAAACTAAGCTGTAAAAACCAAGGTCAGGCAGCTACTGCCAAGGCCAATAAGATAATGGGTTGCATCAAAAGGGGCATAGATGCCCGTGATGAGAACATAGTCCTACCACTTTACAAATCACTAGTCAGGGGTTGAGGTTTAACACTGACAAATGTAAGGTTATGCCAATGGGAAGGAATAATGCAAGTCACCCATACATACTAAATTGTAAAACACTGGGTAGCACTGACATGGAAAAGGACCTAGGAATTTTAGTGAACAGCAAACTAAGCTGTAAAAACCAAGGTCAGGCAGCTGCTGCCAAGGCCAATAAGATAATGGGTTGCATCAAAAGGGGCATAGATGCCCGTGATGAGAACATAGTCCTACCCCTTTACAAATCACTAGTCAGACCACACATGGAGTACTGTGTACAGTTCTGGGCTCCTGTGAACAAGGCAGACATAGCAGAGCTGGAGAGGGTACAGAGGAGGGCAACTAAAGTAATAAACTATTTATCCCCAGGACTGTGACTGTGACAAGGGGACATCCTCTGCGTCTGGAGGAAAGAAGGTTTGTACACAAACATAGAAAAGGATTCTTTACGGTAAGACTATGGAACTCTCTGCCTAAGGAGGTGGTGATGGTGAGTTCACTAAGAGTTCAAGAGGGGCCTGGATGTATTTCTGGAGTGTAATAATATTACAGGCTATAGCTAATAGAGATGGTTCGTTAATCCAGGGAGTAGAGAAAATTGGCTTCTAACTCAGTTTTTTGTTTTTTTTTGCCTTCCTCTGGATCAACTTGCAGGATAACAGGCTGAACTGGATGGACAAATGTCTTTTTTTGGCCTTATATACAATGTTACTATGTTATCATGTAAATCAAATTTTTTTCCTAAAATGGCTGCTGCACGTGTGAGCAAGGAACGCTGCGAAGGCGGGATCACCCATAATGCCATGCATGCATCCAATCAGCAGCTAGCCAGCCCTGTGATGTCAAAGCCCTATAAATAGCCTCAGCCATCTTGGATTCTGCCATTTTCCAGTGTACTTAGTGCAGGGAGAGATGTCAGCAGGCGCTAGGGACAGTGCTAGAAAAACATTCATTGTGCTAAAAAAAACGATTTACAAGTGCAGGGAAAGAATATTCAAGATGTAGGGAAAGCATAGGGAGGAATCATTCCATAGCATTTATGTTGAACAGGGTTCAGTAGGGGAGGTTACAGCCTGGGAAATAGGAACAATCCTATTACACCTTGCTGCAATGACTGGGGACACAAATTGACATTATACAGCTCTGTAATTCCAGCAAACCATTCTTGTTATTGGTGTTACAGCCATTAACAGGGTTTATTACAAGGAAATATTTCTATGTCTTATTTGTCCTTGTGCGGTGCAGTTATATGTTCTAAAGCATTTTTGGCTTGTATTAGTGGGAAAAAAGCCGTTGTGTGGTGAAGTGCTAAAATTACAGCACTTTTTGTTGTGTATTAGTGGCAAAATAAAAATATATTTGCCGTTCAGCGGTGCAGTTATATGTTCTAATGCCTTTTGTGGTGTGGAAAAGTGGAAAAAATATATATATTTGCAGTTCAGCGGTGCAGTTATATATTCTGAATCCTTTTGTGGCGTGTATTAGTGGCAAAAGAAAAATATATTTGCCGTTCAGCAGGCAGTTATATGTTCTAAAGCCCTTTTTTGTATGTATTAGTGTGAAAAAAGGGCTTATATTATTCATTGCGAGAAAATTACTGACTATTTTGGGGGGTTCTCATTTCCTTTTTATTCATTTATTCATTTATTTTATCTAACAGTATGTCAGACAGAGAAGTCCCAGGCCCTGCACAGGGGAGTGGCAGAGGCATAAATGTTTCAGGCAGAGGTCGCAGCAGAGTAAAGGGCTGTGGCAGTAGGGGTCACTTCGAGAGGTCTGAGCGTCCAGTGTCAGCTAGCGATTGTGTCTTGACCAGCAACCCAGCGGTTCTTGATTTGCTAACCTGGTCATCCACGTCTTCCCAAGTGACATCAGACACCCCCAGCCAAGAGTCAGTGGGTTCGTCAGACACAACCCTTAGTTGGCATGGCCCGGGGACAGGCCCTGTGCCCTCACTTGTCCTCAATCTGCCTCGGTCCTTTTCTGTTCCCTCAGCCAGAGAAGTATTGTATGCTGTGCGCTCATCTCCACTATACAGGTCCTTCTAAAAAAATTAGCATATTGTGATAAAGTTCATTATTTTCTGTAATGTACTGATAAACATTAGACTTTCATATATTTTTGATTCATTACACACCAACTGAAGTAGTTCAAGCCTTTTATTGTTTTAATATTGATGATTTTGGCATACAGCTCATGAAAACCCAAAATTCCTATCTCAAAAAATTAGCATATCATGAAAAGGTTCTCTAAACGAGCTATTAACCTAATCATCTGAATCAACTAATTAACTCTAAACACCTGCAAAAGATTCCTGAGGCTTTTAAAAACTCCCAGTTTGTTCATTACTCAAAACCGCAATCATGGGTAAGACTGCCGACCTGACTGCTGTCCAGAAGGCCATCATTGACACCCTCAAGCAAGAGGGTAAGACACAGAAAGAAATTTCTGAACGAATAGGCTGTTCCCAGAGTGCTGTATCAAGGCACCTCAGTGGGAAGTCTGTGGGAAGGAAAAAGTGTGGCAGAAAACGCTGCACAACGAGAAGAGGTGACCGGACCCTGAGGAAGATTGTGGAGAAGGACCGATTCCAGACCTTGGGGGACCTGCAGAAGCAGTGGACTGAGTGTGGAGTAGAGACATCCAGAGCCACCGTGTACAGGCGTGTGCAGGAAATGGGCTACAGGTGCCGCATTCCCCAGAAACAGCGGCAGAAGCGCCTGACCTGGGCTACAGAGAAGCAGCACTGGACTGTTGCTCAGTGGTCCAAAGTACTTTTTTCAGATGAAAGCAAATTTTGCATGTCATTCGGAAATCAAGGTGCCAGAGTCTGGAGGAAGACTGGGGAGAGGGAAATGCCAAAATGCCTGAAGTCCAGTGTCAAGTACCCACAGTCAGTGATGGTCTGGGGTGCCATGTCAGCTGCTGGTGTTGGTCCACTGTGTTTTATCAAGGGCAGGGTCAATGCAGCTAGCTATCAGGAGATTTTGGAGCACTTCATGCTTCCATCTGCTGAAAATCTTTATGGATATGAAGATTTCATTTTTCAGCACGACCTGGCACCTGCTCACAGTGCCAAAACCACTGGTAAATGGTTTACTGACCATGGTATTACTGTGCTCAATTGGCCTGCCAACTCTCCTGACCTGAACCCCATAGAGAATCTGTGGGATATTGGGAAGAGAAAGTTGAGAGACACAAGACCCAACACTCTGGATGAGCTTAAGGCCGCTATCGAAGCATCCTGGGCCTCCATAACACCTCAGCAGTGCCACAGGCTGATTGCCTCCATGCCACGCCGCATTGAAGCAGTCATTTCTGCAAAAGGATTCCCGACCAAGTATTGAGTGCATAACTGAACATAATTATTTGAAGGTTGACTTTTTTTGTATTAAAAACACTTTTCTTTTATTGGTCGGATGAAATATGCTAATTTTTTGAGATAGGAAATTTGGGTTTTCATGAGCTGTATGCCAAAATCATCAATATTAAAACAATAAAAGGCTTGAACTACTTCAGTTGGTGTGTAATGAATCTAAAATATATGAAAGTCTAATGTTTATCAGTACATTACAGAAAATAATGAACTTTATCACAATATGCTAATTTTTTGAGAAGGACCTGTACAGTGAGGACGAGCTACTAGAAGACAGTCAGCAGCTACTGGCAAGCCAAGATGTGGAGGAGACATCCGCCGCTTCCTCCACTAGGCGGGCGAGTAGTGATGAGGAGAGTGGCATGGGAGCTGGGGTTGCGAGTAGTCAGGCTCCTGACCCAGAGACAGTTGAGGAGGACATCAGTGACGTGCAGACAGTACTCGATGATGATGATGTAGCTGATCGCACTTGGGAGCTGGGTGACGAAGGGGCTTCATCATCATCGGGAGAAGAGGGTGTCAGCTTGCCTGTGAGGCAGCAGTGGAGCCAGCAAGTCGCTAGCATGGCCGGGAGTCAGCAGGGTGGCAGCAGTGGGAGGTCGGAAGTCAAACATGCCTGTGTTAGACTACCCACTTCGCAGGAGCCTACATGCCCGGAGGTGCTGCTGCCACCGCCAGACTATGTCACCTTGCCACTCTTTGGCCTCCTGATGCTGCTGCCACCTCCACACTATATCACAATACCACTCTGTGGTCTCCCCATGCTGCTGCCACCTCCACACTATGTCACCTTGCCACTCTGTGGCCTCCTTATGCTGCTGCCACCTCCACACTGTCATTGTGCCACTCTGTGGCGTCCTCATTCTGCTTCCTCCTCACCACTATATCATATGACCACTCTTTAGACTTCTCATGCTGTTCCCACGCTCCCCACTTCATGACTGGGCCACTATTTTGCCTTTCAGCCTGGCTGACATCATCATTTATTTAACCCTTCTTCTGATCTGTCAGAATGAAGGAAAAATGAGACCCACAACGGATCCTGTCTTTGTAGCAGCTGTAAGGACTGTATGGTCCCATCAGAATTGGCTTGTGATTTGGTAGTCAAAAGTAGTGATGGCCGAACATCTGCTGGGACAGTTTGCGAACGCGATCGCGCAAACACGATCAAATGTTCGCGAACCACAAGTTCGCGGCGGGTCCCATTCATTTTAATGGCAGGCGAACCTGAAAAAACTTCAGCTCATATTTCCAGCCAAGAAATAATTACTAGCAGTGCACAATATAATTTTCGCGTACGCGCATGCTCAAATGCACTATAAAGAAAGTATATTGGTATATAACACCGCGATTCAATCAGTTTTTTTGGGGGGTGACTGTTATATCACACCAGTTAAAATTGTTTGTTCTAATAACGCTTGTCCCTCTATATACCTGCAGTATCGCAGCAGAACCGCACACAACTGCCGCACAATACAAATGCAATATAATATACTTTCTATGTTAATAACATTGCACAAGGAAGGCAATCCATTAGAATATACATAAAGATAAAACGTTATATTTAATAATGTTACTATGAGGGTCCATTCACACGTCCATAAATGTTTTGCGGATCTGCAAAACACAGACATCGGCAATGTGCATTCCGCAATTTGCGGACCGCACATCGCTGGCACTATAATAGAAAATGCCTAATCTTGTCTGCAATTGCGGACAAGAATAGGACATGTTCTATTTTTTTGCTGAAACGGAAGCACAGATGCGGAAGTGCGGATCCACAAATGCGGATGCGGACAGCACATTCCGCCCCCATTAGAAATGAATGGGTCTGCACCCGTTCCGCAAAATTGCTGAACGGATGCGGACCCATTTTGCGGACGTGTGAATGGAAAAGATATCCCTCATAAATGAAAATAAATTAAATTATTAAAGTTAAGCAAAAAGCATAGATGTGGTCGGCAATAACAAGTGCTCGGCGGCATCAAATCAGAAACCATATGTCCTACCACAATCCGGGGGGTTCCAGTGCACATCCATGAATCCCGGAGGGAAAACAAAAAACATCTATCCCTGGGCTAGATGATGATGTGGTATTGAAGGACAGGGTGGGCAAAGAACTGTCACTGATATTGCCCTACAGGGGGGTGCTATTCTGGCCCTGATAGCCTAACCACAGACCACCCACCCTGATAAGAGCGACCCCTAGCCCCTACGCCCCCGACTTCCAGGTGATCACTATATAGATCTATGTGTTTTTGACTCATTATAAAAGTATATTATAAGTATATCGCACCCCTCTGTGTATCACACCTATCGATAGCACACCTATACCAGTCCTTAAAATGACTTTTGTGGCCCTATTAGCTAGCGTTTGGTGTCCCTAACAGCCTGTCCCTGCTCCACACAGCAACCTCTCCTTACACTGGCAAAACACTGAATGTAAAATGGCGGCCAGATCAGGTTTATTTATAAGGTAGGGGGTATGTCCATGTGCTGAAACGTCTCAATTGGCTGTCCTGTACCACCTGATGGATGTGCCATGGGTCAAAGTTCTTCACAATGTAAAAGAATATGGCGGGAGCGAATATCTCCATATGTTCGCATGTTCGGTGAATCGCGAACACGCAAAGTTCGCCGCAAAATGACCGCTGGGTGAACCGCAAGGCCATCTCTAGTCAAAAGCTGGAGTGGGCACAAAACACAGAAGAAATGCAAATATTCCATTGATGTGTCATCTCCTGTGTTTTTTGGCACTAGCAATACTGATGGATTACTGACCAAATGCTGACCGAGTTAACGCAGATGCTCAACAGACAGGATCCATTTTTTGGTGGTTATTGTTTGACAGATCGGAGGAAGGGCAAATTAATCAGTGACGTCAACACAAACTTACTGCTGACACCCTTTCCACTCTGTCGGTTGGCTCTACTTGTATGAGCGTGTAATAGAACAGGTTCTGTAGACATCTATGTGGAATCAGCTGATGACGGTGTAAAAGGAGTGCACTTCTTCCTCTTGGTCAGTTTTGGCCCCGTGACTGCCTAAATAAGTGTGCAGTGATTCTAAGAGCGACATCTGTCATCTGCATGTCATACTGACACAGTATTATTTCACTACCACAGCAGACTCCCTATGCGTGTTACTGCAAGGCACAGTGTTCTACACAACTATAAAGGCTCTCTGCAGCCAGGAAATAGCTGTTTTTAATGCAATTCGGCGCAAATACATTTGGATCTAGTCAGCAATATATAACTAAGCTAAGCAAGTTTTAGGCAAAAAAAAAATAAAACAATTCTCATTTCCCTGGTTCTCTACTGGCCCTTTGTTTAACTGCAATAACAACAATCTCTGAGGTTTTGCTCATGAATATTTGTGCCCCTCCCCCTGCTCTGCAAAGGGAGTGAATACAAGTGATATGCGTGATATGTCTGACTGCTGGGATACTCAGCAGCATGTTGTATGTGTAGAACTACAAGTCCCAGCTGTACAATGACACTGCTGATACACACAGGATCTTCCACCTACCTGTACTTGTGCAATGCCCTGCAGAACTCCTCCAGTCGGTCAGCTCTGTGTCTGCAGGATGAGGGAAATCCTGTGTCTCTTCATTGCCTGCAGCTACTCCAGCAAAGCCTCTAGCCCTAGAGCAGCCAGCAGTGCAGGGGGTGTGGCCAGCACAGTGACGTCTTGTGTACAGACGCAGACCTGCTCTCTCAGGCTTGTGCACAAAACATCTTCAAAGCAGGGAGAAAAGCTGAACTCACAGGTCATGTGACCCTCAGTGAAATCTGAGAAAGGAACCACTACAGATAAAGTAAGTGCATTGTAAACCTGCAAAGACCCAAAAAATAACTTGGTCAACCCCTTTAATAATATGGTGTATGATTATAATATTCCGTCTTTTACCACTAGAGGGGAAGTATTACAATATGTCCCCGATATCTTTTCAATGAATGCCTTTTCTTTATCTCTATTACCATTAAAGGGAATTTGTCATCAGAAAATGACCAATTGTTTCAATCACGTTTTTATGTTTAACATATTTGATGATTTTATTTTTACATTTGCCACGTTAATATCTGTGACCAAACCCATAAATTCCTGCAGTTTTTGCACTGGCCACTAAGCCTAGTAATAGGCGCCACTTTTTGGTCTGTACAGATTACTTTACTGCAGTTTACCTGCTTATCTGTCATTCTATTCCTGCCTGTAATGATATCATCTCTGTATAGATAACACAGGATCCACCATTCGCAATGGCCTTATCTATTCTTTCCTTGTACAATGTCCTCTGCACAGGTCACAAAGCATGCCTAGAAAACTCTCCCATAGAAGTCAATGAGGTCCCCTCCGGACCATTGTGTCTAGGGCCCATGTGGATGCCATAAGGAAATTTTCTTAATGCTTTCTAAATGTTATTAAGCACAGCTCAGGCAAGATGGCTGTCCCATAATAATGTTCAGGAAACAGAATAAGAAAATCTGTTAGTAAGATATCTTACTATCTAGTTTTAACTGGCAGATGAAAATTTTGGCAACACATTTCCTTTAACACAGATAAAACATGGCATCTTCTCCTTTTTTGCTCTCTTTCCTGACTCTCCCACCTCATCTCTTCTCCTGTCTCTTCTGAGCTTTAACCTCTTTGCATCTTTCCTCCCTCCACACTATATAATACTATATTTCCACATCTTGGGGAGAGGTGGTAGGCCTTTAAGTGTCTGTATTCTCTGGGACACCAGAGGTTTTACTCTGCCAATCATTTGCAGTCCCTGACAAGGAACAACCCTTCTTTTTCAATGGGGATGTTCCTATTCTCTATCAACCTCCCCCACAGAGCTCCAGAGTTATAAACACATGTTAACTAACTAAATAAATTGATACATTGAATTACATAATTCCAAATATCAATCACAAGTTTTATATATTTCAACCAACTTGCTGAACATGTACAACTATTAGAGCACTTTGAGCAATCTTATAATTAATTAGAATTTTACATATAAGTAAACGTATGCTATTTATTACTATTTATAATATATAATATTAATTTGCCATCTTTTAACTCATGACAATATGGAGGCTGAGGGTGTGCATTAAATCCACGCTGGCTTGGTTTATTCCCTCACCGTGCAAGCTGACAGATTTCAAAAGATGTCCTGAAGGAAAGTTGATGGAAAACAACTTTTCTTGCCTCCATAAAACACCTCTCCATCAATCTGTTCCTCAGTTTTCATAATTTGATGTCTCATATTGCAATAAAGAGATGCTTAAATAAGATTCTTCTATATGTAGTAGTGGAAACTAGTCATTTCCCCTTTCGCCTCCTCACAACCAAGTGGCTGGCTGCAGGAGGATCCTCTGTCTGCAATTAGAAGCTAGGAGACATGCGTTACAGCTCCTTTGGCTCTTCACATCTGTGTCATGGCATTTGTTTATAACAGAAGCCACATTGCTCTGCTGTATTTGCTCAGTGGCTCATCACAGACAGCCAACTCCTCCAAACACTATACTGCAAAAATTATAGTGCTTATAATTCTTTATCAAAGTGCCCTCATTATTAATAGTGCCCTTAAAGTGATAATGCTCCCTGCAAGTGCAAGTTAGTAGTAATTCCCTCCATATTTTGCCCAATTAAGATTCTCTTCACTGCACCACCAGTAGTAAAAATGCCCCTAAAGTGTCCAAGTAGTGATAAGGCCCCTCTTTAGTGCCTGCAGTAGTTATCATAGGTCCCTCTATAGTACCCCAAGTAATTATCATAGGTCCCACTATAGTGCCCCAGTAGTTATTATAGGTATCTCTATAGTGTCTCCAGGAGTTATTATAGGCCTCTATATAGTGTCCCCAGTAGATAATATAGGCCCCTCTCTCAGGGGCTTTGCTAGGTTAAACCATTATGGGCCTGGACCACATATGTTTTGTCCCAGGTCCTGAATGTACTGCCTGCCTGCTAGATTCAACTGTATTGCCATCCTCAGGATGGCAATACAATTGAATCTAATGCCCTGCAAGAGCTGAAGGACCTGTGATGACATCACAGGTCATGTAATCAATGCTAAATGCAGTAGCTGAAAAGGACCTGCGATCATGTCACGTTCATGTGACCAGTGCAGGCGAGGATGGCTCAGCAGTAAAGAGAAGTCCTGGGAAGAAGCTATGGTGAGGTCTGCTACATGAGGAGAGGTAAGAGAAGGGGTAGATTACTCAGTGTGAGAGGCAGAGCAATGTTGGGAGTTGTAGTTATTTAACTGGGACTATGTTAGGGCTGAAGGGAGGGAAGTTATTTACATGGGACAGTAGGGTGGAGTGATGTTATTTACATGGGACTGAAAGTTCAGGGAGTGATGTTATTTACATGGGAATGCATGTTGGAGGAGGCTGGGCAGGGTGATGTTATTTACATGGGACTATATGTTGAAGGCAGCTGTGGGGAGGGAGTGATATTATTTACATGGTACTGAATGTTGAGGGGTAATGTGATTTACATACATGGGACTGCATTTTGGCGGTCACTAGGGAGGGGTTATTTTATTTACATGAGACTGTATGTTGAAAGTGACTGGGGGAGGAAGTGATGTTATTTACATGATGGGACTGTATGTTGAAGGCGGCTGGGAAAGGGGTAATGTTATTTATGTGGGACTGTATATTGAGGGGGGCAGGAGAGATGGTGTGATGTTATTTACATGGAACAGTATTTTAGAGGGGCCTGTAGATAGAAAGGGATGTTATTTACATGGGATTGTATATTGGAGGGGCTGGAGAGATGGTGTGATGGTATTTACATGGCACTCAATGGCTGAGAAAGGAAACAATGTTATTAACATGGGACTGTATGGTGGAGAGGCTGAGGAATTATAATTTTTAAGGACAGTAAACAGAGGAATATAACTGCAGGGGGCACTGCAGGGGGCATTATAAATACTGGGAGGGCTTCAGGGTGAGCATTATAACAGTAGGGGGCAATATAAATACTGGGGCACTGTGGGGCATTTTAAATCCAAGAGACATTATACATTCTTATTACTACTGGGGGCTCTATAGGAGGGACTTATAGATCCTCATTATTTCTACTAAGAGCACTGTGGGGGTCCTATTAATACTGAGGGGTCAGTAGATAGCTTTATTACCACTGGGGGAAACAATCAATAGGGGGGCTTAATTCTACTAGGGGCTCTGTAAGGGAATTATTTATAATGGTGGGCTCTTCAACCAATGGGGCACTCTTGGGGAGCATTATCACAGTTGGGGGCACTGTAGGGGGCAGTATTACTAATGAGAGTATTCTAGAAGGGAATTACTATTGGTGGGACTATGAGGAGCACTATTACTATGGGGGCACACATTTTTCTTCAGGATAGTATTTGGGGGTACAGAAAAATGAGGAAGCTAAGATGTCTGTGTGTCACACTCTGTAGAGAGGAGGCGGAAGACAGAATGGAGAAGATGATGACAGAGAAGATCTACATCAGAGGATACATCACCTGGGAGAAACTGGATGTGAGAGGTATGTGCTGCTGTATAGCTGTATAGCTATAGCAGGCTTAGGGGTCGATTGGTCGACTTAGAAAATTGGGCCATATGCATTGGGGCTTTGGCCCCAGATCTCTTAAAACTGTAGCAACACCCCTGCTCTCTATAGTGCCCCCAGTAGTTATTATAGGCCCCTCTATAGTGCACCCAATAGCTATTATAGGCCCCACTTTAATGCCTCCAGTAGTTATTACAGATCCCTCTATAGTGCTTCCAGTAGCTGTAGTGACAGAAAAAAATTACAGTGCTGCTCCTTCCAACAATCTGTGAAGCCTTTTCTGGCCTGCAGCCTGAGTTGCAACTACCCTGAGACCCCGGGCAGGTGCCCGGTATAAAGACAGATCATCACCTTCCGACTGTCATAGGACGCCAAAGGCACACTCGGTCTCCCATCAGCCGCAGACCTGCTGCTTAGCTTCGGGAGCGAGGATCTGTGTTTGGCCTCGTTCCCAGGGCAGCTTTGCTAGCTGGGAGGCTCCCTGCTCCTAGGTCTGCCTTGAGCGCCGAGCTGATCACTCGGTGCTCGACTTGTCTGTCTGTCGGTCATGTGACACTGGCCACATCACATGACCCTCAGACCCCACTATAAATACAGGCAGCCTGCTGACCACAGGTTGCCTGTTAATTCTAGGTTCCTGGCTATTTGTTGGACTACTGAATACTCACCTGATCCTGTTCCCTGACAATCCTTTGCCTGCTCCTCCTGTACTGCGCATCCCTCCTGGTATTGTGACCTCGGCTCCCACCTGACTGCTCTTTGCGGACTCCTCTGGTACTTCTCTACTCTCCTGGTATTTGACCCCGGCTTCTCCTGACCATTCTTTGCTTAACCCTTTGTACTGCGTAGCTCTATTGGTTCTGACCCGGTCCGTTCCGTATTTTGTCTTGTCTGTCTTCCTGCACATATCCTAAGTAAGGGACTGTCCTCCATTTGTCCCCTTTCATCAGGACTCATGAGGCAAGTAGGCAGGGCCAGGGGTGAGGGTGGAGCGCAGTGGTCGCTATCCTTCCCCCTGTGTGTGTGGGGACATGACCGTTACACACGACTGCCTGCACTGCCTTGTAGGCTTCAGGTCTAGGTTCCCGTGCCCGCCACACTATTCAACTGAACTTTCATCCTGTGGACACCAATACACTTGTATCTGCGGTGACAACTATGTTTGGGGCCTGGGTCGGCTCATTTCAGCAACGGCCTATCTGGCATTTGCCAGAATGATCAGATAGGCAGTCCTGATCATGGATCATATCAGGTTCTGCTGATGTATCCTTTATTTTTACCTGAACAATAGTGTTGCATCAAAAAAGACAGAATTAGCAAGGGAGGTGCCTAATTTAGTATTGGATACAGAGAGGCACCGGCCTCTCTGGTGCCTGGGAATGCGGCAGTGTGCATAGGCTGGCACTTTTTCCTATAGTGTGCAAGCACAGCCACCACTGCTGGATTGCAGGGTGGTCCTAACCATGGGATATGAGCAGTGTATAATGTGATGGCAAAAATGAACTAGCAAAGGAGGCAATATGGACAATCACAATTCCGTACATTAGGAAGTGCCTTCTATTAACTTTGTCTATGTGATAAATGTCATTTGCTGAAGTGAGACAACCCCTTTAAGTACCACAATAATGGCACAGCATTAACAGGTTTATAACTCTTCAGCTATTTTGGGTCTCATCAGGCATAAAACCTGTTGGTTGCAAAAACAATCAAACTTCTATGAAATTAGTAAAACATAACAGTCATATGCGTTGTGGCTCGTATAAAAGTTTCCTTGTGTGGCTCAAGTTATGCGATGCTCTATGAACGCAATGGGGAAGCCAAGGAATAATGCTGAAATTATAAACAGCAGCTGAAAATACAATTAGCTTTTGGTTTTGCGCTTCGACATCTCTATAGATTGTACTTTCAATAACGTGCGAGCACTAGACATTGATCTAATTTCAGGCAGCCTTTATTCAGCTGAAGGGGAAATTCTTCCATTAACATTGGCAATAATATAAAATGTAAATGCTGTAAACAATGTATCTATCATATATTCAAGGGTAAAAACATATCATGGGCTCCTGTATATTATATCGAGTGAAGTAAAGTAGGGCAAAGACCTAATATTTAGATTTTTATTGGAAACACGATTGTGCTTCAGGCCTTTCAGTACATTAGGAATCTGCAGGAATCATCAATATTCCTGTTGATTTTTTAAATGTTCTTCTAAATTGTGTGATAAATCAAAGAAAATTGGAAGGGCCACCTCGGAATTCATTTTTAAATCAAACTTGCCAACAAGTCTCTGTACTAATAAAGCATTGAAAGCTTGCTTTCCCATAGACTCCATCCAGCTCTACATTGTTGCAGCAGCTCACCAGAAATCAATTATAAAGATCCTCTTTCTGCTGTTTAAAATGTTTCAAATTTGAACAGTTGTTTTAAGTACTTTAAAAAAAATGTCCCCTGGGTATACTGTTAATTAAAATAGGTGGATGCGAACTACTAGCCAGTAAAACGATTGCTCGCTGCTGTATCTTTTATTAGAATTGCAGGGCTGCTTTTACAGGAACATTTGCATCATCATTAAGGCAATAGTCTAGAGGACTGCCAATAAAAATTGGTAAATAAAAGTCATAAAAAGTATGTGGGTGTTAGATAGGGGCATTGGGACATAGCATCTAAAGCACCACTTTGGCATGTTCAAAGACAAAATACAAAGATAACAGTAGTACACAGTAGCATTCATATACCTGGACTGTATTTTCTATTAAGTGTGCTTGTTACCACTATTTTTGAAGTTAAGACAAAAAAAGGATACCTATCCTGATGTCATTGACTGCTGTCTGGATGGTATTTTAAGAGGAAAGAAAAGTTAGAAAAGTCCTGTACAATCCCATTTTTGAGTGCAGAAAAAACTCAGTTACTCTTGACAGGATGCAAAAACATGATGTGAACAGAACCTAAGCTGTACCTTGTGACTTTCTTCATGAGCTATGCGCTACCAATGTCGAAAGTAGGAAGTGGTCTTAATAAATTGACTGTGTAAGTACATATACAGTATACTTAGCAGAAAATAAAAAAGAACACCTGGAAAACGCGCAGCTTAAAGGGAACACTGGCGGCATCCACCAGCAGTGTTTAACCAGCAGTGTGAATGCTGCCCCCTCAAATATACTGAAAACTGCCGCCTGAAGCAAGATTCTCATCTGGCCTCATGGCAGAAATGACCCCAGTCTGCATCTAAAGTAGCGATCTTAGAATATTACTACATGTAAGCATTTCCATATTGAAAATCATGCTTGTTATCCTAAATCCTACTATATATAGTGACAGATAGCTCCACCCCTTTTCCATTCTCTGTTATCACAGGAGAACTAGATGATTCCGCATCAGAGAGTGAGACTGAAGGGGTAACATTTCAGGGTATGCCTGACCTAGACGTTAGGAAAGACAAAGTGAACAAATGAAGGATCTTACCCTTACATGAGCCAGAGTGGTAAATGGGAATCCTGTGGAGGCTGGTACTAGGCTTGCTTTTCCCTACATGGTGAATAAATTATTGTATCAGATAATCAAGAAGGGAGAGGATGTGGACACATTATGGGTGGCTATTTGGGGATCCAGAAAACTACTGAAAGAATTTTAGAGAGATTTTTCTGGCCCGGAATGCATGGGTACATTAAAGCAGATTGCGAATCCTGTCCTCAGTGTCAGATTACAACCCCTATATTCCAGGTTGCTCTCGTAATAAAGTCAGCATGTGGTTACCAGCAAATCTTAGTCATAATGTATTATAAAAATGGAAGAAAATTACAGAGGCTCTACTGACTTCAAAAGCACGGATTGGTGCTCTCTCCAATATGGCAGTACCAATTGCCAAAATATTGGATAAAGTATATAAATTCAAGAGATGGAGGGCACTCAAATGAATGGGTTGCATATAACAGAGTCAATTGCATATACAGTATAGTCTATTATTTATTATATAAAATCGCACCATTCAGCATATTATTGATATGACAATCTTACTACTATATTGGTCACAGCTATAAATATATGTATCCTCCTATGGCTGGAAGAAAATTCAAACTTACATAAAAAGGAAGCTTACTAATGTAGCTTACTAATGCAGGTGATTCGTCTGCATGTAAGTCTTATACAAGTGTACACTGTAAATAAAATGTTTAAAAGTTTTTACTGATGTGGGTACCACTTGTGTTCCAAGAAGCGGTCACCTTAAAAAAGAGGAGGAAGGAACAAACAGTCTTACCCCGTCAAGCCGGGTTCCAAGGGGCTGCTATAGGGGAATGTCTGTGTTGTGAGTACTCCGGTCCTGTGTAGCGTTGGTGCGCACGTGGTCCTCGACGTCCTCGGCGTCCTCAGTGTCTTCTTCTATTACCGCTTCCTGGATCTGCACGATGTTGCCCGCAGTACAGGAAGTGGCGATTCTAAGCCCGGAGGTGACGGTCTATTCCTCCGATCAGCTGACCAAATCCGTCAGCGAGCTGTATGATGAATATTCGTCTATAGTCCTTCTTTGTATAAGCGGTCTTTATTGGATCAAAGACCATGTACTATTCTTTCTTTATACCAAACGCGTTTCGGTGCACTCTTGCACCTTCATCAGTGGTGAATAGTACAACTGATCTCCTTCCTTTTATAGGGGAGGGATCATTAAAGTGTTTGGGTTTGATTCAAACCATGGAGTGGATGCGCTTTAGACATATTGATCTCATCATGATTTTTTTCTTGATTTTTTTCTATAGCAGCTATATGATCATAAGGATCCAGTTATAAGTTCAAATTGACACTAATATAATATTAGTAATATAATATATATATCATATAGCTGCTATAGAAAAAAATCAAGAAAAAAATCATGATGAGATCAATATGTCTAAAGCGCATCCACTCCATGGTTTGAATCGAACCCAAACACTTTAATGATCCCTCCCCTATAAAAGGAAGGAGATCAGTTGTACTATTCACCACTGATGAAGGTGCAAGAGTGCACCGAAATGCGTTTGGTATAAAGAAAGAATAGTACATGGTCTTTGATCCAATAAAGACCGCTTATACAAAGAAGGACTATAGACGAATATTCATCATACAGCTCGCTGACGGATTTGGTCAGCTGATCGGAGGAATAGACCGTCACATCCGGGCTTAGAATCGCCACTTCCTGTACTGCGGGCAACATCGTGCAGATCCAGGAAGCGGTAATAGAAGAAGACACTGAGGATGCCGAGGACCACGTGCGCACCAACGCTACACAGGACCGGAGTACTCACAACACAGACATTCCCCTGCAGCAGCCCCTTGGAACCCGGCTTGACGGGGTAAGACTGTTTGTTCCTTCCTCCTCTTTTTTAAGGTGACCGCTTCTTGGAACACAAGCGGTACCCACATCAGTAAAAACTTTTAAACATTTTATTTACAGTGTACACTTGTATAAGACTTACATGCAGACTGATCACCTGCATTAGTAAGCTACATTAGTAAGCTTCTTTTTTATGTAAGTTTGAATTTTCTTCCAGCCATAGGAGCATACATATATTCATAGCTGTGACCAATATAGTAGTAAGATTGTCATATCAATAATATGCTGAATGGTGCGATTTTATATAATAAATAATAGACTATACCATATATGCAATTGACTCTGTTATATACAACCCATTCATTTGAGTGCCCTCCATCTCTTGAATTCATAATGTATTATACTACCTGTTACTTCAAGGCCATACCTTTGCGTATTACCTCATCAAAGACCATTGCAAAAGAATTGGTGTATGTGTTTAGTTGAGTTGGTATTCCAAAATAAATACTCACAGACCAAAGGACCCCCTTTATGTCTAATGTAATGAAGGAACTTTGTAGGATTTTTAAAGTTACCCAACTACATTCATCCGTCTATCAGCCCCAAACTGACAGGTTGGTTGAAAGATTTAATAAGACTTTGAAATAAATGCTGAAAAAGGTGGTAGATAAAGATGGGAGAAATTGGGACTTTTTGCTCCCATATCTGCTGTTTGCCACAATGGAGGTTCCGCAGTCATCCACAGGGTTTTCACCTTCTGAGCTTGTATACGGTAGACATTCTTGTGGTTTATTAGATGTAGCTAAAGAAACGTGGGAAGGACGGGTCACAAAAATGTAATGGAGCATGTTTCCCAGATGCAGGACAGTATTTCAGCAGTCATGCCAATTGTTAGAGAACATATTGAACGTGCTCAAGGAGTACAGAAAATTATTTATGATAGAGGGGCCAACATCTGAACATTTGCGCCAGGGGATCAAGTACCAGTTCTCATCCCCACATTGAAGGGTAAATTCTTAGCTAAATGGCAAGGTTTGAAATTATTGAAATTATTGAAAGAATAGGTGAGGTGAACTATAAAGTATAGCAACCAGGTAAAAGGAAAATTTTGGAAAGACCGGCACTTGCTCCACCCATCAGTATCGGGGCAGTAATTCCTGCTGTCAGGATAACCAAGACTCTGTCCGATGTCCATGGAAGGAAGCTAAACACTTAGTTTCCAGAACAGAGAGTTTTTTTTCTGAAAAACCAGGGCAGACACCACTCATAAAACACAATATCATAATTGAATCTGGGGTTTGGGTCCATGTAAAACCTTACAGGATTTCTGAAGCCATACAAGAGTCAGTCTCAAAAGAAGTGAAAGATATGCTGGCATTGGGAGTGATTGAGGAGTCTCATAGTGAATGGTCAAGCCCTATTGTGTCTAAGGAAATTGAATACTGTGTCTAAGTTCGATACATACCCTATGCCACAAGTGGACAAACTTATAGACCGACTTGGTACAGCCCGTTACATTATGACCTTAGATCTGATAAAGAGTTATTTGCAGATACCCCTGAAAAATGCTGCCAAAGAGAAGACCGCATTTTCCACACCTAATGCCTTATTCCAACATGTAAATATGCCTTTTGGACTACATGGGGCCTCTGCGACATTTCAGCAGCTAATGGGCAGAGTTTTGAGTCACATAGACAGTACGCTTCTGCTTAACCTATTTTGCAGCTATAGGAGTCCCTTTAACTGATCTCACCAAGGGAAGAGGGTCAATGATAAAGTGGAACTATGAAGCAGAGGGAGCGTTTAATATTTTAAAACAGGCTCTTTGTTCTCAACTAGTATGATGACCCCTGACTTAAAAAAATAATTTGTGGTACAGACGAATGGCTCTAATACAGGAATAGTGGCAGCGTTGTCACAGAATCTTAATGGAGCGGAACATCCTGTGCTTTATTGAGTAGAAAACTGAATAAGCATGAGAAGAACTATGCAATTGTAGAATAGGAGTGTTTGGCCATCAAGTGGGTTTAGAATCCCTTAAATATTACTTGTTGGGTATGAAGTTTCGGTTAGTTACTGATCATGCCCCCCTGAAGTGGATGAATCTGAGCAAAGAGAAAAATGGCAAGTGACAAGATGGTTCCTGGCCCTGCAGGATTGCAATAATACAGTGGAGCACAGGCCAGGAAAGTGGCAAGGAACTGCGGATGCGTTGTCACGTGTACACTGTTTGTTGGTTTTAGTTTCTCATTCCCACTTGCCTGAGCAGGGGGGGATATATGACACCAATGCAGTATTGGTGGTGGAAGGGAGGTATTTCTCCAAAATTCCTTTCCTATGTGAAGTAGCAGGTGAAGTACTCTCACCTGTGATGTAATGAATGAAGCAGCACAGAACCAGGAGGTCAGTCAGCATTGCCTGGGAACACAGAATTTCTGTGTGTGTTAGAGCCAAAAAAGTGAGTAAAAGGTTGCTAAAAGTCTTGTTTTGTGAGCTGACAGGGAGAAGCCCTCCAGCAGGTAGGAAGGGACGTTATCTGTATAGTAAGTGCCGAACAGGCTAGGTTTTATTTCGCTTTTTTGTGTTATTTTATCTGAAACCTTATCAATAAACGTGGCTACAAGTCAGATTAAAACGTATTCCTCTGTGTTTGGTCGGACAACAAGGACGACAAGTAGCAGCATACTGCTTCATGCACAAAGACACATGCAAACATTGAAAACATTAAAACATGTAAATTTTATTTCTATCTGTCTCTATATATACAGTATATATAACACAGGCACTATTGTTTAGGGGAGAAAATGTATTATTCTGTTTCCAGCCAGTAGAACTGATATTCAACCATGTAAACGACCATTTCCTCAGTGCTGGTCTTCTGAAAGACCAGGAACAAGATTCTGGTAGCAGGAGTGGAGACAGAGAAGAGTGGGAGCCCCAATCTACCAGTACAGGCCAGCTCTTTCACCATCAGATGGATGCAATCGTGCACCAGGTACGCAATCCATTAAAGATAGGTATGGACACAGAAAGCCTACTTGTGTGAGAATCAAGTGTAAGTAAAAAGGTTGCTAGAAGTGTTGTTTTGTAAGCAGTCAGAAGCTTTCCAGCTGTTAGTGAGTTATGTCATCTGTATAGTCAGTGCTGGATAGGCCAGGATTCATTTTGCTGTTTAGTTTTATTTTTGTTTGCAAACTTCTCAAGAAAACCTGACCATGGGTCAACATACACTGATACATTACTGTTGGCTTTCTTTGAATGGAACAGACAGCAGCTTTTGGTTTCACTTTGTCTGTGTGTTGCTTGTATGTCCACACCTCCTGTTCAGGTGTGGATCATGTGACCTTTACCTCCCCCTATTTAGTTTGACTTCACCCATCACTCCCTGCTCTGGATAGCTTCCTTTGGTGTTGGAAGAGCTGTAGTGTGGTTCTAGTTGAAGTCCTGATCATCTATCATCCTTAGAAGTTAAGTGTTCCGCTTGTTGTGTTTTGTATCCCCCCCCCCTCTGTTGTTTACTAGGCCTCAGTGAGACGCTGGTTCCTTCACCAGGGAAGGAGCGGGTTGTCTCTGCCCTGTCATTAAGTCTAGGGCATCTGAGGGCCATCAGGGTTTTCTAGGTTCCTGTGTATGGGCATCTCTACCATCTAGAGGTGCCCATACGGATAGGAGGGCCAGGAGCAGGGTTTCATAGGTGGTGACCCTTTTTATTCCCTAGCGGTGAGGCCTAGTGTCTTTTCCCTTCCGTCTTGTTGTCTTTTGGTGTCCTCCCCTACTACATCTGTGACATTATCCAGAGCCCAATACCGCCATTTTTTGTTCTGATTTGTGCAGCTATGGATACTATGACTGCACTGGTCAAACAGATGCAGAATCTGACTTTGGAGGTAGCAGACCTCCGTGCGATGGTTTTACAGATTCAGAGCCCACAAGCTGCTGCTACCGGTGGTGGGTCCAGGCCTGCTCTGAACCGAAGGTAGCTCTCCCGGACAGGTTTTCCGGGGGTAGTGACAATTTCATCCAGTTCAGGGAGTCATGTAAATTGTACTTTAGGCTTCGTCCATACTCTTCTGGTGATGAGTGTCAACGTGTGGGTATGATTATTTCATTACTTAAAAAGGACGCTCATTCTTGGGCTTTTTCTCTGCCGACCGGATCACCATCCCTCCGGTTGGTAGATGAATTCTTTAGAGCCTTAGGTCTTATCTATGATGACCCAGATCAGATCTCTCAGGCCAAAACCAAGTTACGGGGTTTGCGGCAGGGAGAACGTTCTGCGGAGACCTTTTGCTCTGAATTTAGGAGATGGGCTACAGATACAGAGTGGAACGATTCTGCTCTCCGTAGCCAAATCTGCCAGGGATTCTCTGAGAGACTGCAGGACGCATTGACTTTTCATGAAAATCCTGAATCATTGGAAGCAGCTATGTCCCTTGCTGTACGTCTTGATAGACGCCTGAGGGAGAGATCTAGGGGTCCTCACCTTCAGAACGTACTGTCCAAAAAGGGTACTGCTTCCTTTGACACTTATGGTGGAGAGACTCGGGTGGTTGTGCCTTGTGATGAGCCTATGCAGTTAGGAGGAGCTACTCCTGGAACTACTGGCAAAAGCTTGGGTCATGTGAAAGGAGTCTGCTTTTGTTGTGGCAAGAAGGGACATTTTGTGAATATTTGTCCATACTTGCAGCATAAAGGTGTAAACCAAAGGGAAAAAAAGTTTAATCCCCAAATTACTATTGGTAGTGTGGATGGGCAGCAAGAAAACCTACTTTTGTCTTTTACTGGTAGTACCCATTTTCTCCTGTCAGCCGAGGTGGCGCTAGAGTCCAAAATTGTGAAAATCAAAGCTTTTATCGACAGTGGGGCAGGAGTTAACTTGATTGATGGACAGTTTGTACGCATTCACGGGTTGACTACTAATGCATTAGAGAATAGTATTTCTGTCTTTGCAATTGACTCGGCACCTCTCGCCCCAAAATGCCTGTCGCAGGTAGTGAATGACATTCATTTAAGAGTGGGTGATTTGCATCAGGAATCTATCTCCTGTTATGTGTTGGAGGATCTGCCTGCTCCGTTGGTGTTGGGCTTACCATGGTTAAGCAAACATAACCCTAACATCGATTGGCAAGCGAGACAGATTCTCGAGTGGAGTGATTTTTGCATGGACAACTGTCTTAATGCATCGTTCTCTATGGTTACTACTAAAACTGTACCCTTGTTTATTTCTGAATTTTCTGATGTGTTTTCTGAGAGTGGTAATCAGGAGTTGCCTCCGCACCGGGAGTATGACTGTCCCGTCAATCTTATTCCCGGAGCTAAATTGCCCAAATCTCGGTTGTATAATCTTTCGGAACCCGAAAGAAAGGCTATGCGAGTGTATATCACCGAGAGTTTGGCAAAGGGACATATTAGACCATCCAAGTCCCCAGTGGCTGCTTGATTTTTCTTTGTAAAGAAAAAGGATGGTACCCTGAGACCATGTCATGACTTCCGTGAGCTCAATCGTATTACCGTCCGTGATCCTTACCCCCTTCCTTTGATTCCGGATTTGTTTAGTCAGATTGTTGGTGCTAAGGTGTTCTCTAAATTGGATCTGAGGGGGGCATAAAATTTGGTAAGGATCAAGGAGGGGGATGAGTGGAAGACCGCATTTAATACCCCTGAGGGTCATTTTGAAAACCTGGTCATGCCCTTTGGATAACCAATGCTCCTGCGGTTTTTCAACACTTTGTCAATGACATCTTTCATCATCTGGTGGGGAGGTTTATTGTTGTATACCTTGATGACATACTAATTTATTCGCCTAATATGGAGACTCATCAGGATCATGTGAGACAGGTGTTAGAGATCCTAAGAGAGAATAAGTTGTACGCTAAGATGGAAAAGTGTGTATTTGCTGTACAGGAAGTGCAATTTCTGGGTTACCTGCTCTCATCCTCAGGTTTTCGTATGGATCCTGAGAAGGTCCGTGCCGTGTTGGACTGGGATCGACCCGAAAATCTGAAAGCGCTTATGCGTAAATTTATCTTGAACTATTCATCGGTGGTCAAACCTTTAACAGACATGACTAGGAAGGGTGCTAATATTTCTATCTGGTCTGATGCGGCATTAAAAGCCTTTTCTGCTGTGAAAAAATGTTTTGCTTCAGACCCTATTCTGGTGTAACCGGACGTGTCTCAGCCATTTATTGTTGATGTTGACGCGTCAGAGGTTGGGCTAAGAGCAATATTGTCGCAGGGTCCTTCACCCAGTAAAATGGCGCGCATGTGCATTTTTCTCTAAAAACTTTCGACTGCTGAAAGGAATTATGATGTGGGTAATTAAGTTGGCATTCGAGGAATGGCAGCATTGGTTGGAAGGAGAAATTCGTCCTATTACGGTAATTACGGATCACAAGAATCTGGCCTACTTGGAGTCAGCTAAGTGACTGAACCCAAGGCATGCCAGATGGTCATTTTTTTTTTTAAACCAGATTTAACTTCATCGTCACTTATCACCCTGGGGTTAAGAACGTCAAGGCGGACGCTTTGTCACGTAGCATTCCTGGGGGGTGAGTCTAATGACCCTAGTCCCATTTTATCTGAAGGGGTAGTTATTTCCGCTCTTTATCCTGATCTCGAGGCCAGGGTGGTGGAGGCACAGGAGAATGCTCCGGACTCTTGTCCTCAGGGGAAATAGTTTGTTCCCCCCGAATTAAGTCACAAGGTGTTCGAGGAACATCACTGTACGGTGCTTGCTGGGCACCCTGGGAGCAGATCCACTATCGATCTTATCTCTCGCAGATTCTGGTGGCCGGGGTTGCGTAAGTGTATTGAGGACTATGTGTCAGCCTGTGCTACCTGTGCACATGCTAAGGTGACACATACTCTGCCTTCCGGATCTCTGCTTCCATTGCCCATCCCGTCCAGACCTTGGACCCATTTGTCCATGGATTTTATCACGGGTTTACCGAATTCTTCAGGAAAGACCGTGATTCTGGTGATTGTCAATCGTTTTAGTAAAATGGCACACTTTATTGCATTACCTAGTCTACCCAATGCTAAAACTCTTGCGCAGGTGTTTGTCGACAACATCGGGAAACTACATGGCATTCCCTCTGATGTGGTGTCCGATAGAGGGACTCAGTTTGTTTCCAGATTCTGGAGAGCGTTCTGTATTCGTCTGGGTGTACAATTGTCCTTCTCTTCGGCTTTTCATCCTCAGTCGAATGGACAGACGGAGCGCACTAATCAGAATCTGGAGACTTACTTGAGATGTTTTGTTTCAGAGAATCAGGAAGAGTGGTCTTCGTTTTTGTCATTAGTTGAGTTTGCTATCAATAACAGTAGACAGGAATCAACTGATAAGTCGCCGGTTTTTGGGGCATATGGGTTCCATCCACAGTTTGGTACAGTTTCTGGTGCTCATAATTCCGGCATTCCTGAGGAGGAACGATTTTCCTCTGTCTTCTATTTGGCGGAAAATCCAAAATAACCCAGAAAAGATGGGCAACAGGTATATGCTGTGAAGATACGAGATGTGCAGCACCTGAAAGTACAGATACTGGAAGCCTGTGCTAGCATTTCTCCTGCAGTGTTGCTATCAGTGTGTGAAGAGTGGGAGAAGAGGGTTGCATTGACAATACAACAGAATTGAACACATTTTATAAGTGGTCAGAAACTTGTAAATAACTCATGAAAGAATAAAGTTATGTTAAAACCAAGCACACCATTGTTTTTCTTGTGAAATTCCCAATAAGTTTGACGTGTCACATGACCCTCTTCCTATTGAAAAAACTAAAGTTGGATTCAAAATGGACGCCATGGTCACCACCCATCTTGAAAAGTTTCCCCCCTCACATATACTAATGTGCCACAAACAGGAAGTTAATATCACCAACCATTCCCATTTTATTAAGGTGTATCCATATAAATGGCCCACCCTGTACATTGCCCTGAATTTTGTAGGCCAAATGCCCAAGTTTTTTAGTGTGCTTGAGGCCACCTTGTCGCTGGTAGATTGGTGTCACACTTTTGATAAAAAATGTGAGCAAACAGCTTCTAATTTTCATATAGTACGTATGGCAGTAATGCCAATGGTTTTTAATATGCAAATAGTATGCCAAATGGGTGCATGGATGGCTTTTTGGATATAATTTTTACAGTCACTCTATGCTTCCTAGTCCCTGTTCAGAGATGCATAGCAAAGAGTAAATATTCTTTGTCAAATCATCAGTCAGACCAGGGAAGAATGAGAGGTGCCATGCCTATCCTGTGCCTATCTCATTACATGGCTGGTCAGATATGATGAAATGAAACTTAATAAAGACTTGCTCATCTGTTTGCATGCTTATATGCCCATCAAGAGAATAATAGAGCTGGCTTTCTCTCAGTCAATTTAGTTATTCATTTAATATTCTTATAAGGATTACCTTGCAGATAAACCATTCCCTGCACAGCAGAGCTATTAACTGATATCACTTTTTTTTCTCCTATTGAGAACTTTTATGGAGAATTTATCATAGATAGTAGTGTTGGGCGCGAATATTGGAATCACAAATATTAATCTCGAATATTGGCACATCGAGAATTCACGAATATTTAGAATATAGTGATATATATTTGTATTTTCGAATATTCTAGATTTTTTTTCATCTGAACCCATGATCCCTCCCTGCTTTTTGCTTGTGGGCCAATGAGAAGTTTGCAATGTCTTTGTCTGAGTTTAGCAACATCCCTAGCAACCAATAGGAAAGTTGCCTACCCCTTACTATATAAGAACCTCCCCAGCAGCCATTTTCTACAGGTTTTTTTAAAGTTCTGAGAGAGAGAGAGAGCAGTGGCATTGCTGTGCTCTGTTCTTTGGTGTGTCAAACTCATTACATTAGTTAGTTAGTTAGTTAGTATATATATATATATATATATATATATATATATATATATATATATATTACAGATAGTTAGTGGAGATAGTCAGTGTAGGTTAGATCGTGATATAGTGTAGCTGAGGGGGTTAGGTAGTGTGATAGGAATTACAGTTTCTCTGCTGTCCTTACATACATGCTACATACATGCTGTCACAACAATACTTAGTGCACCAATCAGTAATATATAGTAAAACCTGCTAAAATGTGAAGTTTCACATATTGCGCCAAAATATTCACATTATTAGTGCCAATTAGCATAATTGCAAATATATTGAAGCACTCTATCTGCATATAAAGCCAGTTTTAATGTTCTGCCGTGCCAACCATTTTCTCCAGTCTCAGGAAACTTCTAGCAGCTTGGAAAATGTATCAAAAGTAAACCACGCCTGTATTGCACGCATTACGCGAATATTACATTGCCGATTTTCGCAATCAAGAAAATAATCACGAATTCTCGAATTCGCAAATATCTGACGAATATTCTACAAAATATTTTCAAAATATCGTAAATTCGAATATTGCCACTGCCGCTCATCGCTAAAGATAGCAGCATTCTTCAAACAGTGTATGATCTATATACAAACTAAAAGGTGTATTAGACTGTCAGAATTTCTAACAGATAATCGCTAGTGTTGATCACGAATATTCAAATTTCACATTTTGTATCACGAATATAGGTATTTCGAAAATTCAATAATATTTCGAATATAGTTATATATATTCGTAATTTCGAATATTCTTCTTTTTTTTTTTTTTTTTTTTATCAGTACACATGATACCTTCCTGCTTCTAGCTTGTGAGCCAATAAGAAGGCTGCAATATACTTGACTTTAGGAGTAGTAGTGTTTGCGAATTTTGCTCTATATTAGTTTTTTCGAATATTCGCTATATTGCTATACCTTCTTGTTTTAGAATATTACAAATATTTGAAAAAACAAAGTTATAGCAATATAGCGAATATTCGAAAAAAACAAATATCGAGCAATTTAGCTAATATAGTGCTATAATCTTCTTTCTCTAATAGTTGTAATTTTTTTCTCATCTGAAGTTCAGATTGGAAAAAAATTACAACTATAAAAAAAAAGATTATAGCACTATATTAGTTAAATTGCTCTATATTCGTTTTTTTTCGAATATTCGCTATATTGCTATATATTCTTGATTTAGAATATTCTGAATATTAGAAAAAACTAAGTTATAGCAATATAGTGAAAATATAGAGCAATTTAGCTAATATAGTGCTATAATCTTCTTTCTCTAATAGTTGTAAGTTGAAAAATTTGCAATAGAAATTCGAATCCGAAAATTCTAATTACGAAAATGTGCATATTACACAATCATTACCTTGCCGATTTTTCGAGTAAAAAAAAATTGCAAATTTTCGACGAATATTCTAAAAAATATTGCGAATTCGAATATGACCCCTGCCACTCATCACTAATGATCGCTAACAAGTATTTCTATAAACGCTATCATCTGGCAGTCTAGGCTATTTTCACACTAGCGTTTTGGCTTTTTGTTTGTGAGATCCATTCAGGGCTCTCAAAAGTGCATGAGGCCTTATATTGAGCATACGGGTAATAAGATTTTCTTTTTCCGTTCAGCCTCTGGGCTGAAAGAAAAAATGAACGGCCCAGATTTCTTCATTCGCATCGATCAATGTGGATGAAAAAATCTCTGCCAAAAAACGTGCAAAAAAAAAAGAGGGGAAAGGACATAGGAGTGCTTGCGAAATAAATCTGCGATCGCTAATAAAGATCCAAAAAGCTCAAAAGTGATCTTTATAGTGCCGCAGCGATTTTACAGTGTTTTTGCAGTGATCAGAAAAAAATAATAATTCTGTCACTGCGGTGGAGCGGACGGAACGCGAGTGTGCGCACAAGATCAAGCCTGATCGGGCGAGCCTAAGTTGACCCTAATGTACTGATATAGATCTGATTGCGATCAGTCTTGATCACTTACCGATACTATATAGTACTAGTGCTGATTAGCGACAGCGATGACACTAATCAGCGACTAATCAGTGACTGCGGTGGGCTGGGCGCTAACTACCTAACAACTAGCTAACTAACTGGCGGTGATAAGGGACCCTTAGGCCCCATTTAGACATGCGCAATTATGTTCCGCATTTTGAGGACAGAATCACGAGATGAGGACACATGTAAGGACACAATCCCACAGGGGAGAAGGAAGGTTAGAAGAGGAAGACACTGTAAGAAGAAGCAGGTACAACAAATGCATCGAGTATAGTAAATTTGAGTAGTGTTCAACTCTCGGATGCACAGGTCACTTTACTTAACAAAGGTTTAAAATATGCCCCTACTACCAAGTTGGATAAGTTTTCCACATATATAGGTGTGGAAAAATTTATCTGAAAACTTTGTCTAAAAAAATATTTTATTAAAAACCCGATAATGGAGACTAATGTGGCTAGATCCCACAGAGGAGTTTTTTAAACGATTAACACAGTACTGTAGAAAAGGCACCACTTCGGGAATTCTGTTAGAACAAGAAGCAAAATACATTATGAATACGGAAAAGAGATTGCCAGTAATGTATTGTATCCCTAAAATACACAAGGATTTAACAAAACCCCCAGGAAGACCCATAATATCTGGGATCAATTCCATCTCCTCCAATTTGTCAAGATATATCAACAAATTATTACAACCTGTTGTGAAAAATATACCCTCATATATTAAAGATACTACTGAGGTGATTAAAATATTGGAGGAGATGGAATACAAGGAGAGTTGGATATTGGGTACACTGGATGTAAATTCCCTGTACACAATAATTGACCATGAACAGGGGTTAGATGCACTCCAGCAGCAGCTTGTCCTGAGCAATACCATGAAGGAGGAACAAATACTCTCTATATAATAGAAGGTGTCAGATATATACTGACACATAATTATTTTACCTTTAATGGGGACTTCTATGTACAATGTAAGGGCACCGCCATGGGTACCAGATTTGCCCCCAGCTATGCCAATCTGTTTATGGCGCAGTGGGAATCCACCATCAGCCAACTTCTGTTGGGGGCGGGTCTGGTACTATGGCGGCGCTATATAGATGATATTGTGTTTATATGGCAGGACACAATGACTGCCCTCACTGACTTTCTGGAGGAAATAAACACAAATGATCTGAATCTAAAATTTACCTCCACCATTGACATGAAAAACATACAGTTTTTGGATCTCGATGTCAAGGTGGATGAGAACAGATTAGTATGCAGTACATATCATAAATTGGTGAGCGAAAACAGCTATATACTGTATACGAGCTGCCATCTGCCTAGGTGGCTCATCAATGTTCCAAAAAGTCAGTTTAGGAGATTAAAGCGGAACTGCACTCAGGACCAACAATTCGAAATAGAAGCAGAGGCCTTTAAAACAACAGTTTATTGATAAACAGTACCCAGTCCATCATTTGGAGAAATCACTGGGGGAAGTGAAATTAATGAAAAGGGATTACTTTTTTGTCCCCTAGCAAAAACAAGAGAATGTTGAGACACTAAGAATGATCCTGCCATTCCATGCACAGTATAAGAACATGGAGAGGATCATTGGGAAACATTGGCACCATCTGCTTGGGGACAAGATAGTCGTCCCAATACTCACAAATACACCCCAGATTACCTATATTAGGGCCTCCAATTTGGGTCTAAAGGTAGCCCCTTCAATAAAAAATAAAAGCCAAGGTACACAAAATAAACAGAATTGGCTAATGGTTTTCATAGATGCGGACGTTGCTCTAATTGTAGAATTACTACATTTCCCAAGAAAATTTTAAAAGCAACCTCAACCCAAAATTCATTCACTCTAGACATCAAAGAGGGCCTGACATGCGATTCAACTAACGTGATATACCTGATAGAATGCCCATGCCGTAAGCAATATATATGGCGTACTAAACGGACATTAAAAAAGAGGATATCAGAACATGTTACCAATATAAAAAAGGGGTATGAATTACATTCCCTAGCTAAGCATTATAGGAACTACCACAAAAGTGACCCATCTACCCTTAAATATATGGCATTAGAGAGAGTTGGATATCCATGGAGAGGAGGGAACCATATCCTCCGAATGTCAAGAAATGAATCAAAGAGGATTTTTGAATTCGACTCCCTAATCCCAAAGGGTTTGAATGCAGATATGGAACTCTTTGGGTTTCTATAGAGGGGCGTTGGTCTATTACGAATGGGACATTTGTGTCAGGCTGTTTTTTCTAGCATCCAGATCTCCCCTCTTGGTAGGCCCACACCCCCATATACACCATGCCCACCTCTATTGAATATATTACATTATACGTGGACAAATATACAAATCATATCCCAGAACAACACCAGTAGTCTCCAATCTTATTTTTACTTCTATTTTTATTCTACTTTTAACATTTCGAGCAAAAACGCATTGAAAACGCAATGAAACCGCAGGTGCGTTTTCTCGATTTTAAAATATAATGATGCGGTTTTTAATTAAAAAATTTTTTATCCAATTTTACATGATTTTAAGATTAAGTATATCCATGGTTTTAGGATTAATTATATGTGGCTCTAGTCTGACTAATATATTGTTGCACTAGGAGAAATAAAAATATGAAGAAATCGCATATGCGGCATTCACAAATCTCTGTAATTTATAAGGTACTAACAGAAAAATTTCGATGTCTTTAAAAGATGTATGGAAAATATGAAGAAACCACATATGCAGCTTTCTGTAACCTATATAAGATACTAAGTCTTCTACAAGTGTATATAATCCATATATGGCACTGAATCTTTGAAATAATCGCTGCAAAACCGAAATCCACATCCATGTCTTTTGAATCCCTCACTGTCCCAGCATGCAATGTCAAATCAATGACGATATAAAAAGGACATTCAGTCATCACTGTGTACACCACTGAGGAAGGGGCTCTTTCACCCCGAAACGCGTATGGTAAATGACAGTGAGTGACGACTAAAGAAAAAGACCTATATCCACATTCGGAGGTTAAAGAAATTCGAAAACCCCGCCTGGAATTGAGAGTCACCTGACCGCCTCCGCAAACCACGTGGGATGCCACAACAGGTCCTGGAAGGTCATAGCGGTAAGACCGCTACAACGAACATCCAGGAACATGGGGAATTCCATATTTAGACCCGACTCACAGGTCCTTGCAGCTCACAACAAAAGCACTGCACTGAGAGAATCCTGGTGCACAAGCGGACCGATCACAGGAGCGGTAAAGTACTTTGCTTATAGTACAAACTTGACTGACTTTTCTATGAATTGTGTGACGTATAGTCACTATACAAGTTGTGGAAGGTTACTGCATTTGTCTTTGGACTATAACTGTTGGGAAGACCTATCAACAGTTACGGCCAAAAAGGCCCTCAGGGACTCAGTGCTATTGAATTTTAGTCATTCTAAGAGTTTTAACACTCGTGTTATTTTAATGGACTCATTTTTTGTTGTATTATGCAACATGTTGTTAATATTTGAGTGTGATATATATATATATATATATATATATATATCTTGTGGGGGGGATAAGCTCGGGATCGCCTTCGCTGGGGTCAAAGGACACTTGTCTGTTTCACACAATTCCAACCAGCCATCAAGGTAGAAGTTTTAAGCTGGCCTGGAGCCAGGTTTATTGAGCAGGTTGCACAAATAAAATAAAACAACAAAAGAAAAGTCTTGCCTGTCCGGCACTTACTAAACATTAGAGGTTCCTATCTGTCCGCTGGTGGGCTTCTCCCAGCCAGCTCACAAAACAAGGCATCAGCAACCTAGTACTCACAGTTTGCTCACTCACACAGACATGCTTTCTGTGTCCCCAGGCAGAGAGAGAGAGACGGACCTCCTAGCTCTGTTATATCCCCACCCTCAGTGCTGCTTCATTAGTTACCTCACAGGTGAGATTCTTTCACCTGCTACTTACATAGGAGAGGAATCTAGGGGAAATATACCTCCCTTCCACTACCAATCCAGCATTGGTATCACATATTCCCCCCCCCCCCCCCGCTCAGGCAAGTGGGTCTGAGCAACTGAAACCAGCAGACAATGCACACGTGACAACGCATCCGCATTTCCTTGCCACTTTCCTGGCCTGTGCTCCACTGTAAAACTGTAAGCCTGCAGGGCCAAAAACCATCTTGTCACTCTGCTATTTTTCTCTCTGTTCAGGTTCATCCACTTCATCCACTCCTTCTCGACAACTGCATAGTTCTTCTCATGCTTATTTAGTTTGCGACTCAAGTAAAGCACAGGATGCTCCTCTCCATTAACAGTCTGTGATAACACTGCCCCTATTCCTGAGCTGGAAGCATCTGTCTGTACCACAAATTCATTTCTAAAGGCAGGGGTCATCAATACTGGTTGGGAACAAAGAGCCTGTTTTAAAGTCTGAAATGCTTCTTCTGCCTCATAATTCCATTTTACCATCACCGACCCGTTTCCCTTGGTGAGATCGGTTAAGGGAACTGCTATAGCTGCAAAATTGGGTATGAACCGCCTATAATAGCCAGTAATCCCCAGAAATGCCTTCACTTGTTTTCTATTTACAGGCCGGGGCCAGTTCTGTATAGCTTGAATCTTGTCAACTTGGGGCTTGACTACCCCTCTCCCAATAATGTAACCCAAGTACTTGGCTTCTTCTAGGCCAATGCTACATTTCTTGGGGTTTGCAGTCAACCCTGCTCTCCTCAAATCATCAATCATTGCCTGTACTTTGAGTAGGTGTGTTTCCCAGTCTGCACTGTGTATCACTATATCATCGAGATAAGCAGACGCATACTGTCTATGTGGTCTCAACACTCTGTCCATTAGCCGCTGAAATGTTGCAGGAGCCCCATGTAGTCCAAAAGGCATAGTTACATATTGGAATAGGCCGTCAGGTGTGGAAAATGCTGTCTTCTCTTTGGCAGCGTCCGTCAGGGGTATTTGCCAATAACCCTTTGTCAGGTCTAAGGTCGTAATGTAACGGGCTGTACCAAGTCGGTCTATAAGTTGGTCCACTCGTGGCATGGGGTATGCATCGAATTTAGACACAGTATTTAACCTCCTAAAATCATTACAGAACCTTATGGTACCATCAGGCTTTGGAATTAACACAATCGGGCTTGACCATTCACTATGAGACTCCTCAATTACTCCCAACTCCAACATATCTTTTACTTCTTTTGAGACTGCTTCTTGTCTGGCCTCAGGAATCCTATAAGGTTTTACATGGACCTTAACCCCAGGTTCAGTTATGATGTCATGTTTTATGAGTGATGTCCGGCTTTTCTGAAAAAAATTCTCTGTTCTGAGCGACCAACAATCTAGCTTCCTTATTTTAGACATCGGACAGAGTTTCGGCTATTCTGACCTACTCTTCCAATTATTTCAAATGGACCTTGCCATTTAGCTAAGAATTTACTCTCCACGGTGGGGACGAGAACTAGTACTCGATCTCCTGGCGCAAATGTTCGAATCTTGGCCCCTCTATCATAAATCATTTTCTGTACTCCTTGAGCCAATTCCATATGTTCCTTAACAATTTGCATGACTGATGAAATCCTGTCCTGCATCTGGCACACGTGCTCTATTACACTTTTGTACAGTGTGACCGGTCCTTCCCATGTTTCTTTAGCCACATCTAATAAACCACGTGGATGTCTACCATATACAAGCTCGAAAGGTGAAAACCCTGTGGATGACTGTGGTACCTCCCTTATAGCAAACAGCAGATATGGGAGCAAAAAGTCCAAATTTTTGCCATCTTTATCTACCACATTTTTCAGCATTTGTTTTAGGGTTTTATTAAATCTTTCCACCAATCCATCAGTTTGGGGAAGATAGACTGACGTACGTAGCTGGGTAACTTTAAAAAGCCTGAAAAGTTCCTTCATGACATTAGACATAAAGGGCGTCCCTTGGTCTGTGAGTATTTCTTTTGGAATACCAACCCGACTAAACACCTGGACCATTTCTTTTGCGATGGTCTTTGACGAGGTATTGCGCAAAGGTATGGCCTCGGAGTAACAGGTAGCATAGTCCATTATGACTAAGATATGCTGGTGACCCCGAGCTGACTTTATTAGGGGACCCACCAAATCCATCCCAATGCGCTCAAAGGGTATTTCAATAATCGGCAGGGGCACCAAAGGGCTACGGAAATGGGGCATAGGGGCTGTAATCTGACACCGAGGGCAGGATTCACAATATGCTTTAATGTCTCCATGCATTCCAGGCCAGAAAAACCTCTCTAAAATCCTTTCAGTAGTTTTCTGGATCCCCAAATGGACACCCATAATGTGTCCATGTGCCAGATCCAGAACAGTTCTCCGGTAGGGCTTTGGGACCACTAACTGCTGTACCACCTCCTCTCTCTTCTTGTCTATCTGATACAACAAATCGTTCTCTAGAGCCATGTAGGGAAAAGCCAGCCTAGCACCGGACTCCACAGGATTCCCATTTATCATTTTTATATTCTCTCTGGCCCGTGTAAGGGTGGGGTCCTTCATTTGCTCACTTTGAAAGTCGTCTTTCCAAACGTCTAGGTCAGGCATACCCTGAAGTGTTACCCCTTCAGTCTCAGTCTCTGATGTGGACTCATCTAGATCCCCTGCCATAACAAAGAATGCCGATAGCTCAACTACATCCCCTAGTGGGGAATCCTCTAATAGTTCTGGGCCTATATCAGATGCTGTCAATATCTGCGGTGTACTTCTTTTTGTTTCCAACTTGGATTCCCATAATTTCCAAAAATGTGGAAAATCTCTCCCAAGAATAACCTCATGCAGTAGTGCTGGGACTACTCCAACTTTATGACACACAGACCCATAGGGGGTGGTAATATAAGCAAGAGTAGTCTGGTATTCACATACATCCCCATGCACACAAGTCACAGTGAACGTGTCTGATTGACTGTCAGAGGGGGCTATAAGGCCTGCTTTCACCAGAGTTACTACACTCCCTGAGTCTAGCAGCGCAGTCACACTCTTATTATCCACTTTTAATTCACATAAATGTTTTTCTGCACTGTCTGAACCTGCCGCAGCACACACCACTTGCGCAAACATAGACATGCGTTTTTTCATAAAGGCAACATCACATTGCATAGGTTCAGTAGTCATAGGACAGTTCACTGCAATGTGTCCCAACCCATTACACCGAAAACATCTTATGGGACCTTTGTTTAGTCCAACATTATACCCTTTGGGCTTTCCTGAGCCCACAGTCTCATTGTCTTCTTCACTTAAAAACTTTACTTTTCTCCCAGTTCCCTTAAGCCCCGGAACAGTCTTACCCGGAACCCTCGGACTCCGTGGGGTTGAGAGCTGAGAGTTATTTAGAAGATCCTCGGCCGCAGAGTATCGCTCCACCAGGTCAATAAGCTGGTCTGCTGTATTCGGATCCCCGTGGCTCACCCACTTCCTTAGGGCTGGGGGTAGCGACCTCAGGAACTTGTCGAGGACCACGCGCTGCACGATGTCAGGTGCTGATAGCATCTCGGGTTGTAGCCATTTTCGGGCCAAATGGATGAGATCGAACATCTGCGAGCGTGGTGGTTTATCCATTTTATATGCCCACTGATGTACTCGTTGTGCTCTAACTGCTAGGGTAACACCTAGCCGAGCCAGGATCTCCGACTTAAGTTTATCATAGTCCTGGGCAGCCTCAGGTTCCAGATCAAAATAAGCTTTTTGCGATTCACCTGCAAGAAACAGGGCTAGCAGTCCTGCCCACCGTGGCTTTGGCCACGCTTCCCGCACTGCTGTCCTCTCAAATGTAGCCAGGTAAGCTTCCACATCATCCTCTGCTCTCATCTTTTGCAAAAAATGACCCACATGGAAAGTTGTCTGCTCTTTTCCTGGCTGTACCACTGGAAGACTTGCCACACGCTGCACCACTTCCTGCAAGATTTGGCGGTCTTTATTTGTGGCCTCTATCAGGGTGGTTAGCTGTGCAGACAGTAAGCAGTTTGCTTCTTGCTGGGCTGCATTTGTATGCTGTTGTTCTCTGGTTGCCTCCTGCTGGGCTGCATTTGTACGTTGTTGTTCTCTGGTTGCCTCTTGCTGGGCTGCCACAGACTGTATCTGGGCCTTTACTACGTCATCCATTTTCAGACTTTTAACGTGTTGCCCGCTCCAAGCCACCACTTGTGGGGGGGGGGGGGGGGGATAAGCTCGGGATCGCCTTCGCTGGGGTCAAAGGACACTTGTCTGTTTCACACAATTCCAACCAGCCACCAAGGTAGAAGTTTTAAGCTGGCCTGGAGCCAGGTTTATTGAGCAGGTTGCACAAATAAAATAAAACAACAAAAGAAAAGTCTTGTCTGTCCGGCACTTACTAAACATTAGAGGTTCCTATCTGTCCGCTGGTGAGCTTCTCCCAGCCAGCTCACAAAACAAGGCATCAGCAACCTAGTACTCACAGTTTGCTCACTCACACAGGCTTGCTTTCTGTGTCCCCAGGCAGAGAGAGAGAGACTGACCTCCTAGCTCTGTTATATCCCCACCCTCAGTGCTGCTTCATTAATTACCTCACAGGTGAGATTCTTTCACCTGCTACTTACATAGGAGAGGAATCTAGGGGAAATATACCTCCCTTCCACTACCAATCCAGCATTGGTATCACAATATATATAAAAAATTTCTGACATAATCCAACTTGTCTATATGATTGCCTAATATTGAGTGACGCCCAACTCTATCCATAACTTTAAACTTATTTTTATACCGTTCATCTACTTTCAAGGAGAGCTAAAACCATAAAAAAAACTCATGAAAGATTTCAGGTTCACCCTAAAGGGTAATAATGATAGCAGTCAGTGGGAGAAATTTATCAAACTGGTGTAAAGTTTATAGATATTAAGTTTGAAATCTGCTCCTAGTTTCAGAATTTTTTCAAGCATGTGTCCCTCTAATTAATATTACATGTTGGACCCGTGTGTCCAGGATGCTGCTGCCTTCCTCCTGCAATTTGTGTGCTTTTCTCCCCATCTGCAGCCTTGCTGAGCTGCCCTCCCTTGATAAAAGACTCTGCAGAAAAAAAAAATTGTAAATATTTGTAATAAAGGATATTTAGAAAGTTTCTTAATTTTGCATTTAAGAAGCAGATGATCAATACAATAAAAATCTGTACAAAGGTGTCCATAGAAAATCTTAAGTAGTGGTGTACCACAAACCCTTAGCTACTCAAAGCTACTCAAAAATGATAAATTTTTAGACTCAAGGATGTTTCTTTTTGGAAGTCTAAATTCTGACAAGCGGCAATTGAAATGCTCAAAAAAAGAGATGAATCATGCACGCTTGCTGTAATGTAAACACTGATACAAAGCTAGCTGAGATTATAAATTTCTTCACCGAGAAGACACCATGTACAATAAATCTTTGTTTTAGCTTCCTGAGCAATCCATTAATAGCTTTGGTGAACATGTATTAAGCACTGATATCTACATAAAATTGTACAAATGTAGCACTTGCCAAAAGAACATCTGGCACATTACATTAATAGAGGAGCGTGCCAATCTTTCTATTTCTTTGTGCAGCCTCTACAATACAAAGTGAATGGATGGCTGTGCAGATCAACCACTTTCAAATAAATGCATAAAATTGATAAAACTTTTTTTTTCTAAAAGTGGACAGCATATGCTGTGAAGATACGAGATGTGCAGCACCTGAAACTACAGATACTGGAAGCCTGTGCTAGCATTTCTCCTGTGGTGTTGCTATCAGTGTGTGAAGAGTTGGAGAAGAGGGTTGCATTGACAATCCAACACAATGGGCAGCACATAGAACACATTTTATAAGTGGTCAGAAACTAAAGTTGGATTCAAAATGTCCGACATCAAAATGGCCACCATGCTCACCACCCATCTTGAAAAGTTTCCCCCCTCACATATACTAATGTGCCACAAACAGGAAGTTAATATCACCAACCATTCCCATTTAATTAAGGTGTATCCATATAAATGGCCCGACCTGTATTATGTTGGATTTGGGGATCTGTCTATGGGTGTGTTAATTTAGTTTCTAATGGGTTTCTCACGCTGGTGGCCTGTGCCCACTGCTGTCCTGCTGTCCCTAGCAGGCGCGCACGTCGCTTCTCCTTCCCTATGTGTCATGGAACCAGTGCTCAGTGAACTTCCTTTCAGGCCTGCGAGAGTCAATTCTTTCCTCTTACTCTGTGTCCAGCTGATGATTAAGGTGCTGATCAGGCCCCCCTATTTAACAAGGTTATGGATCCACTTCCTGGCCTAAGTTTTAGGTTTTCTAGTGGAATATGCACATACTCAGCCTGCCCTGAAATTGCACTATATTTAGATTAAACCAACTGATACAATAAAAATAGACAAGCAAGTTGCAGGACACCATTATTATCTGGGTGCACTATATTTAAGCCAAAAATTGGACACTGGACCAGACATCATCTGTATCAGCACATACAGAGTAAGTGACCCAATTGTGTGGCCGACTATTGATGCCTCTATTCCGTATGTGCCACATATACCTATAATAGCTGTCAGGATATAAAAGTATTCATAAACTTTTCCACATCATTTCATGTTACACCTACAAACTTAAATTCATTGTATTGGGATTTTATGTAATAGAATAACACAAAGTAGAAAGTATGTGTGAAATGAAAAGAAAATGATACATGGTTTTCAAAAAATTTAATAAATAAAAATTTGGAAAGTGTCACGTTCATTTGTATTCAGACCCCTTGAGTCAATACTTTGTAGGACCATCTTTCACTACAATTACAGATGGAAGTCTTTTGGGGTATGTCTCTACCAGCTTTGCACATCTAGAGGTTGAAAATGTTGCACACTATTCTTTGCAAAATTGCTCAAGCTCAGACAGTTTGGATGGAGAGCATCTGTAAACAGCAATTTTCAAGTCCTCTCACAGATTCTCAGTGGGATTTAGGTCTGGACTTTGACTGGGTCATTCTACCACAGGAATATGCTTTGATATAAACCATTCCATTGTAGCTCTGGCTTTGTAGGGTCGTTGTCCTGCTGGAAGGTGAACCTCTGCCTCAGTCTCAAGTCTTTTGCAGCCGCTACCAGGTCTTTCTCCAGGATTTCCCTGTATTTACCTCCATCCATGTTTTCATCAACTCTGACCAGATTCCCTGTCCCTGATGAAGAAAGCATACCCACAGCATGATGCTGCCACCAGCATGTGTCACAGTGGTGATGGTGTGTTCAAGATGATGTGCAGTGTTAGTATTTTTGCCACACATTTATTATGCTGAAATACGCCTAAATTTGGCGTTTTTCAGGTGCAGATTGCAGCTCAATTGTTAGTTACGCCGCAATCTGCGACTTCTCTTGGAAGCTGTCTTAAATTTAGAAGCGGCACTGGAAATGCTGAAGCTTTATTAAGACCGACATCTAAAATACCGGTCTTAATAATGTAGTGTCCCACTAGGTAAATGTGGGCACTACACAAGGGTCAATTGGGCCACGTTGTTCCCCACCTTTTGTGGAACAGGGTCATTGTATTTTATATGATGTTTTTATGTGTATTTTTCCTGTTATCTCTTGTACCAGGCCTGTTAGGGGTAGTTCCTCCTCTTAGACAGTAGAGGGAGCTAGGGAACCCATAGTATATATAGTCAGGTCCTGTTTAGGGAGGGGTGTGTAGTCAGAAGTCAGTGTGGACTTTAGCCAGAGGAGATCTGAGGAGCAGCTTCTGACATGCAGCTAGATAGCCCAGGCTCCTAGCTTGCCACCAAGAAAAGCATTTGCCTCCTGAGAAACCTGAAGTTCCTATAAAAGTACAGTGCAGAGCCAAGTTTATTCCAGCCAGAGAGCTGAAGGGCAGAAGGATATTCTACAACAAGGAGACATATACCAGAGGAAGGTTTCCCTACCCAAGGATAAAGCCAGCAATAGGGCATACGGGCCTTGGAGAAAGCCAGACAGGAACTGAGGAAAAATACAGCCTGATCTGTAAGCATTATTCCCTCTGAGTATCTTGCAAGGACTTTGCCTGCCGTGTATATAAAGCCTGTCTGTTACAATCTTTTACATGAGGAACTGACTAAAGACTGTAAATAGTTGAACTGTTCAGTAAAAGGAAGTTCTGGTTTACTGCAACTTGTGTTCCTCAATTACTACAATAAATCGGTGTGCCACCGTTACCGGCACTGGCGTCACAAACTTACAGGGATCTTGCCACCGGCACATTAAACCTGCAACACCCAGGGCACCTCACCTCCCATCCGGCCTGGTCCCTATACATAGAGAGTGCCCCAGAGGATCAATGTGCCAGCCTCTCCATCACTGCTGTACGCCTGCCCAGGGTATATAAAAAAACTGTACCAAAAACACCCTCGGTTAGTAACTACCCCTGTGACCTCACCATCGTTCACCCTGCAGGGCTGCGTACTGCAAGAATTGTGCCCAATAGTGTTTTGCATTTAGGCCAAACAGTTCAACTTTGGTCTCATCTACGTACATGATTTGTGGCAAACTGCAAACGGACTTCTTATGGCTTGCTTTCAAAAATTCCTTTTTTCTTGCCACTCTTCCATAAAGGTCAGATTTGTGGAGTATACGACTAATAGTTGTCCTGCGGACAGATTCTCCCACCTGAGCTGTGGATCTCTGCAGCTCTTCCAGAGTGACCATGTGTCTCTGGACTGCTTCTCTAGTTAGTGTTCTTAGGTGTCTTGATAGGTTTGCAGTAGTGCCATACTATACTTCCATCTTCGGTTGATGGATTTAACAGTGCTTTGTGAGATGTTCAGAGCTTGGGATATTTCTTTTTCTTTACAACCTTATCACTGACCTGTGTTTTCTTTGGTTTGTATGATGCTTTTTGATCACTTATGTTCTCTAACAGCTGTAGTTATACTGAGTACAGCTGTAGTCATACTGATAATAAATTATACATAGGAGGACTAATTAGGTGACTTCTGTAGGTGATTGGTCACACTGGATTTTATTTAGGGGTATCAAAGTACAGGGGTGAATACAAATGCACCCCACAGTTTTCAGATTATATATTTTTTAAACTTTTCACTTAACACATACTTGCTACTTTCTGTTAGGGCTTATGCACACAAACTTATTTTCTTTTGGTTATTTTGCGGACCGTATGTAAAACCATTCATTTCAATGGGTCCGCAAAAAACAAAGTTTCTGTATGTCCGTATTTCCGTTCTGCAAAAAAATAGAACATGTCCTAAATATTGTCCGCATTACGGACAAGCATAGTACTGTTCTATTAGGAGCTAGCTGTTCCATTCCGCAAAATACAGAATGCACACAGACGTCAATCGTATTTTTTGCGGATCCGTTTTTGCGGACAGCAAAATACATACGGTCATGTGCATGAGCCCTTAGTCTATCAAATGAAATCCCACTAAAAGACACTAAAGTTTGTGGATCTAACATGTAAAAATGTGAAAAAGATCAATGGGTATGAATACTTTTTCAAGGCACTGTATATATCTGCTGGCTCCCCCATTCACCTTCATCCGAGAACAAAAGGATCATGTGTTGACCTTAAGAATGTCTGATCTTTCTTTCCCCATCATCATCTGTTGGGGGAGAATCAAGATGCCACTATACTCATAAGATGGTTGAACCTGCCAGCTTTTCTCTTATGTGTATAGAGGTCATTATTTATCCTGGTAGCATGTGCTGCGTTACAAATCTATTCTGTGCCATCTTTGTGTGTCTTTGCATGTTTTTCCCTGATGAGCCCTCATTCACATGGGAAGCGCTACGACACCAAGTTTAGGGAATTTTATATTTTTATTTTATTCATTTTTTTCTATGCAACAGAAAAAATGTCTCAATGATCTGTTTGAAAATGCAGTTGATATCAAATGTTAGCAAGTTAAAAGGAACAAAATATACAGTCTCACTATAAAGATATGCACTTGAATCAATGCAAAATAAAACAAATATAAAACAAAATCTAAAAAACAAACTTCTTTAACGATAGGGTTTATGGAGGAAGGATATGCACCAAGGTCAGAGAATAGCTGAAGCATAAACTGCAAACAAAATGAAATGAGCTCTATATTAAACAAAATGCCTCGGAAATGTTTTGACTCAGTAGCTGGCTATTATTATACCTCAAAAACTCATCACTAAGACAGAAGGTATATTGTGAAGACTGGAACTTGCTTTATTTTTCTTCAAAATTAAATGTTATCTGAGAAAATTTTGTTTATTACCTATTTCACAGCAGGTGCCATGTGTAGAATACCTAAACTTGTATTTATTTATTTATAATTTTTACATTACTAGTATTGCAGTTAGTGTTATTATAATGATTATGCATGCACACATGTTACTATATTTTGCACTAAATACAGTGGCATGCAAAAGTGTGGGAACCCCTTGTTAAAATTACTGTTACTGTGAACAGTTAGGCAAGTTGAAGATGAAATGATCTCCAAAAGGCATAAAGTTAAAGATGATGCATACTTTACAACATTTTAACCCCTTAATGACCCTTCACGTGCTAGTATGTCATGACCGCAAGTGACTTGACGACCTATGACATACTAGTACGTTATGCTGATCGGGGGGCACCAGAGCTGTGCACGCCCAATCAGTGTTGGGACCCGACTGTGACTGACAGTGGGGCCCCTGCTGTATCCACGTGCATCGCTGCAAAAGCTGATGTCAGTGGATTAACTCCCTTATATGTCGCAATCAATGCACTGTATTGTGTACAGTGCATGGCAACCCCAGGTCTCGCAAAGGCCTCAGGGTCTGACATGTACGGAGGCCTGTGAGACCCAGCCCCCAGGCTAGGTCTCACAGGCATACTGTCAGTGGGAAACTGTTTCAATGTAGTACAATACAGCATGCATTGTACAACACTGAAACAGGGATAAGACCCTGAAATTTTGAAGTCCTGTGCTGGAACATAATTAAAAATAAAAATAAATAAAGTAAAAAGTGTTTTATAAAAATATTGCCCCCTTCCCTTCATCAAGCAATTATTAATAAAAAATAAAAAAAATCATAAAAATTGGCATATTAGGTATAGCTGCATCCATAATGAGCGGCTCTATAAAAATATCACATGATATACCCGCTCAGGTGAAAACTGTAAAAAAAAAAAAAAATAAAACTGTGCCAACACAGTGTTTTTTGGTCGCCTTGCCCCAAAAATATAATCTTGAACGATTTTTATCAATAAAAATGTTAACTTTTCCCACAAAATCTTGAACGATCAAAAAATCAAATGGACCCAAAAATGGTATCAATAAAAACGTCAACTCTTTACACAAAAAACTAACCCCTAGAAAACAATTGGCAGAAAAATAAAAAAAGGCTTTCAGAAAATGGAGACACGAAACACTTTTTTTTTTTTTTAAATGTCACCTCTGTATAATGTCACCTCTGTGATACAGGTGGTGCAATTACATTATCACACTGCCTGAGTTATCCCACATGAGCCTAGCCAAAAGACGCCAATCCTCTTCTGGGTGTCTGCAGCCAGGTGATGGCGTAGGATTGTCAGCAGGGAAGTACACCTTAAATGGGGTGGGATGCAGTGGACACAGTGTGGGGGACCATATTAAATCAGGGTACACAGTAATAGGGCTATATTTAATTAGAAGGCACAATTTAGGGGCCATATTAAATTAGGGGCACAGTAAGGGGAACAAATATTTAAGGCTGCTTGCAGCCTGTAATTGTGGGCGGAGCGCCCTCCCGCATTTAAACCCCCGACCACCATCAGGAGGGCGCCCGTTCGTTGCAGTTTCGCCCGTCCGTGACGCCACTTCAGGTTTCGCTACCTTCCGTGACGTCACTTCCGGTTTCGCGTCCTCACCTCCGGTAAGTTGGTCCCGGCTGGGTAGCTGAGCCCTATTGGCAGTGCGGACGCACCCCCGCTTCTCTCCCTGCAGCCTAGAGCAGGTCCGGTCGTGGGACCCGCACGGCGTCTCCTGCGTTCCCCCCACCCCGTCAGGTGCTGGGCTTCACTGACGGGGGGGGGGGGGGGGCAGTGCGGCAGCACTGGGGCACTCATCGACGCCGCGGTCCTCAGGTGAGGGACAGGTTCTCTGTGGATATGGCCTCCTTACTATCCAGTCAGGCGGCGGGGTCCCGGTCACCCCCTGTCTTCCTGGGCTTGCGCCGCTCCTGCTGGCCATTCCTGGTCCTCCTACGAGCACCCCAGCTGTCCTTGTCACCAAGGGTCAGCATGGAGGGGCAGGCTGTTCCCAGGGAGCTTGGGGTGGCTAGCAGGCGGCACGGCGAGTCACAGTCCTCTGCCAGCAGGCCCGCTGCGAGCGCCGCTCCTCTGTCCCCCACAGATCAGGGGGTGGGTTCTGCTGGCCTGCTGCGGCCTCAACCAAAAAAAATAAAATATGAAAAGTGCCCGGTGTCCCCAAGGCACTGGGGTCACCAAATCTCGCAAGGGTACGTTTTATGTTTTATTCCATGGTTCTTTCAGTATGTGAATGCCTGGAATCAGTCAGGGGTCATACGTTCCCTGAACCGCTCAGGCGCTTGTGTTTTTTTTTGTGGTATTTCTTGAAGCACGCCTGTGCTCTGGCTTCCCTGAATCGCTCAGGTTTTTGTTCCCTGTTTCAGGTGTCATGTTTCTCCGAATCTCAGGTTTCACGTTCCCAAAATCGCATGTGTCATTTCTTCCCTGAATCGCTCAGGTTATGTTTTCTCCAAATCGCATGTGTCATGTCTTCCCTGAATGGCTCAGGTTATGTTTTCTCCAAATCGCAGGTGTCATGTCTTCCCTGAATCGCTCAGGTTATGTTTTCTCCAAATCGCAGGTGTCATGTCTTCCCTGAATCGCTCAGGTTATGTTTTCTCCAAATCGCAGGTGTCATGTCCCCAAGAATCGCATGTGTCATGTCTTCCCTGAATCGCTCAGGGTTATGTTTTCTCCAAATTGCAGGTATCAGGTCCCCCAGAATCGCAGATGTCATGTATTCCCTGAATCGCTCAGGGTTATGTTTCTCCATTCACAGGTGTCATGTTCCCAAATCGCATATGTCATGTCTCCCCTGAACCCCTGTCTTCCCTAAGTGGCTCAGGGTTCAGGTTCCCTGAATCACTCTGGCGTTTGCCTCCCCTTAGTCACTTAGGGGTAACGTTCCAGGTCTGGTGTGTTCCCTGAATCGCTCAGGTCTGGTGTGTTCCCTGAATCGCTCAGGTCTGGTGTGTTCCCTGAATCGCTCAGGTCTGGTTTGTTCCCTGAATCGCTCAGGTCTGATGTGTTCCCTGAATGGCACAGGTGGTGTGTTCCCTGATTCGCTCAGGTGTGGTGTTCCTGTTTTGCTCAGGTGTGGTGTTCCTGTTTTGCTCAGGTGTGGTGTTCCTGTTTTGCTCAGGTGTGGTGTTCCTGTTTTGCTCAGGTGTGGTGTTCCTGTTTCGCTCAGGTGTGGTGTTCCTGTTTCGCTCAGGTGTGGTGTTCCTGTTTCGCTCAGGTGTGGTGTTCCTGTTTTGCTCAGGTGTGGTGTTCCTGTTTTGCTCAGGTGTGGTGTTCCTGTTTTGCTCAGGTGTGGTGTTCCTGTTTTGCTCAGGTGTGGTGTTCCTGTTTTGCTCAGGTGTGGTGTTCCTGTTTTGCTCAGGTGTGGTGTTCCTGTTTTGCTCAGGTGTGGTGTTCCTGTTTTGCTCAGGTGTGGTGTTCCTGTTTTGCTCAGGTGTGGTGTTCCTGTTTTGCTCAGGTGTGGTGTTCCTGTTTTGCTCAGGTATCAGGTGCTCCCTGTTTCGCAAAAAAAAAAGTTTTCAACAGGTTGTCTCCCCCGAGATAGGTAGTCTGAGTCTCGCGGTTTCCCTTCGCGCCTTAGGGGCCGGTGATTCACACTCATCGCCGAGTCGCGTTCCAACACAACTTATTTCTCCACGTAAACAGAGCCTCAGGCCTCCAGAGCTTCAAGCATGCTTCTATCGTGTCGCCAGGCTCCTCCTTGTGCAGGTAGGTTCAGCCAGAGGCTGCTGTTGCACCCTGTCCCGGCGTCAAGCATGCCTTCTCACGAGCTTCCGTTCGTAGGTTTCTGCTCACCTCTGAAAATTTACGATAGCCTATCTTTACCCGGGACTTCTGTGTCAGGGCGCGCCAGCAACCCCTCTCTGCGAAGCTGGACCATCCCGAAGCTCGTCGCAGAGCTCAACAGGAGTGGAATCCGTCATCCCGCTTCCGCGAGGAAGGCGGAGCTGTACCGCCTCCTGATGACAGAAACGGAGGGCCCCAATGACTAGCCCTCTCTATCGTCCATACAGCTGTCCATTCTGCAGTTGCAGGCTACCATTTGCAGCCTGGCAGGTTTGGTAGCAGACATACAGACCAGGATGGGGGAATTGGAGCCCCGGCCTCCGGCGGCACCACCTTCCCCAGCCCCTCCTGCCTTGCCTTCCACGTCCCAGGATGCGGCTCCAGGTACGGTCCGTGCCAGCCCCCAGATTGCCCCCTCGCACTTCATCCCCTGAAAAGGGACATTCTGTCAGGGAGGGACGTCAACCTGGCGTCCATTCTCATTGCGTCCCAGGACGTGTCAGAAAACAAAGTGATCAGTTGCGGAGAGGTCTCAGTAGTTCTTAGGGCCAAGGACGCCCGACTGAACCGAAAACTATCGATTCCGGAGTTCGCCCTGGCTTTTAGCCTCTATAGGGACACCATATGCGGCGTCCAGCCACATAGGCGGGAAGAGATGGAATCGTACTTGTACCAGGTCACCGACTTGGGGTACAAGTACGGCGGGACCAACTTCTACGATTACCACCGGTCTTTCTCGGCCAAGGCAGCCGCAGCCCTCGCCCAATTTCAGTTCCACATGGACTGGGCCAATCTAGATATGGAGCTGTTTTGTCGCCATTTTGCGGGGTTACAGGCTCCAACTTGCGCAGTGTGCCAATCAATTCAGCACACCGCCGACTGGTGTCCCAACCTCCCCACCCCGGCCCGGGAGGGTTCCTTGCCAGGCCCCTCTGGCACCCAGCGCTTCCAGGGATCCACCGATCAACTGGGTAGGCCCATCACATACCTGGGACAGAGTCAGGTGTGCAATAATTTCAACGCGGGGGGTTGCAGTTTCAATAGCTGTCGCGCATTGCACATCTGCTCCCTCTGTTTCAGGGCCCATCCCCGCCCCAGCTGCCCCGAAGAGACAGCGGAAGAACTTATGACTGACCGACGTTAACGTCGAGCTCCTGGGCGTCCTATTGCAAAACCACCCCGACCACCAAGCCGTCCAGTTCCTTCTCACCAGTTTCGAAAGGGGTTTCCATACGGGCCTCATTGCCCTCCCCCAAGTTTCCTGGGAGGGAAGGAACCTGCAGTCGGCTTGTCAAGATCCGGCAGCAGTGGCCACCCTCTTGCAGGACGAGGTCCGGAAGGGTTTTTGCTGGGCCCATTCAAGGCCATCTCCTTCACCACTTGGAGGATAAACCCCATTGGGTTGGTATCCAAACAATCATCCAATAAAAGGCGTTGGATCTACGACTTGTCGGCTCCACACATGTCGCCCGTTCCCAGCCTCAACTCCCTGATCCCGTCAGAGGAGTTCTCCATGTCATACGCGTCCATCGATGAGGCCATCCAGTACGTCCTGCTGGCCGGGGAAGGGGCTTGGCTGGCCAAGGCCGACATTGTGGACGCCTTTAAACTACTCCCCATCCTTCCCCAGTTGTGGCAGTATTACGGGTTGCATTGGGCGGACGGGTACTATTTTGCCAACCGGCTCACCTTTGGGTCCAAGAGCAGCCCGTGGCTGTTTGACAGGTTCGCCTGTGCACTGCACTGGATCCTGGTCCACCACGGGGGTCTGGACATGGTCATCCATTATTTGGATGACTTCCTGATCGTCGAGAGGCCCCAGGGTTTCCCCTCGGGGTTGTCAAGCCTGCTTTAGCTTTTCGCCAGTCTCAAGGTCCCTGTGGCGTTGGCTAAAACAGAGGGTCCGGGCACTAGGGTCACCTTCTTGGGCATCACCCTGGATTTGGTCCGCATGGAGGCCAGCCTCCCCGCAGCCAAGCTGGCCAAGATCCAGTCCGCCGTCTCCTCCGCTGCCTCTTCCAGGGTCCTGTCCAAGCGGGAGCTCCAGTCCCTGCTTGTATCCCTCATCTGTGCTTTCAAGATCATGCCCCAGGGCAGGGCCTTCACTTCCCGGCTCCTCAGTCTCCTCCCGACAGCCCCGGATCCAACTTAGACGGACACGCCATGGCGGATCTCCAGATGTGGCAGGCTTTCCTGGCCGGGTGGAATGGTATCTCTTTGTTTGTACCATCCCCGGATTCAGCGCCCCCCACGGTCTTCACCGATGCCGTGGCCTCCCGCGGGTTCGCTGCCATCTTCCATCCACAGTGGTTGGTCGGCGGTTGGCCGGTGGAGCTCATATCCGAGACTGAGGCCATGAAATCCTCCCCGCTGTTAGAATTGTACCCAATTGTGGCGGCGGCCCAGGTGTGGGGTTCTCTCTGGGCAAATAAGTTGGTTATCTTCAGGACAGACAGCCAGGTCCTAGTAGAGATCATATCCAAAGGGAGGGCAAAGTCTTGCAGGATCATGTCCCTTTTGCGTAGACTTGTGTGGCTGTCCTTGTCATTTAATTTCCATATCGTCACGGTCCACATTCAGGGGGCACAGAACGTAGCAGCGGACGCCCTGTCTCGTTTTTTTTATGATGTCTTCTTTCAGGAGCTCCCAGAGGCAGGCTCCGTCGGTGTTCCAGCTCCGCCGTTCAACTCCCTCCTATTGGACTAGAGCCCCTGATAGCGTCTGCACGGTCATTGGTCCAGCGCTCGCTAGCCGCCAACACCGCCAGAAACTATGACGCCGGGTTCAGAGTTTTCAGGGAGTTCAGTGACACCCATCCCCGGGGGGAGGTGGACGAGGTCACGTTCATCATGGCTTTCATAGCTTATTGCCACACGCACCGCCACCTGTCAGTCAACACCATCAGGCTGTATTTGGCCGGCATTCAGCACCACCGGATGCTCGGCGACCCCTCTGCCAAATCCATTTTTTCCAATCAGGCCATAAAAGCCACCCTCAGGGGCATTCAGAAAGCTAGCACGGCGGTCCAGGTGCGCAGGCAACCGGTGTCAGGTGAGCTTTTCCGCAGATTGTCCGTAGCCCTAGACGGTCTCCCTTTTGGGCAATTGGCGAGCATCATCACCAAGGCAGCCATGTACCTAGGGTTCTATGGGTTCCTTAGGCCCGGGGAGTTCACCTGCGGCACGGTCAATCGAGCGACCCTGCTCAGGCGACATCTCACCTGGCACGCGGACCACTTGATACTGTCCATCCCATCCACCAAGACCAACCAGGCAGGTCCTCCCACCGAGGTAGAGTTTTTCCCTACGGCCAACTGTTGGTGTCCCGTTAAAGTGCTACAGGAGTTTCTGGCCTCCCTCCAGTCTTCCGCTTTAGATGAACCATTGCTCCCAATTAATGGTAGGCCCCTATCTTCGGCCCAGTTTGTCTCCAATATCCGCACCCTGGCGGCAGGACTGGGGTATAACCCCAACACGATATCCGGACACTTTTTTCGCATAGGGGCCGCGTCCGCAGCATCCAGTCATCAGGTTCCAGCACACGTCATCTGCAGGATGGGTCGATGGCGGTCATCCTGCTACGCAAGGTATATTCCCAACCCGCGAGTTGAGATCTCCAGAGCCTTTCGTTCACTGGCTTTATAGGTATCACAATGTTCCAATAAATACTTGTACCCTACACTGGGTCAGTTCTCTTTTTGCCCACTTCTCTAGGCCTTACCTCGTCACTGGCGCCGGGCACACTCCAGCCAGTCAGGTCAGGGCAGCACATAGGCATGCCTATTCTGTTCCTCGGGGGTCAGCTCCTACCACAAATATTTAAGGCTGCTTGCAGCCTGTAATTGTGGGCGGAGCGCCCTCCCACATTTAAACCCCCGGCTACAAGCAGGAGGGCGCCTGTTAGTTGCCCTTCCCTCCCATCCACTTTCTCAGTCATTTCCTCCTGGGTGGCCCACTTCTCTAGGCCTTACCTCATCACTGGCGCCGGGCACACTCCAGCAAGTCAGGTCAGGGCAGCACATAGGCATGCCTATTCTGTTCCTCGGTTAGCTCCTACCACAAATAAAATCAGGGGGCCCAGTTAGGGCACCATATTGAATCAGGGGTCACACTGTAGAAGCCATATTAATTCACAAAGCACAGTTTTAGTCAGGGTGTACAGTGTGGGGAGGATTTTTTGTCAGGGGCACGGCATGGGCTATTTTAACTCAGGGGCATACCATCGGGCATAGTTGTATTTAGGGTGCACATTATGGTGCATATTCTTATTCAGGGGCCCATTATGAAGCAAATTTGACTTCGAGATACTCCTAAGGCTATTGTACTACTGGTTTTGCTTTAATATTATTAAAATATTATAAGAGTTTTGTTCTGGTATTGTATTTACAGTATGTTCTGTGCTTAGTTATGTATTTATGTACTGAGCTTGTCTCTTGTGCTATATGTTTCTGAGCTTGGTGCTAATGCTGTATTTACTGTATATACTGTATAGTGAACTTGGTTCTGGGGCTGCATGTATGTTCTGAGGTTGTTTCTTGTGCTGCATATATTTTATAGTCTTGATTCTGGATTTATATGATATTAGTTTTGTTATGAGGTAGGTTCTGGTATTGGATTTACTTGATGAGTTTAGTTCTGGTGCAGAAGTTACATCAAAAGCTTGGTTCTAGTTCACTATTTGTTATACGTAGACTTTAGCGAATCGAGCTTGGGATCATAGATCCAAAGTCAATATGTTAAATAAAATTTGTTTATAAGGCTGTTTCCGTAGAGCATTAAAATGTATGGGCTCCATATAGCAAAACTTTGTCTCGGACGAAATTGATCGAGACTTCGGTGAATGACTTTAGTATTCCTATCTGCGTATTTAAAAAAGAACTCCGAAGTCGGCTTTGGTACCGTGGTACCTGCCAGTACCAAAGCCGACTTCAGATTCTTATTTTACATTTTTTTAAATATGTAGATAAGAATATTGAAGTCATTCACCAAAGTCTTGCGCAACTTCGGTCGAGACGAGGCTTTCCTATACAGAACCCATCTGTTTTAATGTTGTACAGAAACAGCATTGCAAACAAAGTTCTTTAAATAATCAACTTTGGATCTATGATCCAAAGCTCAATTTGCTCAAGCCTAGTTATAAGCTTATTTCTGGTGCTGCATTTATATTAGGAGTGTGGGTCTTGTGCTGTATTTATGTTATGAGCTGAGGTCTGGTACTCTATTTATGTTTTAATTTTTGTTCTAGTGCTTTTATTTATGCACTGAGCTTGGGTCTGGTGCTGTATTTACATTGTTATATTGATTCTAGTGCTATATTTATTTCATGAGCTTGGTTTGAGAGGTGTTTTTTATGTTATGAGCTTGGTTCTAGTGTGTTAGTTATTCACTGAGCTTGGTCATGGTGCTGTATTTATGTTATGAGCTTGGTTCTGGCGCTGTTTTTATGTTATGAGCTGAGGTCTGGTACTCTATGTTATAAGCTTGGTTCTAGTGGTTTATTTATGCACTGAGCTTGGTTCTGGCGCTGTATTTATGTTATATTGATTCTAATGCTGAATTTATGTAATGAGTTTTTCCGGCACTGTATTTATGTTATGAGCTTGGTCCTCATGCTATATTTATGTTATGAGTTTTTCAGGTGCTGTATTTATGTTATTAGCTTGGTTTGGGCGCTGTATTTATGTTATGAGCTTGGTTCTAGTTCTGTATTTATTTACAGAGAATACACTTATCCCTGATAAAATATTCAACACTCGTCCCTGATCATGTGATTAGCGGCTTCTACTTTTATTTCCTTTCTGGGCTTTAGCTTTTTGGGGTTGAGCATTTGATATGAATAGTTAAGCAAGTAGCAAGGGGTATTATGCGCCACTATTTTTCAGCCCGTCCCATGTTAAAACACTGGCTCTACCCTGCCTAAACTCAGCTCCAGGAAAGGCAGAGACTAGCTGCTATGACAACTATCATACATGGCAAATAGAAAGAAGAGTAGATTATGCTTCCCTATCTCCATCTCCCATATACTCAGAAACAGCAGCAGCATGGAGGACATTATACAGCAATGCTGAGCAGTGTATATGTGAGTCTGGCACTGGCATTAGATGGAATACATCCTAAAGTAGGCATCCTCCAACTGCGGCCCTCCAGCTGTTGTAAAACTACAACTCCCACAATGCCCTGCTGTAGGCTGATACCTGTAGGCTGTTCAGGCATGCTGGGAGTTGTAGTTTTGCAACTGCTGGAGGGCTGCAGGTTGAGGATGCCTGTCCTAAAGCATTCTGAAGAATCTGTGTGTGTGTTTCTAGGGTGACTGCATCTTTTATGTTCCACTTAAAATAGTTGTCTGTCAGGAGTTCATTGTCCTATGTAAACACGGCATGTGCTACTGCCAATATACTAAGTGAAAGCAGAGCAGACAATAGTAATAATGATCACTTGTCCCCCATTTAGGTGCTTTAAACTTGTACCTATGTAACTGAATATCGTTGATTTGTGCTCATTATTGGTCTGGCATTGGGCCATGTGAGGGGACCCTTATTCTGCAGCTACTCCTTCTACCTCTCTATTGACTTCTATGATCATGAAACCTGATCCCTCAACGAGCTGCTAATTCACTCTTGTCTCTTGAGGAAGATTTTTTAAGTGAATTGAGAGTGAGTGATCAGTGTAAGAGGCAGAAGCAGAAGAATTGGCTGATAAGAGGAGAAAGAGACATTTCTCTCTAATTATATATGTTACAAAGTTTCTTATATTCACTGTTAGAGCTATCCTTTGTAGGGAGGTTTTAGCCATTGATCTTAAAGGTGTTTTCCAGGAAAACACATTGATGACCTAGTATTAGGATTGAAATGCAAAAGATCCTTAGCACTCGCCAATATAGTAAATCCAGTGGTGATTTATTCACAAAACAGCATGGTGATGCAACGTTTCGACCTTCATCGGTATTGCTTGAGAAAGACCGATAAAGGTTGAAACGTCACATCACCATGCTGTTTTGTGAATAAATCACCACTGGATTTACTATATTGGTGAGTGCTTCGGATCTTTTGCATTTCTATTGACGTTGGGACCATCGGCCAAGATCCCCATCTGCGTGCACCACCCTTACCCTAAAGGTACATTTATTGTCTTTCCCCATTATCGGATCAGTAGTGCTGCCAAACCTCTATGTATACTAGTATTAGGATTGGCCACCAATGTGGAAGCAGTGTTATTCCAACCCTTGGGTGGCTCAACTATGTGAAAAATGGCCCTTTCATTGACAAACTAATGACCAATCCTACATTCTAAAGAACCTTGACTGCTGCAAAATAGGACATTTTAGGAAAAGGGCTACTGATTATATGATTCTCATAATCTAATATCTTATAGACAGAACCTTCTGGGTAAAGTTTAAGAGAGTTTCAGAAGCTAAAACAGAAAAATAAATTCAATACTAATGCATTTAGATTATGTATACATACATGGTATCAACTTGGACAAAGAATTGGTAGGAAGATTTTCAGCATTCTGATATTACTGAGAGGGCAGGAAAGGTTAGACATTTTCTTTTAGTTTAGAACCTCTTTGATGCATCCTGTTATATTAAACTGCCAGCAACAGATTATAGGCTATGCTAAGTATTACATTTCAAACACGGAAAACTGATACCTCGTCTAAACACACTGCTGGGTGGCTATCCTGCTGGGAGACGTTATGACGTAGGACGGAGCTATGTCGCGCTCCCTCCTCCTCTCTCCTACCTCGCACTTTCTCCTAACCTGTGATGGGGGACCTCAGCGTCCGCGTGTAGGCGCTGAGTGAGCTGCGCTGTGAGCTGCCGGTGGCGCTGTCTACTCTTCCCGTTCTGTCCTTGGCTGCTGGAGGTGAGCTGCCCTCCTTTATGAACTGGTGCTCTCCGGTCCTCCGAAGCTCCTGACTTCTCCGGTTACTGCCGTGTGGCATGTGCCTTCTCTATATACACGTTAAAAGAAAGAGAAAACACATACTAGGCGCCAAATCCCTTAGTCACCATTCATGATGAGGATTATATTTTAGTTATTTTTTATATATATGTATGCAATAAAAAGACCTTCACCTTGGTCTAGTAAAAGAGCTTAGAGTTTAAGAAAACAACAAACCCTCTAGTGGTGATGTTGACAAGTGTAAATATAAAATCAAATGCACTCACTTCACAGGGGGGATAGTCACCAGGATAAACTCAAGACACCTGGGACTATTTTCCCCCTGGCCAGGATCGCATGTAGAAATAAAAATAATTGAACGCCGCCTACACAAGTGGCTTCTGGTCAATCATTTTAATAATACGTGGCTCAGCGCGTTTCGAGGGTCTTCTTCAGGAGAAATAAAGGAATTTAGTTACAACAGAGAAAAAACACACAAATGCTAAATTAGTAGATAAAAAAAGTTGCATAAATATACAAAATTATACACATACACACAAATGTCTATACGTACACACCGGTGTGAAAGAATTACTTGCCCCGAGTCTTTCATTGGTGTAATTTGACACAAAGGATAGAAAATAAAAGTATATATAAAATATGGGGCTTACTAATAGTACATCCGGATATCAAATCAATGAAATAAATACAATATAAATCCGATGGAGTACCAGTTGAAAATAAATGAATATGTATACATATGCTACACACCATGAATATAAAAAGAAATAGATTGTAAAATCCATATAGAGAAGATGCGCATAAAATATATATAACATAAATGAATTCTAAATCTTTTATAATATATATATATATATATATATATATATATATATATATATATATATATATATGTAAAATATAAGCAATTGCAAATTCTCTATCCATTATTACTTGGTTGGATACTGGGCCTCTGGATAATTTCCCAAAGGAACCTGTAGTATTCCACTACAATTGCAATCTCTGGGCTGATGTGTGTTAAAACACAAGCTTCTAGAGTAATGTCTGTGTGTGTATATATATATATATATATATATATAGAAAAAGAAAAACCACAGGCGGCACCACCTAGCGTACAAAGTGGGTGCTTTGCCATATATGGGTGAATAAACACATATTGTTTGAGGATACGCTTGGAGTGCAGTCCAATTTTTTCAACTCTTATATATATATATATATATATATCCAAAAATAAAAATCAATCTGTACCTTCAGGAGTGCTTGAACAGAAAATAAGACCAGTCTGGAGTCCTTGGAATGGGTTATTTTAGTGGAGTATTTATAGGTAGCCTTCTTGTTTGCACGTGTCTTTCAGCTGGAGTGTAGGGACCCTCCCACTTCCTGTTTGGATGGATTAGAATGAATCTTATTTTTGTTTATTTGGGTTTATTTTTTATCTCTGACCTTTTAACCTATCTACATATAGCAATGGAAGGATGTCTGGTTCTATTATTTTAAATCTACAAACCTCATTGGGAAGATATTAACTACTAATGATCGCGATGCGTTCCACTGTGGAATGCACCGACATTCACTTCCGGTCACCGGGTCTGTGTGAGGAACGTGACCTGGAGTTTGCCGATTGAAATAGTGTATAAATGTATCTGAAAATAGAAATGAGGGGGGTCGGGATGTGCCCCGACTTTACAATTAGCTCTCTCCAATAACATACATAATTAGTTAACATAACGAGGGGTTGATATTTTCAATGCGTTCCACTGGAACGCACCGCCATTTACTTCCGGTTGTGGGAGGATGTAGCTTGAAAACCAGCCGGCCGGATGGTATGTGAATGCGGATGCGGTGCGTTCCACTCTGAAACGCAACACCCCTATGATTGGCTGTGTGTGGTGGAGGGAGTAGATGCGTGCGTTCCACCTTGCGTTCCACCCTTTTCATGTTTTAATATATTAGACTGGAAATCTGGGAGATACATAAAAGGTGTTTAGATTTGTATTTAATGTTAAATAACCCCTCCCCAAGGGCTTTAGTAAATAGGGGAGTCGGTAGTTACTTGATGAGGGAATAGATAATTAATTAAATGATTGGATAAATAAATATTAATTGGTGGTGAAACATCCAATCAAGGAATTTTTTGTAGGTACTGTAAAGGGTTATATGTCAAAAATTAAAAAAATAAAAGAAATCTGAATATGAACATAACTAGTTCGGAGGGAGGGTTAATAGCAATAATACTAATATAATGGACAATATTCCATAAACACACCAATGTATATAAAAAAAATATATAGATAAGAATATATTATAAAAACAAAGGGAGTTGTACAGGGCCACATATAAAATAAATATAACTAAAATATTATTATATTGTGAAATAAAAATATTATATTTAGTAGTTTGTGTATTCAAGTGATTCATTCAAACCAAATGGTGTTAAGGTGTTAAGGCGAAAGATCCAGTACATCTCCTTTCGGCATAGGGATTGATAGGATTTTAAGTATTTTTCTAATAGTGTGACTGTTAGGCCTGATGGGTCTCCCTCATGGAACATCGCAAAATGCCTGGATACACTATGAGTTGTTACCTTCCTTGCAATATTCGACCGATATTCATTCATCCTCTCACGTGCAGATTGGATGGTATGTCCTATACAGAGGAGGTTACAGGGACAGCGTAGGAGGTAGATGACGTTAGTTGTCCCACAATCTAACCTATGTTTAATGTTAAAAACTTAATTGCTGGAGGGGATGATTACTTCTTTTGTACCATTTGTTATCATATTGCAACATTTGCATCTAATGTTGTTGCACTTGAAATTCCCTGCAACTTTTTTTGGAGGTTTTACGATTGTTTTTTTGATTTTACAATCGTAAAACCTCCCAAAAAAGCTTGATTTTTATTTTTGGATATATATATATATATATATATATATATACAGTTGCAAGAAAAAGTATGTGAACCCTTTGGAATTATATGGATTTCTGCACAAAGTGATCATAAAATGTGATTTGATCTTCATCTAAGTCACAACAATAGACAATCACAGTCTGCTTAAGCTAATAACACACAAATAATTAAATGTTACCATGTTTTTATTGAACACACCATGTAAACATTTACATTGCAGGTGGAAAAAGTATGTGAACCTTTGGATTTAATAACTGGTTGAACCTCCTTTGACAGCAATAACTTCAACCAACCATTTCCTGTAGTTGCAGATCAGACGTGCACAACGGTCAGGAGTAATTCTTGACCATTCCTCTTTACAGAACTGTTTCAGTTCAGTAATATTCTTGGGATGTCTAGTGTGAATTGCTTTCTTGAGGTCATGCCACAGCATCTCAATCGGGTTGAGGTCAGGACTCTGACTGCCACTCCAGAAGGCGTATTTTCTTCTGTTTAAGCCATTCTGTTGTTGATTTACTTCTATGCTTTGGGTCGTTGTCCTGTTGCAACACCCATATTCTGTAGAGCTTCAGCTGGTGGACAGATGGCCTTAAGTTCTCCTGCAGAATGTCTTGATAAACTTGGGAATTTATTTTTCCTTCGATGATAGCAATCCATCCAGGCCCTGACACAGCAAAACAGCCCCAAACCATGATGCCCCCACCACCATACTTCACAGTTGGGATGAGGTTTTGATGATGTTGTGCTGTGCCTCTTTTTCTCCACACATAGTGTTGTGTGTTTCTTCCAAGCAACTCAACTTTGGTTTCATCTGTCCACAGAAAATTTTGCCAGTACTGCTGTGGAACATCCAGGTGCTCTTGTGCAAACTGTAAACGTGCAGCAATTTTTTTTTGGACAGCAGTGCTTCCTCTGTGGTAGTATCTTCCCATGAAATTCATTCTTGTTTAGTGTTTTACGTATCGTAGATTCGCTAACAGGGATGTTAGCATATGCCAGAGACTTTTGTAAGTCTTTAGTTGACACTCTAGGATTCTTCTTCACCTTATTGAGCAGTCTGCGCTGTGCTCTTGCAGTCATCTTTAGACGGCCACTCCTAGGGATAGTAGCAGCAGTGCTGAACTTTCTCCATTTATAGACAATTTGTCTTACCTTGGACTGATGAAAAGCAAGGCTTATGGAGATACTTTTATAACCTTTTCCAGCTTTATGCAAGTCAACAATGCTTAATCGTACGTCTTCTAAGAGCTCTTTTGTGCAAGGCATCATTCGCATCAGGCATCGCTTCTTATGAAAAGCAAACCCAGAACTGGTGTGTGTTTTTTATAGGGCAGGGCAGCTGTAACCAACACCTCCAATCTCATCTCATTGATTAGACTCCAGTTGGCTGACACCTCACTCCAATTAGCTCTTGGAGATGTCATTAGTATAGGGGTTCACATACTTTTTCCACCTGCACTGTGAATGTTTACATGGTGTGTTCAATAAAAACATGGTAACATTTAATTATTTGTGTGTTATTAGTTTAAGCAGACTGTGATTGTCTATTGTTGTGACTTAGATGAAAATCAGATCACATATTATGACCAATTTGTGCAGAAATCCATATCATTCCAAAGGGTTCACATACTTTTTCTTGCAACTCTTTCTTATATATATATACAGACATTACTCTAGAAGCTTGTGTTTTAACACACATCAGCCCAGAGATTGCAATTGTAGTGGAATACTACAGGTTCCTTTGGAAAATTATCCAGAGGCCCAGTATCCAACCATGTAATAATGAATAGAGCATTTGCAATTGCTTATATTTTATAAATATATATATATTTATTTATTATAAGAAATTTAGAATTCATTTATGTTATATATATTTTATGCGCATCTTCTCTATATGGACTTTACAATCTATTTCTTTTTATATTCATGGTGTGTAGCATATGTATACATATAAATTTTTTTTCCACTGGTACTCCATCGGATTTATATTGTATTTATTTAATTGATTTGATATCCGGATGTACTATTAGTAAACCCGATATTTTATATATACCTTTATTTTCTATCCTTAGCGTTCTTTCACACTGGTGTGTACGTATAGACATGTGTATGTGTATATATATATATATATATATATATATATCATTATGTATATTTATGCTACTTTTTATCTATTCATTTAGCATTTGTGTGTTTTTTCTCTGTTGCTGTAACTAAATTCCTTTATTTCTCCTGAAGAAGAGGGCCCTCGAAACGCGCTGAGCCACGTATTATTAAAATGATTGACCAGAAGCCACTTGTGTAGGCGGCGTTCAATTATTTTTATTTCTACATGCGATCCTGGCCGGGGGGGGGGAAATAGTCCCAGGTGTCTTGAGTTTATCCTGGTGACTATCCCCCCTGTGAAGTGAGTGCATTTGATTTTATATTTACACTTGTCAACATCACCACTAGAGGGTTTGTTGTTTTCTTAAACTCTAAGCTCTTTTACTAGACCTAGGTGAAGGTCTTTTTATTGCATACATATATATATAAAAAAGAACAAAATATAATCCTCATCACGAATGTTGACTAAGGGATATGGCGCCTAGTACGTGTTTTCTCTTTCTTTTAACGTGTGCGAAGTGTTCTTCTTTCCTCTTTCTCTCTGCACCGCCTCTATTTCTCCACAGTGGGCAAGGGTAATTCTTTGACCCACCGAAACACTTGTGCTGCTTTTCCTGATCCATAGTTGTGGACGAGCATAACGCCTATACACATATATATATTTTTTCTATAAAATTCATCTCCTCCCCTTGGCGCCTCTGCTAGCCTCTGCTTCAGGTACTTTCTTTTCGTGTCACCTGGTCCATCCTTAGAACCAGAGAACTCTAATTGTACCGTAATCCTCTTTTTTTTGTATATTTCTACCTTCTCTATGTGACAGGAAGGTTTGTCCTCTGCAGCCCCGTTTTCTATTAACCCTTACTGACAGAAAGGTTTGCCCCCTGTATCTCTGTCTCTATTAACCCTACTAACTGCCTGGCCTCCCCTGTTCCTATGAATAAGTTTCCTTATCTAGTATTGTCTGTGAAGGTTCTCATTTATCCATGTCATGGTATATATCTGTAAAGAATAAATCATGTTTTGGATAAGGAGGCCGATTGGTACAAACGAGGCGTGAAGGAGGCCATCTACGTAAAAATGGGAAATCCAAGCTTGAATAGAGGTGGGGGGGTTAGACATCTATTGTCTGCCACGTATAATGCTGTCTTGACACCTTTTTCTGGGAAGTCTTTATCACCTACTGACTCCAATTAGGATAATGGGATCAACACCTTTGACCCGATGCTGGGTCTAATTACCAGATGTGGATTCAGTTGCATATTTATTCCCAGAATTTTTTGTACAATCACTCAGAATTGAGAAAGCTCGTTGGAAGAACAAGTGAAATGTTTTCAAGAAATCTACAGTACGTCCAGTTGCCTTGATTTATTCTTTACAGATATATTATCTAGTATTGAAGAAGATAGAACCTGATTTCTCTGCTGCCCACTAGGTACATACATCTGTATAAGCATCTACAGTATCCACAGCCTGCTTTGTGGGCAACATTGTAATTATTCTGTTAGAAAAAGTTGGGTCTGTTCATTTGGTCATATGTGGCCATATGTTGGTGTGGCCATGCATACCTGCCTCTGTCTTGTTTGTACTGGCCGCGGATACTTGTGGTGTCCCATTGTATGCAATGTGAGCTGGTTGCCATACAGATGTAACAGGGTTAACACACAAACTTAAATTTCTTAACTAATCGTGTCATCTTGAAACAAAAGCCATTGAAAAGCAATTGGCGGTGTTTGCTTAACGCATTTAGTTTAGATAACACGTCTCATAAACCATGTGTGTTAACTCTACTGCATCTGTATACTAGTGGATATGTATCTAGGTTCATATGTTGCTGTGGCAATGCATATTTGCCTCTGTCTTGTGTGTACTAGCTGGGATACTTGTGGTGTGAACGTGACCATGATATATTTCTCTCCTCTCTGTTCTGTTCAGCAAGGCAGGGGTTGATTGCCCTTGCATGCTGGGTGTTCTGTGTTCCATGCAGAGGTTAATCCCTCTTTCTGTTTGTGTGCACCTGTGGGTGATGTGGGCAAATGAGCTAAGCTATAGGTTCTGTCTGTGTATCCTGCCCCTTGGCTGAGCAACAGCAATAGACTGTAGTTCTGTTGCTCTATTCTCTGTCAGTCCTTGCCAGTCTTTATGTCTGACCTATGTCCATTGTCATGTCTGACCTGTCCCTGTTATCCTGTTGTGGTCTGTCTGTGTTCCAGTCTGCCTGTTGTGGTGTTCCAGTGTCCTTTGTTCAGACTTTACCTGTGTTTTTTTGTGTTTTCTCATCGCCTCTGTTCCTGAGTCCGAAGGTCATGTGTCAAGTGCCCCAGGACCATCCCAGGAGGTAGTAGTTTGGTCGCTAACCTGCAGCGAAGGCTACATCACTGTATAGGGGTTGTAAAGTGAATACTGTGGAGACCAATATAATCTTAGGGTTTGGCCCAACGTCAAATTGGTTCCACATTACCACTGAAATGTCTTGATCCGTAATCAGTGGATCAGTTTGATTTGACACTTAAGACTATAGCTTCTTCTAAAAGGTAAGAAAGTCTATAATTTATGTCTAGCACCAGATATTATTGAATATAGTATATTCCAGGTATGGTCAGCAAAAGTGGAAGCTACATATATCATACAAGTGCCATGATGAATATGATTTGGAATGTCTACAAATGTGGTCTTATTTGATAACAATTTATAATACTAGCTGTTTCAATAGATAGAATAATTGTATATTTTTGGAAATCATGATTTATTTATATAATCTCTCTGGAACTGATTTGACTTTGTTAAGAATACATCATACAGGAATGGCCTTATATCTGACAATCATCATTACATTATAGACGTAAGTGTTTTCTGCTAAATCTGGTTACACTGGATGTCCCAGCCGCCTGATGCTTGAGTTAAGATAATGTAATGTTTAAATTTGTTGTGCAATGCTACAGGGAAATATAAATCTTCTAGAAACATATATTTACATTGCTACTGAAAAAAACACGTTTGTCATCACTCATAACCCATCACCCATCAATTTGAATGCATTTTTATATACCGATTAGCCTTAACATTAAAACCAGTGACTGGTGAAGAGAATAACATTATCTCATGACAATGGCACATGTCAAGTAATTTCTTGAAGTTGATAACTTGAAAGCAGGGAAAATGAGAAAGCATGGATCTGAGTGACTATAACAAGAGTCAAATTATTATGGCTAAATGGCTGGGTCAGAGCATCCCCAAAATGGCACATATTTTGTGATATGCAGAGGTTACAGCTACCAACTATGGTCCAAGGAAGGACACCCAATGTAACAGAATCAGGGTTATGGATGCACTCACTGAGGAGTGAAAGTTACCCTGTCTGGTCCAATCCCATATGAGAGCTACTGTGGTACAAATTGATGACCCCAGTTCACTGATCAAATCTTCTACAATGGGCACAAAAGTGTCAGAACTAGACCAGGGAGCAAAGGAAGAAGGTGGTCTGGTCTGATCTATCATGTTTTCTTTTACATTTTTGCACTATAAGCCTCAATGCCCTCTCAAACAGCTAATCAACAGGGGTGCTGGGAGTTGGACCTCGCCAAATCCAGTTGCCTTGATTTATTCTTTACAGATATACCATGACCTGGATAAATGAGAACCTTCACGGACAATCTTGAGGATAGGTCATCAAAACTAATATCTCGGACAACCACTTTAAGTGACCCATTCTTTCAGTAAACTTGAAAACATGGAAATAGTTCCACCAACACTGTATGGGAATATGAATTTGTCAAGGCAAGCTTAGGGAGGGCAGAAACCTCAGCCAGAATGCAATATACCAGAGAATGCAATGATACAAATGATACTGTTGCATATACTATTGCTTAAGGGGCATCTGTCAGCAGATTTGTACCTATGAAGCCGAAGAATATATTGGGTTACATTCAATGTTCTAGTTGGTGGCATGCAGAGTGGAATGAACTTTATCCAAAAGCACTTGAAATAAAGTACCATTCCATGCTCTAAATAAAATCTACACATTTATTTTGAATCCTCAATGCAATTAGGAATCAACAGAAATGTGACTAGACAGGTGACACCTGCTCCAACGCTACATGTACCCCTCCCCGCAGAGCCTCTTTCTGTTCCACGGGGACCATCTCATAGATCCTGCCTTCATTCCTCTCTGTGACTCTGTGACTAAGGACTGCAGGAGGACCGAAATGTCAGAATCTAGTCACATTTCTGTTGATTCCTAATTGCATTGAGAATTTGAAATAAAGCTGTATATTTGGTGTAATGGCAACGCCCCCATTGCTCCTAGAGGCTCACTTGCATGTATTAAAACTTCATTTGTGAATATTTCTCATTATGGCAAGAGCAATACTTCTAGTGAGGGGATATTAGGGAACATTTGTCCTTCTGTAGCAGTCAAAACAAATAGTAAGGCCTCCTACAGAAAGGTAATCCATTGTCAGTTTACTTTTGCTGGTGTCGAATTAGGATAACAGTAAGACGCCCCTACACTATTGTTCTCTTGATAGGCCTAGATGAACATGCCAACAGAAAAGAATTGCATTGATTAGTGTAATATATGATGTCCTAATTGAGTCACTACAGTGGAGCTCTCAGTCATGGTCAGACTGAAAAAGTTAAGCATGAGTTTCTGCTGTTCTAAAAGTCCAAACAAAAGGAAGTAAAAGATCCAGGACAGGAAGTAGAATACTTGGAGTGACTTAAAAAATATATCCGAAAAACCATCCACCCATTAAAAGATACATAGAATATTTAGATATAGATTATTAAGATGTGATTAAAAAAATATGGAAGAGACTCCTTAACATCTAATGTTAATGCAATCCCCCAGTAGGTATACCCAGGCTTCTGTGAAATAATGTTAAATTACATTGTATAAAAAAAGAGTGCACACAAAAATTTTACTGAGGGAAAAATAAGATTAACATTAAGAATGGCAGGATGTCAGACTAACCTTCGTCTGATAGAGGGTATTAAAATGCCTTTCCTCCTGCTCCTGACCAAGAGGGTGAATGCAATAACAGTGATGTTTTCTTGATTCTCATGAACATATGAATGGTCAAATTGCCTGAATCAGCAGTCCCAAGTAAGTTCAAAATAGTATAGGATCCTATCTATATGGTTTTCCCTGCCGTGGCAGATGGAATCATACAGTACTCGTTGAAGAAAATCTCTGATAAAAAGAATTAATCCATATCTGTAGTGAATATGGCAATAATGCAATTTAAAATCCATATTTTCATTGTTTGCATCTTGTATTTGCTTTTGAATTACAGTCATGAAGTCAGTGCACCTGCACATTTATTTTATTTTGTAGGGAGTGCTGACTGATATTAGTCCACGTTTACTAATGCTGCAGATGGTGTAAGCTTAGACAGGTTGCCTATATCTGCACTGAATTTATCACAGGGGCTCAGGCTGGATGACAAATCTGCTGGGGCATAAATATATGCTTTTGCCTACTGTACACCAACTAGTGATTGGCTTACTTTGAGACAGGATTTTACTCAGCATTGTAGCACAATTTTGGTGCAAAACATCACCGCATCTTAGGCCACATCCCTTTCCAGTGAAGCTCCAACCCTTCAGCTAAGCCAAACCAGCCCCAAGTCAGAAAAAAGTGTAGAAGCTCTAGTTTTAGCAAATTGTGCCAAAATTATGCCAGCTTGCACCACTTTTGAAACAAATTTTAGGCACATACACATTAGTAAATCTGGACCATTGAGGAAGATTCATCAACCCATACACCAGAAACTAGCGTAAAAAAGTCACACACCCAGTGCCATAAAATGCTGCCCCAGGATCCCAAAATACCTCCCCAGAACATTACAAAATACTACCCCAGCAGAACCAAATATCACAGTGCACCACAAAATACTGCTCCAGCAGCACAAAATACATCCAGTGAAGATGGACCTTTCTTGGCCAGCTCCGGCTGCTACTTTCTGTCCTTTTTCTTCTTCTCTTCATCCAGTTGTCTTTAATTAAAGAGAACCTGTCACAGGGATTTTGTGTATAGAGCTGAGGACATGGGTTGCTAGATGGCCGCTAGCACATCCGCAATGCTCAGTCCCCATAGCTCTGTGTGCTTTTATTGTGTAAAAAACCCGATTGATACATATGCAAATTAACCTGAGATGAGTCCTGTCCCTGAGATTCGTCCAGCGTGAAGGAGCCCACCACCGCCCCGAATAAAAAACACGATTGATACATATGCAAATTAACCTGAGATGAGTCCTGTCCCTGAGATTCATCCAGCGTGAAGGAGCCCAGCACCGCCCCGCATCCTCAGAATCTCCTACTTGCTCCCCGACGTCAGAAAGCTAGAGCGCCGTAATCTCGCGATGCGCGAGCTAGCACATGCGCAGTGTCGTCATAGTGTTCCTTCCCTGTAATGGCATCAGACTGAGGGAACAAACTGGGGATACGGGGCGGTGCAGGGCTCCTTCACGCTGGACTCATCTCAGGGACAGGACTCATCTCAGGTTAATTTGCATACGTTTCAAATCAGTTTTTTTACACAATAAAAGCACACAGAGCTATGGGGACTGGGTATTGCGGATGTGCTAGCAGCCATCTAGCAATCCATGTCCTCAGCTCTATACACAAAATCCCGGTGACAGGTTCCCTTTAAGATATGGACGATGGAGCTGACGAGATGTGAGTCCCATCAAAGAGTCGACCCTGCATCAGCATCCTGCCAGGTCTTTCAGGGCTACCAAACATATAGGAGAGTTCAGCACTACATATCTATTACACAGTGACATCTTCTCTTTCTTCATCTTCTCTGTTAGGAGCAGATCGTCATGATGACATTCTTTAGCTACATCTCATCTCTGCAGAGTTTGTCATCTTATATTCTTCATTTTTCCATCATCTTTACCACCTTTTTAACACACACTCCACATCCTGGTGCCCCAACTGTTTCATCCTTTTCCATCTCCAATACAGTGCTGGCTATGCTCCTCAATGCCTCCAAGTATAATAATAATAATGTCTCCTATATTTCCCTCAGTAGTAATTCCCCCTATAGTGTCCCAGTTATAATAATTCCCCCTATATTGCCTACAGCAAAAATAATGCTCCCATTGTGTCCCAGTCATAATAATGTCTTCTATAGAGTCTTCATCATTAATAATTTCCTCCTTTGTGTCCCTAGCAATAATAATGTTCCATATAAGTTGGCAAAAAACGTCTATTTCCTGGCTGCAGAGAGCCTTTATAGTGGTGTAGAGCACTGTGCCTTGTAGTAACATGCATAGGGAGTCTGCTTTAGTAGTGAAATAATACTGTGAGTCAGTATGACACGCACATGACAGGCGTCGCTCTTAGAATCACTGCACACTTCACTTATTTGGGCAGTCACAGGGCCAAAACTGACCAAATATCTCAAGTATGAACTCAGCCTTACAGGTCTATGTTAGCGCCAAGAAGAAGCCCACTCGTTTTACCCCGTCATCAGCTGATTCCACATAGATGTCAACAGGACCTGTTCTATTAAACGCTTATACAAGTAGAGCCCCCCCCCCCCAACAGAGTGGAGAGGGTGTCAGTAGTAAGTTTGTGTTGACATCACTGATTAATTTGACCTTCCTCTGATCCATCAGAACAATAACCCACAAAAAAAGGATACTCTCTGTGGAGCATACGCCTTCACTTCCACAGTATTGCTAATGCCAAAAAAAACAGGAGTGGATATAAAACAGAGATGATACTTGAATGGAATATTTGCATGTCTTCTGTGTTTTGTACCTACTCCTGCTTTTTGCTACCAAATCATAAGCTAATTCTGAAGGGACCATACAGCCTTACAGCTGCTACACGTTATGCATCCCCTTTTTTGCTTCCTTATGACAGATCAGAAGAAAAGTCAAATAAATGATTATGTCAGCTAGGCCGAAAGCCAAAATAGTGGACCATTCATGAAGTGGGGAGGGTGGTAATAGCATGAGAAGTCCACAGAATGGACATAGTGGTGAGGTGGAAGAAGCATGAGGAGGCCACAGAGTGGCCCAATGACAGGGTCTGGAGGTGGAAGCAGTATGAGGAGGCCACCGAGTGGTACAATGACCAAGTCTAGAGGTGGCAGCAGCATGAGGAGGCCACAGAGTGGCACAATGACCGAGTAGTCTGGAGTTGGCCGCAGTATGAGTAGGCCACAGAGTGGCATAACGACAGAGTCTGGAGGTGACAGCAGCAGCATCAGGAGGAAACTACAGAGCGGCACAATGACAGAGTGTCGATCGACCAAGATACTTCTGGGGGAACCTGCAGGGCATGAACAGGCCTCTAGTAGCTACAGACAATGACAAGACAAAGCATAAAGATAGCTTTGAGCCTGGAAGAGTCGTGAAGTTCTTCAAGATACGTCACTAAAGATTTTACCGCATATAACTGCGGCGCTGACCAAAGAATACATTTTGTCTTTCGACTGAAATACTTTAAAAAAGATTTTACCGCATATAACCGCAGCGCTGACCATTGAATTAATTTAGTTTTTTGACCGACATACTTCAATAAAGATTTTACCACATATTACTACAGCGCTGAACGCTGAATGAAATTTGTTTTTCCACCGAAATAAGTCACAAAAGATTTTACTGCACATAACTGCAGCGATGAACGCTGATTAAAATTGGCTTGTACCTCACAGTTTTTTTTTGCCTTCCTCTGGATCAACTTGCAGGATAACAGGCTGAACTTGATGGACAAATGTATTTTTTCGGCCTTATATACTATGTTACTATGTTACTGAAATACGCCCCTATACACTTTCAACAGAAATAACTGCAGAAGTGAAATGCGTATATATTTTTCTCGTAGTACTGAATAAGATACTAAGATATACGCCACTAAAGGCTTTTCAATATAACACTTGCAGCCCAGTAACAAAAAGCTGGAATGACAGAGCTGTCTAATGACTATTTGGATCCTAAAATAATCATTCCTTGCACTTGTAAATCACTTTCCTATCAATGTCCCTAGCGCCTTCTGACATCTCTACCTGCACTAAATGCTGTGAAATGATTCCTCCCTATCCTTTCCCTGCACTTATAAATCGTTTTTCTGTCTTTTTTTCCACAATTGTTTTTCCACTTGCTGTCCCTAGCGCCTTCACACATCTGTCCCTGCACTCTGAACGCTGCAAAATGGCAGAATCTAAAATGGCTGCCATATTTATAGGGCTGTGACATCACAGAGCTGTCTGGCTGCTGATTGGCTGCATGCAGGCATGTCAATCTGCGTGAACCCACCTTCCCAGAGTTCCTTGCCCCATGTCCTCAGTCCTCATATGTGTAGCCACCATTTTAGGAAAATTGCGATTCGTTACCACGAAACGAGAGGAAATTCGCATTCGTTGCGAATCAAATTTTTCCTGAAATTCGGATCGAATTCCACTTCGTCAGCTTCGATTCGCTCATCTCTAACCTCCCCCGGCGGCTTAAAGGGTAACTGTCATGTTTTCATCCAAAAATCTATTTTAGCATATGTTACTGCTGCAGGGGCATTATGCATAAAGCAATATTTAGTTTCTTCACATACCACTGGTTTCCTTGAGTTTTTCCCTTAGTTATGGCTGTTTAAACATTTACAATAGGAGGATGTTCTCAAGATGGCTCCGCTGCCATTTCTCTGAGGCCAAAACTGTCTTCCCTCACTTCACATACACACTTGCTGTAGCCATCAGCTCCCTGCCAGCCAATAAGATTGGATTACTGAGAGACACGCCTCCTCACTCTGAAGCCTAATGCAGGCATGCAGTGTGAAGGACCGCCCCTCTGTCTTCTGTTTACATAAAGTTGGGAGACAGATAAGCCCTAGCAACAGTCTTTTAATGGAACAATGGAAAGGGACAGAGGACATGAATGAAAGCTGTTATTATAAGGTAATTACAGATCTTTTGACAATCATTGACAGACTAACTCAGGTATACAGGCCTAGCTCTAATAAACTAGGAAATTAAAAAAAATTACAGTTACACTTTAACAAAAAACTGTCAGACCGCCAAGTAGGTGATTTTTCCCCTCAACAGACCTCACTGGCTGACTGCTACCGCCGCTGTCTCCGTGGACCCCTGCAAAACTACTTCCCAGGCAGGTAGGCTGCTGCGAAGCAGGTGGTCTACCGCGGGCACGTTTGGCTCCCGACCTCCAACTTCTGACACCCTGCTGACTCTAAGCCATGCCAGCACCTTGCTGGCTCAGCCACTGCTTCACGGGAAAGCTGCCACCCTCTTCTCCTGATGATAATGAAGCCCCTTCTGTACCCGGCTCCCAAGTGCAATCGGCTTCATCACCATCGAGTAGTGTCTACACGTCACTGATGTCCTCCTCAACGGCCTCTGGGTCAGGAGCCTGACCGCTCGCAACACCACTTCCCATGCCACTCTCCTCATCACTACTTGCCCGCCTAGCGGAGGAAGCGGCGGATGTCTCCTCCAGATCTTGGCTGGGCAATAGCTGCTTACTGCCCTCTAGTAGCTTGTCTTCGCTGTATAGTGGAGCTGAGCCCACAGCATACAATACTTCTGTGGCTGTGGAAACAGCAAAGGACAGAGGCAGGTTGAGGACAGGTGAGAGCACAGGGCCTGCTCCCGGGCCATGCCAACTAAGAGTTGTGTCTGATGAACCCACCGACTGTTGGCTTGGGGTTTCTGATGTCACTTGGGATGAAGTGGATGACCGAGTTAACCAATCAAGAACCACTGGGTTGCTGTTCAAGACATGACCGCTGGATCACACCGGGAGCTCAGGCCTCTCGTTGGGACTCCTGCTGTCACGCCCACTTACTCTGCTGCGACCTCTGCCTGCTCCAGAAACATTTAGACCTTGGCCACTCCTCTGTGCATGGCCTGGCACTTCTGTCTGACATTCTTTAAGCTGAACTAAATAAATTAAAACACCCATAAAAGCGACAAAAATATCTTTCTTTCTGTACCGGAATAGGCTACTAAACGCTTTCACCACAAATAACTGCAATAGTGACGTGCGTATATATATTTTTTTCTGTACTGAAATAGGCCACTAAACGCTTTCAACACATATAACTGAAGAAGTGAACTGAGAATATATTTTTATTTTTGTACTGAAATTGACCACTTAATGCTTTTACCACAAATAACTGCAACAGTGGAATGCATAGACATTTTTCTTATTTACTAAAATAGGCCACTGAACGCTTTCGCCACAAATAACTGCAACAGTGAAATGCGTATATATTTTTCTTTCTGTACTGAAATAAGCCACTAAACGCTTTCACCACAAATAACAGCAACAGTGAAGTGCGTATATATATATTTTTCTATACTGAAATATGCCACTAAATGCTTTCAACACAAATAACTGCAGAAGTGAACTGAGAATATATTTATATTTTTGTATTGAAATAGGCCACAAAACGCTTTCAACACAAATAACTGCAACAGTAAAGTGCATATATATTTTTTTTTTCTGTACTGTAATAGGCCACTAAACGCTTTCACCACAAATAACTGCAACAGTAAAGTGCATATATATATTTTTTTCTGTACTGTAATAGGCCATTAAACGCTTTCACCACAAATAACTGCAACAGTAAAGTGCATATATATTTTTTTTTCTGTACTGTAATAGGCCACTAAACACTTTCACCACAAATAACTGCAACAGGGAAGTGCGTATATATATATATATATATATATATATTTTATTCTGTACTGAAATAGGCCACTAAATACTTTCAACACATATAACTGCAGAAGTGAACTGAGAATATATTTTTCTTTTTGTACTGAAACAGGCCACTAAACGCTTTCACCACAAATGGCTTCAACAGTGAAATGCGTATATATTTTTCTTTCTGTACTGAAATAGGCCACTAAAAGCTTTTAAGGCTTTTCCACATAGCACTTGCACCCCAGTAACAAGAACATATTGCTGGAATTACAGACCTGTATAATAGCTAGTTGGTTCCCCAAATAATATTTCCCTGCACTTGTAAATCACTTTTCTAGCACTGTCCCTAGCACCTTCTGACGTCTCTCCCTGCACTAAGCTGCTGTGAAATGATTCCTCTCTATCCTTTCCTTGTACTTATAAATCATTTTTTCAGTTTTTTTATTTTTCACAATGAGGTTTTTCAGAATGCTGTCCCTAGTGCCTTCTCACGTCTGTCCCTGCACTCAGAACGCTGGAAAATGTCTGAATCTAAGATGGCCACCATATTTATAGGCCTGTGACATCACAGGGCTGGTTGGCTGCTAATTGGCTGCATGCATGTCAGTCTGGGTGATCCCGCCTTCCCAGACTTCCTTTCTCCTTGTCCTCACATGTACAGCAGACATTTTAGGACAAATGTGATTCGTTACCACGAAGCGCAAGGAAATTCACATTCGTTGCGAATGAAATTTTGCCGGAAATTCTGATCGAATTCCACTTTGTCAGCTTCGATTTACTCATCTCCAATAGTAATAGTCACAGAAAATTAAAACAGCAATATAGGTTGCAAAAATGAAAGGTCTGTATAATGGCACCATACATTAGAAAGCCAATATAATAGCAAAAAGCCACCAAATTGCTATTTCCCACAAAAAGTTACAATGTGGTTGCACCTGATTGGGCCCTCCCAACCTTTGGCCCCATAACAAGTGCTATGGTGGCTATGACTATAAAAACCATTGAAAATAATATACTGCAGTAGACTGTGGCATTTTAAGCTTTGTTACTGATATGCCTGTGTCATCTTTGGTATAAAAATCTATTGTCTGAAAAAAACTTTATCATTTGACCATTCTTCCATTCCAGACCAGACCATTTTACCATTCTATTCTGCACCTTGCTTTTTGCAGGCTGCCTGTCTTTTCAATCTACTCTGTAATCTGCTTCACTGTTCGTCTCAATAAATATGTATGTGCTTCCCCAAGAAGAATTGTCTCAAGAGTCTACTTTAGGTATGGACAAAAATATGCCCCCAGCAATAATAATGTCCCCTATTGTGTCCCCAGTAATAATAATGGAGTCTCCAAAATTTAAAATTCCTCTGTAGTGCCAGTGCAGGCAGTCACTATGAAGAAGTTCTGAGCTGAGATAACTCTGAGTGAGAGCCTCTAAAAGTTAAGCCTCATGCAGATGTCCATGGAACATGGTCGGTGAGATACCGGACTGGCATTGCATGGCTCCTGCAATGCCAGTCCGGTATCTCACGGACCATGTTCCACGGACGTCTGCATGAGGCTTTAGTGGGAGAGATTTATCAAACTGGTGTAAAGTAGAACTGGCTTAGTTGCCCATACCAACCAATCAGATTACTCCTTTCATTTTTCACAGCTCCTTTGGAAAATGAAAGGTGGATTCTGGTTGCTATGGGCAACTAAGCCAGTTCTACTTTAGTTAGATAAATCTCCCCCAGTGAGCAGCTGTCCAGATTAGCTGCCTTAAGAAATGTATTTCCATGTAGTCACAAAATCTGAACTCTGAAAAGTAAGAACATTTTTATGCCAAGTTCAAGTTGAGCTATTGCGCTACTGATATTATAGTTTCTGTATGTGCATGTAAGCGGTTGTTTTTAGAGGAGGATGTGCCTATACAAAAACCCTCAAACTGTTTGGATGACCTGGAAGCATTATTTTCAGCAGCATACACAGTTGGACATATACAGCTTTGGTAGTAGTTCATTCTGTGAAGGGTGGCGGCCTGAAGGTCACAGGTGGCAAGTGGCTAGTGGCTGGTGCAACCCCGTGAGACAAACTTAAGGCTGCATTCACACGTCCGTGGAACACGGTCCGTGTGATACCGGCCTGGATTTCTTCAGAGTGCAGGAAGCGCATGGCGTCATAGCAACCAATGACACTGTGCGCTCCTGCACTCTGAAGAAATCCAGGCCGGTATTACACAGACCGTGTTCCATGGGCGTGTAAATGCAGCCTAAGTGAGGTAGGCAGCGGTAAGGGATAGCCTCCCAGAGGCCCACAGAAGCAAACATGGTATAGATAAAAGCCAGCGGCCATCTTGCATGTAACCTGACCATCTGGGGGACTTTTGGTGTTTCTCAGTCCCTTGGGCTCTGGTAAAAAACTGCTACATCAAAAGTTAAAGCTGTTTTACCCAACTGTTAGTACCCAACATTTGTGAGACACAACCATAAATCATAACACTCTAGCACACTATACCTCTGCACAAGAAAAGTAATATGTTGAGCAAAAAACATCTGCAACATTTCAGCTGGGTGAGTTGGCACAAGCTGACAATATGCTCCCTTCTTATTTCCCTTGCAGATGGAGTTTTCTCAGCTTCTCTATTATCTGTCCTGTACTCAACAGAGGATGACCATGCACAGACCTGGCTGTGGGAGCATGACGGATCATAGATGTCCACCAGCAGTACTCAGATCAGTAGATGGTTAGGGACATTGCTATTCACTCGGGGTTGGCCCATCAAAGTGCTCATTAAATGTTTCCTTTCATGAAGCTAATCATTTTCCCTCCTGGAAGCTTTAGGCCATCAGTATCTTTAGGCCATCAGTGGGGGTCTCATACCTGGGACCCCCGCTGATCAGCTGTTTGAGAAGGTACTGGCACTCCTGTGAGTGCCATTACCTTCTCCATGCTCACCAGGCACAGAGCCATACATTGTATTGCAGCTGTGCTTGGCATTGCGCTCAGGTTCCATTCACTTCTATGGAGCTGAGCTGTGCCTAGGCCAGTGATGGCTAACCTCCGGCACTCCAGCTGTGGTGAAACTACGACTCCCAGCATGCTCCATTCTTTTTTATGGAGTTCTGAGAACAGCCAAGCATCTTGGGAGATGTAGTTTTACCACAGCTGGAGTGACGGAGGTTAGCCATCACAGGCCTAGGCCATGTGACTGATTAATGTATCGTCGCTGGCCTAGGAACAGCTGAGAGATGGCTGTGGCACTCCTGAAAGTGAGGATAGGTCATCAGTATTAAAGTTCCAGAAAACCCCAAAAATAATTTTGCTATCAGAAGATATTGTACTTATATGCCAATTAGCACCCCATGCTGTTCCTTTCCAATAGGTATCTGCTTGTCCATACAAGAAGTCCATGACAGGATGCACATGTGTAGTAAAGCACACTGTATAGCTGGATTTATCTTAAGCATAGTGATATGCAATGTGGGTCTCTTTTACTGGGCCTTCCTACTGCCCAGATAGCTGAGTATGACCAGTAATAAGAAGCAAGCAGACATAAGGGTCAGATAGGGCCTGAGCCATAAAAGGTACTAACAGTGCATGGTCTGCATGTCATGCACTACTTTTTTTGAAGTGTGGAGGCAAGGATGTTAAACCAACGAACCTGCTATGGTTGTGTGCATGAGGCATTAGAGTGGCTGCACACAGTGCAGATGTCCATGGAGAAAATCTGCATGAAACCCGCACCAAAACTCCAAAAAACACACATAAATGTGCACTATTTATTTGGTTTTTGGTGCAGTTTTTGTGTGGGTTTTTATGTGGCCTTTGGTGCAGCTCCATTAAAAATGTTTAAATCCAAACAAGAAAAAAACGGCAATAACTGACATGCTACACATATCAAAATCCACACAGCAGGTTAATTTCCGCATCTAAGGAAAAAGAAATGTGTATATGTGATTTGTCTAATCTCATACACTTTGCTGGTACTGTTTTATGCTGCACTTTTTTTTTGCATGAAATCTGCACAGAAAAAAACATGCATAATCCGCACTGTGTGCAAACACCCTTATGGAAGCTCTAGAAACCGCAGCATGGGGAAGGATATGTAGCATCCCAGAGTATGTCACTAAAACTCTGTCACCCTGCTACACTATGTTAAAATGTAAATGTGTTATCATCTGGTGTAATCTGACATTACATTTGTATTAGCTGGATTTCTTATGACTGTTTCATGTAAATTGCTGCAATTATTTATGTACACCAGTAGGTGGCGGCAATATATGGATAGTCTATAGGACAGTTTAGTATATCTAGACCGGAATAGTCCATTCCCGTCTAGGCTCCCCTGTATGAACAGAAGTGGGATGTTCCCATGTCCTGTATCATGAGGAGGAGTAGGAAGTCTAGGTTTTGTACCAGCCACCCCTTTTGGGGTAGGTTGTGTGAGTAGGAGCTCCCAGAAACAGGGATCCCAACCCTGGATCCAACCTCGGCTGAGGTTCAGGATCCATCTCTCCAGCCCGAGTCATCTACTTCAGCTGGATGACCAGAGAAGCAGCATCCACAGAACAATAGATCTCCAGGAAGAAGACACCATACGCTGCGAGCTGTCCTGTGAGTACAAATCCCAAGTCCAGGAGAAGCCAAGTACCTCCTCAGCTAGTCAGGCAGGGGCGTAGCTATAGGGGGTGCAGAGGTAGCAGTCGCTACCGGGCCCAGGAGCCTTAGGGGGCCCAAAGACCCTTGTGCTGCATAAGAAGACACACAAAGCACTGAGGGAAGGGGGGCCCAAGCCTAACTCTTGCACCAGGGCCCATGAGCCTTTAGCTACGCCCCTGTAGTCAGGCCCATATCAAGCAGAACACAGACAGAGCAGAAGATTAGTACCTGCCAGATCTATAGGCGTATGTACCAGATGCAGAATAGATATAAATTCCTGCCACATATTGCCAAAACCTGCTGGGACCCAAGACTAAAGCTGCATTGTAACTTGTATGGATTCAAAGCTGCATTAAGTAAAGACGAGTTGGACGATATTTCCTGTCTGGATCTTAATTATTCCATCAGAACTCCTATTAACTACACTCAATTTGTTGCATGTGAGCCGGGATACAGGAGTCCAGCCATACCAAGGTAGGATACACCGTTGACACTGCATAGAGACATTATTCCCCCTCTGGCATTCCTCACCTGGTATATGAGCTACACCATCTTAAAGGGCCCTGCTACAGTACCTGCGCAAGCTGCAACTGGCGTCACAAACTTATACACATATAAAACTGACCCACTGCATAGCAACCGCACTGACCCAGTGTCCTGCTCATTGCAGATACTGCAAGCAGGGATGAGGCCGAGGGATGACTGATGCTGTGTTTCATATAGGTCATAGATACATTACACAGGACTAATACATGAGCTATACCATTCTACTGCATATGGCGTTTAACGGTCTGATATATGAAAAAGTTTCTATGCAGAATTTTAAATACATGTGTATTAGAAATTGTTCGATTTCCTATTCTTTAAACAAAATTTAAAAACTAGAATACACCTTTAAGACTTCACACAGGCGTATCATTCAGTATAATTTTATCATGTTCAAGATCATTAAGGATCATAAATTCTAAAAATAAAGTGAAATTATTGGGCTTTTTAAAATTTGACAGGTAGTTTAAAACATTTGAAGCCTGGATATCAGTGTGAGTGTTCCTCTGCAAAACCTACAATTTTGTCTTTAATAATTGCTTTTTATAAACCTTATTTTCTAATAAATATAATTATGTCTCATGTAAAACCGTTTTCGTGCAATAACTATAGTCTTAGAACACCTAAAACAAATGATGAAGTAGTTTTCGCCAATTTTCTTGTCTTCTAATGTTTGTCGGGTCCCCAGCCAATCTTTAATAATGGTAATATGTATCTTAATTTCCATTTTGAGATGGACCAGGATTTTGTAAAATGATTTTTAAAGCATTTGAGAATTTTTTTAATACATTTTACTGGCTGGACAAACACTTTTAACCTCATTAAAGCTTTTTTCATTTAAAGATTTCACTCACTTTTATACTTTTATTATTTTTAACCATGGAACACTTTCTATACATTTTTGTATTCATTATAGGTATGGTAGGTGTCAGAATTACAACTACTATCACATACAAACATGGATAGTGCAGCCCTAACACTGCCCAGACCCACTGTCTCCTGCATGGTCACCCTAGGCAGTGACCCCACAACTGGATGACGGTCCTTATGCTGCAATACATGAAGGGCGACACACCAACAGGTGCAAACAAACAGACAAACACCAATAGAGTCATCGTATGAAAAAAGGTTATAAGCCAGTCTGACAATACAGGACAAGTAATGCCAGAGGCAAACAAGGTTAAACCAAAACATGCCAAAGAGTCAGAACCAGGAGATCCGTACAATACTAAAACGCTTGGAGACAAAACTATAGTCACTATACCAAATTTAGAGATCCTAAGCCAGGGGAGTCTTCAATAACGCAAGAAACCTGTAGAGGGAGCCAGAGGACAAGAAATTTATCAGCACCTGAGATGCAGGAGTTGGCCTTGCATACCAGAGGAAGGCAGCTCACGACGACATGTCAGTATATTGGGTGGTGCAGCCACCTGCACTCCCTGACGTTCTGGAGCCCCAGCACAACTCCTCATTGGCCTGAGGCTCCAACATCAGCGAGTACTTTCTCCTGAGCTTACAAGAAGATCACTGAAATTATATTAGCAGGTCATTTAATGGTGGGGCCTAAATGCAGTGGAAATGGGATTTTGTTATTAAGTTAATTTTCATGGCAAGGTTTGACTTATATTAACACTTAATAACAGCCTAGAGTTAATGCAAAGTTTCACCATAAAAACTGAAGCCGCAAACCTTGTGAAAACAAAAATTTGTGTCAGTTTTAAAACTTTTGGCCACGACTATAAATATATAGAGGTAGATTGTCGATCTTCTAACAAGAAGAGGATTTATCCAGATTTATTACAGTGTCCAATGCTGGCTGATAAATCTGGTGCACCTTTATATTGTCTAGTGTAAGTTAATTAAGCGGCTTACTTTGTGCCAAAATCATACTCTCAAATTTAGGCACAATTTTGCAAAATCCCCCCCCCCCCCCCACCCTTCCCATCAGCCAAGACAAAAAGAGTGTCTGGAACACTAAATTAATGTGGGAAATTAGCAATAGTGAATCTACCCCATAGTCTTTTACAGTTCAGAAAAGAAGAGGACATATAAAACAATAGCAGACCTCTTCACATGGAATTGAGTTTTCGTCTGAAGAGGTCTTCTTCTCTTAGGTGCCAAGCCTGGTTCAAAAATTTTGCATGTTCTGTAGACAAATGTTGCCTGTCACTAAGCCCTCTAGGACAGTAAGAAAAAAATTGGGTTTAACATAGGAGTAGGTATCATGTGAATTCTCTTGGTGCTTATGACTAGATAAGAGGGTTTTGTAAGAGATGGTATGTACTATTACATACAGATAGCTAAAGTTTGGTACCCCAGTTGACAATTTGCAAGCACCATTGATGGATGTATATGCTCCCCTAGTCTAACTGTATTAGGGCATCTTTTATCATAAGCCCTTTTCTTTGAGCGCTTACTTTAAAACTTCCAGTTCAAATTTCTATCTTGTTAACCATAAAATACAGAATATTACACTATAATAAAAAGAGACATGTTCACTTTTGGAATATACAGCTGGGTGATATTTTTTTTAATGTCAGTTGTCTGGGGATATTTATACCAGCAGACTTTCATTTTCTGCAAGTTTCCTCTTCTGGTATTGAATACTTTTAGTTCCCATAATTCTTTAATTGCTAGATAATATAGCACAGGTGCATGTGGACCTCAAAGTGTCATACCCACTTTTTGATCATCTGAAAGATGGAAACTTGAAATGGAGCAGAGCAGTTAGGTCCCAGACTACAGGCTGCAGTGGAAATTTTCAATCGGCAGACATTATGAATGCAAATGCTTAACAGATCTTTTGTCTTAACAACATCTCAGCAGTTAACAGACAGTAAGTAATGTTAATTATCATAAGTGGCTAATATGGAGTGCACAGCTGGTAATCATTGATATTTTTTACTGCTATGTGAAGATCATAGTGTGGTTTCCACTTAGTAATTGCTTGCACTTTTCAATTTTTTTCTAACCAGAAACATGTTGTAGAAGGATGACATTTCACAAAATGCCCCCCCCCCCCATTGTAATGTATTCTTTAAAGGGTTTCTACCACTTAGGTGTCACATATTTGGCTGTCAGACACTAGCGATCCGCTAGTGTCTGCTCTGGCCAACCATCCTAATATAATTGCTTTTGGGGCGGTGGTTTGGCTAAAAAAACTACTTTTATTAATATGCTAATGAGCCTCTAGGTGCTATGGGGGCGTCATTAGCACCTAGAGGCTCCGTCTACCTTCAGAAACTGCCGCCGCCGAGCGCGTCCCTCCAGCCCGCCCATCTCCTCCTGAATGCGATCCTCGTATGTATTCTGCGCATGCGCAGTGAATGTCTGACCGCTTCCTTGCTCAGACATCTCCACTGCGCCTGCGCGATGACGCCATAGTGCTCCGAGGAACAGGCGCAGTGGAGATGTCTGAGCAGGGAAGCTGTTAGACATTTACTGCGCATGCGCAGAATACATACGAGGATCGCATTCAGGAGGAGATGGGCGGGCTGGAGGGACGCGCTGGGGGCGGCAGTTTCTAAAGGTAGACGGAGCCTCTAGGTGCTAATGACGCCCCCATAGCACCTATAGGCTCATTAGCATATTAATAAAAGTAGTTTTTTTTAGCCAAACCACCGCCCCAAAAGCAATTATATTAGGATGGTTGGCCAGAGCAGACACTAGCGGATCGCTAGTGTCTGACAGCTAAATATGTGACACCTAAGTGGTAGAAACCCTTTAAACTAAGAACTATATTTTGTGCATATTCAGAATACAGTAAGACCGATATTCTATTGAACACCCCTAGTTTCCTATTCTTTCTGTATTGACATGTCTAGCGCTACTTCTTCTGCATCCTGGAATATCACCTATTTCATCAGAGTTTCAGGCTGCTCTTAAAATAGTCAGGTTAAAACAAATCTCAGACCAATTAATATGGCAGTGAAAGACTATGGGGGAACAGCCTGCCAGATCTGTGCTGCCGCTAGTGCACCATGCCGCCGGAAGTCCGTTCTATAATCAATGGGGTCTATAATAAGCATGGCAAGCATACCGAGAGGCGGCCGGAATAAAACTACGACATGTCATAGTGACTGAATGGGATGCAAAGGACCAACACCACATTTTATCTGATGTGGCCATCATTAGTACCAAGGCAGAACTTGTGTTCATCACTGAACAATACTGTTTGCCATTGTTGACCCCATCAGAGTTTGCAGGTGGGCTGGGAGCACCTACTGCCATCATGCATAGTGCAAAAATACAAAGGCCCAACATCAGGTGTCATGGTGTCGGGGGGTCATTAGCTATCATAGCTGTTTCCTTCTGGTATACATGGAGGGAACATTGACCAACCTTTGATATATCCAGAACATCGTGGAACCAGTCCTACTGCCTCTTTTTCATTGTACATTAATGCATAGTTGAAATGAATTATGGATCATACACATGGCTGTATTACATTTTGTTAGGGTCCTTAATAAGGTTATAAATCACAGAAGAAAATGCACCAAACGGATATGCCACTGACTATACTAGCTAGCCATACAAGCAGATATTAAAAGCTGAGACTTTTGCCAATATATTCCTGTCAGGAACATATCGGAGCCCATCATGCACCACGTCAAGGTCACTTAGCATGGCAAGGGGTCCTACCACTGCACTAACTATGGTGTGAACACGGTCTGAAGGTGATGAAATCCAGCTCACAGCCAAGCTTCCACACAACCGCATAGCAGGACAACTAATGCAATGTGAACAAAGCAAGACTGTAAGCCACACCCATATCAGACCATGTGATGGAGGCTACCAGGTGCAAAAGAATGTTTAAATGCCAGGTAAAGGCCCATTCAATACATATAAAACAAAATCACAGAAATAGGGGTCCTTAATAAGGTTGCCACAGATATGCTTAGAGCCTCTAATGTGCCTTTACATGGCTTGATTTTGTATGTAATCTGATAGAAAACCGTGGCATGTTCCATCAGACTCTGCATGTAAGTCGATATTTGCTTCTAGAGTAGAATAGGTGCATACAGAGTCTTTACAAAATTTGGCCAATGCAATACAAATTCTGTGCCCTTAAAGGGAACCTGTCACCTGCATTTTATGTATAGAGCTGAGGACATGGGTAGCTAGATGGCCGCTAGCACATCTGCAATACCCAGTCCCCATAGCTCTGTGTGCTTTTAGTGTGTAAAAAAAACGATTTGATACATATGCAAATTAACCCGAGATGAGTCAGAGCTTGAAAATATGACTCTTCTCTGGTCACACAAGTAAGATATGACTCTTTTATGTTAATTTGCATACTTATTGAATTTGTCTGCAAATGAAATTAAAAGTGTAATTTATATGTTTAGGGTAACACAATGAACATTTAGAAACGCTCAGTGAGGGTAGCATAGTAGATGTGACAGGTTCCCTTTAAAGTTAATTGAACAGAATTGGATAATGTTTTGCCAAAGTTTACTTAATGAAGATTCAATGGTCCATGCACTTTTAATTACAACTGATACAGATGAAGGCAGGCACTTATTCTTGGACTCTGATTTTCACTGTTTGCCAATTTATTTAAAATTGTATGTGCACCTAAGGATCCTTTGGAACGTCTCTGGAGCACCAAACCTTGCTGATTACAATATTACATGGATCATCAAAAGTGTTCAGAAGTGAATGTGAGGATCTTATACGTCCTTACATAGCATAAACATGCTTTTACTTTTAGGATTCAATAGAAAATGAAGCTCTGTCATTGTATGTAAATCATGTGAATTGTAACAAAGTGCAGAAGGCACTTCTAAAGTAAAAGTTAATTTATTCAACTTATTCTCCCCTACAAAAATATCTGATTTCTGTTTCTTAAGCATGCACCTGTTCCTTAAGTCAGAACACATCAATAAGTTTCTTACTTATTGACTAATTGTAAGGAATTGTCATTCTGGAACTGTTTGCTTTAGCTCCAAAATTGTTTTGGAGGTTCCTTATCTGCTGTATTTTCAACATAATTAAATATTTGGCATTAAAGGGCTTTAACAAGCTCACATATGGATGACCTTTCTAATCCATGGGGATATGACTACCGTTCCCTGCAGGCCCTGGCACCTTTGTTCAAAGTGACCCCCACCAATTGGATATTAATAGACCATCAATATGTGGAGCCTGGGAAATCCCTTTAGGCACATGCAAAAACCAAATGACTTGTGGGGGGAGAAGCTTAGCGAGGGGAAAGACTTCACTGTCTTTTTTGTCCTTCTGCAGACAGGATAGAGGGGAAAGCTTCTGCTTCAGCCAGGAGAAGGGGGATGGGCATGGATGATCTACCTCGACATACAGAGAAAAGTTCTTTATATGTTTCTCAGCTTTATTCATTTTATAACAAAATAGGGTTAAACGAAAGGAAGAGGCTAAGGGACAAATTGCTTGGATATTTTTTGTGAGTTTTACACTTTTTCTAATGTGGCTATCATTAGCACCAAGGCAGAACCTGTGTTCATCACTGAACACTACTGTTTGTCATTGATGACCTCATCAGAGTTTGCAGGAGGGCTGGTGAGCACCTACTGCCATCATGCATAGTGCAGAGATACAAAAGACCAACACCAGGTGTCATGATGTGGGATGCCATTAGCTACCATGGCTGTTCGAGTCTGGTATTCAAGAAGGGAACATTGACCAGCCTATGATATATGCAGAACATCGTGGGACCAGTCCTACTGCCTTTATTTTACTCAGTTAAAAGATGCAGTGTTGCAACAAGATAATGCCCACCCACACACTTCTCGCACTACACAACATGCTCTTAAGGGTATCCAGTAGCTCCCCTGGCCAGCGAGAATGTCTGGGACTGGATGGATCCCACATGGACACCAGCCGACAACTACCTTGGCTGAACAAAGGGTCCAAGTTGAAAGAGCTTGGAATGACATACCACAGGAGGATATCAGCATCCGTAGGAGAGTTACCATACCACAGTGGTAGCCTCCATCACAGCAAGAGGACTTGCCACTAGGTATTTAATGTAACCCTGCTTCAACCTATACCCTGCTGCGGAACCCAAAATAAAAGGTGCACCAACTTGTTTGTGTGATCATTGACGAAGCACCACTAGCAGTTTGTACTTTGTCAATCTCAGCTCAATCGCATTATGTTTTCCAGGTGGTCTTTTTGTCATTTTCTGGTAGTCTAATAAGCATGCAACATTATCATAGCATTTATAATAGAAAAGAGCTAGCTTTAAACTATCACGTTCAAGTATTCAGGTGTGCTATTCCTGAAAAACAAAACAAAAAAGTCGTTCTACAACCAGCATAAAAATGTAGAATACTGTAGACAGTTAGGGTGCTAGGTGTTGCTTAATTGAAGAGAAATTAATGGATCTTATGAATTCAATAGCGGTGACATGTACAGTATATCTGCCCAAGCTTCCTTAAAGGGGTTGTTTGGCCATATTATGATATGTGAGGGGTGCTGCTCTTCTATTAGCCCCCTTGCATTTTGGAAGGCAAAGCACAGAGCCACTGCAAGGCATGTCTTCCACTCCAGAGGACTCAGCACCACTGTGTATTACATGATCATCCGTTCATTTGAACCATGCAACATCACAGCAGCTGATAGCTTTCCTAGGTGATTGGCTACCAGATTAAGGGGCTGTTTATATCTAATTCTTGCTGTACATCAGGTGGATACGTTTAGATATACAGTAAAAAAACATATACAAATAATTATTGCAAACAATATATTTATGATACTTGATATGTCTGTAGAAGATATAATGTGCTTCTTACCTTGTACCTTGTTACAAATAAAAGTAAAACAAAAAAACATTTTTACAAATGTATGCAATTTTGTGGTTATCTATTTTTCAAAGTATACGTTTGACAGGTGTGCAAACATTTCAATATGTTTGTGTCTGTTTTTAACAAAAAAAGTATATGTTTTTGTGAAACCTTAAATTTTTTAAGTAAAGATTTGAAGGCATGATCTGGATAAAAACAGATATTGTCTACATTTCAATCCGACTCCCATTCACTGTTTCTATGTACGATATATGACATGGATACAAACGTATCCACTTAATGTAGAACAAAACGAGATGTAGACAGCCCCTTACACTAATCAACTGACCTTTAGAGGGTCCTCATTTCAGGGGAGTTAGCCCATATGGGACAATCCAGCAAGAAATAAAAATAGCAGCAGAGGGCAAGAAGGAAATTATAAAAAAAAAATAATATGCAAAAGTTTATTGCATAAAATACCTCACTCATTTAGTGATTAACTGAGGCCACACTTGAGTTGTGGTGATGGACGAACATCATCCGAGACAATTCACAAACGTGATCAAATGTTCGCGAACTGCAAGTTCGCGGCCGGACCCATTCACTTTAATGGCAGACGAATCTGAAAAAACTTCGTCATATTTTCAGCCACCAAATACTTACAAGAAGTGCACAAATCGTCCCACAACATGAACAGTGACATACCAGAGGGGGATCAATGGCAAAAATTCCCCCCCAAACTATGTATTTTAATCAGGAGCTATTTTTATGCGTCTTAAAGGGAAATTCTCAGAAATGTGCCCTGCTGGAGCCTAGAAGAATTTTATTTTAGGTCACGGGAGTACGGTCCTTAAAACTTAGGCATTCGCCTGACATAAAAGAAATTGTGATTATGTGGCTCGAGGTACATTATGCAGTCAATGGATAAAAATGTTAATGTAGGCCACTGCAGTACAGGCCCCAAACATTAGGCATTCACAGGACAGAAAAGAACAAGTAATTATGTTGTGGCTGGAGGTATATTAGACGGTCATTGGATATCAATTTTACTGCAGGCCAGTGGACTACAGGTCCAAAAAAATTATTCATTCGTAGTACAGAAAAGAACAATTGATAATTTGGCTGGAGGTACATTAGGCGGTGACCGTATAACAATTTTACTGTTGGGCAGTTAGAGAACAGGCCACAAAAATTATGCATTCACCGTAAATAAATGATCAAGTGATTATGTGGCTGGAGGTATATTAGACAGTCAATGGATATCAATTTTACTGCAGGCCAGTGGAGTACAAGCCCTAAACATTAGGCATTCACCGGACAGAAAAAAACTAGTAATTATGTGGCTGGAGGTATATTATATGGTCATTGGATATCAATTTTACTGCAGGCCAGTACAAATAGGTGTGAAAAACATATGTTTAAAAGAACAAAAAATATCAAATTGGATTGAAAACATTGCTAGCAAAATTTCCCCTCTTGAAAAAAAAACCAAATGATAATAGTTGAAATTCGACACGTGGTCATCACAGGTGTTTAATGCCTCCGAGGTCCCAAACATTAGGCATTCACCGGACATAAAAGGCCTTTTATTCCACTGCATTTACCTAAGACAGGGACCATTATTTCTTCTGTGTGGTGGCGGATATTTGTGGGCTATCATGAGGAAATTTAAATAAACGTGGTCGTCACAGGTGTTAAATTACTCCGAGATCCATACCTCATTCATTTTTAGAAATGTGAGGTAGTCGTGAGCTAGGCGAGTGTGCTTATCAGTCACAATCCCCCCTGCTGAGCTGAACGTAATTTTCGACAGGACACTAGACGAGGGGCAAGCCAAGAGTTCCATGGTAAATTGTGCCAATTTGCCTGCACACCCAGTAGTCAAGGGGTTCCTCGATTCTCAGAGCGTCCACATCATCCCTTAACCCGATGTGGTTGGACACCTGTTGGTCTAGTCATTCCCTGAGGGTGGATCCAGAGGGCGGCTGTCAATGGGTTGGCTGCAAGAAGGATCTCATATCCTAAGTGACCAACACATCTTCAAACCGCCCTCTTCTTGCAGGCGCTGTAGGATTGGTACACGCAATTTTTTGGGTGGGTGGAAATTCCTCTGCCAGCGCCCGCAACAGCAGAATGCAGCGTCTCTCACAGCAAGGCCTGGAAATGCTGCATTCTGAAAGCCCTATGTGATGCTGGTAATATGTCTGACATTTTGTGTTTGTACCGGGGGTCTAAGGATGTTGCCACCCAGTACAGGTCCTTGCACTTTATGCTTTTTATATAAGGGTCCCTCTTCAAACACTGGAGCATTAAAGCCCCCATTTGCACTAAATTGGAAGTGGTGGAGTGGCCTGGCTCCTGCTCATTGCCCAGGAGAATGTGGTCCTCGGTCTCCTCCCCCATCCACGGTCAACACCAGTGATCCCAGAAAAGTTTAAAGCCTGCTCTTCTTGCTCCTCCTCTTCCTCCTCCCCCAGGCACCATCCTCCTCTGACTCCTCTTCAGTCTCTCTGCTGACTTGTCTCATATGGAGTAGCCCCCCCTGGGAATTCATTCAGCATTGCGACTTTCTCATCTTCCTGCTCCTTGACGGCTTGATCAATGACACAACACAAACCACGCTCCAGAAAGAAGGCGTAAGGTACGATGTCACTGCTTGCACCCTGGCTGTGACCGGCCAGTTTGGTGATCTCATCAAATGGCCGCAGAAGTCTGCATGTGTCGTACAGGTAGTCGTTAACAGCACGTTTCTGCTGGAGCAGCCTTTCAAGCATATACAAGGTGGAGTTCTAGCGCGTCAGGCTGTCACAAATCAGACGTCTGACGGGCAAGTGGTATTGCCGCAGAACGTCAGCAAGGCGAGCCATGGCCGTGTAAGATCTTCTAAAATTGCCAGAGATTTTCCTGGCCTGCCGCAAGACGTCCTGGACCCCGGGGTATTTGGCAACAAATCGATGCAAGACTAAGTTCAGGACGTGTGTCATGCACTGCATGTGTGTCATTTTGCCATGTTTCAGCGCGCTCAGCAGAATGGCACCAATGTCGCACACCACTTTATCAACTGGCAAATTGAGCAGGGTTAGCCACTGATCGGCCTGTGACCGCAGAGATGAAAGGACTGCAGGACCGGTGTGGCTCTTGGCTTCCAGGCACAAAAGCCACAGCACAGCATGGCAACGTCTCACCTGGCACGTCAAATAGGTTCTTCGGAGCTTAGGGGGTGCAGTGGAAAAGGCGGTAGCATTGGAAAAGGAGGAGTCAGCCGAGGAGGAGACTGAGGATGGAGTAGGAGGAGGAGAAGAAGGCCTGCATGAAATCCGTGGTGGTAACACCAAATCCACACGGGTGCCATGGGTTACATGCTTGACGGCCGTCAGAAGGTTCACCCAGTGGGCAGTAAAAGTTATGTACCTTCCCTGCCCGTGTTTGCTATACCATGTGTCTCTGGTAAAATGTATCTTGGCACAGACTCTGTGTGACAGAGATACATTGACTTGCCGCTGAACGTGGCCATATAGCTCCGGGATGCCATTCTGGGAGAAATATTTCCTTCCAGGAACCTTCCACTGCGGTGTGCCAATGGCCCAAAATTTTCTAAAGGCCTCCGAGTCCACCAATGTATATGGTAGTAGTTAGCGGGCTAGCAGTTCCGACAAGCCAGCGGTCAGCCGTTGGGAAAGAGGATTATCTGGCGTCATAATTTTTTTACGCTCGAACATTTGGGCCATGGAAGCCTGCCTTGTGTCAGATGAACACGAAAACGGCACGGTGGAAGGTAGAGTGGAGGACAAATGGGAGGAGAGAGGATAAGGAGAAGAGGCAGGGCATGGAGCGCCGGGAGTGTGGCTTTGTGGGTTCTGGCGGCGTTGCTCCAACTGGGCTCGGTGATGGGAGGCCAGGTGCCTTCTTAAGGCAGTCGTCCCTAGGTGAGTGTTGGGCCTACCGCGATTTATGCGTTGACAGCATAGGCTGCAAATGGCAACACTATTATCAGCAGCTGACACATAAAAAAAAAGCCCACACTGCGAAGCGATGTGCCGGCATCCTGGGAGTGCAAGATGTGAACGTGCATGGTAGATGGCTTGCTCCACATACATTTGCAGTCTGCTTTTTGCCTCCTGTGCACTGCGAGTTCTGCCTGCTTTTTCTCCTTCTGCTCCTTATCTGCTGCTCCGTCTCCCTCTGAACTCCCATCCTCTTCCTCTCTTGTGGGCACCCACGTGACGTCCATCGACACGTTATAATCGTCATCTTCACCAGCACTGACATTAGAGATCTCGGAGTAGGCAGCAACAGCAGGGGCCACCCTCCTTGGGCTGATCTGGGTACTGTCGTCAGACCGCTGGGTGGTGGCTGTTGCTACCTCCTCTTCCTCATCCGATGCCAAGAATGGCTGTGCATCGGTAATTTTTGTAAATTGATGGGAAAATAATTCCTCTGACTCGAGTGGAGGGGCTGTGGTAGTGCTGGTGGTGCACACAGCAGAGAGTGAGGTGGGTGCTGATACAGAGGATGAGAAAGGTGCAGAAGCGGAAGGCTGAGTGAGCCACTCAACCAACTCTGGTGCGTCCTTTGACGTAATTGCACGCACCTTCTCCAACTTCCCACTTAGGAATGGCCTGCCTCTTCCTCTGCCTGTCATTTTAAAAATTACCCTGTGCCAAAGTCCCTAGAGAAGAGCAGTATTTGTGGAAGCAGGTATATAGAACCCCTTAATCAGATTTTTGGGGGGGCAACTGGTATATCACACAAGTTGCAATTAGTTGTTCCAATGGCGTATCTCAGCAGAACCGCACACAAATGCTGCACAATACAAATGCACTATATGGAAATTATATCATAGATATATTATATCTATAATTATATTATAGATAAGTATATCACACCCCTCAGTATGTCACACCTATCGATAGCACACCTATGCCAGTCCTTAATAGGACTTTTGTGGCCCTATTAGCTAGCGTTTGTTGTCTCTATACTCTCTAACAGTCTGTTCCTGCTCCACACAGCAACCTCTCCCTACACTAGCAAAATGGCGGCCAGATCGGGTTTATTTATAGTGTAGGGGGTATGTCCATGTGCTGAGACATCTCAATTTGCTGTCCTGTCCCACCTGATGGATGTGTCATCAGTCAAAGTTCTGCACAATGTAAAGAATATGGCGGACAGCGAACGAGCAAAGTTCGCAGCGAAACGACGGCCGGGCAAACCGCAAGGCCATCTCTATTGAGTTGTATCAAATTTATGTTTGTACAATTACATATTCCATACAGTGCTTTAGTTATAGCTTTACAAGCAAGTCTTGTACTTACAGCTCAGACCACACCACTTTATGTCAAGTGACTTACTGTTGAAAAAGATCTTTAAGTTACAAATTTTCTGAATGTCTTGGCAGAGAAAATCTATTGAATTGGCAAAGCACTCAATATAAAAATACCTTAACAGGGCTGAGAATTATTTCCCCAAAAGTTTAAGGGAATTCAGAGGTCATAAAGAAAATGGCTAATAGATGATATGAAGAAAATTAATTTGACAGTGTAATTTGTGGGTAGGCTGGGAGGAACAATGACTTTCCAGTATATTCAGTTCAGATGGCACTTGTAAGAACAGATGGAAGCAATACTGGAAACATTACCACATTTAAACTAATAGATCTCCAAAAATATATGATATACCATTCTGTTTAGAATGGAGAGAAGTGCCTAAGTAAATCTATGCCATCTGCAAGACATTTTATAAAGCAACATGGGTTTCCTATGAATATGACTTTTCTTTAATTTGTCTTGTGCCTCCTTCATCCAATCAGTAACATTTATAAATAAATTAAATCAACCCTACAAAGAAAAAAATCTCTTTAATTACCACGGTTTATATTATTTATTTGCAAAGATAAAACATACAGTTTGGATTAGCACAGTGGTCATGAAAAAAATATACAAGAGGCTATAATTTGCATTCTTTTGCCTCAAATTGAATGTTCCTTCCATAGTTAGGGCGTCTGGGGTAGGAGAATGTCAAGGACACTTCTAAGCTGGGAAGAAATGTTTCATTATCACGTGGACAGTTCTGACACCCATACACCACACCTTGTTATGGAGTTAAGGAGTGAATTGTTCCCATATTACCATTGCTTTTCCTAAAAAACACAGTGTGGATTTAAGGACTATATTAGGCTTGATTGCAATTAACTTTACACATCCTGCAACAAAGTACAGCTTGCAATTTTTATCCTGCTATAAACCCAATATATTGCCTTTTTAATTTGGGAAAACAAATTAAAATTACAATATTAATGACTCTGCTCATTCTTATACTTTCTCCACATTTTTAAACATCCATGTTCAGAAATATTAAAGAAATTTGCCTCTCATCCATATGATACCCCAAATTATAGAGGACCTGTAATCTGTTCTGACATGCCTGTTTTAGCAACTACTTACATTACCCCTTGGAATTACAATTCTGGAACATCTATTCTTATGACTTTGTGCAGTATCATTCTTTTATCAGTCAGTATTACAAGCAAGTCTAATTTATTACCTTATACATATGTGTGCAATGCACCAATATTCATAGCTAATCCATTCTGATAGTTGTAGAGTTACTGTGCATCAGTATTACAGGCAGGTCTAATTTATCTCCATGTACTGTACATGTCATGAGGCCGCTACTGCCTTTGCTGCTGCCGCCACTCTACCCACTCTGTCATGGGGCCACTATTGTCACTGTTTCTGCTACTGCTGCTGGCACCCTCCCCACTCTGTCATTGGGCCACTATTGTCACTGTTTCTGCTGCTGCCACCCTCCCCACTCTGTCATGGGGCCACTACTGTCACTGTTTCTGCTGCTGCCACCCTCCCCACTCTGTCATGGGGCCACTGCTGTCACTGCTACTGCCTCTGATGCTGCTGCCACCCTCCCCACTCTGCCATGAGGCCACTACTTTATACTACATTTTATGAAATGTATTAGACGCTAGGCCAGCACACTGACATTGGGCCCCCAAGTTGGTTAAAAATACTGTGTTTTGCAGCTTTAACTTCCAAGTTGTCACACTGAGATTGGGCCACCAAATGGGAAAAATATGCCTTAAGGTGGGTTCACACCAGCATTTCAGCCTTCTGGCCAGAGGATCCATCTGCCTGTTCTTTAAAAAGGAAACAAATGGTTTCATCTTATTTAACCTACACTTCAATGGAGTACGGATGTCACTGTATTAACATCCGTTTGCTCCAATTCGGTCTGAAATCCGTTTTTATGCCAGATTTGAAAATGATGCATTTAGGAAGATTGTCCTGGGTATATCTGATTTATAGTGATTTGTGTCAAATTAATTCGTAAGGAATAAATTTTTTAGTTCAACTTCGGCAAAGCGAATCGAATGTTTCAAAACTTCATTCATCTATAACCACAATATAACAATATGCCTCCCACCAACACTGTTTTTAACATGGATACATAATTTATGGTTGTCACACAAACCCATGGTATCCTGTATCTGCAGTAAACAGTCTGTATGTCATCAACATCAGCATATTATTATACTGGTTTGGAATTGCTATACAGAAGAGAATTTAACGTTTTTTGACCCAAGAATTTTAAAAAAATGTTGTTCTGCGGTCAGAGGGTAAGTACACTGGATCTTTGTTAAAGGTATAGTCATCTGTCTCTGTTGGCCTGCTTGTGGTCATTTTGCTAATGGCCCACTGATATTTCAACAAACCAGATGCACTGTAGCTCCTGGAAAGATGTCAACTGCTCCCCAATACATGAAAATCGAATATGTATTGTTTTTACATATTTGCTTAGGGTTTAGAAGAGGGACCATCTGGTTCAACAGACCTTTCACCTAATTGTTATGTATTTATGTATTTTCTTATGGTTATAGACTTACTAGGTTCATGTATGTGTACCTACATAAGATAAGCAGCTCTATCATTGCTGCCAAAATATCAGACACCTACTTGAAACCCTTATAGACCCCATGGTAAGTCAATGAGTATCTTTGTGAGCTTTTTCAATTATTCCTACAATGAGACCAGCACAGTGTCATGCTTTCTGATATGACCAGAAGCCATGAAGCAGATGTAAACAGAGCTTAAATCTTGTGGTCCACCACCCTGAAGTGGGGACACGTGAGGGCGGAAAGGATGGGTGATGGTGGCAATGAGGGTGGTCGTAATCCTCACTGTTGCTAATCCTAGTCCAACTCTCCCCTAGACCGCAGCTGCAGTTGTCTGGAGAGGAACACCCTTTCCTCTACTCTTGGCATACTTTGGTTTCTGGAGTCTCCTGCCTGATGGTGGCTGCCAGGGTGCTCTTGATAGTGAATAGTTAGGGTGCAAGGCAGGAGGACAGCGTAGGGGCTGACAGATAATGAATGCAATGCCCAGGCCGGCTGGGCTTTAGCAAACAGAAGTCTATTTACTGGAGATGATGAGTGGCACAGTGCAAATATAAGTAGTAAGCACAGTTTTCAAGCCTTTTACAATGCAAACGTTCCGCAGAAGGCTTTGTATAGGGGATCGGCAATATGATGGTCTCCTCTAATTCTCTCTATGTATACCATGCATTCCCCCCCTTTACCAAAGGCATGCAAGTCTTTCTGCTCTATATTTCTGCAGTTCCTAGCTGTGGGGTGCATTCCGATATCGGATAGACAATCCATCTCAGTAGTGTGGCAGGCAGCTGAAATAATGTAATCCAAAGCACATGCAGTAAAGTCTACAGCCATAAGTGTGTGTTACCTTCACTGGCTGTAATGTTTATTCACTGTCTCTTTAATGGTCCTTAGCCATCTATAGTAGTCTACTTCACACTCACTCAGAGGTTAGATCTTGCACAGTTGCTTTTCTGGCAGATTTCACTTGCAGGGGTGGTCTAGAAGAATTATTTACTTGGCCTACTGGGCAACAGCACACACAAAACAGGTCTTCACCCTGTTGATATGTATTCCAATTTAACTAATCCACTCACATACATAGCCTTTTTTATTTCATAGTGCATACAAAATCACATTAACTATTTGTAGTTAAACATAGTGTTAACCCTTTTGGCAGTAAACCAATTGATAATCTATCAGTGAACCACTGGGTCACTGCAATCATTCAGATAAGCGACTTAAAACTCATCCACGTTCACCAAAAAATTATGATTTTTCATCCACTTGAAATTAGTTTTGCCTTCAGCAGCATTCCATTTATGCCTTTTTTTCTGGACAAATACAGTATGATGCCTGTGGCAAGAGAAGAGAAATACGGTATTATCATTACAATAGTATAATTTCAACCAATGGGTGAAATATTGTTTTCTTCAAATTTTGTTTCAAAAGGTTTGTCTTTAGCAATCTTCTCTGTGTTTTAACATATTCACAGTCCTGTAATTCCAATAAAATGTTCTATCTGTCCCAGTATCAGTGTTAACAAAATAGGATTTTGCAGAATGTAATGGAAAGTATAAACTTGCTGTTATTACACTGAATAAAGTTTTAGAACGTTTTATTTGCTAAACCTGCCTGACAGAAAAGGGAATAATTGTCAATGAGTCAAACTTTTTTTTTTTTTTGGGGGGGGATGTGGTTATTTAATGTCATATCCATAAATGTGGATACAATGATTGCATTGCTCCATGGTCACATAAAGTATAGGCTGTGCAAGGTTCTCAATACAATAGTTTCATTGCTAAAATTATTTTAAAGGGTTTCTGTCACCCCACTAAAGTCATATTTTTTGGGGGGGGGCTGGTTAAATTCCTTATACTGCGATATATGAAAATATAATGCTCTTACTTACTTTCCTTCAGCAGTTTCTACCTAAAAACTAACTTTTATAATATGTAAATTAGGTCTCTACCAGCAAGTAGGGCGTCTATTTGCTGGTAGCCGCCGCAAAAAAGCGCCCCCTCGTCCTGTTGATTGACAGGGCCAGCCTTGATCTCCTCCTCTGGCCGGCCCTGTCAGCATTTCAAAAATTGCGCGTATGAGATGAGGAGGCTCGCCTCCTCAGCACTTCCTCAGTGCGCCTGCGCCGATGACGTCTTCTCTTTCGGTGATGTCATCACCGCAGGCGCACTGAGGGAGTTCTGAGGAGGCAAGCCTCCTCATCTCAGAGCGCCTGCGCTGAATGAACACAGGCGTGCGATTTTTGAAATGCTGACAGGGCCAGCCGGAGGAGGAGATCGCGGCTGGCCCTGTCAATCAACAGGAGGACGAGGGGGTGTTTTTTTGCGGCGGCTACCAGCAAGTAGACGCCCTACTTGCTGGTAGAGACCTCATTTACATATTATAAAAATTCGTTTTTAGAAGAAACTGCTGAAGGAAAGTAAGTAAGGGCGTTATATTTTCATATATTGCAGTATAAGGAATTTAACTAGCCCCCCCCCCAAAAAAATGACTTTAGTGGGGTGACAGAAGCCCTTTAAGTAGTGTGCCTCATTGTTTTTCTAGTGAATGTTAGATCTTAATCTTCATTATCTTATTAGTACAAGGAGAAGTGTCGTAGCCAAAGCTTGATGTGTTTAGTATAGTAGGCAAAACAGTTACCAGGCATGAGCACTGAAATAAATGGAGACTTTATTGAAGATAATGGTCCAAAGGCAACGTGTTTCAGGGTGAATCGCCTTCGTCGAATCAAACAGAAGAACAAAATATGTCCTATTTGATCTGACAAAGGCAAGTGACACTGAAACATGTTGTCTATGGGCCATCATCTTCAATAAAATCTTCTATAATTTCCGTGTGGTGGTAGTTCTTTTGCCCAGCTGAGTTAGAGAATCATTACCGATCACATCTGCCTCAGTCTTGGTTATTGATGAGCGGCAGGGGCAAAATTCAAATTCGCGACATTTCGAGAATATTTTGTAGAATATTAGCAAATTTGAATATTTGTTATATTCTACTCTCTTTTTTTTTTACTCGAAAATTGGCAAGGTAATGATCGTGTAATATGCGAATATTACGCAATCAATACAGGCGTGGGTCAAAAACAAATATATAGCACTATAGAATATAGTGCTATATATTTGTTTTTAGAATATTCGTCATTTTTTACAAAAGCAATTTACGGAGGGAGGAATCATGACTTCAGATGGAAAAAATTATGAATATTCTAAAAAACGAATATATAGCACTATTAAATATAGTGCTAAATATTAGTTTATTAGAATATTCGTAATTTTTTTCCATCTGAAGTCATGATTCCTCCCTGCCTAAATTGCTTTTGGGCCAATCATGTGTTCAGATGGAAAAAATGACAAATATTCTAAAAACTAATATATAGCACTATATTCAAAATATTTGCTAATTCTTGAAGTTGCGATATTCGAGATAAAAATTAGCTTTTCCAATATTCACGCTTAACACTAGTCTTGGTATTTCGGAAGTTTTTAGTGTGGTTATAGCACCATCTAGCGGTGTTAAGTTGTGATACACTTTTTTTTCTGTTACAAAGACTACTGCATTGTGGGTGATGCACTGCATTGTGGGAGTGCAAAGCATTCTGGGAAAGAGAAGTCTCCAGTGTCCAGGACACAGTTCAGAGCTGTTCTAAGCATGTCTCCTTCTTAAACTCTACCATCCTTGTAAAATCATATCTGGTGAGAGATCTTCCTTTTTTTAGGGACATCATGTCATGCACAACTGTTATAGTACATGCTATCCATGCTTAATACTTATACATGTTATTTGTATTCTTGTAGTTTTACAAAACAATCCTGTTTTGTCAATTGATCAAAAATTCAATCAATCGTATATATAATCAATCAATCACATATGTACGACCTGTTGAAGAAAAAAACAAGTTAGACTACAAAGAACAGTCCTCTTATATGGAAGACAGGGACGGTTTATGCTGAATGTCAGACTGCACACTGTGTGAACGTGTATGAAGACAGAACAGTAATTGCAATTTTTGGCTACTAAGCTAAACATATTAGGAGACATTTATTAAGATCAGCGTTTTAGACGCCGATCTTAATAAGCCTGTGCTCTGACTGTGGATCTGCCAAAATTATGAAGAGGCAACGGCCTCTACATAACTTTGGCACTGCCATCTCCAGTCTAAATCTAAACCAGCTTCCTTGCTGGCCTAAATTTAGACCCTTTTCTACGCCTAAAATAGGCATAGGAAATGATAAATGAGAAGGGACTGCCAACCCATCCCCTTCCCATGCTACGCCTGCTTTTTTAGTCCTGGTGGGAGCAGAAATACCCCAAAGATAGACACATTTCTGTAAGTAAATGAACCACATTGTTCCTAATACCCAGGAAAGACCACTTTGCTACTCCTGAGCAATGTTCAAGGAGACAAACCAAATGCATTTAACCCATTCAGGACCCAGCCAATTTTCACTTTCAGGACCCAGCCTAATTTTGCAAATGTGTCACTTTATGTGGTAATAACTTTAAAACGCTTTTACTTATCCAAGCCATTGTGAGATTTTATATCGTCACATATTGCACTTCTTGTGGTAAATTTGAGTCAAAGTATTTCATTTTTATTTATAAAAAAATTCTAAATTTCAATTTCTCTGCTTTTAAAACAGATAGTGATAATTCCTAAAATAGTTATTACTTTACATTCCCCATATATCTACTTCTACTTCATGTTTGGATCATTTTGACATTTTCTTTTTTGGGGATGTTAGAAGGCTTAGAAATTTAGCAGCAAATCTTGAAATTTTTCAGAAAATAAAAAAAAAACACTTTTTAAGGACCAGTTCAGGTCTGAAGTCACTTTGTGAGACTTACATAATAGAAACCACCAATAAATGGCCCTATTTTAAAAACTACACCCCTCAAGGTATTCAAAAATGATTTTACAAACTTTGTTAACCCTTTAGGTGTTCCACAAGAATTAAAGGAAATGTAGATGAAATTTCAGAATTTCACTTTTTTGGCAGATTTTCCATTTTAATCATTTTTTTCCAGTAACAAAGCAAGTGTTAATAGCCAAACAAAACTCAATATTTATTAGCCTGATTCTGTAGTTTACAGAAACACCCCATTTGCGGTTGTAAACTGCTGTAGGGGCACACAGCAGGGCGCAGAAGGAAAGGAAGGCCATATGGTTTTTGGAAGGCAGATTTCACTGGGATAATTTTAAGTTGCCATGTCACATTTGAACCCCCACTGATGCACCCCTAGAGTAGAAACTCCCAAAAATTTACCCCATTTTCAAAACTACGGGATAAAGTGGCAGTTTTGTTGGTACTATAGACTTTTTGTGAGGCAAGGTAACAAAAAATTGCTGTTTTGGCAACTTTTTATTTTTTGTTATTTACAATGTTTATCTGAAAGGTTAGATCATGTGGTAGTTTTATAGAGCAGGCTGTTACGGACGCGATAATACCAAATATGACAACTTTATTTGTTGTTTGTTTCAGTTTTATATAATAAATCATTTCTGAAAAAAATATTTTTTTTGTGTCTCCATATTCTGAAAGCCATAGTTTTTTTTATTTTTTTGGGCGGCTGTCTTATGTAGGGGTTCATTTTTCAGTATGAGATGACAGTTTGATTGGTACTATTTTAGGGTGTATATGACTTTTGATCGCTTGGTAGTACACTTTTTGTGATGTCAGGTGACAAAAAAATTGCATTTTTGACACACTTCTTATTTTTTATTTTTTGATGGTGTTCACCTGAGTAATTTGTGATATTTTTATATAGCAGGTTCTTACGGACGTGGCGATACTTAATATGTATACTTTTATTTATTTATTTAAAGGGCTTCTGTCATCCCACTAAATCCCTCATATATATTTTTTTGGCTTCTTATAATCCTTATACTGCGATATATTAATATATAATGCTATTTCTCATTTTGGTTCAGTAGTTAAATAAAAAAACTGACTTTTATAATATGTAAATTACCTGTCTACCAGCAAGTAGGGTGGCTACTTGCTGGTAGCAACCGTATCCTCCTTTCATAAAGACGCCCCCTCCTCATGTTGATTGACAGAGCCAGCGAATGCGCTCGTCTTCTGGCTGGTCCTGTCTGCGTTCAAAATCTGGTGCCTGCGCCGTACCTGTCTTCAGTCGGCGCAGGCGCACTGAGAGGAGGACGCTCGCTTGGCCGCTCCATCCTCAATGCGCCTTCCTCTCAGTGTGCCTGCGCCGACTGAAGACAGGTACGGCGCAGGCGCCAGATTTTGAACGGCAGATTTCACTGTCCGTTTTTTGAATTAACTACTGAACCAAAATAAGTAATAGCATTACATATTAATATATCGCAGTATAAGGATCATAAGAAGCAAAAAAAAAAAAAAGACTTTAGTGGGGTGACAGAAGCCCGTTTTGCATAATACCAGCATTTTTGTGTCTCCATAGTAAGAGAGACATTTATTTATTTTTTTGTTTGGGCGATTGTCTTAGGTAGGGTATCATTTTTGTGGGATGAGATGATGGCTTGATTGGCACTATTTTGGGATGCATGTGACTTTTTGATGGCTTACTATTACACTTTTCGTGATGTAAGATGACAAAAAATTGCTTTTCTGACACCCTTTTTATTTTATATTTTTTACGGTGTTCACCTGAGAGGTTAGGTCATGTGGTATTTTTATAGAGCAGGTTGTTACGGATGCGGCGATACCCAATATGTCTACTTTTTAATTATTTTTACATTTAACACAATAAAAGCATTTTTGAAACAAAAAAAATCATGTTTTAGTGTCTCCACAGTCTGAGAGCCCAAGTTTTTTTTATTTTTTTTGGCTGATTGTCTTTGGTAGGGGCTCATTTTTTGTGGGATGAGGTAATGGTTAGATTGGTACTATTCTGGGCAGCATACACCTTTTTGATCGCTGCACTTTGTTGCACATTTAGTGATGTAAGGTGACAAAAAATGTTTTTTTAGCATAGTTTTTTAACTGGATAAAAATTGGAGTACTTGGGGGGAAAATGAAGTGGCAGGAACCCACGTAGCAGAAGGGACGGGACCGCTGGGTGGAGAATGAGAGGAGGTGACGACTTCTACCACCATAGGGCTATGGGGTCTGGGGATGGAATAGGAGTCCCCGCTATCTGAAAATATTTCCGCCTCTGAAGCGGTGCCAGATTCAGAGTGGTCAGAGCAGAGAAATTCGTATGCCTGCTCCGCACTTAACAATCTCCGAGACATTTTTTTTCTGTACCGCCCAAAAGAAATTTAAATAATTGACCGTCCCTAAAAATGACACCCACCAACAAACTGACACCCACTGACCACCAGTAACAGATGGACACAGGGTCCCTAATAAAGAAAATTGACTGTAACTAATAGACGTCTAATGACGGACGCCTAATCACGGACATCCACTGACCGCCAGTTACTGATGGACAGTTTATAATTTGATTTTTTTTCTTTTATTTTTCACAGTATGTATTCACAGAGCCAGGACAGAAGTCTGATCTCTCTCTCCTCACAGAAAACTGCGCTGAGGGGAGAGATAAGCACAGCCCCTGTCCTTGCTCTGTTTTGTAAATATAATGGATGTGATAAATCTATCATGGAGACCACATGAACAGAGACCATTATTATTGGTCCCTGATGGTTACTGTGCTGAAGGCAGATCTTCAGCACATTAACCAGTGTGCATGTCTGCGCCATTTTATTTTTTATTAGATGGGGGGGCGCCCTAATAACTTTATTCAAATATATCTGAGGGCCATATTGCCCTGATTGAGGTGCTGGAGGACCCGATCGGGGCATAACTTGAACTTCTCTCTCCTCTCCTGAGGAGAGAGACCTTACAGTGAGCGGCGGCAGCCGGCCTTAAGTCTGCGCATGCGCCGGGCCGCCGCCATCTTCCTTGAGGGTAAAGGGGGGTGGGGGGTGAGGATCAGGACCCAGCTTAGGACCTGAAGCGCTGGGGGACCCGATCCTAGCACCGGAGACTTTCTCCCTCCTCTCTTACATGAGAGGAGGGAGAAAGTTTAGTGCAGGCATCTCCGCTGCCAGCATTTTCAGTGATCGCCGTGATAAAGTGTATCACGGCGATCACGTGATCAGAGACCGCTTGTCACGGTCTCTGATCACTGCCCTGAGCCCTCAGATACCTCCGGTAGCTGCGGGCACGGAGCTACAGCAATTGATTTTATCGCTAACTTGGGCTGAAGTGCCGCTGTAAAAAGGCGGCGCTCCAGCCCAAGGCCCCTTAGTGACAGCCGTAAAAGCACGTATGGGTGGTCACTAAGGGGTTACAATATATTTGCCAGTCTGCATTGCACTTATCTGTTGAAAAGCCTTTTGTGTTGTGTTAAAGTAGAAAAAAATTAGGGCCTAATAGCGATTAAGCGGTGCAGTGATATATATTAACCCCTTCAACCCCGGGCCCATAATAGAACCCACTCAAAACCACCAACCCCATTTTAGAAACTACACACCTCAAGGTATACAAAACTGATTGTACAAACTTTGTTAACCCTTTAGGTGTTCCATAATAATTGATGGAAAATGGAGATGAAATTTCACTTTTTTGGCAGATTTTCCATTTTAATCAATTTTTTCCAGTAGCAAAGCAAGGGTTAACAGCCCAAAAAAAATCAATATTTATTACCCTGATTCTGTGGTTTACAGAAACACCCCACATGTTATCGGAAACTGCTGTACGGGCGCACAGCAGAGCGCAGAAGAAAAGGAACGCCATATGGTTTTTGGAAGGCAAATTTAGCTGAACTGGTTTTTAGATGCCATGTCCCATTTGAAGCCCCCCCCGATGCACCCCTACAGTAGAAACTCAGAAAAATGACCACATTTTGGAAACTACGGGATAAGGTGTCCGTATTATTGGTACTATTTTGGGGTACATATGATTTTTTTATTGATCTATATTATGTTTTTTTGTGAGGCAAGGTAACAAAAAAATTTATGTTTTGGCACTGTTTTTATTTTTTATTTTTACAGTGTTTACCTAAGGGATTAGGTCATGTGACTTTTTTTATAGAGCAGATCGTTACGCATGTGGCAATACCTAATATGTCAACTTTTTCTTATTTATTTAAGTTTTACACAATAATAGCATTTTCTGAACTGAAATATTGATACTTTAGTGTCCCATAGTCTGAGAGCCATACCTTTTTAATTTTTTGACAGATTCTCTTAGTTAGGGTCTTATTTTTTGCGAGATGAGGTGACGGTCTGATTGGTACTATTTTGGGGGGTAGACGCCTTTTTGATCACTTACTGTTGCAATTTTTGTGATGTAATGTGACAAAAAAAATATTTTTTACACCGTTTTTTTTTTTTTACGGTGTTCATCTGAGTGGTTAGGTTATGTGATATTTTGATAGAGCTGGTTGTTACGGATGTGGCGATACCTAATATGTATATTTTTTTATGTATCTCACTTTAGCACAATAATAGCATTTTTTTAAACAAAAAAAATGATGTTTTAGTGTCTCCATGTTCTGAGAGCTATAGTTTTTTTTTTTTTTTGGGTGATTGTCTTAGGTAGGGGCTCATTTTTTGCGGGATGAGGTGACTGTTTTATTGATACCATTTTGGGGGGCATACGCCTTTTTGATCGCTTGGTGTTGCACTTTTTTTTTATGTAAGCTGACAATAATTGCTTTTTTTTACACTGTTTTTATTTATTTTTTTATGGCGTTTATCGGACAGGGTGGATCATTTGAAATATTTATAGGGCCGGTCATTACAGACGCGGCGATATCTAATATGTGTGTATAAAATAAGGGGAAAGGGGCGTTTTTTTCTTTTTTACTTTATTAATTTTATTAAAAACACTTTTTTTTACTTTTTTTACTTTACTTTATTTATGATATTTACTTTTGGGGGTCTGATCGGCTCTGCAATGAATTACAATACATCTGTATTGTAATGCATTGCCTGTTAGTGTATGACACTGAGTCATACACTAACAGGTTGCCTAGGAGACCCAGCCTGAGGCTGGATCTCCTCGGCTCCCGTAGAAGGCAGTTCCCGTTGCCGTGCAAGGCCTCTGCACGGCAACGGTGCCAGCCACAGCAGCGCGGGGACTCGATGCGATCATTCACCTGACACAAACCTCTTCTATGTCGTGGTCAGTGCGGACTGCGGCATAGAAGGGGTTAATCCGCCGGCGTCATCTTTTACAGCAATGCCGGCGGATACAGCAGGGGCCCGGCTATCACGGACTGCAGTGTACTATTACGTCAAATTGCGGGAACTCAGTGGTTCCCATGAGGTAACAGTACGTCAAAGGTCGAGAAGCCCTGTTTGCCGTGTATTAGTGAAGAAATAAAAATATATTCACCATTCTGCGGTGCACTTATCTGTTGAAAAGCCTTTTGTGTTGTAATGAGGGCCTAATTTCCGTTCAGTGGTGCAGTGATTTATAGTAAAGCCCTGTTTACCATTTATTAGTGGCGAAATAAAAATATGTTCGCTGTTCTGCGGTGCACTTATCTGTTGAAAAGCCTTTTGTGTTGTGTAAAAGTAGAAAAAAAATCTGGCCTCATTGCTGTTCAGCAGTGCAGTGATATATAGTGAAGCCCCGTTTGCCATGTATTAGTGGCGAAATTGAAATATATTCGCCATTCTGCGGTGCACTTATCTCTTAAAAAGCCTTTTGTGTTGTGTTAAAGTAGAAAAAAATTAGGGCCTAATAGCCGTTCAGCAGTAAAGCCCTGTTTGCCGTGTATTAGTTAAAAAGTCTTTTCTGTTGCGTAAAAGTTGAAAAAACTAAGGGACTAATTGCCGTTCAGCGGTGCAGTGATATATGGTAAAGCCCTGTTTGTCATGTATTAGTGGTGAAATTAAAATATATTCGCCATACTGCATTGCACTTATCTGTAGAAAATTAGAGGTGGGACGAATCCAATTATTTTTTAATCCGAATAGGTTCTCGAATCTATCGAATATTTCCTATCTCGAATCCTACGAATCCTGTACATAAGAATTGTGTGAACCGTGTAAGAAACAAAGTGATCCAAACACTTATGGGGGGATCTGTGGATGACACTGCTATGGGGGGGATCTGTGGATGGCACTGTTATGGGGGGGATCTGTGGATGGCACTGTTATGGGGGGATCTGTGGATGACACTGTTATGGGGGCATCTGTGGATGGCACTGTTATAGGGGGATCTGTGGATGGCACTGTTATGGGGGATCTGTGGATGGCACTGTTATGGGGGATCTGTGGATGGCACTGTTATGGGGGATCTGTGGATGGCACTGTTATGGAGATCTCTGGATGGCACTGTTATGGGAGATCTCTGGATGGCACTGTTATGGGGATCTGTGGATGACACATATATAGCATCTTATGCTATTTGCCATCCACAGATTCCCCCCATAACAGTGTCCCTGCAGTGTGAATGACCCCAATATAAGGGCCGGCATCTGGATTACGAATGACGGCGGGGGCCGATGCAGTCCCTGTATTCAAATGCACCGGCCCCACTCACTGTAGTATAATCTTATGATCTAACCTGCATTGTTAAGATTTAATAATCCATCTGTATTACTTACATTACAACTTTAAGTTCCGTAGCAGAGAGGAGAGAGGAGGCAGGCCGAGAGGACGGGCGGCGCATACCCATTTTTTGTGTGAGGTACACCTGCATTGCATACGTGACAGGGAAATGAATACAGTTAATCCACCTGTTAGTTCGGTGGGTGACATATACCCAATTTGCATATATGACAGTGAAATTGATATAGTTAATTAATCTGTTATTTCGGTGGGTGAAATATTCTCAATTTTTGTGTGAAGTACACCTGCATTGCATACGTGACAGTAAAATTGACAGTTAATTCATCTGTTAGTTCAGTGGGTGAAATATACCCAATTTTTGTGTGAGGTACACCTGCATTGCATACGTGACAGTGAAATTGTTATAGTTAATCCGTCTATTAGATTGGTGGGTGACATATTGCCATTCTTGTTGTGAGGTACACCTGCCTTGCATACAGTACCTGACAGGGGAATAAATACAGTTAAGGCTCCTTTCACACTTGCGCTCGTCGGTCCGCTCGTGAGCTCCGTTTGAAGGAGCTCACGAGCGGACCCGAACGCAGCCGTCCAGCCCTGATGCAGTCTGAATGGAGCGGATCCGCTCAGACTGCATCAGTCTGGCAGCGTTCAGCCTCCGCTCCGCTCGCCTCCGCGAGAACGGATCCGATCAGAACGGATCCGATCAAGCGCAAGTGTGAAAGTAGCCTAATCTAACTGTTAGTTCGGTGGGTGAAATATACAAAATTTTTGTGTGAGGTACAACTGCATTGCATACGTGACAGTAAAATTGATATAGTCAATTCATCTGTTAGTTTGGTGGATGACATATACCCAATTTTTGTCTCAGGTACACCTGCAATGCATACCTGACAGTGAAATTGGCATAGTTAATTTGTCTGTTAGTTCGGTGGGTGAAATATACCAAATTTTTGTGTGATGTACACCTGCATTGCATACGTGACAGTGAAATTGATATAGTTAATCCGTCAGTTTTTTGTGTGAGGTACACCTGCCTGTTAATCCATTTGTTAGTTCGGTGGGTGACATATACCCATTTTTTGTCTGAGGTACACCTGCATTGCATATCTGACAGTGAAATTGATATAGTTAATTTGTCTGTTTGGTGGGTGAAATATACCCATTTTTTGTGTGAAGCACACCTGCACTGCATACCTGACAGAGAAATAAATACAGTTAATCCGTCTGTTAGTTCGGTGGGTGAAATATACCCATTTTTTGTGTAAGGTACACCTGTATTGCATACGTGACAGAGAAATTAATACAGGTAATCCGTCTGTTAGTTCGATGGGTGACATATACCTATTTTTGGTGTGAGGTACACCTACATTGCATATGTGACAGTGAAATTGATATAGTTAATTCATATGTTAGTTTGGTGGGTAAAATATACCCAAGTTTTGTGTGAGGTACACCTGCATTGCATACATGACAGTGAAATTGAAATAGTTAATTCGTCTGTTAGTTCGGTGGGTGACATATACCCAATTTTTGTCTGAGGTACACCTGCACTGCATACGTGACAGTGAAATTGATATAGTTAATTCATTCCTCTATTACTCCTGCTATTACTACACTCACATTTATTGCAAGTGAGCCAGGAGTCCGGCTGTACCCAGGTAGGAGACACCTTGACACAATTATCACTATCCTAGAGAGACAATAGAGGCCATTACACCACTCTGGCATTCCTAATCTGGGATGTGCGTTATAACACCTTGGAAAGGCCCTGGGATAGTACCCTGCGCACGCTGCAATTGGCATCATGATAAATACAGGATATATTATCCACCTGACCTGGCCATTACATTAAAGTAGCATCAGCGTACCCGTTCCTGGCCACCGCATAAAGTGGCATCACAAACTGGTTCGGATTGTGTGTCTACCACTATTATAAGGCCTAAGAACTGTGTCAATACCCTGAAAATTGACTTTATTGCTTTTATTGCGGTGCCAGAAAGCGCTAAACAGTGTGATCCAGCACTCCAAGGGTTAATTCACCATTATGTAATGTAATGTTCTTCTTGTCCTTCAGAAGCAGGAAAACACAGTAACGTCCTCTCAGGAGCACGAAAATGCTAACTACGCCCCTCTAGAAGCAGGAAACCTAAATCCTGCCAACCAAGAACTTTGCAATGTGAGCCAAGGGAGTGAAGACTCCTCCTCTCAGGCTCCACCTTCACTTCCTGCACCCAACAAGATGGCGCCTCCCAAGTAGGACCAAATGATGATAAAAGGCGAGCCTGTATATGAAAAGTACCCACCAGTGATCCGGGTCTCCCAACTTGTGTGCCAGAAAGGCCTGTCGGTGTTTGCTGTGATACAGAGGCTGTGGATTCCTCTTCGGACAGCGAGACGGTCGCCACCCCTGACTCAAAGATGGCCGCCGTTCTCGAGCCTGCTCCCGCGTTAGCCGACGTCAGCCCAGCAGTCCAGATCCTGGAGGCTGTGGGTTCCTCCGCAGCTACTGAACCAGCAACCCAGCTGTTCCCCAAGATGTAGACAGCCCCAGGCCAAGTCACCTCAACCCTGAGGTTCCCCTTCGAGATAACCTGCCATGCCCAGAGTCAATGGGAGTACAAAACAGCAGTGGAGGAATGGGTCAAACATCCTCTGGAAACCCAACCCCCGGCCCGACGATCCCAAACTCGCCCGGCTCACTGGGACTGTCCTATGGTTTTCAGTGGAAAGAGGAGTAGGATTCGTTCAGGACAATCACAGTGGGGAAGAATTATTTGTGGGCCACCGCTTCGTTAAATGGGCTTACTTGCCACAGGCCGGCCGCAACCTTTATGTCGGGGATCAAGTGTAGTACACCCCAATGCGGTACGTACAAGGCCCCTTTGCCGCAAGGATTACCCTCCTGGCCAAGCCGCTATCCCCTGCCAAAACCCCGGAAGTCTGTCAGGAAAACCAGGGTTTGATGGATGAGTCAGACGTCTCCAAGCGTGTTCAGATGGCCAACTACGGTTCACGGAACGAGCTCAGCCCGAACCATGGCTCCTTATCCCTGACCTGGCTGCACCACCAACACTACGGGTGGGCCAGATCAACAGTTCTGTGTTGACTTTCAACCATAGGGTTCAACCATGCATAGTACCCTGGAAGCTCCCACAGGCACTCCCACCTTGCCTTCCATAACTCCTTAAACCAGAGGTTCTGCCTGCCTCTGCGTGGACAAGGGATACTGGCTTGCAGCAGGTCACAGCAGCATTCACCGGGCTGACTGCTCAGCCACTACAAAAAGATACCACTAGAGGGCACTTGGACACCACCACAGCCGCAAGGCTCAGTTACCAGAGGCAGGAGCGCCCTTTAATGAGCTTTAGTAGCTCAAGCAGTGAAGAGGAGGTCCTCATTTAAATGGCGCCACACTTAATGTTTTATGCCTTAATAAAGGAACTACCTGGGAGAAACAGTGTGGACTGGTCTTAAAAGATGCAGGACTGCTGGCCAGTTTGCTTTATGTTTTGTTGCCATTTGTTACAGCCTCAGATGGATGGCCACATTTGTCAGGACTCCATCCAACTACCTTAACTCTTTACACCCCAGTTTGTGCATTGTTTTGTCCCCTTTCTCTGGGTATTTAAGAGCCTCATGGAACTATGGATCTCACTTTTGCTACCATTTCATGTGTTTTTATATAACATTTTATACCGTTCCTTGGATTACAAATTTACCTCCTATTGGATTACAAGTAACTTTTGTTTGTTTCCAGAGGATTCCAACTTTAAAGCACTTCAAGAAAAAGGACTCAAGTCATATTTGATCATATTCTGATAATATTGATTGCACTGATATTTGCATAATATATTTGCACTGTTTATCTCAACATGTTTACAGGTTAAGCAACGTTCAAGCACTTATGCCCATTGTGTGTATTCTTTTCCAGGTGCCGCAATGTGACCATTATGCACTTTTTGTGAATTTGCACTTAACTTTTGCACTTAGCCAGATCAGTAGCACCTTTCTTTGGTCTCACTTTGCTTTACAGCTCTGTTCTCTTTATATGGACTGCCTCTGCGGATGCTTAATACTAATGGCCTATTCCGGGGACATAGTTGACTGGCTAACACAGGACACCCAATCTTCTACAGCTTCCGCTCGGAACCTTCATGCACCATCCTCCTCCAGCTTAGCTTCGGGCACCTCTCAAGTTACCACTTGCCCGCCTGCCACCACCAACAACACTAGCATCACAGCCGCTTCACTTGATCTGTCAGAGGAGTTATTTACACATCAGTTGGAAGAAATGAGTGATGCGCAACCATTATTGCAAGAGGATGTAGATAACAGGGATATGTCTCAGTCAGGCAGCATTACACAGATGGACATATGGTGTGATGATGATGATGTTGTACCCGCTGCTGCTTCCTTTTCTGTGTTGTCAGATACAAGTGAATTGGTTGATGATGACGATGTGTCCGTGGATGTCACGTGGGTGCCAGCTTGAAGAGAAGAAGAACAGGGGGAAAGTTCAGATGGGGAGACAGAGAGGAGGAGTAGACGAGTTGGAAGCAGGGGGAGGTCGTCGCAAGGAGCTAGTGGCATAGTCAGACAGCATGTATCAGCACCCGGAGTCAGCCAGACAGCATGCCAATCAATGCATGCTGTTGCCACCACCAGAATGCCGTCATTGCAAAGCTCAGCAGTGTGGCATTTTTTTTATGTGTCTGCCTCTGATAACAGCGATGCCATTTGCAACCTGTGCCAAAAGAAACTGAGTCGTGGGAAGTCCAACACCCACCTAGGTACAACTGCTTTGCGAAGGCACATGATCTCACATCACAAACGCCTATGGGATCAACACATGAATAAAAGCAGCACACAAACTCAAAGCCACCATCCTCCTCCTTGTCCAGCATCTTCAGCCACGTCAACCACTGCTGTCCTCCTTGCCCCCTCTCAACCACCCGCCACTCCGCCTTGAGCAGTTCCTGCTCATCTGCCCACAGTCAGGTGTCTGTCAAGGACATGTTTGAGCGTAAGAAGCCAATGTCACAAAGTCACCCGCTTGCCTGGCGTCTGACAGCTGGCTTGTCTGAACTCTTAGCCCGCCAGCTTTTACCATACAAGCTGGTGGAGTCTGAGACCTTCAAAAATGTATAGCTATTGGGACACCGCAGTGGAAGGTACCCGTCCAAAATTTCTTTGCACAAAAGGCAATCCCCAACCTGTACTCGATTGTGCAAAAGGAAGTTATGGCATGTCTGGCACACAGTGTTGGGGCAAGGGTCCATCTGACCACTGATACCTGGTCTGCAAAGCACAGTCAGGGCAGGTATATCACCTACACTGCGCATTGGGTAAACCTGCTCACGGCTGCCAAGTATGGAATGCGTGGCTCTGCAGAGGAGTTGGTGACACCGCCACGACTTTCAGGCAGGCCTGCTGCCACCTCCTCTACTCCTCCTACTCCATCCTCTTCCATAACCTCCTCGGCTGAGTCCTCTTCTGCTACTGCGTCTTGCTCCACATCAATGGTACCCCCCCAGCTCCCCATGGGCTATTCCACATCCTGGATATGACAGTGTCACGCCGTCTTGGGGTTGACTTGCCTGAAAGCAGAGAGTCACACCGGACCAGCACTCCTGTCCGCCTTGAACGCACAGGTGGATCAGTGGCTGACCCCGCACCAACTGGAGATCGGCAAAGTGGTGTGTGACTACGGAAGCAATTTGTTGGCGGCATTGAATTTGGGCAAGTTAACACATGTGCCGTGCATGGCACATGTGTGTAATCTGATCGTACAACACTTTGTGTATAAGTACCCAGGCTTACAGGATGTCCTCAAGCAGGCCGGGAAGGTGGCCATTTCAGGCGTTACTATGGCGCACATTTCAGACATTCAGCGCCGAAACATGCCAGTGAGGCGCTTGATTTGCGACAGCCCGACACATTGGAATTTAACACTGCTAATGTTCGACCGCCTGCTCCATCAAGAAATAGCTGTCAATGAGTATTTGTATGACCGGGTGCTAGGACAGCCTCATTTTTTTGCCACATTACTGGACGCTCATGCGCAATGCCTATAGGCTCATTCGTCCTTTTGAGGAGGTGACAAACCTAGTCAGTCGCACCGAAGGCACCATCAGCGACATCATCCCATTTGTTTTCTTCCTGGAGAGTGCCCTGCGAAGAGTGCTGGATCAGGCCGTTGATGAGCGTGAAGAGGAAGAGTTGTGGTCACCATCACCACCAAAAACAGCCGTATCACCATCGCTTGCTGGACCTGCGGCAACGCTGGAAGAGGAGTGTGAGGAAGAGGAGTCAGAGGAGGAATGTGGCTTTGAGGAGGAGGAGGAAGACTAACCACAACAGGCATCCCAGGGTGCTTGTTGTCACCTATCTGGTACCCGTGGTGTTGTACGTGGCTGGGGGAAGAACATACCTTCAGTGAGATCACTGAGGACGAGGAACGGGACATGAGTATCTCGGCATCCAACCATGTGCAAATGGGGTCTTTCATACTGTCGTGCCTGTTGACGGACCCTCGTATAAAAAGACTGAAGGAGAACGACCTGTACTGCGTGTACACTCTACTAGACCCCTGGTAGAGGCAGAAAGTGCCTGAAATGTTACCGAATTACCGGAAGTCGGAAAGGATACAGCAGTTCCAAAATAAATTAAAAAGTATGCTTTACACAGCGTATAAGGGTGATGTCACAGCACAACAGGAATCTAACAGGGGAAGAGGTGACAGCAATCCTCCTCCTCCCACGACCACGCCGGCAAGGACAGGACGCTTTACAGACGTGTTGTTGATGGAGGACATGCAGAGCTTTTTAAGTCCTACACATCGCCACAGCCCTTCGAGGTCCACCCTCAGAGAACGACTCGACCGACAGGTAGCAGACTACCTCGCCTTAACTGCAGATATCGACACTCTGAGGAGCGATGAACCCCTTGACTACTGGGAGGGATCCCGAAGGGACTGACAGTGGGCGATACAGTCGACTAAAAAAGGCCTGATGACTGAGATGAGCTGCCTTGGGCTGAAAATGGTCCACACGCTGCTGTATTTTATCTCTGAATGCCAGATGACTTGCGTGACTTATCCGCCACCAACTAGTGTTCAAGCCGCAATGTTTTAGGGCACTTTCTGCCTGGGAAACATAAATTTTTCTGGCCGCTGCTGCAACATGCCTAATTTTTCTGGCCTCTGGTGCTGCACTGTCGCTGCAAAAACAAAACAAAAAAAATATACATGCGTCAATTCCCCTTCATGATCGTTACCTTGTTGTGGTGAAGGGGCTTGCGTATCACAATGAAGCGACCACCTCTCTGAGTGTGTTGGCAATGGCAATGTTGGCACACCCCAGATGATAAGGTCGTTGCTTCATTGTGAACAGACCAAAAGCGATCGGCTGGATAATTTTGCATAGAAAAAACATAAATATTCTTTGTGATAATCTAAGGTGATCATTAAAGCCTACTAGGCCAACAATGGGCCCACATTGCAGAATCATTGTTTTCTGGGTCACTTAACTGTCACTGAACTACCTCAGCACGACCATAGGCTTTGAAAAAAAACCTTCGCCTGCAATCTCCCAAACGTGCGCACAAGCACAGTCATCACTACACCAAGATTGACGCATAGAGGAATAAAATTTATGTCATGAGTGTGTCAACTATTGACAACTCTTTGCGGTTGTCTAAAATCTATTCCATACACGTAACAGGGATTAAACTGATAGGAATAGTATTACTTAACACACCTTACAATAATAATAATACTAGTGAATGTTACAGGGATTAAACTGATAGGAATAGTACTACTTAACACACCACACATATTGGGATTGCACAGTACATTACACAGCGCACGCGCAGTGCCCCAAATTGGAATTAAGAGGAGCGACGAAGCATCTTTTTCCATCTCCCGGTTCCTAAAATTGATTCCATATACACGTCCCCTGATCCCTGATAGGGGACGTACCAGGGATTAAACTAATAGGAATAGTACTACTTAACACACCACTCATATCTGGTGGCACATTAGATTGCACACACAGTGCCCCAAATTGGAAGTAGGAGGACAGACCAAGCATCTTTTTCCATCTCTCTGTTCCTAAAATCGATTCCATATACACGTCCGCTGATAGGGGACATAACAGGGATTAAGCTGATAGGAATAGTACTACTTAACACACCACTCATATCTGGTGGCACATTCGATTGCACGCACAGTGCCTCAAATTGGAAGCAGGAGGACCGACCAAGCATCTTTTTCCATCTCCCGGTTCCTAAAATCGATTCCATATACTCAATTAAACTTGTAGGAATAGTACTACTTAACACAGCTTATTATAATAATAATAATAATAATGATAATAATACTAGTGGATGTAACAGGGATTAAACTGATAAGAATAGTACTACTTAACACACCACTCCTATCTGGTGGCACAGTATATTGCACACGCAGTGCCCCAAATTGGAAGTAAAAGGACCAACCAAGCATCTTTTTCCATCTCCCGGTTCCTAAAATCTATTCCATGCACGTCCCCTGATAGGGGATGTAACAATGATTAAACTGATAGGAATAGTACTACTTAACACATCTTATAATAACGCAGAAAGAGGCAACACAGAGAGAGGAGTCTGAAGAAGAGAAATCAGAGGAGGAAGGTGGCTTTGAGGAGGTGGAAGACCAACCACAGCAGGCGTCCCAGGGGGCTTGTTGTCACCTTTCGGGGACCCTTGGTGTTGTACATGGCTGGGTGGAGGAAGAGACCTTCAATGACATCAGTGAGGACAAGGAACAGGACATGGCTAGCTTGGTATCCAACCTTGTGCAAATGGAGAGTTTGCGAATGTGCAAATGGATTGTTTGCGGTTGTTTGCGGTGGGTTAAACAGGGAGTTTGGTCTGTCACTGTGAAGCGTTTTGCCATGGATCCCCCTCCGGCATGCCACAGTCCAGGTGTTAGTTCCCTTGAAACAACCTTTCCATCACTATTGTGACCAGAAAGAGTCCCTGTGGGTTTTAAAATTTGCCTGCCTATAGAAGTCAATGGCGGTTCGCCCGGTTCGCCCGTTCGTGAACATTTGCGGAAATTCGCGTTCGCCGTTCGCGAACGGAAAATTTTATGTTTGCGACATCTCTAATTGTAACACCTTATATGGGATTTGTGGTTCCACTGATGTATAAATTGATACTGTGTTATAGATAATTGTTATCTCATCAATATTAGCTACATGGTATTCTTTATACAGTCCTGATCAAAGGTTAAGACCACTTGAAAAATGGCAAAAAATCATATTTAGCATGGCTGGATCTTAACAAGGTGCAACAAGAAGAAATGGGAGTGAGACAAAACATTTTTTGAGCATTCAATTTAATGAAAACAACGAATATACTGAAACACGCTGTTTTTCAGCTGATCAAAAGTTTAGGACCACACCTCCCCCACAAAAAAACTAAACCCCCCCAAAACAGAAATCCAACTTCCAAACATGAACTCAGTAATGAGAAGCTCCGCCGTTATTGTTGATTATTTCAAAAATTTGTTTCGGCATGCTTGATGCAAGGGTTTCCATAAGGTGAGTGGGAACATTTCTCCAAGTGGTGAAGATGGCCGCACGAAGGCCATCTACTGTCTGGAACTGTTGTCCATTTTTGTAAACTTCCCTTGCCATCCATTCCCAAAGGTTCTCAGTTGGATTTAGATCAGGGGAACACGCAGGATGGGCCAAAAGAGTGATGTTATTCTCCTGGAAGAAGTCCCTTGTCCTGCGGGCATTGTGTATTGTAGCGTTGTCCTGTTGAAAAACCCAGTCGTTACCACACAGACGAGTGCCCTCAGTCATGAGGAATGCTCTCTGCAACATCTGCATCTGGAGATAGCCAGCGGTCGTTTGACGCCCCTGCACTTCCTGAAGCTCCATTGTTCCACTGAAGGAAAAAGCACCCCAGACCATTATGGCGCCCCCTCCACTGTGGCGCGTAGAAAACATCTCAGGTGGGATCTGCTTGTCATGCCAGTAACATTGGAAACCATCAGGACCATCAAGGTTACATTTTTTCTCATCAGAGAAGAAAACTTTCTTCCACCTTTGAATGTCCAATGTTTGGTGCTCTCTTGCAAAGTCCCAAAGAGCAGTTCTGTGGCGTTCAAGGAGACGAGGTCTTTGAAGACGTTTTTTGTTTTTGAAGCCCTTCAGTCTCAGATGCCGTCTGATGGTTACGTGGCTGCAGTCAGCACCAGCAAGGGCCTTAATTTGGGCCGCGGATCGTCTAGTGTCTTGACGGACAGTCAATTGGATCCTCTGGCTCAGTGCTGATGAAATTTTTTGGGGTCCACTTGACTTTTTTGTTCCATAACTCTCAGGATCATTTAAGAATTTAAGTAATTCCAAATGACTGTCTTACTGCTTCCCACCTCAACAGCGATGGCGCGCTGTGAGAGACCCTGCTTATGCAGTTTAACAACCCGACCATGTTCAAAAAGGGAAAGTTTTTTTGCCTTTGCCATCACAATGTGTGAAAATGACAATGAATCCACATCTTTGCACAGATTTGGCCTTTTAAAGGCACGGGGTCCTAAACTTTTGATCAGCTGAAAAACAGCCTGTTTCAGTTTATTCGTTGTTTTCATTAAATTGAATGCTCAAAAAATGTTTTGTCTCAATCCCATTTTTTCTTGTTGCATGTTGAAGCTCTACTTGGAACCTTGTTAAGATAGAGCCATGCTAAATATGATTGTTTGCCATAACATATAAGTATAACAGTTGTTAATCCAGGAAACACCAATCGCCTAGGCAGTTGCAACAAATTGGTGGTTTACATTACCAATCCTTGTTATAGCGAACTGTCTCTGTATGCGAGGTGAAGCTGGTATGGGCACTGTGTCTATTCGGCTTTGCTTCTTCAGCGTCCCACGTGTTTTGGGAGCTTATTGCTTTGGTCAGTCACAGGGGACAAGCGTATATACAGCTTGGCGTGGATTACTTAGCTGCTGGAGGCTGGTATCGCTTGTATCGCTTGCTCCTATTGCGCTAAAGTAATCTGTTATATAAAAGCAAAAGTACGATCCCAATAATAAGATATAATATCCACTTAATATCCACAGATATTATTGCAAGAGACTTTATTATTACTATTATAGTCACTTCTATAGTGCCATTTTAGTATTGATCTAAATATGGACATGTGATCTTTATAGGATGTATTGTAGATTTGCACCCTCATAAAATACAGTCTATTTGCTATATCTTAATTATAAGGCTACAACTCGTACACTGTATGGATATTATCAATTGACTTATTTAACAATCATGGCACATTGATTTTTATTATATTTATTTTATTTCCTTATTTTATCTATTTTTTAGAGTGTTTTTTTTATTAATTATTTACACTGAGCAAAATTATAAACACAACACTTTTGGTTTTGCTCCCATTTTGCATGAGCTGAACTCAAAGATCTGAAACATTTTCTACATACACAAAAGACCCATTACTCTCAAATATTGTTCACAAATCTGTCTAAATCTGTTATAGTGAGCACTTCTTCTTTGCCAAGATAATACATCCCACCTCACAGGTGTGGCATATCAAGGTGCTGATTAGACAACATGAATATTGCAAAGGTGTGCCTTAGACTGCCCACAATAAAAGGCCAATTTAAAATGTGGAGTTTGATCACACAGTACAATGCCACAGATGTTGCAACGCTTGAGGGAGCGTGCAGTTGGCATGCTGACTGCAAGAATGTCTACCAGAGATGTTGCCCGTGCAATTAATGTTCATTTCTCTACCATAAACCATCTCCAAAGGTGTTTCAGAAAATTTGGAATTACATCCAACCGGCCTCACAACCACAGAGCACGTGTAACCACACCAGCCCAGGACCTCCACATCCAGCATGTTCACCTCCATGATCGTCTGAGACCAGCAACCCGGACAGCTGGAGCAACAATCGGTTTGCATAACCAAAGAATTTCTGCACATACTGTCAGAAACCGTCTCCGGGAAGCTCGTCCTCATAGGGGTCTGGACCTGACTGCAGTTAGTCGTAGGCAAATGCTCACATTCGATAGCGTCTGGCACGTTGGAGAGGTGTTCAGTTCACGGATGAGTCCCGGTTTTCACTGTTCAGGGCAGATGGCAGACAGCATGTGTGGCGTCATGTGGGTGAGTGGTTTGCTGACGTCAACGTTGTGGATCGAGTGGCCCATCGTGGCGGTGGGGTAGTGGTATTGGCAGGCGTATGTTTTGGACAACGAACAGAGGTGCATTTTAATGATGGCATTTTGAATGCACAGAGATACCGTGACGAAATCCTGAGGCCCATTGTTGTGCCATTCATCCACGACCATCACCTCATGTTGCAGCATGACAATGCACTGCCCCATATTGAAAGGATCTGTACACAATTACTGGAAACTGAAAACATCCCAGTTCTTGCATTGCCAGCATACTCACCGGAAATGTCACCCATTGAGCATGTTTGGAATGCTATGGATCGGCGTATACGTCAGCGTGTTCCAGTTTCTGCCAATATTGTGCAACTTCACACAGCTATTGAAGAGGAGTGGACCAACATTCCACAGGCCCACAATCAACAACCTGATCAACTCTATGCAACGGAGATGTGTTGCACTGTGTGAGGCAAATGGTGGCCACACCAGATACTAACTGGTTTTCCGCCCCCCTCCCCCTCCCCCAGTAAGGCAAAACTGTGCACATTTCAGAGTGGCCTTTTATTGTGGGCAGTCTAAGGCACACCTGTGCAATAATAATGCTGTCTTTATATGCCACACCTTTAAGGTGAGATGGATTATCTTGGCAAAGGAGAAGGTCTCACTAACACAGATTTAGACAGATTTGTGAACAATATTTCAGAGTAATGGGTCTTTTATGTATGTGGAAAATGTTTCAGATCTTTGAGTTCAGCTCATGCAAAATGGGAGCAAAACCGAAAGTGTTGCGTTTACATTTTTGCTCAGTGTATATACAACCATACATTTGGAGATCTTGTACAGCATCAGATAGTTGTGTTCCCTCCAAACTGTATTTATTCTTTTTTATTAACAGTTATAGAGTCCCCTACAGTGCCCAGTAGCTGTAATGCCCCCTATAGTGCCCAATGCCCCAAAAGAATAATGTCCCCTTTTTGTGCCCCAGTAGTTACAATTAGAGATGGACTTGCGGTTCGCCCGGCGATCGTTTTGCGGCAAACTTTGCGCATTCGCGATTCGCCGAACATGCGAACATATGGCGATGTTCGCATGCACCATATTCTTTTGCATTGCGCCAAACTTTGACCCATGACACATCCATTAGTTGGGACAGGACAGCCAATTGAGACATTTCAGCACATGGACACACCCCCACCCTATAACAGAACCCAATCTGGCAGCCATGTTACATTCTGTGTTTTGTCAGTGTAGGGAGAGGTTGCTGTGTGGAGCAGGGACAGGCTGTTAGGGAACCCAAACGCTAGCTAATAGGGCCACAAAAGTCCTTTCAAGGACTGGTATAGGTGTGCTATTGATAGGTGTGATATACTGAGGGGTGAGATATACTTATGCAAACCGGATTCCAAAAAAGTTGGGGCACTAAACAAATTGTGAATAAAAAATGAATGCAATGATGTGGAGATGGCAAATGTCAATATTTTATTTGTAATAGAATGTAGATGACAGATCAAACGTTTAATCCAAGTAAATGTATCATTTTAAAGGAAAAATACGTTGATTCAAATTTTCACGGTGTAAACAAATCCCCAAAAAGTTGGGACAAGTAGAAATAAGAGGCTGGAAAAAGTAAATTTGAGCATAACGAAGAGCTGGAAGAGCAATTAACACTAATTAGGTCAATTGGCAACATGATTGGGTATAAAAAGAGCTTCTCAGAGTGGCAGTGTCTCTCAGAAGCCAAGATGGGTAGAGGATCACCAATTCCCACAATGTTGCGCTGAAAGATAGTGGAGCAATATCAGAAAGGTGTTACCCAGCGAAATATTGCTAAGACTTTGCATCTATCATCATCAACTGTGCATAACATCATCCAAAGATTCAGAGAATCTGGAACAATCTCTGTGCGTAAGGGTTAAGGCCGTAAAACCATACTGGATGCCCGTGATCTCCGGGCCCTTAAACGACACTGCACCACAAACAGGAATGCTACTGTAAAGGAAATCACAGAATGGGCTCAGGAAAACTTCCAGAAACCATTGTCAGTGAACACAATCCACCGTGCCATCCGCCGTTGCCAGCTGAAACTCTACAGTGCAAAGAAGAAGCCATTTCTAAGCAAGATCCACAAGCTCAGGCATTTTCACTGGGCCGGGGATCATTTAAAATGGAGTGTGGCAAAATGGAAGACTGTTCTGTGGTCAGACGAGTCACGATTCAAAGTTCTTTTTTGGAAATCTGGGACGCCATGTCATCCGGACCAAAGAGGACAAGGACAACCCAAGTTGTTATCAACGCTCAGTTCAGAAGCCTGCATCTCTGATGGTATGGGGTTGCATGAGTGCGTGTGGCATGGGCAGCTTGCATGTCTGGAAAGGCACCATCAATGCAGAAAAATATATTCAGGTTCTAGAACAACATCTGCTCCCATCCAGACGTCATCTCTTTCAGGGAAGACCCTGCATTTTTCAACAAGATAATGCCAGACCACATTCTGCATCAATCACAACATCATGGCTGCGTAGGAGAAGGATCCGGCTACTGAAATGGCCAGTCTGCAGTCCAGATCTTTCACTTATAGAGAACATTTGGCGCATCATAAAGAGGAAGGTGCAACAAAGAAGGCCCAAGACGATTGAACAGTTAGAGGCCTGTATTAGACAAGAATGGGAGAGCATTCCTATTTCTAAACTTGAGAAACTGGTCTCCTTGGTCCCTAAAATGGCCTTGTCCCAACTTTTTGGGGATTTGTTGACACCATGAAATTCTGATTCAACATATTTTTCCCTTAAAATGGTACATTTTCTCAGTTTAAACTTTTGTTCCGTGATTTATGTTCTATTCTTAATAAAATATTAGAAGTTGGCACCTCCACATCATTGCATTCAGTTTTTATTCATGATTTGTATAGTGTCCCAACTTTTTGGGAATACGGTTTGTAATATACTTTCTAACATAGAAAGTATATTATAGTGCATTTGTATTGTGAAGCAGTTGTGTGCGGTTCTGCTGCGATACCCCAGCTAAATAGAGGGACAAACGCTATTGGAATAACCAATTGCAACTGGTGATATACCTGTTGACTAAAAAAAAAATTGATTGAGGGGTGTGATATACATATAATATACTGTATTTTCCGGCGCATAAGACGACTGGGCATATAACATGATGAGGGTTTGGGCTATATTTGCCGTATAAGACTACCCCTCCAACGTTATTTACTTTGGCATCAAGATATGCAGGTAATTGTTGTGCAATTTTCGTCTTTTGCCTCAGTACCATACTATGCCTTTCCAAGAATCCAGTACACCAGGATAAATCTGTTGCTGTGATCTGGGTTAGATTTGGTCACTGAAGTGCAAACAAATGTATTTTATTTCGTGTCACTACATAACCGTTTTGGCGATGCTCATTCACCATGTCTGCTAGATGTTTTTCGAGTTCTGGCCAATCCGGGGTGCCTCTCCCTAATGCACACTTACCCCTTGGCATACTCTTTAATGCTTTTTCATTTGCTTTCCAGTCCTGAACAATCTTTTATGTTACTCCATATTGTCTTGCAGCAGCGCAGTTATTATGTTCCATGCCAAAGTTTACAACTAAGTTTGAAACTGGCTTCATATTTTTTTCTTCTTTCTGGTAGATAGATCCGATAAACAACAACACACATATATACGTAAATCACAAAATATTTTATTAATTCATCACATAAAAGACAAAACCATAGACATAAATAAGTATATGAATAGCAACAGTAATGTGGCAGCACTGCGAATCAGCACTCCACCAAGGTTACACAATATGGATCTATCCCCCAAGCGCACATCACCGACTAGTCTGAGTAAGCCACATGGCTGAAGCGAGAAAAGTTATCTCACACACAGGCCAGATGGAAATGTGGGCTTTCAGTGATAATACCGTTGTTATCATGCTAGCTGTATTGTAAATGTGAATGGATGCAATGTATGGATACTCCTCCCCAGCAGCAGCTAAATAGCATGCAACATGCATCCAACACATAAGAAATCATGACCAGCATGGGAAACACATATAAGAAAAAGTAAAGGGGAACCAACCTTGGGACCTTGGTGAGCGCACCCCTGACGCGCGTTTCGCTCAGCTTCTTCAGAAGCTACAGGTCTAGTGCCTGCAGCCTTTCGGAGGCCAGTGGAGGCGGGACACAGGCCAGAAGTGTCCTGCATAGCATCGCTGACAGCAGCATAAGGTAAGTATATGTGTTTATTGTTTTTATTATAGTACTGTGGAAGAAGGGGGTGGGGGCCCTATATCCTGGCACAATATGGAGGGGTACTATCGAGAAGAGGGGAAGCACTATGGGGGCCCTATATACTGCCAAAATATGGGTAGGGGCAATATAGAGAAGAGAGGAATCACTATGAGGGCCCTATATACTGCCAAAATATTGAGGGCACTATGGAGAAGAGGGAAAAGCACTATGGAGGCCCTATATACTGCCAAAATATGGGGGGGGACTATAGGGAAGAGGGGGGAGCACCCAGGAGGTCCATTAGGGAGAAGAGGGGAAGCACTATGGGGGCCCTATATACTGGCACAATATGGGGGGGCACTATGGAGAAGAGGGGAAGCACTATGGGGGCCCTATATACTGGCAAGTTATGGGGGAGGCACTATGGAGAAGGGGGAAGCACTATGGGGGCCCTATATACTGCCAACATATGGGGGGCACTATGGAGAAGAGGGGGAAGCACTATGGGGGCCCAATATACTCCCAAAATATGGGGGGCCCTATGGAGAAGAGGGGGAAGCACTATGGGGGCCACTATGGAAAAGAGGGGAAGCAGTATGGGGGCCCTATATACTAGCACAATATGGAGGGGCACTATGGAGAAGAGGGGAAGCACTATTGGGGCCCTATATACTGGCACAATATGGGGGGGCACTATGGAGAAGAGGGAAAGCACTATGGGGGCCCTATATACTGATACATTATAGAGAGCACTATGGGGGCCCTTTATACTAGCACATTATGGGGGGCACTATGGAGAAGAGGGGAAGGAGCACTATGGGGACATGTACTGGGGGCCCTATGTACTGGCACACATTATTGGGGGGCTCTATGGAGAAGTGGGGGAGGAGAGCACTATGGGGGCATTATATAAAGGGATTTAATACTGGCACCCATTTTGGTGCCACTATGGGGAAGGGGGGAGAGGAGCATTATGGTGGTATCTATGTGGGGCAGTGTATAGGGGCATTTTATACTGGCACATTATGGAGGACACTATGGGGACGGGGAGGAGCACTATGGGGCATCTTCTGGGGGCACTATATAGAAGTATTTTAGACTAGCACAAATTATATGGGCACCTAAGCTCAACTGGGGGCACTAAGTGTTTTTTTCTAGTGCACATTATAATTGGAACATATGAGGGCATTCTGGGGACATTAGCTCTACTGGGGGCACAAATAGATAGTTTTGTTTTTCTACTGTCACACATTATACAATGAATTAATACTACCAGGGGCATTATGGTGGGCTTTACACATTATAAAATGAATTATTACTACCAGGGGCATTATGGTGGGCTTTATTACAAATTGGGACTATGGGAGCATTATTACCGTACTTCTGGGACACAATTACTGTTGGGGGCACTGTAGGGGCACTATTACTATTGTTGGGATTTTGGGGAGCACTATTACTGTGGGGGCACCCTGGAACAGTATCAGCTTAGCACAGTTATTTTTGGGGGACATTATGGTTACACTATTAGTGTCAGGGACATTATTTGCTGGGTGCCGTTATTTTTTTGAGCATTGTGTTCCAATAATTATTGAAGGGGGCGCTATCTGTGTGTAACTAGTATTTTCAGGGAGTTTATCTGTTTCTGCAGTATAGTTTTGGGGGTGCATGATGGGATGTTGAGAAGGTGGGAGGATAATGGAAAAGTAGGAAACTAAGATGTCTGTCAAACTCTGACATCTTAGGAGATGGCTGAAAGAAATCATCATGGCAGTCTGGTCTGAATGGAGAAGATAAAGAAAGAGAACATTACATCATAGGAGACGTCACTGGATGTAAGAGGTATGTGGCACTGTATTAGGCTACTTTCACAAGTGCGTTAGTGTTTCTGGCAGGCTGTTCCAGCAGAGAACAGCCTGCCAGAATTCACTGGATCCGGCACTGCTGGATGCAGACTGAATGCCCCCCGCCCCCATCAACTACAATGGGGTACGGCAGAGATCTGGCCACAATCTGGGGGGGGGAGCGCTTTTTTGATGTTCGCCCTGTTGGTAAATTTCCCTAAAAACTGCCCTGATTCTATATACCTGTTTCCACAAAATACTGAATGAGGGATGCGATATACCTGCTTCCACAAAATACTGATTAAAGGGATTGATATACCTGCTTCCACAAAATATTGATTATGGGGATTGATATACCTGCTTCCACCAAATATTGATTGAGGCCTGCGATACACCTGCTTCCACAAAATACTGATGTCACGGATGGTGTTACAGAAAACTAGAAGATACAAATGAAGATCCGACTGACGTGATCCAAAACTAAGGAACAATAGGGTAAGCCCTGTAAGAGCCCTAGCTCTCTCCCTTACTGCTCAGCCTATGCAAAAATCTCAATGGTAGAAAATTGCATACCCTCGTTCCTCGACTGTATGACACCTGAACACCCTATAATAGTGAGGGGACACGAACACCGGCTCCCTACACAAAATACAGAGGGAGTCAGGGTCACCTAGGATCAAGCCTACAGGCAAACAGAAATAAAGAAAACAGACTTATCTTGTGGCTGTAGCAGTAACAGCTTCTAGCATCAGCACACTCCAGGAAGTTGTATAAACCGCAAAGTGATGCAGTATGGGAGGGGATTTAAAGGGATGCAATCAGTGCAACTAGATGACAGCTAAGAGAGGGAAACAAGATGACAAAACAAAAGAACCTCAGGAAGGAGGTTCTAAGGAACGTCTGTCAGAGCTTCTCAGATGTCTGGCGGTGACAACTGATTAAGGGGTTTGATATACCTGCTTCCACCAAATATTTAAAAAGGGGTTCTATATACCTGATTCCACAAAATACTGATTAAGGGTTTTTTATATACCTGCTTCCACAAAAAACTGATTGAGGGGTGTGATATACCTGTTTCCACAAAATATTGATTAAGGGGGTTCTATTTGCCTGTTTACACAAAATACTGATTAAGGGGTGCGATATACCTGCTTCCACAAAATACTGATTAAGGGGTTTGATATACCTGCTTCCACAAAATACAGATTGAGGGGTGTGATATACCTGCTTCCACCAAATATTGATTAAGGAGTTCAATATACCTTCTTCCACATAATACTGATTAAGGGGATTGATATACCTGCTTTCACAAAATACTGATTAAGGTCACTTTCACACTTGCAGCAGAGGATTCGGGCAGGCAGTTCCATCGCCGGAACTGCCTACCGGATCCGTCAAACCATAAGCAAACTGATGGCATTTGTCAGACGGATCAGGATCCTGATCCGTATGACAAATGCATTGAAATGCCAGATCTGTCTCTCCGGTGTCATCCGGATAAACGTATCCAACATTTTTTTTTTTTCACAATTTTTGCGGTCTGAGCATGAGCAGACTGCAATGCTGGATCCGTTTTACAGAAACACTTGAGGACGGATCAGGCATTAATGCATTTCAACTGGAAAAAATGCTGGATCCGGCATTCTGGCAAGTGTTCCAGAATTTTGGATGGAGATAAAACCGCAGCATGCTGCGGTATTATTTCCTTCCTGAAAAGTCAAAAAGACTGAACTGAAGACATCTTGATGCATCCTGAATGGAATGCTCTCCATTCAGAATACATTAGGATAAAACTGATCAGTTCTTTTCCGGTATTGGGGCCCTAGGATGGAATTCAATGCCAGAAAAGAATAACGCTAGCGTGAAAGCACCCTAAGGGGATTGATTTACCTGCTTCCACCAAATAATGATTGAGACCTGCGATACACCTGATTCCACAAAATACTGATTAAGGGGTTTGATATACTGGCTTTCACCAAATACTAATTAAGGCCTGCAATAAACCTGCTTCCACAAATACTGTTCTTCTCTAGGGACTTTGGCACAGGGTCATTTTGAAAATGACAGGCAGAGGAAGAGGCAGGGGTGGCAGGGGTCGTTCAGGTGCACCAGGCCTGAGCCTAAGTGGGAAGTTGGAGAAGGTGTGTGCGATTAGGTTAAAGGACTTACCAAAGATGGTTGAGTGGCTCACTCAGCCTTCCGCTTCTGCACAGTATCAGCACCCTCCTCACTCTCTGATGTGTGCAACCCCAAAGACACCACCACCACCACTATAACCCCCCCACTTGAGTCAGAGGAATTATTTTCCCATCAATTTCCAGAACTTACCGATTCGCAGGCATTCTTGCCATCAGATGAGGAAGAGGAGGCAGCAATGGCTGCCACCCAGTGGTCTGACGACAGTACCCAGATCATCCTAAGGAGGGGGGTCTCCACTGTAGCTGTCTACTCTGAGATCTCTAATGTCAGTGGTGGTGAAGGTGACGATGATGACATGTCGATGGACGTCATGTGGGTGCCCACAAAAAAGAGAGAGGAGGGGAGTTCAGAGGGAGATACGGAAAAGCAGATCCACCAACCACCATCCACCATGCACGGTCACCTCTTGCGCTCCTAGGACGCCGGCATATGGCTCCGCATTGAGGGCTTTTTTATAACGTGTCAGCTGCTGATAATAGTGTTTTCATCTGCAGCCTGTGCTGTCAACACATAAGTCGCGGTAAGCCCAACACTCATCTAGGGATGACTACCTTAAGAAGGCACCTGGCTTCCCATCATCGAGCCCAGTGGGAGCAATGCCGTCAGAACCCACAAAGCCACACTCCCGGCGCTCCACGTCATGCCTCTTCTCCTCTCTTCTCCCATTTGTCCAGCACTCCACCTTCCACCGTGCCGTCATCTTGTTCATCTGGCAGAAGGCAGACTTCCATGGCCCAAATGTTCAAGCGTAAAAAGTTGATGATACCCCTCTTGCCCAATGGCTGACCGCTGGCTTGTCGGCACTGCTAGCCCGCCAACTGGTGGACTCAGAGACCTTTAGAAAATGTGTGGCCATTGGCACACCGCAATGGAAAGTCCCCGGAAGGAAATCTTTCTCCCAGAAGGGCACCCCAGAGCTATATAGCCACGTTTAGCGGCAAGTTAATATATATCTCTGGCACACAGTGTCAGTGCCAAGATACATCTGACCACAGACACGTGGTCTAGCAAACACAGGCAGGGAAGGTACATAACTTTTACTGCCCACTGGGTGAATGTTCTGATGGCCGTCAAGCAATGTACCATGGATTGCATGAGGCCTTCCTCTTCTTCTCCTCCACCTACTCCATCATCAGTCTCCGCCTCGGCTGACTCCTCCTTTTCCACTCCTACCGCCTCTTCTTCTGCATCCCCCAAGCTCCCCAGTACCTATTCGATGTGCCAGGTGAGACATTGCCCTGCTGCGGCTGTTGTGCCTGGAAGCCAAGAGCCACACCGTTCCTGCACTGCTTTCAGCTCTGCGGTTACAGGCCTATCAGTGTCTAACTCCGATCAATTTGACAGTTGGTAAAGTGCTGTGCAACAACGGTGCCAATCTGCTGAGCGCGCTGAGGGCTACTCCATCTGAGACAAGTCATCAGGAGTCTGAAGAGGAGTCAGAGGAGGATGGTGCCTAGGGGGGTGGGGAGGAGGAGGAGCAAGCAGAGCATGCTTTGAGGTGGACTTTAAACTTTTCAGGGATCCCTGGTGTTCTCCTGGATGGGGGTGGAGACCAAGGATGAGCAGGGGCCAGGCTGCTCCACCGCTTCCAATGTAGTGCAAATGGGGGCCTTCATGCTCCAGTGTTTGATTAGGGACCCCCGTCTAAAAAGCATAAAGGGCAAGGACCAGTACTGGGTGGCAACGTACAGAGAGGGCTGTCAGAATGCAGCACTTCGAGGCCTTTCTGCGAGAGATGCTGAATTTTGCTGTTGCGGGCACTGGCAGAGGAATTTCCACCCACAGCGAAACAGGTGCGGATACCAATCCTACCGCGCCTGCAAGAAGAGCCCGGTTTGAAGATGTGTTGGTCACTTCAGATATGAGATCATTCTTGCAGCCAACCCATCGACAGCCGTCCTCTGGATCCAGCCTCCGGGAACGCCTAGACCGACAGGTGTCCGACTACATCGGGTTAACAGCCGATGTGAACGCTCTGAGAAGCGAGGATCCCCTTGACTACTGGGTGTGCAAGCTTGACCTGTGGCCAGAGCTGGCACAATTTGACATGCAACTCTTGGCTTGCCCCTCGTCGAGTGTCCTGTCCAAAAGGACGTTTAGCGCAACAGGGGGGATCGTGACTGATAAGCACACTCGCCTAGCTCACAACAGTGTGGACTACCTCACATTTCTAAAAATGAATGAGGCATGAATCTCGGAGAAATTCAACACCTGTGACAACCACGTTTAATTGAATTTCCTCATGCCAGCCCACATATATCCACCAGAACACAGAACAAAGAATGGTCCTTGTCTTATGTACAGTATATACAGCGGCATAAAAGGCCTTTTCTGGGGCCTCTACTCCAGTGGCCTACAGTTAAATTTTTATCCAGTGACCGCCTAATGTACCTCCAGCCACATCATCACTTGTTTTTTTCTGTTAGGTGAATGCCAATTTTTGGGGGCCTGTAGTGGCCTTTAGTAAACTTGTTATCCACTGACCGTCTAATGTACCTCCAGCTACATAATCACTTGTTCTTTTCTGTCAGGTGAATGCCTAATTTTTGGGGCCTGTACTCCACTGGCCTACAGTAAAATTGTTATTCAGTGACCGTCTAATGTACCTCAATCACTTGTTCTTTTCTGTCAGATGAATGCCTAATTTTTGGGGCCTGTACCCCACTGGTTACAGTAAAATTGTTATCCAGTGACCGTCTAATATACCTCCAGCCACATAATCACTTTTTCTTCTCTGTCAGATGAATGACTAATTTTTGGGGCCTGTACTCGACTGGCCTACAGTAAAATTGTTATTCAGTGACCGTCTAATGTACCTCAATCACTTGCTCTTTTCTGTCAGGTGAATGCCTAATTTTTGGGGCCTGTACTCCCGTGGCCTAAAATAAATTTTCTGGGCTCCAGCAGGGCACATTTTTGAGAGTTTCCCTTTAAGACGCATAAAAATGGCCCCTGATTAAAATACATATTTTTTGTGGGAATTTTTGCCATTGATTCCCCTCTGGTATGTCACTGTCCATGTTGTGGGACTATTTGTGCACTTCTAGTATTTGGTGGCTGAAAATATAACCTGAAGGTTTTTCAGGTTCGCCTGCCATTAAAGTGAATGGGGCCAGCCGCGAACGCGCAGTTCGCAAACATTTGATTGTGAACGCATGTTCGCGAAACTTTCTGGCCGATGTTCGTCCATCACTAGTTACAATACCCCCAGTAGTGGTCGCAGTAGTTATGTTGGCTATAGTGTCCCCATTAGTTATTGTGTCTTTTGTAGTGCTCAGTAGTATATTATTATAATGCCCCCTTTAGTGCCCCAGCAGTAATAATGCCCCTCATTGTGCCCCAGGAGTTATAATGCCACCTGCAATTCCCCAGAATTTACAATGCTCCCTTTAGTGACCCAGCAGTTATATTGCCCCATACAGTGCCCCAGTAGTTATAATGCCCCCGTAGTACCCCAGTGATTATAATGCCCCCTGTAGTGCAATCTTTAGTTCCCCAGCAGATATGATGCCCCTTCCTCCAGTAATGCACTTATAATGCTTCTGCACCCTGTAGTGCCCCAGTAGTTATAATACCCCCAAGCCATGTAGTGCCCCCACAGTTATAATGCTGCTGACCCCTATAGTTCTCCAATGGTATGTTTCCCTAAAGTGACATATAATTATTATTATTTTTTTAATCTAATACTTAACTCCCCCCCACTCCCTGCCGCAACCCATGATACAGGCCACAGGCCTCTTCTGGTCTGCGTTGCATGCATTTTCTGCACAGGTGGTCGGAATGATGTCATCATCTAGTGGTCAATGCAGAAACTCCATGTTTTCAGTTTCTTTTTAAATATATTTAAATAAAATTCACCCAAAATGAAAAAAAATATATATATGTTTAACATAACATGACTTAAACAACGATCATTTTCTGATGACACATTCCTTTTAAGTAGGGCTAGAATACATGAACATTATGTGCTATACTCTAACTTTGTATATACCTACCTAGCCAGATTGAATGATCTCTCACTGTGTTACAGCAATCATTTATGTACAGGAGTATCTTCACTGACAGTACAATGCAATATTTTATAGCAAATTGACTTTTATCCAAGTCCAGGTTTGGGCAGCTAACTGCATTTCTGAACCAAAAGGCTTGTCATTTCTAGGTTAGAAAGCGTCATTGTGGTGAACACTGTGCAAGTTAAATGATTTTATGTTTATGCGCTGCCTGTTGAGATGTATCTTGTTTCCCTCGTCTACTTCACAAGCACAACAGGATCTACATTAAGTTTAGTTGCCTTACTTCACAGAACTTGTAGCTAACGAACACACCTGGGGCGAGCAATGATTTCATTTAACGCACAGCTAGTCATGTGTACAGTGTGGCTTCCTAAAGGAGCTGCTTTGATAACATCTTGACCACCGATAACAGCAATTTCTGATTTTACTGCCACTTATTGCAGTGAAAAATCAAAAGACAACATGAAACATCACGGACAACCTTCCTGAGGACAATCGCTATCCATATATCTCTTCTCTGATGAATATAACTCAACATCAATAAGAATCATAACTTTGAGTCAAAGGGGTTAGTGGTTCACAGCGGATTACTTTAAACGTAGGCGTAAGTGTGATAGCAAGGGAGAAAAGTGTTTTTTTAAGGATGCTGGAAGTTAATGTGTTCTACTTTGTATACTTTTTGACTGTAAACCAAATTCACATTGCTGTTCACTTTTGTTACACCTAAATTACTATTAGGAAAATTAAAGGCTTTCTGGCAGAAGCCTTAGGACCTATTAGCATCTAAGCACTTGCACATTAAGTAAAAAGCATGGTAAAAATAGAATTGTAGGCTTCAGTGGTATAGCTTTACCCTCCTCCATTATTCTCTGAGGTCACATTGCTTAGATAAAGACAGTAGAAGATGGTGTTTAGAACAGATGTTCAGAGTTTAGAAATGTGGCGTGGCTGTTGGCACCTTTAAAGAGATTGTCACATCAAGATATAAGAGGAGCTTTATTAAAAGTATATTAAAAGTCTCCTATGTGAATACTTCAGAGCAGGAAAAATGCCCTTTAAGAGCTTCTCTGGGAATTAATAAAATTGAATTACTGAAAATACTTAAATATTACTTTATTATAAATATATTCCCAAATACCTTTCATTAGATATAATGTCTCGTTATGTCTAGGGAGCAATCCTTAGGAGAAAAAAAATGGCCGCCGTCCTATAAGTACACACAAAACTGGTCCTAATCACACAGAAGGACAAGTTACTTCACAACACTAAGCTAAAAAGCTGCCTCATCCTCCTCTCCTACTTGTCAGGAATGATGATCCTGAATACAGTTAATAAGATCTTCAGCTGAGGAGATGGAGGAGGGAATGTGGCTAATAAGCAGCACCACTTGTATGCAGTCTCCATTAGTGATGGACGAACATCGGCCGGGACGGTTCGCGAACGCATGGACAGTGACATACTAGAGGGGGATCAATGACAAAAATGCCAACAAAAAATATGTATCTTAATCAGGGGACATTTTTATGCATCTCAAAGGGAAATTCTCGGAAATGTGCCCTGTTGGAGCCTAGAAACTTTTTATTTTAGGACACGGGAGTACGGGCCTTAAAAATTAGGCATTCCCCTGACGTAAACTAAATTCTGATTATGTTGCTCGAGGTACACTATGCGGTAAATGGATAAAAAATTTACTGTAAGCCACTGGACTACAGGCCCCGAACGTTAGGCATTCACCGGACAGAAAAGATCAAGTGATTATGTAAGGATTCGAAGAAATGCGAGGCGGCACTGACGGTATTTCCAGTGCTATCAGGTACAAGACGTAGAACTGTGCGACTCAGTCAGGTGATTGCACTAATCAGTGGTGCTCTGCTATCAAGAAAGTCCACAGTGTAGCATACGGTATAGTAGATTGAATAACGATAGCGGCACTCACCCAGGTGTGGCAAAAGACTTCTTTATTCGTACTCTGATACAAGATTCGTACACTTCAGATACAAGTTCAGCGGGCTGGGGCGGACATTAGCGTGTTTCTGCTGAGTGATCAGCGGGCGACGGCCGTTTTGCGTACTTGCGTTTCCTCTGGCCTCTGATTATGTTGCTCGAGGTACACTATGTGGTAAATGGATAAAAGTTTAACTGTAGGCCACTGGACTACAGGCCCCGAACGTTAGGCATTCATCGGACAGAAAAGATCAAGTGATTATGTGGCCGGAGGTATATTACACGGTCAATGGATATCAATTCTACTGCAGGCCAGTACAAATACAGGTCAAATACATATGTTCAAAAGAACTAAAAATATTAAATTGGATTAAAAACATGGCTAACGAAATCCACCCTCTTGAAAAAAAAACTAATGATAATAGTTCATTCAATAACACGTGGTCGTCACTGGTGTTGAATTCCTCTGAGGCCGCAACAATTATTAATTCAGCGTACATATGTGGCTGGAGGTAGATTACACGGTCATTGGATATCAATTTTCCAGCAGGCCAGTGTACTACAGGCCCCAAACATTATGCATTCAGCGTACATGAAAGAACAAGTAAGTATGTAGCTGGAGGTAGATTATACGGTCAATGGATATCTGCCAATGAGGAGACACAGGATGGAGTAGGAGGAGGAGAAGAGGCAGGCCTGCACACAGGAGAGAGTGAAGAGGGTGCAGATAGAGAGGAGGAGGAGGGTGCAAAAGCGGAAGGCTGAGTGAGCCACTCAACCAAGTCTGGGGCGTCCTTTGACGTAATTGCACGCACCTTCTGCAACTTCCCACTTAGGCTCCGGCCTGGTGCATCTGCCTGACCCCTACCACCCCTGCGGAATGGCCTGCCTCTTCCTATGCCTGTTATTTTTAAAATGGCCCTGTGATAAAAGTCCTTATAGAAGAGCAGTATTTGTGGAAGAAGGTATATCACCCCCCTGCTTTAATTAGTTTTTTTGTAGGGCAACTGGTATATCACACCAGTGGAAATTATTTGTTCCAATGGCGTTTGTCACTATCCGTAGCTGAGGTAACGCAGCTAAACCGCAAACAAATGATGCAGTACCCAAATGTACTATATAGAAAGTATATAATTGGTATATAATACCCCTGCTTCAATCACTTTTTTGGGAAGGCAACTGGTATTTCACACCAGTAGAAACTATTTGTTCCAATAGCGTTTGGCACTCTGTGTAGCTTAAGTATCACAGCAGAACCGCACACAACTGCTGCACAATACAAATTCACTATAATATACTTTCTATGTTAGAAAGTATAGGTATATCACACCCCTCAGTATGTCACACCTATCGATAGCACACCTATATATTTTGTGGCCCTATTAGCTAGCTTTTGGTGTCCCTAACAGTCTGTCCCTGCTCCACACAGCAACCTCTCCCTACACTGGCAAAAGACTGAATGTAAAATGGCAGCCAGATCAGGTTTATTTATAAGGTAGGGGGTATGTCCATGTGCTGAAACGTCTCAATTGGTTGTCCTGTGCCACTTGATGAATGTGTCATGGGTCAAAGTTCTTCACAATGTAAAAGAATATGGCACCGGCGGACATCGCCATATGTTCGTCCGTTTGGAGAACCGCGAACGAGCAGAGTTCGCCGCGAAATTACCACCGGGCGAACTGCAAGGCCATCTCTAGTCTCCATTACCACTGTCTGTCCTGTCTGTTCTCTTTGTACTTCAGCTGTCTCCTCATTAACTCCATTTCCACAGAGATACATCGGAAGATCTTATCAGCAGTATTCAGGTTCGCAATGCCTAAAGGCCCCTTTACACTGGCTGAGCATGGGCCAGATAAATGCTAACAAACGTTCTTAGGAATGCTCGTTACCAATTATCTACCGGTGTAAAGGTACTGCTGATTACCTGATGAATGAGTGAAATACTCGTTCATCAGGTAATATAATGGTTTGTGTAGTCACCTTAATCATTTTTTGCCAGCAGCAGATTATGCTATGAAAACAGCTGCTGGCAAGCAATAGTCTGCATGGGGACGGGCCATGGCATTAGCAATCACTCCTCCCCATAACGTGGAGGAGATCGCTGCATGAAGATGCAGTGGTCTCCTTTACTGACGAGGAGACGATTGTTGGGAGTGCTTCCTTCCCATTATTGTGTGCTAAATCTATCAGTGTAATGGAGCTTTGACAGTTACAGCAGAGAGGAGGCTGAGGCAGCTCTTTAGCTCAGTGTTGCGAAGTAACTTGTCCTTCTGTGTGATTAGAACATGTTTTGTGTGTACTAATACGGTGGACATTTTATTTCTCCTGATGACTGATCTCTAGACAAAATTTTATTTTTGGTCTATTAGAACTAGAAGGACCTGACCGCTGAACAGAAACTTTTTAAACAAATAAGTGTCACGGATGGTAGGCAGGACAAAACGGGAACTACAAGCAAACGGAAAACCTTCAATTTCTGCCTCAACCCTGCCAATAGTAACAGATGGAACATTTTTAAAGGATTTTTTCCTTTTTTGTTTCTTTATTATTCTCAAAAGACTGTCTGAATCTCCTAGAGGGACAAACATTTTCCAAATGATTTATACCTCCACAACAAAAACAAACCTTCCCATGCGGACTGAATCTTCTATTGTCAGAGGCAATCAACCCCAGCTGCATGGGCTCCTGCTCAGAAGGGGTTGACAGCGACTGAGACCCCTGCGCACTAAATGAGACCACTGCACTGTCCTGGGATTGAGTATGACAGGAAGGAGTGATCTCTCCTCTCTCTTTAAGACGCCTGTCAATACGAACGGCCCGAGACATGGCAGAGTCCAAGGAGGTAGGCCTCTCATGAAAGGCAAATGCATCTTTCAATCCCTCTGAAAGACCATGGCAAAATTGACTTCGGAGTGCAGCATCATTCAGTATCAGTATCAGCTGCCCATCTCTGAGCAGTATATCTCTGCGTATTGCTTACTCTGGCATAACAGACGTAGTCTAGACTCAGCCAAAGCAATACGATCCGGATCATCATATATCTGACCCAGGGCTAAAAAGAATTCATCCGCTGAACGGAGGGGCCGTGCCCCCACCGGCAGCGAAAAGGCCCACGACTGAGCGTTACCCCTGAGCAGCGATATAATGATCCCCACCCTCCGTTCCTCATCACCAGAGGAATGGGGAAGAAGGCGAAAATGGAGTTTGCAAGCCTCTCTAAAACGCACAAAATTCTCACTACCCCCGGAGAACGTATCCGGGAGCGAGATCTTAGGCTCAGAACAAACTCCATGAACGCAAGCTGAACCGGTCACTTGAAACTGAGAAAGAGTCTTACGGAGATCTGCTACCTCCAATGAAAGACCCTGGAAGCGTTCAGGCAAAAGTGAAACCGGATCACAACACAAAATGAATATACGACTCACTGGATCCAAAACTAAGGAACAAAAAGGGAGACCCCTGCATCAGACCTAGCACTCTCCCTGACTGCTCAGCCTATGCGAAAATCCCAATGGTAGATGATCGCATATCCTCGTGCCTCGACTGTATAACACCTGAACACCCTATAATAGTGAGGGGACACGACCACCGGCTCCCTACACTAGATACGGAGGGAGTCAGGGTCACCTGGGATCCAGCAAACAGAAAAACACAAATGAATGCACAACACTTATCTTGTAGAAGACTGGGAAGTAGGATCAGCATGCACACACACTCCAGGAAGTAATATAAACCGCAAACTGATGCACTATGGGGAGGAATTTAAAGGGATGCAATCAGTACAACTACATGACAGCTGAGAGAGGCTAACGAGATGAGGAACTGAAAGCAAAACAAAGGAAGCTCAAGGAGGAGGTTCTGAAAGGCATCTGTCAGAGCTTCTCAGATGTCTGGTGGTGACAATAAGGAGACGTAACTTAGTTTGGTATTCTGTCAAATAAACTATTTTGTGGATTAAAAAAAGACAATGGCTTATTTGACTGGCTGGAGTGGGGCAAAATTATGAAGACTGGAATAAAGCAGAGTGTTAGGTCTTCCCTGCATTACTTTTCAAGATGTGGTGTATGTAGTTTGTATGGACACATTTTCCAGTACAAACTAAAAGTTTTTGTTGATGTTGGAGAACCTTTTCTGTCAAGGCTGTTTGTGAGCAACCAGAGTATACACAGAACAAACTAGCGACCGGACCCAAACTAGGGAAGATAAAGGGTGACCCCTGTCAGACCCTCAAAGATCTCCCTATGCTGCTAAAGCACATGCCCGGATCCAAATGGTGGAACGGGGCATGCCCGCGTACCTAAGACTGATGACCACTGGAACCCCTGCAATAGTGGAAGGGGCACGGCCACCGGTGCCCTGCTCAGTATACGGAGGGAACCGTGGCCACCTCAGATCCAGTCAGAAAATAACCAGATACACAACAATGTCTGCACACTTAGCTGAAGGTGCTGAGCCACAGAGAAGACAGATCCAAAAACAGCTGGCAATATATGGAGTGCTTGCTGCAGCAGAACACAGGTCCAGTGAACTGATAGCTTACAAGTGAAGATACTCAGGCAAGAGCTACAACTGAAATGAGAAATATAATCCACGCTCTACAATAGGAGGAGGGGTGATTTAAAGGCAGGGAAATCAAACGCAGGAGGAATAGCTGGGAGTAAAGACCTCATCACAGGGGTGGAGAAACAGAACAGTGAGAACTCCTCCAAACTCTAAGTGACATCATCACAGGGGTGGGGAAACAGAGCTGTGAGAACGTCTCAAGGCTCTGGTAGTGACATTTTCACAACCATTATATCAGAACAATGGTGTCCAATTCAAAAGATAAGCAAGCTCCGGCACTCCAGTAAAAATCCTATGACTAAGCACAAAACGTATTTTCTGAAGCATGTAAGGGCGGGTTCACATCACCGTTATGAATTCCGTTATTGCTTTCTGTTATAACATGGTTATAATGGAAAATGATGGAATTCATAAGACGGAATTCAAAACAGAAACCTTTAGAGGCATTCCGTTTAGATTGGTTATAATAGAGGTCTATGAGCAAGCATAACGGATTCGTCTGCTTTCCATTATCCAGGACAGAAAACAAAGTCCGGTCGACTGGATTTTGTTTTCCATCCTGCATAATGGAAACCAGACAGATCTGTTATAACAGAAAACAATGACAGAATTCATAATGGTGATGTTAACCCGCCCTAGCAGGCCACTGCAGATACCACTCATGTTTTTTAGAATGTGCTTATTAAAGTTTTGAGATTTTTTTTCTGGAGTGATGGAGGTCACTTTCATTTGGACATCTCTATTTGGACAAATCTCCTTCAGAAGGTCTTCTAAGCAGTGTTCCAGTGAGATCATTAAGTTGTGAAACTTTTCTCACGTGGACCTTTTTATGAGAGCTGAGAGGATACATAGTAGGGATATAGACATATAGATATCTGAGTATCTATGAAATCTTAGACAATGCATCCAAAATGATGCAAACTTCTGTCTAAATGTCTCCACAGAAATGCATTACTACTGCATTCAGGATCTCTATCACATTGATTGAGAATATAGTTATGTGCATGAGGTATGTGCATGCCCATTATAAGTCACAGACATATGCCAATGTATGTCAGTAAAAACAGTTTAGACATTTTTTTTTAGGGATTCGCCTCTACTTATCACTCTAACAGATGACCAAAATACATTCTTTAGCAAATGTTGGGTAATAAAAGTTTATGGACACGGGAAGAGATGTAAGTAGCATAGCTATTGTAATCGGAACATAGGATGAACCTTGCCATATTTTTAGTGCAAACAATTTTCATGGTTATTATGGACGCTGTGTTTTTATTGAGCCTTATGGAATGCTACGCGCCACAGCAATCCATATTTTAACACTGTGACTTTAATTGCCACATGGTCTTTTTCTAAATTTGAGGATAGACTTTTTTTTATTGCTGTTTATGTGTTCGTATATAAACATGCATCTGCACATTCACTTACCCATATTATGCCATTCAATTCATGAGAACATATGCTCATGTCCTTCACCATCCGTTCCATAGACCTTTAAGGTGAATGGAACTTGAACAGTGTTCGCTCTGCCACTTCATCTAGAGAAAGGTCTAGCTTGTAACATGCCAGGATTCAGTAATGGGGTTGCAGAAAGTTCAGTGCTTTACAGACATGTAATTTTTAACTTCCGTTGGCTATGGACAATTTAATGCAGGGGACATAGCTGAGAGGTTTTCTGAGTTGTTAATGTTTCACATTAGCTCAGAAGCATGTAAAAGGTGCTTGAGTTAGAGAAATATATTACCACATGCTTGTATATGCAGACAGAAGATAAACATCGTTTTTCCACAGATGGCATTTCTAGTTATTAGGCCCAAGGGAAGGGAACGTTCAAGGGACTGAGGCAAACATGAGGTGAGATTGACCTTCCTATTAAACGTCATAGGACAATGAAGGATTAGGCTTAGAAGCAGTTACAGTAAAAGGAAAAACTTTTCCTTTTTGACCCTCCGCACAGCTGGCATTTTTTAGCAAATTCATAAACATCAAAATATGAATCAATCTAGTATCCTTAGGTGTCACCCAAGCCAATAAAGCTATAAAGGTAAATTCACAAGCAGCCATGATTGCACCCACATCATTACTGCATTGCAGAAAATGTGTATATTTAAGTGCAGTTTTCTCAAAATTGTCCAACAATTGAGGTCACTGTTTTCAATAAATGTACAATTTGAAAAAAATATAAATAAATTGTGTATGCTGATCCATCCCACTGTACCAATTGTCACCTTCAAATCAGGAGATCCTGAAATATACTTGTTGAAGGTTCAAAGCTCAAGCACAAAGGTAGCTGGTTATCTGACCCAATTCTGTCAAAAGTATCAACTTCTTCCATTGGTACTCAATTCTGAGTAGCAGAACATGCATACAGGGTTAACTCTTTGATGTGAGTTAGGGCAATTTAACACTAGCCCAGGATTGGGAATCGACATTGCTATGAATGCTTGTTGTCGATAACTGGCACGTGTAAAGATGCCAGCGATCACTTTACTCCCCCTTTGTGTACAGGGGGTGTGTTGTCAACAACATGGAAAATGAATGAGCAACAAACATAAGGATAGGAATGTAAATAGGCACTCAGTATCTGGAGTCACGCAGAAATCATGAATAAAATTGTCTATTTATTATTATTTTGAGAAAGTAATACATAAAATATAGAGGGCATAAGTAGTACGGATGTTACTCCCAAAATAGGATTGCGCGTATCAAAATGCCTAGAGATATTCTGAGTACCTGTAGCAATATAAAATTAAAAAAATATTTAAAAATAAATAAATAAAAAATTGGGAAATAAAAAAATGGGTATCCTCAGATGTATCTCCAAATGTCCAGGATGTTGCTGAGGAAAAACAAAAATGATAATGCAACATCCTGGACATTTGGAAAATCATAAATGATGGTCCGGTACAGAGTCCTTCTGTCATGGAACCATGAACCAGACGTACAACAGAGATGAGTGGAAATAAGAAGGCTTTATTGGAAATCAAGCCGTAGCAAAAGTCCAAACGGATGGCTAAACCGAAGCAGGGTCTTGCGTAGACAGAGATCAGGAACCAACGGGGTAGTCAGACGAGGCCAGGATCAGGAACCAGAAGCAGCAGCAGTCTTAGAAGCATGTGAACACAGGAGGACCAAGCAAGGAACTGAAGCCACAGACCTTCTATATATATGAGCTAGGCATCCAGCTCCTCCCAGTGGGAAGGAGAAGCCGCAGGGTGGGAGGCTACAAGAAACCCAGAAACCAAGATGGCCGCCAGCACATGTCAAACGAAGGTAAGACCATGACAGTACCTCCCCCTCAAGGGCCCCTCCTCCGTGGAGTAAGGAACGGTTTCTGAGGGAAGCGTGCGTGGAAGGCTCAGAGCAAAGCAGGAGCATGGACATCTGCGGAGGGAACCCAGGAACGCTCCTCTGGACCATAACCACGCCAATGGACCAAAAACTGCAACCGACCGCGGACCAGGCGTGAGTCCAGGATATTGCTCACCTCATATTCCTCACGATTGCCCACTTGGACCGGACGGGGCCGAGGAACCGAGGAAGTGAAACGATTACACACCAACGGCTTCAACAGGGAGACATGAAACACGTTGGAGATCCGCATGCCAGGAGGAAGCGCAAGGGCATAGGCTACCGGGTTTACCCTGCGAAGCACTCGGAAGGGACCAACAAAGCGAGGCGCCAGCTTGGGAGTGGGCACTCGAAGGTTGAGGTTGCGGGTGGACAACCATACACGGTCTCCGACCTGGTAGGAAGGAGCGGGCACTCGTCTGCGATCAGCCTGGAGTCTCTGGCGCTGCGCAGAGACCTCAAGGGACCTCTGGATCTGTACCCAAGAAGCACGTAGGACGGAAAGGTGATCCTCCACAGCCGGAGTATCCTGGGGAGAGAATACCTCCGGTAACACGGCAGGTTGAAACCCATAATTGGCCATGAAGGGAGACGTCCCAGAGGAAGAGTTCACCGCCGTGTTCCTGGCAAACTCAGCCCAAGGCAGAAGGTCAACCCAATTGTCTTGGTGATCGGAGACATAGCAACGAAGGAATTGCTCCAAGGCCTGATTAGATCGTTCTGCGGCCCCATTGGACTGAGGGTGGTAGGCCGAGGAGAAAGAGAGATGAATCCCCAACTGGGAGCAAAAGGCGCGCCAGAACCTGGACACAAACTGACTCCCCCGATCCGACACAATCTCCTTGGGCAAACCGTGCAACCGGAAGACCTCCCTGGCGAAAATCGTGGCCAACTCTTGTGCAGAGGGTAACTTCTTGAGAGGAACACAGTGGCACATTTTGGAAAACCGGTCCACAATCATGAGAATGACTGTATGGCCTCGGGATGCAGGGAGGTCCACAATGAAATCTATCCCCAGGTGTTACCATGGGCGCTCCCCGGTGGCTATGGGTTGCAAAAGGCCCAACGGAAGGTGCCGAGGGGACTTACTCTGGGCACAAACGGAGCATGCCGCTACATATGCGGCGATGTCGGAACGTAGAGAAGGCCACCAGAACAGACGTGAAACAGCCCAGGACAGCTGGTTCTTTCCAGGATGCCCCGCGGCCTTGGAGTTATGGTAGGTTCGCAACAACCGAGTGCGCAACTCCTCAGGCACAAAACACCTGCCGTTGGGTCTCCCAGAGGGAGCACCAGATTGAGCCGCCAAAATCTGCTCACCCAGGGGAGAGGTCAGGCTGGTGCGAATGGCGGCCAGGATCTGATTCGGAGGTATGACCGAAGTCGGAATCGACTCTTCCCCGGACAGCTCGGAGTACTGCCGTGATAAGGCATCCGCTCTGATGTTCTTGGAACCGGGTAGGTAGGAGACCACGTAATTAAAACGTGACAAGAACAGAGCCCATCTGGCCTGACGTGGTGTCAATCTCTTGGCCTCAGAAAGGTAGGTCAGATTCTTGTGGTCCGTCAGGATGAGAACCGGAACCACCGAGCCCTCGAGCAAGTGCCTCCATTCTTTAAGGGCCTGCACGATGGCCAATAACTCCCTGTCACCAATCTGATAGTTGCACTCCGCGGAAGACAGTTTCCGGGAGTAAAACCCACAGGGAAGCAGAGGACCCTCTGGTGTTCTACGCTGAGACAGAAGGGCGCCTACTCCCGTCTCAGACGCGTCCACCTCGAGGACAAAGGGCAACCCAGGGTTGGGATGCGACAGAATCGGAGCCGACACAAAGGCGGACTTTAGAGCCTCAAAAGCTCGGATGGCCTCGAGCGGCCAGACCTGGAAATTACTGCCCTTCCTGGTCAGATCCGTGAGAGGCTTGGCTAGCATGGAAAAGTCCCTGATGAACTTCCGATAATAATTGGCGAAGCCCAAAAAGCGCTGCAGGGCACAGAGACCACTGGGCTGGGGCCACTGTAAGACAGCCGAAACCTTCTCAGGATCCATGGAGAACCCCTCAGCGGAAATGATGTAACCTAAGAAGGTTACCTGGGATCGGTGAAATTCGCATTTCTCAAGCTTACCGAACAGCCTGTTCTCTCGTAACCGTTGCAACACTCGTCTGACATCCATAATGTGGGCCTCCATGGATTCAGAATATACCAAGATGTCATCCAAATAGACCACCACACACTGCTGCAACAGGTCACGGAAAACATCGTTGATGAATTCCTGGAAGACTGCGGGCGCATTGCACAACCCAAAGGGCATAACCAAGGATTCATAATGACCGGTCCTGGTGTTAAACGCGGTCTTCCACTCATCGCCCGCCTTGATCCTTACCAGGTTATATGCCGCCCTCAGGTCGAGTTTGGTAAAGACCGTGGCCCCTTTGAGGCGATCGAACAGCTCTGAAATCAAGGGTATCGGGTAAGCGTTCTTGATCGTGATGCGATTGAGACCCCTGTAATCGATGCAAGGCCTCAACTCACCGCCCTCCTTTTTCACAAAGAAAAATCCAGCCCCTGCCGGGGACGAGGATTTGCGAATGTGTCCGCGTGAAAGCGCCTCCCTCACGTACTCCTCCATGGCCTCATTCTCCGCTACCGACAGTGGATAGACTTTGCCACGAGGAGGAACGGCACTGGATTGTAACTCTATGGCACAATCGTATGGGCGGTGCGGAGGTAGGGCAACCGCGCGCACCTTATCGAATACATCCCGGTACTCTTCGTATTCAGGAGGCAACAGAGAGTCCGAGGAAGTACACAGCAACTTGACAGGCCCATGGATATAACTAACCCCACACTGCGGTGACCACGAGAGGATCTCGACCGATCTCCAATCGAAAGTCGGATTATGCTTCTGGAGCCAGGGGTACCCCAAGACCACCGAGTAGTGTGGAGACGAAATAACCTGGAGACAGACCGACTCTCTGTGAACGGCACCAATGGCTATCCCCACTGGAAGGGTCTCATGAGTCACGTGTGGCGGCAGAAGGGGTCTGCCGTCTATCGCCTCAAGAGCCAGTGGGGAACCTCGAGGCTGCAGAGGAATGGAATTGGCGGCAACGAACACTCTATCAATGAACAAACCACCAGCACCAGAGTCCACCAACGACTGGGTCGTCACCGAGCCCCCGACCCAGGAGAGGACAACCGTGATCAGTGGTTTGTCAACACGGGAAACCGGGGACGAGGAGACTCCACCCAAGATCTGCCCCCGACAGGACCTCAGGTGCGAGCGTTCTCCCGGACGGTTCGGACATGCCAACCGAAAATGCCCACCGAGACCACAGTACATGCATCGGCCCTCGCGTCTCCGGAGTGCCCTCTCCCCCTCGGACAGGCGAGCAAACCCCCGCTGCATGGGTTCACCCCCAGACAAGTCATCCCCAGGAGGCGTGGGAGGAGAGGGAGGCACGGGTGGGACAGCAAACGTAGGCGCCAATCTGTTAGGAGACCTCCGCAGGCTCTCCTTAAAGGAAGGTCTCTCCCTGAGTCTGGTGTCAATCAAAATCAGGAAAGAAATAAGAGACTCGAGCTCCACTGGTAGGTCCTTAGCTGCAACCTCATCCTTCAAGGCATCCGAGAGACCATGAGAGAAAGCAGCGACCAGAGCCTCATTATTCCAGCCCACCTCTGCTGCCAGGGTACGAAACTCAATGGCGTATTCAGCTACGGATCGTGAACCCTGTCTGATGGACATAAGGAGCTTCGCAGCAGAGGCAGCACGAGCCGGCACATCGAATACCTTCCGAAGAGAAGCAACAAAACCGGAAAACTCGGCAACCACCGGATTGTTGTTCTCCCATAAAGGGCTGGCCCAGGCCAAGGCCTTGTCCGAGAGCAGCGAGATCAAGAAGCCCACCTTTGATCTCTCAGTAGGAAAGGCATGTGGCAGCAACTCGAAATAAATGCCCACCTGGTTAAGGAAACCTCGGCACTGAGTTGGCTCTCCCCCAAAGCGCTGTGGAAGGGGGGCAGAACCGGTCATACCCCGAGACACCGCAGGCGCAGCAACAGGTGTCGGGGTAGACTCTGGCGCAACAACCGGGGCGGCAGTAGGAGCGGGCCCAGGAGCGACAACCGACCCATCAGCAACGGAAGCGAAATGAGCCGTGCGTTCAAGCAGGGTTTGCAACGCCACAGCGAACCAACCCAACAGGTGATCCTGCTGATCAAGTCTGGCAACCAGCGTAGGTAGCGAGGATGGCCCTGTACCGTCAGAATTCATGGCTTGGTCCTAATGTCATGGAACCATGAACCAGACGTACAACAGAGATGAGTGGAAATAAGAAGGCTTTATTGGAAATCAAGCCGTAGCAAAAGTCCAAACGGATGGCTAAACCGAAGCAGGGTCTTGCGTAGACAGAGGTCAGGAACCAGGAGGGTGGTCAGACGAAGCCAGGATCAGGAACCAACGGGGTAGTCAGACGAAGCCAGGATCAGGAACCAACGGGGTAGTCAGACGAAGCCAGGATCAGGAACCAACGGGGTAGTCAGACGAGGCCAGGATCAGGAACCAGAAGCAGCAGCAGTCTTAGAAGCATGTGAACACAGGAGGACCAAGCAAGGAACTGAAGCCACAGACCTTCTATATATATGAGCTAGGCATCAGCTCCTCCCAGTGGGAAGGAGAAGCCGCAGGGTGGGAGGCTACAAGAAACCCAGAAACCAAGATGGCCGCCAGCACATGTCAAACGAAGGTAAGACCATGACACCTTCCCCCCCAAATGTCATTCAAATGTTGATAATGTTTTTATAAAACTTCGGAACAGTAGGTTAGTTGGATGCACAGGGTGGCTGATACACCAAAAAGGGTGCTCTCAAACTTGCAGCGTCACCCCGCTGCTAAAAAGCAAAAGTATAAATAGGAATGATTGGGCACACCTAAGATACTTGGTAACCAATATTTATTGAAGTAGTTAAAATAATTGAAATAATCGGACAGTAATAAAAGACAGTGATAAAAAGACAGCAGTACGGATTTCGCAGCAATCCACACTGCTGCGAAATTCGTACTGCTGTCTTTTTATCACTGTCTTTTATTACTGTCGAATTATTTCAATTATTTTAACTACTTCAATAAATATTGGTTACCAAGTATCTTAGGTGTGCCCAATCATTCCTATTTATATTTTTTATAAAACTTGCTACTAATTTTGGTTCAGTCTGTTATATTGCGCACTGCCAGTTTAATGTTAATCCATGTAACAGGTAATGACAATCTGGTATCGGTGTTCCACTGGTTTCTCAGAAGTTCCAATGGCGCAATCTGATTTGTATGGCTAGTGAACTAATACACTTGCATAATAGTATATCGTACTTAGGGATTCATATGAAAGAGAGGACCAGTATAGGTGCATGTCTCTGATGGCGTCCCACCATACACTGATGTACTGGCCGCTATTACCTCTCCTGGAATCTTCACGGACTGTGTCTGTTGATGTATCACCACCGGCCCTGTATGTGACGGCATCCCACGTGGCTCTGTAGTAAAGTGCTCAGGTGCTGAGATGCAGACGCTCGCCGATGCAGGTGAATATGTTAGCTGCTGCTGTGTAATCGGTGGTGTGTGTGCGCGAGTCTGGGCATCCCACATGGTTCTATGCCGATATGTCGGGGTACCAGACAGAATACACAGGTCGGTGTATATGGATCCCTTGAATTCAGAGAAGCGCTTCCCAATCTAGCATCAGTAAAGGTTCATCCTGGTATGGGAGTGTGCGGGTACAGTCAAAAATTTCACCAGACGCATTTCGAAGTCTTACTCCATAATATATCATTGACATCCAGTTTACTTTTTCCGTAGAGGGTGTCCGCTGCGGACAGTTAAATTATCCACGCCACAACTCCTGTTTAAAGTGTACGCATCCCAAAAATATCTTTGACATACAGTGAACTTTTTCCGTAGACGGTGACTGCTGCGGACAGTGACATTAGCTGCGCCACATCTGCAGTGTAATGTGTGTGCTGAAAAAATTTATGTGTGACATACAGTGTACTTTTTCAATAGACTGTGTCCGCTGCTGACAGTGACATTACCAGTGCCACATCTCCAGTGTAACATGTACATTAACATCTGTCCGGTAACATCACAGGTGCCCTGACCAACGCAGTTAAAGGATTTAATAGGTTACTCATTCCAATAACAGTGCCTCTTAAGAGTCCTGTGTTGTTATTTATCGTCACTACCTCCCTGAGTCGGGAGTGGGTAATTGGCGTGCCTGCTGCCTTCATTGGATGTGGTAGCCGTTTCTCAGGCTCCCTCTCCGGAATCAAATCCTGATTCCCCGTTACCGCAGTCACCATGGTAGGCGCAGAAAGTGCCATCAAAAGTTGATAGGGTAGACATCCAAATGGATCGTCAACGTCACAGGGACGTGCGATCAGCCAGAAGTTATCTAGAGTCAACAAAGCGGCAGCAGGCCCTCGCCCATAATGTTTTTGATGGTCAGCTCACCTGCAGGCCCATGCATATAATGTTTTACAGGGTCAGCTCATCAGCAGGCCCCACCTAAAATGGTTTACAGGGTCAGGTCACCTGCAGGCCCTTGAATATAATGTTTTACAGGGTCAGCTCACCTGCAGACCCTCCCATATAATGTTTTAGAGGGTCAGCTCACCAGCAGGCCCTCACCTACAATATTTTACATGGTACAGGGTCAGCTCACCTGTAGGCCCACGCATATAATGTTTTACAGGGTCAGCTCACCAGCAAGCCCTCACCTACAATCTTTTACATGGTCAGCTCACCAGCAGGACCTCGAATATAATGTTTTATAAGGTCAGCTGACCTGCAGACCCTCGCATATAATGTTTTAGAGGGTCAGCTCACCAGCAGGCCCTCACCTACAATTTTTTACAGGGTCAGCTCACCAGCAGGCCCTCACCTACAAGTCCAGTCTCACTATCCAAGAGTCTGGTCAACACAATCCTCACCGCCAAGGGTCACGTAACTAGTTATCACAGAGGAGTCTCGTTCATTATCAGAATTAACCAGACAAATCGCTCTACCAATGAAGAACGGCTGTGCACCACCACCCGTGTCTGGGCCGGGTGAGGTTTCCCGTGTTGAGTCAAATTAAGCCACAGGCTTTACTCCTGGTGGCGCCCGTCCACCAAATCCTTTAAGTTTCAGCTTTGCAACCATACTCCCCTGGAACCCAAAGACTTTGGTTTCCCGGAAGCTGCTCAGCGGGTCATGGGAATAACGCAACCGGATTGCCGGTCGGCATCGTTTATGGTCAGAACTACGACGGTATCCGATCATCTTAAAAAACTCCGACTTTCATTTTTGATTAATTAAAACATTCTTGGCAAATGCTTTCGCTGTGGTTCATCTTGCGCCGGTCCAAGAATTTCACCTCTAGCAGCGCAATACAGATGCCCACGGCTGTCCCTCTTAATCATGGCCCCAGTTCCAAAAAACAACATTTTTGGCAGAACTTGAACTTTATATACAAATAAATATATAGGAAAGAATGCTTCCTAACAATTTTTCCTCTAAAATCGATTTTATCTTTGGCTTTGTGCGTATTATTGTCAGTCTGTAAAAGTGGCGTACTACTCAGACAACATCGTTCCCAGCAGCGACCTGGGAGTCCAAGATGCAATAAGACATCCCTTCCATGCTGTTCCCGAACCATTTGTTGTGGTGTTTCCATCAATTTCTGAACTTTTCCTATGAACCAGGCACCCTCCCCTCTTCAGAGCAAGGGGGTGCCTGGTTTAATGCTCAGGTTCTCCCACTGACTTCCATTGTGCTTGGGTGCTCTGTAGAGCACCTGAGAATCCCGATGTGTTCGGCCTGAGCCCCCGAGCACTATGGTGCTCGATCAACACTACATATTATCCCAATAAATGAGCATTCTGCTCATTCAGTGGGTGATTGGCAGAACCTTTACATCAGCAGCTAATCGCTAAATAGCGTTCCTACACCAATGTTCAGCCAGGGTAAAGGGGCCTTTAGGCCTAGTGACAAAGAGATTATCTGATTCTTCTGAATGCTTGCACCCTAGTTAAATAGATACTGAAATATATTCTTACTGTATGTCCAGGGGATGTAGTAATGCAGTAAATGCGACAGTCTGTTCTCCTCAGAGACAGACTTGGCACAAAAAGGTTCTCTTGATTTACATTATTGAAGGACTTGATTCAGGACAAAGGATGGCACGGTCCTAAGCACCATTCTTGCTGGTCTAATGGACATATATGGTTCCTATGCTAATAATGCCTTAATTGAATTTACCCTTTAAGATAATGTTATGCAAAACACAAATGCAACAGAGATCTTCATCCTGCAGATGTTCAGAAGGATAACACAAATATCTTGTTCAGTATAGGGGGAAGATTGCAAACAGGGAACTGCCTATGCTGAAAACAGCTAATAACAGGAGACCTAGACTGATAAAGCATATTACAAAGTTTCTTGTGGTCGCTTATACTATTGATTTATGCAAAGTTGTGAGAAATGTTAGTGGCCATTTAAATCTTGTAAGTTTTAAGATGTCATCTCTATGGATTGGACTTTTCCAGCACATCCCACAGATGCTCAGTTAGATTGAGATCTAGTGAATTTGAAGGTCATGTCAAAACCAAGAAGTAAAAAAAAGTAAACCTTCAGACCAAGCCACCTTCTTTAATTGCTTTATGGCCCAAGAGTGATGCTCATTCCCCCCATTGGAGGTGCCTTTGTCAGTAAACAAGAGTCAGCATGGGCACACCGAGCAGGTATGCAGCCCCAAGCACGTTACATATAGATCTATCTATCTATCTATCTATCTATCTATCTATCTATCAATCTATCTATCTATCTATTCTTATAAAATATTATAAAAGGAGATCTCTGCCCTGAAGAGATTACAATCAAATCACAGGGACATTTCCAGGCAGGGCAGTAATATTACTAAAATAAAATAATCTTTCATTATGATGATAAACTGTAACAGAAAATGTCATAGGTCAAAAGGTCCCGCCAAAGATATATGCGTCAGCTAAAGGAGCTGGATACAGATTTGTTAGAACAGGGATTTTATTAAATCTTGTTTTTACAGTTGAATATTTACATTCACATTTATGTTTGCTTTATTAGAAGTTTTTATACTATATTATATATTTTCTCACCCTATTTTATTTATTGGGCGTAATGAAATTTCTAAAATCGGTAAATAGGGCTTTATTCTTATTTTGCTTATGATGCTCTGTTACGGATTCTAGAAAAGCTTTCAAGTACTTTGGTGTAAAAAATATTCGAGTTTGCAGCAATATTTTAGCTGTAAATATACCAGACTTCTTGTATACAGAAAAGATTATCATAATCTGCCTACAGGTCTGTGGACAGTGCTGCCTATGTGAATGGATGCATGTGGGTATCTACAGGGAGTGCAGAATTATTAGGCAAATGAGTATTTTGACCACATCATCCTCTTTATGCATGTTGTCTTACTCCAAGCTGCATAGGCTCGAAAGCCTACTACCAATTAAGCATATTAGGTGATGTGCATCTCTGTAATGAGAAGGGGTGTGGTCTAATGACATCAACACCCTATATCAGGTGTGCATAATTATTAGGCAACTTCCTTTCCTTTGGCAAAATGGGTCAAAAGAAGGCCTTGACAGGCTCAGAAAAGTCAAAAATAGTGAGATATCTTGCAGAGGGATGCAGCACTCTTAAAATTGCAAAGCTTCTGAAGCGTGATCATCGAACAATCAAGCGTTTCATTCAAAATAGTCAACAGGGTCGCAAGAAGCGTGTGGAAAAACCAAGGCGCAAAATAACTGCCCATGAACTGAGAAAAGTCAAGCGTGCAGCTGCCAAGATGCCACTTGCCACCAGTTTGGCCATATTTCAGAGCTGCAACATCACTGGAGTGCCCAAAAGCACAAGGTGTGCAATACTCAGAGACATGGCCAAGGTAAGAAAGGCTGAAAGACGACCACCACTGAACAAGATACACAAGCTGAAACGTCAAGACTGGGCCAAGAAATATCTAAAGACTGATTTTTCTAAGGTTTTATGGACTGATGAAATGAGAGTGAGTCTTGATAAGCCAGATGGATGGGCCCGTGGCTGGATTGGTAAAGGGCAGAGAGCTCCAGTCCGACTCAGACGCCAGCAAGGTGGAGGTGGAGTACTGGTTTGGGCTGGTATCATCAAAGATGAGCTTGTGGGGTCTTTTCGGGTTGAGGATGGAGTCAAGCTCAACTCCCAGTCCTACTGCCAGTTTCTGAAAGACACCTTCTTCAAGCAGTGGTACAGGAAGAAGTCTGCATCCTTCAAGAAAAACATGATTTTCATGCAGGACAATGCTCCATCACACGCGTCCAAGTACTCCACAGCGTGGCTGGCAAGAAAGGGTATAAAAGAAGAAAATCTAATGACATGGCCTCCTTGTTCACCTGATCTGAACCCCATTGAGAACCTGTGGTCCATCATCAAATTTGAGATTTACAAGGAGGGAAAACAGTACACCTCTTGTTGCTTCTGCACGCAATGTTGATGGTGAACAGATCAAAACACTGACAGAATCCATGGATGGCAGGCTTTTGAGTGTCCTTGCAAAGAAAGGTGGCTATATTGGTCACTGATTTGTTTTTGTTTTGTTTTTGAATGTCAGAAATATATATTTGTGAATGTTGAGATGTTATATTGGTTTCACTGGTAAAAATAAATAATTGAAATGGGTATATATTTGTTTTTTGTTAAGTTGCCTAATAATTATGCACAGTAATAGTCACCTGCACACACAGATATCCCCCTAAAATAGCTAAAACTAAAAACAAACTAAAAACTACTTCCAAAAATATTCAGCTTTGATATTAATGAGTTTTTTGGGTTCATTGAGAACATGGTTGTTGTTCAATAATAAAATTAATCCTCAAAAATACAACTTGCCTAATAATTCTGCACTCCCTGTATAGGACTGCCCGAGATAGTCAAGCACTTGTATTTGGCTATCTCTGGCAGCCCCATAGAACTGAATGGAATGTCAGCGCATATGCGTGTCCGCTGCTCCATTCAAACGTGGAGAGCAGGAACCCCTGTTCTCGGACCACGCCAATCAGACACATCCCCTATTCTCAGGATCAATTTTTTTTTTCAAGACTGTAACTGTGTTGTCATGTAATACATACAGGGGCCAGACCGTGTCACATAATACATACAGGGGCCAGACTGTGTCATGTAATACATACAGGGGCCAGACAGTGTCATGTAATAAATACAGGGGCCAGACCGTGTCATGTAATACATACAGGGGCCAGACCGTGTCATGTAATACATACAGGGGCCAGACCATGTCACATAATACATACAGGGGCTAGACCGTTTCACTTAATACATACAGGGGCCAGACCGTTTCACTTAATACATACAGGGACTAGACCATTTCACTTAATACATACAGGGGCCAGACCATGTCACGTAATACATACAGGGGCTAGACCGTTTCACTTAATACATACAGGGGCCAGATCATGTCACATAATACATACAGGGGCCAGACCATGTCATTAAATACAAACAGGGGCCAGACCATGTCACATAATACATACAGGGGCCAGACCGTGTCACATAATACATACAGGGGCTAGACCGTGTCATGTAATACAAACAGGGGCTAGACCGTGTCACATAATACATACAGGGGCCAGACCGTGTCATGTAATACATACAGGGGCCAGACCGTGTCATGTAATACATACAGGGGCCAGACCATGTCACATAATACATACAGGGGCCAGACCGTGTCATGTAATACATACAGGGGCCAGACCATGTCACATAATACATACAGGGGCTAGACCGTTTCACTTAATACATACAGGGTCCAGACCGTTTCACTTAATACATACAGGGACTAGACTGTTTCACTTAATACATACAGGGGCCAGACCATGTCACGTAATACATACAGGGGCTAGACCGTTTCACTTAATACATACAGGGGCCAGACCATGTCACATAATACATACAGGGGCCAGACCATGTCATTAAATACAAACAGGGGCCAGACCATGTCACATAATACATACAGGGGCCAGACCGTGTCACATAATACATACAGGGGCCAGACCGTGTCACATAATACATACAGGGGCTAGACCGTGTCATGTAATACAAACAGGGGCTAGACCGTGTCACATAATACATAGGGGCCAGACCGTGTCGTGTAATACATACAGGGCCTAGACCTTGTCGCATCAACTGAATTTAAATAAACCAAGTTCTGCTGGCGTGGGTCTGGCAGAACAAAGGGAAGGTAAGTGTCACCGAGCCGAGGTTCCTGGCCTCTGTGAAATTAGAACCGGTAATTTTCTGTGTCAGCGGCAGCTAGTGCTCGCTGACACTGTGTTACTTAGTGTGGCTTTAATGCCAATCCGGGCCGGTTCTTATTGGGAGCATCCAAAGAGCAGGGTGGGTGGCTGTTCCCCACGTCCAGGCCAGGTGGATGCCCTATCACCAGCCTCCCATGGTTGCCCTATCACCAGCCTCCCATGGTTATGCAGGTGTTCACCCTCACGGGCTTGAACAAATGGGGGGGGGGGGGTGAGTGAGACAGTGACAGGTTTCACGCAGGGTAGAAGCAAGGAAGGGATGGATAGTTCAGTCCACACCCCTATTCCACCACAGGTGAGACCAGCTGGAAGTAATCAGGCTGGCATAAAGCACCTTCCAGGGTGTCAGAAAGAGGGGAGTGTGTTACCTGTGGACAGAGGCATGAAGGCTCTGTCAGTGTGGTCCAAGCCAGGAGGGCTGAGAGACCACGATTCCCCAAGAGACACTGGACTGGAGGCAGTGGGCGTACTGTGCTCTATACAGCCAGGAGGCTGTGGAACATTGTCTCAGAAAGCCACATGTGTTCACAGGGTGTGAATAGGGACTTAGGTGAGTCAGGGATCTGTTTGTTTAGTTAGAGCCCAACCGGGCGAGTGTATATTATTTTGTATTATTGTTTATGTTTATGCGGATGTGCCGCAATAAAGCACCGTGTTTGGATCTTAGACTTGGTGTCCTGAAGATATCTGTGAGAATGGCCCCCAGAAGAGAGCTGATCCCCCTACAACACATACGGTGTTATGGGAAATAAATAGTGGCTTATTGGGGCCAAAAATGCAAAAATTATGCTTTCATAAGGGAAAATGCCTGTACCCTTTTATATACACACATGTTAATGTCAGGAGAAATAGTTGCTTGTTCTGTGCAAGCATCCAAACATTTTGTGTTAATGGGGACAGAATGCCTGCCCATATTTATACATGCACATGTGTTAATTGTCAGAACAAAGAGTAGCTTGTTCTGAATGAGCCTGGAAAAAGACTTCCTTTTAATTGGGAGCAGCAGCAGTACAGTGTGGAATAATCTTGATCTATGAGGTGGAGGTCCATATGGAGTAGGAGGTTGAGGAGGCAGTGGACGTAGCAGTGTAGGTGCAAGCGGCGGTGGAGGAGGAGGAGGTAGCCAACACTGGTTTTTGATTTAATTATTTTTTTTTGTTTAAATTAAGGTACACCCCAAAAGAGTGGTAAATATCAAAAATACAACAATGAGCCATTGAGTATAACAATGGCTGGGTAAGGCCGGTATACATGTATATTCTGCACAAGGTACAGACAAGTCCTGTGGGATCCATGCCTGGTTCATTTTAATGAATGTGAGCTTGTCAACATTGGCTGTAGACAGGTGGCTGTGCTTGTCTGTGATAACGCCCTCTGCCGTGCTAAACACAAGTTCAGACAAGTTCAGGTGGGAATGCCACCAGCAGCGTGTCTACCAGCGTGTGCTTGTACTCGCGCATCTTACGCTCATGCTCCAATGATGGAATTAAGGACGGTACGTTGTCCTTATAATGGGGATTCAGCAGCGTGGCCACCCAGTAATCAGCTAAGTTAGAATGTGGCCAACTCGGCGGTCGTTGCAGAGACATTGCAGCATGAAATCACTCATGTGTGCCAGGCTGCCGAGAGGCAACGACAAGCTGTCCTCTGTGGGAGGTGAATCCTCTGTGTCCTCTGTATCCCCCAGCCATGCACCAGTGATGGCCATGAGCTGGTTTGGGTGCCATCCTGCTGTGAACACGGTTCCTCCTCCTCCATCTCCTCCTCCTCATCCTCCACCTCATCATCCTCCAGAACTGTGCCCTGGCTGGACAATTGTGTAAGTGGCGTTTGTGGGTGCAGAAACCCACCCTCGGAGACACTTGTGAATGACTGGCCTGAAACCCTTGGAAATGATCCCTCTTCCTTCTCCTCCTGTGCCACATCCTCTTCCATCATCGCCCGAAGCGTTTTTTCAAGGAGGAATAGAAGTGGGATAGTAATGCTGAGATCGGCACACAGGTCTTGCATGGAGGCCCAGTCATTGGTGGTGAAGTGGTGCTGTTCCGTAGAGCGGCTAACCCGTGCGTGCTGCTGCGTGCTGCTGTTCGCACAGTCTGGCCAGCATGTGCAAGGTGGAGTTCCACCTTGTGGGCACGTTGCATATGAGGCGGTGAGCGGGAAGGCTGAAATTGCGCTGCAGCACTGACAGACGAGCAGCAACAGGATGAGAACGCCGAAAGCGCGCACAGACGGCCCGCACTTTCTGCAGCAGCTCTAACATATCAGGGAAATTTTTAAGGAACCTCTGCACCACCAAATGCAGCACATGTGCCAGGCAAGGGATGTGTGCCAAACCGGCTAGGCCCCTAGCTGCTACAAGATTTCACCCATTATCGCACACCACCAGGCTGGGCTTGAGGCTCACTGGCACCAACCACTCTTTGGTCTGTTGTTTCATGCCCATCCACAGCTCCTGCGCAGTGTCAGATTTGTTCCCCAAACAGATACATTTTAAAACTGCCTGCTGTTGTTTACCCATGGCTGTGCTGAAGTTGGTGGTGAAGGTGTTACGCTGACGGGATGAAGAGGCGGTAGAGGATGAGGACGCGGAGTAGGAGGAGGAAGTAACAGGAGGCAAAGAGAAGCGCCCTGCAATCCTCAGTGGTGGAAGGACATGCGCCAAACTGCTATCCGCCTCAGGCCCAGCCGCCACTGCATATACCCAGTGTGCTGTTAGGGAGATATAATGTCCCTGACCGTGCTTACTGGTGCACGTATCCGTTAGGTGGACCTTGCCACAGATGGCGTTGAGCAGTGCACACCTGATTTTTTCCCCCACTTGGTTGTGCAGGGAAGGGATGGGTCGCCTGGAAAAGTAGTGGTGGCTGGGCACGAGGTATAAGGCATAGGGCTTTTAAAGCTCTCAGTCTCCACCAGACAGAGTGACAGCATTTCAAAGGTCAGTAATTTTGAAATGCTGGATTTCAGGGCCAGCCGCATTAGGCCCGACCAAATAATGCTTTAGGTTCTGTCGCCTACTCGCACCTGAGGAAGGTGTTTCACTTGTGCGTGTAGCTGGCACAGATCGACCACGTCCTCTCCCTGCAACAGGAACTCCACCAGCAGCACCACAACTGGGGCCACGTCCCTTATTTGACGCTCTCCTCATTCTTTTCGTTCACCCACCAAACTAACAGATGGTTTATGTCAGGCAACAATGTAACCACCAATAGTCAATAATTAAGTTATCTGAGAGTAAGGCAGTGCCGGTGTCATAAAGAGAAAATATCTCTCGAGCCGAATTTCTATACAATTTCTTCACGGTCACAAAATTTTTTAATTTGTCAACCAACAATGTAACTGCAGTATTGACTGGTTGTATTTGACTGTGACAAATGCAGCAAAGGCCCTAGATGTAGGGTATCGCAAAAAATGTGTGTTTTTTTAAACCCAGAATATAATTGCAGTATTTAAAGCATGTATTTCACTGTGACAAATGCAGCAAAAGCCCCAGATGAAGGGTCTTGCAAAAATGGGTGTTTATTTTAACCCAGAATATAATTGCAGTATTAAAAGCTTGTATTTCACTGTGACAAATGCAGCAAAGGCCCCAGATGTAGGGTCTTGCAAAGAATTGGTGTTTTTTTTAACACAGAATATAACAGCAGTATCTAATGCTTGTATTGGGCTGTCAGAAATGCAGCAAAGGCTGCACATTTATTATCTTGCCCAAAATGGGTGTTTTTTTAATACCAGAATATAACGGCAGTATGTAACGCTTGTATTTGACTGTGACAATTTCCAAATGCAGCAAAGGCCCCAGATGTATTATTTTGCAAAAAAATTGTGTTTTTTTTAAACCCTGAATATAACTGCATTATTTAAACCTTGTATTTGACTGTCACAAATGCACATATGCTGTACTGGTGCACTGAACTTTCAAAAAATGGCCGCCAACGCCTACCTAACTAACAGACGGATAAAAGTTATTTTTCTGTGTCACTGGGCTCAGGGCAGGGTAAAAAAATGGTGCAGTGCACACACATAACAAAATTGCTGTAGATCGCAGAGTTAACAAGCACTTTTGATAACACATTCTTTCCTATTCTCTCCCTCACAGCAGCAGCATCCTATCCCTACACTAGTAAGATCAGAGTGACGTGCAGCACTATGTGACTCTAGCTTATATAGAGGCTTGGTCACATGCTGCACTGGCCAATCACAGCCATTCCATTAGTAGGCATGGCTGTGATGGCTTCTAAGGGCACACGAGTTAAACGCTTGTCGATTGGCTGCTCTACAGCCTTTGAAAACGCGGCATTAACTTGCCGAACACCGAACTTGAACCCAAACTTTTACTGAAAAGTTTGGGTCCGGGGTCCAAAAATCATAAAGTTTGGTGATGTTACTGCTGCTACTACTGATGTTCTGACTCTTAGATGACACGGCCTGAGTCTTTCGTTTTCCGCTCTTTCGTTTTCTAGACATTTTATTATGAGGCCTACCATATAAATAAAAAGTTACAAGTTTCCTATGGACAGATGAGACCAAGATCAACTTGTACCAGAGTGATGGGAAGAGAAGAGTATGGAGAAGGAAAGGAACTGCTCATGATCCTAAGCATACCACCTCATCAGTGAAGCATGGTGGTGGTAGTGTCATGGCGTGTGCATGTATGGCTGCCAATGGAACTGGTTCTCTTGTATTTATTGATGATGTGACTGCTGACAAAAGCAGCAGGATAATTTCTAAAGTGTTTCGGGCAATATTATCTGCTCATATTCACCCAAATGCTTCAGAACTCATTGGACAGCACTTCACAGTGCAGATGGACAATGACCCAAAGCATACTAAAAAAGCAACCAAAGATTTTTTTTAAGGGAAAGAAGTGGAATGTTATGCAATGGCCAAGTCAATCACCTGACCTGAATCCGATTGAGCATGCATTTCACTTGCTGAAGACAAAACTGAAGGGAAAATGCCCCAAGAACAAGCAGGAACTGAAGACAGTTGCAGTAGAGGCCTGGCATAACATCACCAGGGATGAAACCCAGCGTCTGGTGATGTCTATGCGTTCCAGACTTCAGGCTGTAATTGACTGCAAAGTATTTGCAACCAAGTATTAAAAAGTAAAAGTTTGATTTATGATTATTAATCTTTCCAATTACTTTTGGTCTCTTAACAAGTGGGAGGCACATATGCAATCTGTTATAATTCCTACACCGTTTACCTGATTTGGATGTAAATACTCTCAAATTAAAGATGACAGTCTGCAATTAAAGCACATCTTGTTCGTTTAATTTCAAATTCATTGTGGTGGTGTATAGAGCCAAAAATGTTAGAATTGTGTCGATGTCCCAATATTTATGGACCTGACTGTATAATGCACTCATGCACAATTACAAATTATACAGTTAAACTGTTTTTTAGAAGAAAAAAATGTGCAACTGCTCAGTGTTTGAAGCAGAATTAATGCAATTGGAATGCTGGCAATCGTTGCTGACTATACTCCAAATATAGGCGTATTTCTGGATAATAAATGATCACCTTGGTTTAAAAAAAAAATTATGGGGGAGATTTATCAAAACTGATGTAAAGGAAAACTGGCTTAGTTAGCAATAGCAACCAATTAGATTCCACCTTTTCAAATCTCCCCCAATGAGTTTTATGTTTTTGCAAGGGGTTTTGTAATGGCGAAATAGCTGCCAGCAGCTGTAGTAAACATACAACTGGGTGTCCAGTCCCTCACTCCCTCAAAGCTTTTACTAAAGCTTAACCCTGATCAAATTCTCTAATAATATGCCCTATTAAATCTTCCTATTTGTTCCCCCTATACTCTGCTTATATTATCTGTATCACACTACATTAGCAGCCAGGGGCGGATTAAGTGCATGTGAGGCCCGGGGCTGTCTACCCCACATGGGCCCCTCCCTCCATTTTAGTTTAAAAAAATTCTATATGAAGAGGCTGCGGTGCTTCGTGAGCGCCAAAGTCTCTTCCTAGGCCCTATGACATCATATTCATCGTTTATGTGGTCTAGGTGCAGCTTAATCCCATCTGAGTGATTGGGGCTGAGCTGCAATACCCGGCACAGGGCTATCAAATGGACAGCGTTGTGCTTAAGGTAAGGAGCAAAGAGGCTGCGGCGCTCACTGGAACATTGGGGTCTCCTCAAACAGTCGATTGTCGGGGGTGCCAGGAGTCAGACCCCCACCATCTCCTAACTCTCTGTGTATAGATGTTATAGATGTTACCTGCAGTCATATGTAACACCCCACACAATACAGTGATTTATTGTGTTATGTGGGGTGATACATAGACCTGCAGGGACCATCTACTACATTATCTGCACACAAAAAGTTAGCACTGTTATCTGGGTTTTTACATAGGACTGCAGGTGATATCTACAAATTAAAATCTTAGGCCGCTCTACATATAGGAGAATATAGCACCACATACCTCTTACTTCCAGTGACATCTCCTGTCATGTAGATCTTCTCTTTCCTCTTCTCCTCTGTTTGACCCAGACCACCATGATAAATTCTTTCAGCCGCATCTCATCTCTGCAGAGTTTGTTACACAGACATGTTAGATTTCTCATAATTGGGGTAATTTATCAAACTGGTGTAAAGTAGAACTGGCTTAGTTGCCCACAGCAACCAATCAGATTCCACCTTTGATTTTCAAAAGAAGCTGTCAAAAATGGAAGGTGGAATCTGATTGGTTGCTATGGGCCACTTAACCAGTTCTACTGGTCCCTGTCTACAGCAATTATAATGTCTCTAGAGTGCCCCCAGTAATAATAACACCCTATATTGTGCTCCAGGTAATAATGCCTGTATAGTGTCACCAAAAATAATGTCCCCTAATAGAAATGCCCCCACACTGCACCCATGTAGTAATTTCCCCCATACTGCCCCATGAAGTAATTTGCCCCATACTGCACTCTCATGAAATAATTTGCCCCCACACTGCACTCCCATGAAATAATTTGCCCCCACACTAGCACCCATAAAGTAATTTGCCCCCACACTGCACCCCCATGAAGTAATTTGCCCCCACACTGACCCCATGAAGTAATTTGCCCCCACACTGAACCCCCTGAAGTATTTTTCCCCCACACTGCACCCCTGAAGTAATTTGGCCCCACACTGCCCACCATAAAGAATTTGCCCCCACACTGCATCCCTGAAGTGATTTGCCCCCACACTGCACCCCATGAAGTAATTTTCCCCAAGTAATAATCTTCCCCACATGAAATGATATGCGCATTCTTCATTGTCCTGCATCTCTCCCGTCACAGGCGCGTGATGACGTCATCACGCACTCCTGCGCCGGGATCTCACTACTGCATAGGCCTCAGGCCTACTAGGCCTGAAGTCTATGGTGGTGATCGGCAGCAAGGCAGGGAACTATTCGCTCCCGTGCCCCGCCGCAGTAAGTGGGCGTTCGGGTCGGTGTTGGGCCCCCCAGGGATGTTAGCAGCTTGTGTCTGTAATTGCATTTTGTCAGACACACTACCACATAACACCCTTTCAGGTCACTTGCTGAAGACAGAATTATGATTCTTCTGTCTCAGAATAAGGACCTGCCTGCCACTGTCCCCCCTACTTCCTCCCAGTGTCATGTGATCATCCATCTTCTTCCTCCTACCTCACAGTAAAATGATGCCTAGAGTCATTTTTGCGTATTTCATCCTAAGCAAATGGCTAATTTTCTCATCTCTACTTTAAACCCATTTTTATGTGTACAGTACCATAAGAAAAAAAAAATCATAAAATGTGTTATAATATCCCCAAAAAGCATTAATAAATGTCATTATTATACCTAGGACAATGCAACAGCAGGGTGCTTATTGCTCCAGAATAGGTAGGCACATGGCCATGTTGCATAAGATTGACTCGTTCCTGCCATTGTACATTCCATAGAGAATACAGAACGTGTCACTCATCTTGAAGGATGAAAACCAATCATATGAAATAACAGGGTAGCTGCCATAATCCAGGCTTTTGTATATTGACATTTTCTTTTTCTTCCAGCTGCTCAAGTAACTCTGGATTTTAGGAGTACAAAACAATTATGTATGTCTTCTTTATTTCTCTTACTCAAAACCGAATGCTGTGATTCAAATTGAATACTCAGAGACTGTCTGCTGGAGATTATTAATCTTCACTCATTACAGGATCTCACTTGTGAATTTTCCCCATGAGCAAATTTCAATTTTTAGTCTTCCTGGCAATTTCTTTTGTTCTTTACCTGACTTGCACATGCTCTTGGTTACATAATTCTGCATGTAATGATAAAAAAAAAAAGATACTTCATCCTTCTACTAATTTGCCGGCTGACTTCATGGAGCATTTCAGAAACATATCCAAGTCATCCACAAAAATGACTTTAATGACAACTTCACTATTTAATTATTTAGTTCCTTTTCCTTTTCTTTTACCCCCATGTCTTTTTTTTTATTCCTTTTCTTTTATCCCCATTATAGTTTTAATATTCTTGTTTGTGCACCAGACACTTGATCCAGACATAAACTCATCATAAAATACTGTACTATAACACGGACATTGCATGCTCAGGAATGCTGGAACGCAGAACTGGCCTAGGCTACTGGCACCTTAAAAAAGTCCCAAATAAATAGGTGCATAGACGCATAGTTTCATAGTCCTCAATAATTTCCTATGGGGATAAAGATGTAAGTGACAACTATCAGAAGGCCCAGCTGCTAGATGACAGAGGTTTTACTACAATTTAAGTTGCCATGTAGTTGCCTTACTGACTTAGTTTGTAGAGCTCTAGACCTTTGAAGCTAAGGGCTGCAGACTAGCTGTCCTGATAAGAGGGGGCTCATTGTCAGGAACCTAACTAGATAACCCTGAAAGGTCCCTATGGATTATATGGAATGATATCTTGTGTTCACTGGTTAACTGCTGACAAGTGGAGTGGACAGGCTGAATATTAGCACTAACCGGGGTCAGAAACAAAGCGCTCAAATGTCAAAGCCAAAACAGTATACAATTGCAATATCAGAAATAAGGTAAGAGAATGAAAAAAGGTAAGAGAATGGTCACTAAACAGTCCAAGGTCAAACAGTAGCAAGCAAGAAGAAGGCAAAGACAAGTAGGGTAAACAAGCTGGGTCAGAAACACATGAATATTTAGTGCAAGCAAAGAGAACTAAAGGGCCCTTTACACGGACCGAGAATTGCACAGAAAATTGCTAACGAGCGAGTAATCCGATCATTTGTGCGCATGCAAAAGTGATTGTTTACCGCCTGCAGATCGTGCAGTGTAAGGCTGAGTTCATATCACCATTTAGCCTTCTGTTCTTCTGATATGTCAGCAGAAGAGAAAAAAACAGGATCCTGGGGAAAAAAACAGTTCCTGTGGCTTCAGTTATACATAGAATTAGAGATGGCCTTGCGGTTCGCCCAGTGGTCGTTTTGCGGCGAACTCTGCTTGTTCGAAGTTTGCTAAACGGGCGAACATATGGCGATGTCCACCTGCGCCATATTATTTTACATTGTGAAGAACTTTGACCCATGACACATCCATCAGATGGTACAGGACAGCCAACTGAGACATTTCAGCACATGGTCATACCCCCTACCCTATAAATAAACCTAATCTGGCCGCCATTTTACATTCAGTCTTTTGTCAGTGTAGGGAGAGGTTGCTGTGTGGAGCAGGGACAGACTGTTAGGGACACCAAACGCTAGCTAATAGGGACACAAAAGTCCTTTTAAGGACTGGTATAGGTGTGCTATTGATAGGTGGGACTTACTGAGGGGTGTAATATACTTATAATATACTTTCTAACATAGAAAGTATATTATAGTGCATTTGTATTGTGCAGCAGTTGTGTGCGTTTCTGCTGCGATACTGCAGCTACACAGAGTGACAAACGCTATTGGAACAAATAATTTCTACTGGTGTGCTTTACCAGTTGCCCCCCAAAAAAACTGATTGAAGCAGCGGTGTTATATACCAATAATATACTTTCTATATAGTGCATTTGGGTAGTGCAGCATTTGTTTGCAGTTTTGCTGCGTTACCACAGCTACAGATAGTTACAAATGCCATTGGAACAAATAATTTCTACTGGTGTGATATACCAGTTGCCCCCAAAAAAGTGATTGAAGCAGGGGTGTTATATACCAATTATATACTTTCTATATAGTGCATTTTGGTAGTGCAGCATTTGTTTACAGTTTTGCTGCTGTAAAATTGATATCCAATGACCGTGTAATCTACCTCCAGTTATGTACTTGTTCTTTTCTGTATGATGAATGCCTAATAGTTGGGGCCTTCAACACCAGTGACGACCGCGTGTTATCGAATTTCAACTATTATTATTAAGGTTTTTTTCCGAGAGGGGGGATTTCGTTAGCCATGTTTTTAATCCAATTTAATATTTTTAGTTCTTTTAAACATACTGTATGTATTTGACCTGTATTTGTACTGGCCTGCAGTAAAATTGATATCCATTGACCATGTAATATATCTCCGGCCACATAATCAGTTGATCTTTTCTGTCCGGTATATGCCTAATGTTTGGGGCCTTTAGTCCAGTGGCCTACAGTAAAGTTTTTATCCATTGACTGCATAATGTACCTCGAGCCACATAATCAGAATTTCTAGGCTCCAACAGGGCACATTTAACAGAATTTCCCTTTAAGACGCATAAAAATGTCCACTGATGGAATTTTTGTCATTGACCCCCCTCTAATATGTTACTGTCCATGTTGTGGGACTATTGGTACACTTCTACTAAGTATTTGGTGGCTGCAAATATTAGCTGAAGGTTTTTCAGGTCCGCTTGTTCGCCTGCCGTTAAAGTGAATGGGGCCCACCACAAACTTGCAGTTCGCGAATATTTGATCGCGTTCGCCCATCATTACATAGAAGTGTATAGGATCATTTTTTACAGAAATCTGTAAAAAAACATATTCTGTTGCCTCATTTGTCATCCATTTGAGCCACTTACATCTGAGATCCGTTTTTTTTAGATGGTAAAAAAGTACTGTATGCAGGACTTTTTTTTTCATCTAAAAAAAACGTATCTCAGACGGAAATGCAACAGTATACTTTTTTTCTCTCTCTTTTTCTGATGGATCAAAAGAATGGAAAGCTAAATGGTGATGTGAACCCAGCCAAAGCACGATCTACTGCCGACAAGCAATCAGTCCTTATGGGGATCAGCGATGGCATTAGAGATCGCTTCTCCCCCTACTCTGGAGGAGATTGCTGCATGTATTTATCACATAAAAGTATTGGAGTAGCACATGTTTTGCTATACACATGTTTATTCCCTTTGTGTGTATTGGAACAAAACATAAAAAGGGAGGAAAAAAAGCAAATTGGACATAATGTCACACCAAACTCCAAAAATAGGCTGGACAAAATTATTGGCACCCTTTCAAAATTGTGGATAAATACGATTGTTTCAAGCATGCAATGCTCCTTTAAACTCACCTGGGGCATGCAACTGGTGTGGGCAATATAAAAATCACACATGAAAGCAGATAAAAAGGCAATACATTCACTTAGTCTTTGCATTGTGTGTCTGTGTGCGCCACACTAAGCATGGACAACAGAAAGAGGAGAAGAGAACTCTCTGAGGACTTGAGAACCAAAATTGTGGAAAAATTTCAATAATCTCAAGGATACAAGTCCATCTCCAGATACTTGCCTAGATTTGCCTTTGTCCACTGTGCGCAACATTATCAAGAAGTTTGCAACCCATGGCACTGCAGCTAATCTCCCTGGGCATGGATGGAAGAGAAAAATTGATGAAAGGTGTCAACACAGGATAGTCCGGATGGTGGATAAGCAGCCCCAAACAAGTTCCAAAGATATTCAAGATGTTCTGCAGGCTTAGGGAGCATCAGTGTCAGCGCGAACTATCTGTCGACATTTAAATTAAATAAAACGCTATGGCAGGAGACCCAGGAGGACCCCACTGCTGACACAGAGACATAAAAAAGCAAGACTACATTTTGCAAAAATGAACTTGAGTAAGCCAAAATCCTTCTGGGAAAATGTCTTGTGGACAGATGAGACCAAGATGGAGATTTTTGGTAAAGCACATAATTCTACTGTTTATCGGAAACGGAATGAGGTCTACAAAGAAAATAACACAGTACCTACAGTGAAATATGGTGGAGGTTCATTGATGTTTCCGGGTTGTTTTGCTGCCTCTGGCACTGGGTGCCTTAATTGTGTGCAAAGCATCATGAAATCTGAGGACTACCAACGGATTTTGGGTCGCACTGTAGAGCCCAGTGTCAGAAAGCTGGGTTTGCGTAAGAGATCTTGGGTAGGGATGAGCGAACTCGAACTGTATAGTTCGGGTTCGTACCGAATTTTGGGGTGTCCGTGACACGGACCCGAACCCGGACATTTTCGTAAAAGTCCGGGTTCGGGTTCGGTGTTCGTCGCTTTCTTCGCGCTTTTGTGACGCTTTCTTGGCGCTTTTTGAAAGGCTGCAAAGCAGCCAATCAACAAGCGTCATACTACTTGCCCCAAGAGGCCATCACAGCCATGCCTACTATTGGCATGGCTGTGATTGGCCAGAGCACCATGTGACCCAGCCTCTATTTAAGCTGGAGTCACATAGCGCCGCCCGTCACTCTGCTCTGATTAGCGTAGGGAGAGGTTGCGGCTGCGACAGTAGGGCGAGATTAGGCAGATTAACTCCTCCAAAGGACTTGATTAACTGATCGATCTGCAGCTGTGGATCATTGAGCTGCTGATCCTCAATTGCTCACTGTTTTTAGGCTGCACAGACCGTTTGTCAGTCACATTTTTCTGGGGTGATCGGCGGCCATTTTGTGTCTTGTGGTGCGCCAGCACAAGCTGCGACCAAGTGCATTTAACCCTCAATGGTGTGGTTGTTTTTTGGCTAAAGCCTACATCAGGGTGAAGCTGTCACACCAAGTGCATTTAACCAGCAATAGTCTGTTCATTTTTTGGCCATATACAAAATCAGGGGCAAGCTGCGCCTGTCACCAAGTGCATTTAACCCTCAATGGTGTGGTTGTTTTTTGGCTAAAGCCTACATCAGGGTGAAGCTGTCACACCAAGTGCATTTAACCAGCAATAGTCTGTTCATTTTTTGGCCATATACTAAATCAGGGGCAAGCTGCGCCTGTCACCAAGTGCATTTAACCCTCAATGGTGTGGTTGTTTTTTGGCTAAAGCCTACATCAGGGTGAAGCTGTCACACCAAGTGCATTTAACCAGCAATAGTCTGTTTATTTTTTGGCCATATCCCAGTCTAATTCTGTCACTAAATCCATACCGGTCACCCAGCGCCTAAATACTAGGCCTCAAATTTATATCCAGCTAAATCTGTCCCTAGTGCTGTAGCTGGGCGAGTTATTTAGTGTCCGTTCAAGCACATTTCTTGTTCTGGGTTGAAATACAATTCCCAATTTAGCAATTTCATAATTTAGTGGTTTCTGCTATATCAGAGCTATTTGAAATCTATCCCTAAAAGGGTATATAATATTCAAGGTGCACATTGGGTCATTCAGAATAACTTCACACACACCCGCTACTGTGTATTTCCAAGTCTAATTCTGGCACTAAACCCATACCTGTCACCCAGCGCCTAAATACTAGGCCTCAAATTTATATCCCGCTAAATCTGTCCTTAGTGCTGTAGCTGGGCGAGTTATTTAGTGTCCGTTCAAGCACATTTCTTGTTCTGGGTTGAAATACAATTCCCAATTTAGCAATTTCATAATTTAGTGGTTTCTGCTATATCAGAGCTATTTGAAATCTATCCCTAAAAGGGTATATAATATTCAAGGTGCACATTGGGTCATTCAGAATAACTTCACACACACCCGCTACTGTGTATTTCCAAGTCTAATTCTGGCACTAAACCCATACCTGTCACCCAGCGCCTAAATACTAGGCCTCAAATTTATATCCCGCTAAATCTGTCCTTAGTGCTGTAGCTGGGCGAGTTATTTAGTGTCCGTTCAAGCACATTTCTTGTTCTGGGTTGAAATACAATTCCCAATTTAGCAATTTCATAATTTAGTGGTTTCTGCTATATCAGAGCTATTTGAAATCTATCCCTAAAAGGGTATATAATATTCAAGGTGCACATTGGGTCATTCAGAATAACTTCACACACACCCGCTACTGTGTATTTCCAAGTCTAATTCTGGCACTAAACCCATACCTGTCACCCAGCGCCTAAATACTAGGCCTCAAATTTATATCCCGCTAAATCTGTCCTTAGTGCTGTAGCTGGGCGAGTTATTTAGTGTCCGTTCAAGCACATTTCTTGTTCTGGGTTGAAATACAATTCCCAATTTAGCAATTTCATAATTTAGTGGTTTCTGCTATATCAGAGCTATTTGAAATCTATCCCTAAAAGGGTATATAATATTCAAGGTGCACATTGGGTCATTCAGAATAACTTCACACACACCCGCTACTGTGTATTTCCAAGTCTAATTCTGGCACTAAACCCATACCTGTCACCCAGCGCCTAAATACTAGGCCTCAAATTTATATCCCGCTAAATCTGTCCTTAGTGCTGTAGCTGGGCGAGTTATTTAGTGTCCGTTCAAGCACATTTCTTGTTCTGGGTTGAAATACAATTCCCAATTTAGCAATTTCATAATTTAGTGGTTTCTGCTATATCAGAGCTATTTGAAATCTATCCCTAAAAGGGTATATAATATTCAAGGTGCACATTGGGTCATTCAGAATAACTTCACACACACCCGCTACTGTGTATTTCCAAGTCTAATTCTGGCACTAAACCCATACCTGTCACCCAGCGCCTAAATACTAGGCCTCAAATTTATATCCCGCTAAATCTGTCCTTAGTGCTGTAGCTGGGCGAGTTATTTAGTGTCCGTTCAAGCACATTTCTTGTTCTGGGTTGAAATACAATTCCCAATTTAGCAATTTCATAATTTAGTGGTTTCTGCTATATCAGAGCTATTTGAAATCTATCCCTAAAAGGGTATATAATATTCAAGGTGCACATAGGGTCATTCAGAATAACTTCACACACACCGCTACTGTGTATTTCCAAGTCTAATTCTGTCACTAAACCCATACCTGTCACCCAGCGCCTAAATACTAGGCCTCAAATTTATATCCAGCTAAATCTGTCCCTAGTGCTGTAGCTGGGCGAGTTATTTAGTGTCCGTTCAAGCACATTTCTTGTTCTGGGTTGAAATACAATTCCCAATTTAGCAATTTCATAATTTAGTGGTTTCTGCTATATCAGAGCTATTTGAAATCTATCCCTAAAAGGGTATATAATATTCAAGGTGCACATTGGGTCATTCAGAATAACTTCACACACACCCGCTACTGTGTATTTCCAAGTCTAATTCTGGCACTAAACCCATACCTGTCACCCAGCGCCTAAATACTAGGTCCTCAAATTTATATCCCGCTAAATCTGTCCTTAGTGCTGTAGCTGGGCGAGTTATTTAGTGTCCGTTCAAGCACATTTCTTGTTCTGGGTTGAAATACAATTCCCAATTTAGCAATTTCATAATTTAGTGGTTTCTGCTATATCAGAGCTATTTGAAATCTATCCCTAAAAGGGTATATAATATTCAAGGTGCACATAGGGTCATTCAGAATAACTTCACACACCCGCTACTGTGCATTTCCAAATCTAATTCTGTCACTAAACCCATACCTGTCACCCAGCGCCTAAATACTAGGCCTCAAATTTATATCCCGCTAAATCTCTCGTTACCGCTGTCCTGTTGTGGCTGGGAAAGTTATTTAGTGTCCGTCAAAGCACATTTTTTGTTCTGGGTTGAAATACAATTCCCAATTTAGCAATTTCATAATTTAGTCGTTTCTGCTATATCAGAGCTATTTGAAATCTATCCCTAAAAGGGTAGATCATATTGAAGGTGCACATAGGGTCATTCAGAATAACTTCACACACACGCTTCTGTGCATTTCCAAGTCTAATTCTGTCACTAAATCCATACCGGTCACCCAGCGCCTAAATACTAGGCCTCAAATTTATATCCCGCTGAATTTGAATACAATACATTGGGCCAAATAATATATTTGTTGTTGTGGTGAACCATAACAATGAGAAAAACATCTAGTAAGGGACGCGGACGTGGACATGGTCGTGGTGGTGTTAGTGGACCCTCTGGTGCTGGGAGAGGACGTGGCCGTTCTGCCACATCCACACGTCCTAGTGTACCAACTACCTCAGGTCCCAGTAGCCGCCAGAATTTACAGCGATATATGGTGGGGCCCAATGCCGTTCTAAGGATGGTAAGGCCTGAGCAGGTACAGGCATTAGTCAATTGGGTGGCCGACAGTGGATCCAGCACGTTCACATTATCTCCCACCCAGTCTTCTGCAGAAAGCGCACAGATGGCGCCTGAAAACCAACCCCATCAGTCTGTCACATCACCCCCATGCATACCAGGGAAACTGTCTCAGCCTCAAGTTATGCAGCAGTCTCTTATGCTGTTTGAAGACTCCGCTGGCAGGGTTTCCCAAGGGCATCCACCTAGCCCTTCCCCAGCGGTGAAAGACATAGAATGCACTGACGCACAACCACTTATGTTTCCTGATGATGAGGACATGGGAATACCACCTCAGCATGTCTCTGATGATGACGAAACACAGGTGCCAACTGCTGCGTCTTTCTGCAGTGTGCAGACTGAACAGGAGGTCAGGGATCAAGACTGGGTGGAAGACGATGCAGGGGACGATGAGGTCCTAGACCCCACATGGAATGAAGGTCGTGCCACTGACTTTCACAGTTCGGAGGAAGAGGCAGTGGTGAGACCGAGCCAACAGCGTAGCAAAAGAGGGAGCAGTGGGCAAAAGCAGAACACCCGCCGCCAAGAGACTCCGCCTGCTACTGACCGCCGCCATCTGGGACCGAGCACCCCAAAGGCAGCTTCAAGGAGTTCCCTGGCATGGCACTTCTTCAAACAATGTGCTGACGACAAGACCCGAGTGGTTTGCACGCTGTGCCATCAGAGCCTGAAGCGAGGCATTAACGTTCTGAACCTGAGCACAACCTGCATGACCAGGCACCTGCATGCAAAGCATGAACTGCAGTGGAGTAAACACCTTAAAACCAAGGAAGTCACTCAGGCTCCCCCTGCTACCTCTTCTGCTGCTGCCGCCTCGGCCTATTCTGCTGCTGCCGCCTCGGCCTCTTCCTCCGCCTCTGGAGGAACGTTGGCACCTGCCGCCCAGCAAACAGGGGATGTACCACCAACACCACCACCACCACCTCCGTCACCAAGCGTCTCAACCATGTCACACGCCAGCGTTCAGCTCTCCATCTCACAAACATTTGATAGAAAGCGTAAATTCCCACCTAGCCACCCTCGATCCCTGGCCCTGAATGCCAGCATTTCTAAACTACTGGCCTATGAAATGCTGTCATTTAGGCTGGTGGACACAGACAGCTTCAAACAGCTCATGTCGCTTGCTGTCCCACAGTATGTTGTTCCCAGCCGGCACTACTTCTCCAAGAGAGCCGTGCCTTCCCTGCACAACCAAGTATCCGATAAAATCAAGTGTGCACTGCGCAACGCCATCTGTGGCAAGGTCCACCTAACCACAGATACGTGGACCAGTAAGCACGGCCAGGGACGCTATATCTCCCTAACTGCACACTGGGTAAATGTAGTGGCAGCTGGGCCCCAGGCGGAGAGCTGTTTGGCGCACGTCCTTCCGCCGCCAAGGATCGCAGGGCAACATTCTTTGCCTCCTGTTGCCACCTCCTCCTTCTCGGCTTCCTCCTCCTCTTCTTCCACCTGCTCATCCAGTCAGCCACACACCTTCACCACCAACTTCAGCACAGCCCGGGGTAAACGTCAGCAGGCCATTCTGAAACTCATATGTTTGGGGGACAGGCCCCACACCGCACAGGAGTTGTGGCGGGGTATAGAACAACAGACCGACGAGTGGTTGCTGCCGGTGAGCCTCAAGCCCGGCCTGGTGGTGTGTGATAATGGGCGAAATCTCGTTGCAGCTCTGGGACTAGCCAATTTGACGCACATCCCTTGCTTGGCGCATGTGCTGAATTTGGTGGTGCAGAAGTTCATTCACAACTACCCCGACATGTCAGAGCTGCTGCATAAAGTGCGGGCCGTCTGTTCGCGCTTCCGGCGTTCACATCCTGCTGCTGCTCGCCTGTCTGCGCTACAGCGTAACTTCGGCCTTCCCGCTCACCGCCTCATATGCGACGTGCCCACCAGGTGGAACTCCACCTTGCACATGCTGGACAGACTGTGCGAGCAGCAGCAGGCCATAGTGGAGTTTCAGCTGCAGCACGCACGGGTCAGTCGCACTACAGAACAGCACCACTTCACCACCAATGACTGGGCCTCCATGCGAGACCTGTGTGCCCTGTTGCGCTGTTTCGAGTACTCCACCAACATGGCCAGTGGCGATGACACCGTTATCAGCGTTACAATACCACTTCTATGTCTCCTTGAGAAAACACTTAGGGCGATGATGGAAGAGGAGGTGGCCCAGGAGGAGGAGGAGGAGGAGGAGGAAGAGGGGTCATTTTTAGCACTTTCAGGCCAGTCTCTTCGAAGTGACTCAGAGGGAGGTTTTTGGCAACAGCAGAGGCCAGGTACAAATGTGGCCAGCCAGGGCCCACTACTGGAGGACGAGGAGGACGAGGATGAGGAGGAGGTGGAGGAGGATGAGGATGAAGCATGGTCACAGCGGGGTGGCACCCAACGCAGCTCGGGTCCATCACTGGTGCGTGGCTGGGGGGAAAGGCAGGACGATGACGATACGCCTCCCACAGAGGACAGCTTGTCCTTATCCCTGGGCAGCCTGGCACACATGAGCGACTACATGCTGCAGTGCCTGCGCAACGACAGCAGAGTTGCCCACATTTTAACCTGTGCGGACTACTGGGTTGCCACCCTGCTGGATCCACGCTACAAAGACAATGTGCCCACCTTACTTCCTGCACTGGAGCGTGATAGGAAGATGCGCGAGTACAAGCGCACGTTGGTAGACGCGCTACTGAGAGCATTCCCAAATGTCACAGGGGAACAAGTGGAAGCCCAAGGCCAAGGCAGAGGAGGAGCAAGAGGTCGCCAAGGCAGCTGTGTCACGGCCAGCTCCTCTGAGGGCAGGGTTAGCATGGCAGAGATGTGGAAAACTTTTGTCAACACGCCACAGCTAACTGCACCACCACCTGATACGCAACGTGTTAGCAGGAGGCAACATTTCACTAACATGGTGGAACAGTACGTGTGCACACCCCTCCACGTACTGACTGATGGTTCGGCCCCATTCAACTTCTGGGTCTCTAAATTGTCCACGTGGCCAGAGCTAGCCTTTTATGCCTTGTAGGTGCTGGCCTGCCCGGCAGCCAGCGTTTTGTCTGAACGTGTATTCAGCACGGCAGGGGGCGTCATTACAGACAAACGCAGCCGCCTGTCTACAGCCAATGTGGACAAGCTGACGTTCATAAAAATGAACCAGGCATGGATCCCACAGGACCTGTCCGTCCCTTGTCCAGATTAGACATTAACTACCTCCCCATAACCATATATTATTGGACTCCAGGGCACTTCCTCATTCAATCCTATTTTTATTTTCATTTTACCATTATATTGCGATGCTACCCAAAGTTGAATGAACCTCTCCTCTGCCTGTGTGCTAGGCCTAAATATATGCCAATGGACTGTTGCAGTGGTGGCTGACATGAAGCCTGATTCTCTGCTATGACATGCAGACTAATTCTCTGCTGACATGAAGCCAGATTGTCTGTTACGGGACCTCCCTCCTCTGCCTGGGTGCTGGGCCTAAATTTATGACAATGGACTGTTGCAGTGGTGGCTGACGTGAAGCCTCATTCTCTGCTATGACATGCAGACTGATTCTCTGCTGACATGAAGCCAGATTGTCTGTTACGGGACCTCTCTCCTCTGCCTGTGTGCTAGGCCTAAATATATGCCAATGGACTGTTGCAGTGGTGGCTGACGTGAAGCCTGATTCTCTGCTATGACATGCAGACTGATTCTCTGCTGACATGAAGCCAGATCCTCTGTTACGGGTTCTCTCTCCTCTGCCTGTGTGTGTGCTGGGCCTAAATATATGCCAATGGACTGTTGCAGTGGTGGCTGACGTGAAGCCTCATTCTCTGCTATGACATGCAGACTAATTCTCTGCTGACATGAAGACAGATTCTCTGTTACGGGACCTCCCTCCTCTGCCTGGGTGCTGGGCCTAAATATATGCCAATGGACTGTTGCAGTGGTGGGTGACGTGAAGCCTCATTCTCTGCTATGACATGCAGACTAATTCTCTGCTGACATGAAGCCAGATTGTCTGTTACGGGACCTCTCTCCTCTGCCTGTGTGTGTGCTGGGCCTAAATATATGCCAATGGACTGTTGCAGTGGTGGCTGACGTGAAGCCTCATTCTCTGCTATGACATGCAGACTAATTCTCTGCTGACATGAAGACAGATTCTCTGTTACGGGACCTCTCTCCTCTGCCTGTGTGTGTGCTGGGCCTAAATATATGCCAATGGACTGTTGCAGTGGTGGCTGACGTGAAGCCTCATTCTCTGCTATGACATGCAGACTAATTCTCTGCTGACATGAAGACAGATTCTCTGTTACGGGACCTCCCTCCTCTGCCTGGGTGCTGGGCCTAAATATATGCCAATGGACTGTTGCAGTGGTGGCTGACGTGAAGCCTCATTCTCTGCTATGACATGCAGACTGATTCTCTGCTGACATGAAGCCAGATCGTCTGTTACGGGACCTCTCTGCTCTGCCTGTGTGCTAGGCCTAAATATATGCCAATGGACTGTTGCAGTGGTGGGTGACGTGAAGCCTCATTCTCTGCTATGACATGCAGACTGATTCTCTGCTGTCATGAAGCCAGATTGTCTGTTACGGGACCTCTCTGCTCTGCCTGTGTGCTGGGCCTAAATATATGCCAATGGACTGTTGCAGTGGTGGGTGACGTGAAGCCTCATTCTCTGCTATGACATGCAGACTGATTCTCTGCTGACATGAAGCCAGATTGTCTGTTACGGGACCTCTCTCCTCTGCCTGTGTGCTAGGCCTAAATATATGCCAATGGACTGTTGCAGTGGTGGCTGACGTGAAGCCTCATTCTCTGCTATGACATGCAGACTAATTCTCTGCTGACATGAAGCCAGATTGTCTGTTACGGGACCTCTCTCCTCTGCCTGGGTGCTGGGCCTAAATTTATGACAATGGACTGTTGCAGTGGTGGCTGACGTGAAGCCTGATTCTCTGCTATGACATGCAGACTGATTCTCTGCTGACATGAAGCCAGATCCTCTGTTACGGGACCTCTCTCCTCTGCCTGTGTGTGTGCTGGGCCTAAATATATGCCAATGGACTGTTGCAGTGGTGGCTGACGTGAAGCCTCATTCTCTGCTATGACATGCAGACTGATTCTCTGCTGACATGAAGCCAGATTCTCTGTTACGGGACCTCTCTCCTCTGCCTGTGTGTGTGCTGGGCCTAAATATATGCCAATGGACTGTTGCAGTGGTGGCTGACGTGAAGCCTCATTCTCTGCTATGACATGCAGACTAATTCTCTGCTGACATGAAGACAGATTCTCTGTTACGGGACCTCCCTCCTCTGCCTGGGTGCTGGGCCTAAATATATGCCAATGGACTGTTGCAGTGGTGGCTGACGTGAAGCCTCATTCTCTGCTATGACATGCAGACTAATTCTCTGCTGACATGAAGACAGATTCTCTGTTACGGGACCTCTCTCCTCTGCCTGGGTGCCGGGGCCTAAATATCTGAGAATGGACTGTTCCAGTGGTGGGTGACGGGAAGCCAGATTCTCTGCTATGGAACCTCTCTCCAATTGATTTTGGTTAATTTTTATTTATTTAATTTTTAATTTAATTCATTTCCCTATCCACATTTGTTTGCAGGGGATTTACCTACATGTTGCTGCCTTTTGCAGCCCTCTAGCTCTTTCCTGGGCTGTTTTACAGCCTTTTTAGTGCCGAAAAGTTCGGGTCCCCATTGACTTCAATGGGGTTCGGGTTCGGGACGAAGTTCGGATCGGGTTCGGATCCCGAACCCGAACATTTCCGGGATGTTCGGCCGAACTTCTCGAACCCGAACATCCAGGTGTTCGCTCAACTCTAATCTTGGGTCTTCCAGCAGGACAATGACCCCAAACATACATAAAAAATCACCCAGAAATGGATGACAACAAAGTGCTGGAGAGTTCTGAAGTGGCCAGCAGTGAGTCCAGATCTAAATCCCATTAAACACCTGTGGAAAGATCTTAAAATTGCTGTTAGGAAAAGGCGCCCTTCCAATAAGAGAGACCTGGAGCAGATTGCTTAGGAAGATTGGTCCAAAATTCCAGGTGAGTTTGTTTTGTCAGAAGCTTATTGATGGTTATAGGAAGCGACTGATTTCAGTTATTTTTAAGGGTGTGCAACCAAATATTAAGTTAAGGGTGCCAATAATTTTGTCCAGCACATTTAAGGGTGCCAATAATTTTGTCCAGCAACATGGAGTTTGGTGTGACATTATGTCCAATTTGGTTTTTTTCCTCCCTTTTTTGGTTTTGTTCCAGTACACACAAAGGGAATAAACATGTGTATAACAAAACATGCATTACTGCAGTACTTTTCTGTGAGAAATACTTCATTTCTTGAAAAATTTTAGGGGTGCCAACATTTACGGCCATGACTGTATCAACCTACAGCGGGGCATTGTGGGAGTTGTAGTTTTACAACAGCTGGAGGGCCGCAGGTTGAGCATGCTTGGTCTGAAGGGACATTAAAAAACACACAGGAGTCAGGTAACATGCAATATCTAGCAAAAGGCTGTCCCAGATCAGGATTTTATTACAGCACCAATCTGCCTCTCAAGCCAAGTCTCTTTCTGCTTTTCTTCTGCTCCAAAACAGGTGAGCTTGTTTGCCTGACTTCTGGAGCAGAGTGTCATGGTCTTACCTTCTTGCTGTTCTCCTTCGTTTGACATGTGCTGGCGGCCATCTTGGTTTCTGGGTTTCTTGTAGCCTCCCACCCGGCGGCTTCTCCTTCCCACTGGGAGGAGCTGGATGCCTAGCTCATATACTGTATATAGGAGGTCTGTGGCTTCAGTTCCTTGCTTGGTCCTCCTGTGTTCACATGCTTCTAAGACTGCTGCTGCTTCTGGTTCCTGATCCTGGCTTCGTCTGACTACCCTGCTGGTTCCTGATCCTGGCTTCGTCTGACTACCCTGCTGGTTCCTGATCCAGGCTTCGTCTGACTACCCTGCTGGTTCCTGATCCAGGCTTCGTCTGATTACCCTCCTGGTTCCTGATCCAGGCTTCGTCTGACTACCCTGCTGGTTCCTGATCCAGGCTCCGTCTGATTACCCTCCTGGTTCCTGACCTCTGGCTTCGCAAGACCCTGCTTCGGTTTAGCCATCCGTTTGGACTTTTGCCTTACAGCTGGATTTTCAATAAAGCCTTCTTATTTCCACTTCTCTTGTTGTACGTCTGGTTCATGGTTCCTTGACATTAGGACCAAGCCATGAATTCTGACGGTACAGGGCCATCCTCGCTACCTACGCTGGTTGCCAGACTTGATCAGCAGGATCACCTGTTGGGTCGGTTCGCTGTGGCGTTGCAAACTCTGCTTGAACGCACGGCTCATTTAGCTTCCGTTGCCGATGGGTCGGTTCTCGCTCCTGGGCCCGCTCCTACTGCCGCTCCGGTTGTTGCGCCAGAGTCTACCCCGACACCTGTTGCTGCGCCTGCGGTGTTTCGGGGTATGACCGGTTCTGCCCCCCTTCCACAGCGCTTTGGGGGAGAGCCAACTCAGTGCCGAGGTTTCCTTAACCAGGTGGGCATTTATTTCGAGTTGCTGCCACATGCCTTTCCTACTGAGAGATCAAAGGTGGGCTTCTTGATCTCGCTGCTCTCGGACAAGGCCTTGGCCTGGGCCAGCCCTTTATGGGAGAACAACAATCCGGTGGTTGCCGAGTTTTCCGGTTTTGTTGCTTCTCTTCGGAAGGTATTCGATGTGCCGGCTCGTGCTGCCTCTGCTGCGAAGCTCCTTATGTCCATCAGACAGGGTTCACGATCCGTAGCTGAATACGCCATTGAGTTTCGTACCCTGGCAGCAGAGGTGGGCTGGAATAATGAGGCTCTGGTCGCTGCTTTCTCTCATGGTCTCTCGGATGCCTTGAAGGATGAGGTTGCAGCTAAGGACCTACCAGTGGAGCTCGAGTCTCTTATTTCTTTCCTGATTTTGATTGACACCAGACTCAGGGAGAGACCTTCCTTTAAGGAGAGCCTGCGGAGGTCTTCTAACAGATTGGCGCCTACGTTTGCTGTCCCACCCGTGCCTCCCTCTCCTCCCACGCCTCCTGGGGATGACTTGTCTGGAGGTGAACCCATGCAGCTGGGGTTTGCTCGCCTGTCCGAGGGGGAGAGGGCACTCCGGAGACGCGAGGGCCGATGCATGTACTGTGGTCTCGGTGGGCATTTTCGGTTGGCATGCCTGAACCGTCCGGGAAACGCTCGCACCTGAGATCCTGTCGGGGGCAGATCTTGGGTGGAGTCTCCTCGTCCCCGGTTTCCCGTGTTGACAAACCACTGATTACTGTTGTCCTCTCCTGGGTCGGGGGCTCGGTGACGACTCAGGCGTTGGTGGACTCTGGTGCTGGTGGTTTGTTCATTGATAGTGTGTTCGCTGCCGCCAATTCCATTCCTTTGCAGCCTCGAGGTTCCCCACTGGCTCTTGAGGCGATAGACGGCAGACCCCTTCTGCCGCCACACGTGATTTATGAGACCCTTCCAGTGGGGATGGCCATTGGTGCCGTTCACAGAGAGTCGGTCTGTCTCCAGGTTATTTCGTCTCCACACTACTCGGTGGTCTTGGGGTACCCCTGGCTCCAGAAGCATAATCCGACTTTCGATTGGAGGTCGGCCGAGATCCTCTCGTGGTCACCGCAGTGTGGGGCTAGTTGCATCCATGGGTCTGTCAAGTTGCTGTGTACTTCCTCGGACTCTCTGTTGCCTCCCGAATACGAGGAGTACCGGGATGTATTCGATAAGGTGCGTGCGGTTGCCCTACCTCCGCACCGCCCATACGATTGTGCCATAGAGTTACAATCTGGTGCCGTTCCCCCTCGTGGCAAAGTCTATCCACTGTCAGTAGCGGAGAATGAGGCCATGGAGGAGTACGTGAGGGAGGTGCTTTCACGCGGACACATTCGCAAATCCTCGTCCCCGGCAGGGGCTGGATTTTTCTTTGTGAAAAAGAAGGGCGGTGAGTTGAGGCCTTGCATCGATTACAGGGGTCTCAATCGCATCACGATCAAGAACGCTTACCCGATACCCTTGATTTCCGAGCTGTTCGATCGCCTCAAAGGGGCCACGGTCTTTACCAAACTCGACCCGAGGGCGGCATATAACCTGGTAAGGATCAAGGCGGGCGATGAGTGGAAGACCGCGTTTAACACCAGGACCGGTCATTATGAATCCTTGGTTATGCCCTTTGGGTTGTGCAATGCGCCCGCAGTCTTCCAGGAATTCATCAACAATGTTTTCCGTGACCTGTTGCAGCAGTGTGTGGTGGTCTATTTGGATGACATCTTGGTATATTCTGAATCCATGGAGGCCCACATTCTGGATGTCAGACGAGTGTTGCAATGGTTACGAGAGAACAAGCTGTTCGGTAAGCTTGAGAAATGCAAATTTCACCGATCCCAGGTAACCTTCTTAGGTTACATCATTTCCGCTGAGGGGTTCTCCATGGATCCTGAGAAGGTTTTGGCTGTCTTACAGTGGCCCCAGCCCAGTGGTCTTCGTGCCCTGCAGCGCTTTTTGGGCTTTGCCAATTATTATCGGAAGTTCATCAGGGACTTTTCCATGCTAGCCAAGCCTCTCACGGATCTGACCAGGAAGGGCAGTAATCCCCAGGCCATCCGAGCTTTTGAGGCTCTAAAGTCCGCCTTTGTGTCGGCTCCGATTCTGTCGCATCCCAACCCTGGGTTGCCTTTTGTCCTCGAGGTGGACGCGTCTGAGACGGGAGTAGGCGCCCTTCTGTCTCAGCGTAGAACACCAGAGGGTCCTCTGCTTCCTTGTGGGTTTTACTCCCGGAAACTGTCTTCCGCGGAGTGCAACTATCAGATTGGTGACAGGAGTTATTGGCCATCGTGCAGGCCCTTAAAGAATGGAGGCACTTGCTCGAGGGCTCGGTGGTTCCGGTTCTCATCCTGATGGACCACAAGAATCTGACCTACCTCTCTGAGGCCAAGAGATTGACACCACGTCAGGCCAGATGGGCTCCGTTCTTGTCACGTTTTAATTACGTGGTCTCCTACCTACCCGGTTCCAAGAACATCAGAGCGGATGCCTTATCACGGCAGTACTCCGAGCTGTCCGGGGAGGAGTCGATTCCGACTTCGGTCATACCTCCGAATCAGATCCTGGCCGCCATTCGCACCAGCCTGACCTCTCCCCTGGGTGAGCAGATTTTGGCGGCTCAATCTGGTGCTCCCTCTGGGAGACCCAACGGCAGATGTTTTTGCCTGAGGAGTTGCGCACTCGGTTGTTGCGAACCTACCATAACTCCAAGGCCGCGGGGCATCCTGGAAAGAATCAGCTGTCCTGGGCTGTTTCACGTCTGTTCTGGTGGCCTTCTCTACGTTCTGACATCGCCGCATATGTAGCGGCATGCTCCGTTTGTGCCCAGAGTAAGTCCCCTCGGCACCGTCCGTTGGGCCTTTTGCAACCCATAGCCACCGGGGAGCGTCCATGGTCACACCTGGGGATGGATTTCATTGTGGACCTCCCTGCATCCCGAGGCCATACGGTCATTCTCATGATTGTGGATCGGTTTTCCAAAATGTGCCACTGTGTTCCTCTCAAGAAGTTACCCTCTGCACAAGAGTTGGCCACGATTTTTGCCAGGGAGGTCTTCCGGTTGCACGGTTTGCCCAAGGAGATTGTGTCAGATCGGGGGAGTCAGTTCGTGTCCAGGTTCTGGCGCTCCTTTTGCTCCCAGTTGGGGATTCATCTCTCTTTCTCCTCGGCCTACCACCCTCAGTCCAATGGGGCCGCAGAACGATCCAATCAGGCCTTGGAGCAATTCCTTTGTTGCTATGTCTCCGATCACCAAGACAATTGGGTTGACCTCCTGCCTTGGGCTGAGTTTGCCAGGAACACGGCGGTGAACTCTTCCTCTGGGACGTCTCCCTTCATGGCCAATTATGGGTTCCAACCTGCCGCGTTACCGGAGGTATTCTCTCCCCAGGATATTCCGGCTGTGGAGGATCACCTTTCTTGGGTACAGATCCAGAGGTCCCTTGAGGTCTCTGCGCAGCGCCAGAGACTCCAGGCTGATCGCAGACGAGCGCCCGCTCCTTCCTACCAGGTCGGAGACCGCGTATGGTTGTCCACCCGCAACCTCAACCTTCGAGTGCCCACTCCCAAGCTGGCGCCTCGCTTTGTTGGTCCCTTCCGAGTGCTTCGCAGGGTAAACCCGGTAGCCTATGCCCTTGCGCTTCCTCCTGGCATGCGGATCTCCAACGTGTTTCATGTCTCCCTGTTGAAGCCACTGGTGTGTAATCGTCTTCGTCTGACTACCCTGCTGGTTCCTGATCCAGGCTCCGTCTGATTACCCTCCTGGTTCCTGACCTCTGGCTTTGCAAGACCCTGCTTCGGTTTAGCCATCCGTTTGGACTTTTGCCTTACAGCTGGATTTTCAATAAAGCCTTCTTATTTCCACTTCTCTTGTTGTACGTCTGGTTCATGGTTCCTTGACACAGAGACTGTTAGGAGTATATATGTCCCTGTGTATATTACTACAGTACCAGCTAAGAAGATAACATTCTAAAATTAATGTACACAATGTGGAAATTATTATTGAGGAAATTGACATGAGGTGCGTATTTTGAAATCCTCAGCATGTCAATTGTTTGAGTGAAGTTTCAGTGCAGATGTCACTATGCATGGGGTAAGATCTGGGGCAGATCCACATGACAAAAACTGTAAAAAACATGGATATGGAATTCGGTGCAGATTCTGTGTGTTTAAATATAGTGAAATTTGCATGAAAATCTGCATAAGCTACACTGATGTGTGCATGTACCTTTTCAGTTTTATGTTTCGATGTCCATGTATAAAAAAAACAAAGCATATTATATCAGAATTTGGCATGTATTGGGACATGCCCCCACTCAGAAGCACCAGTTTCATCCTTTCTGGTGTGGAATATTATGTGATTAGGGGACTGTAACGAGAAGGGGATAGGGAAGGTGCAAACTGACTCCACCCACTCCTCTGTCCCTGCCTACTTGCACTTACCCGTCCTAGGCAACGGAGCGCAACTGGACGGCAATCCCTAACCTGTGTAAGTGCGGAGGGACAAACAAACAAACAGAGAGAGGTTGAATAGCAAGGTCAAAACTAGAAGGTCAAGGCGGCACAAGGGAAAAGGCAGAAGCAAAGTCAATGAGCAAACCGAATGTCAATACCAGGAGTAGCAAGTAAGACAAAAGGAGCAAGAGACAAAGTCAAGTAATGAGCCAAAGTCCAAATACAAAGTCTATATGCCAACTGAATATCACAAGGTATAGGACCTTAATCACAGGCAACCTGTGGCCAGAAGGCTGCCTGTTAAATAGGGGAGAGAAGGAGTCATGTGACGTGGCCAGCGTCACATGACTCATCCCCCTGCACACTGCTGAGTGCCGAGTGTCCAGTTCGGCGCTCAGACTTTTCGTTGAACTTACGGGAGCGGAGGACGCCGGCCACGCTAAGGACACATCTCCTTAGCGTGGCCGGGTCCTCTCTGCCCCCATTGCCTAGGAGACGAGGACATAGCGCACGTCCTCGCTCCGAAGTTATTGCAGGGCGCTGGCAATCCCGAAGGGAAGGAGGACGAAGCCTGCGCCCTGTGACAGGGACTCTGTAAACAGAGACAGGGTCACAAATCAAACTTCTTTTTGTTTTTGGGTTGTCTGCCTTGTTCTGATGTCATCTGATCAAGCTCTTGGCACTAAATATATGCATCATTTATAGAACTAAATAAAGGTTTCACATAACATAACCATTTTTGGGTTGCATTCACATTGTCATATTTGTGATCTGTGCTGGGTCTGCCAATTTAATTTTTTATTTACAAGTATACAGGCCCAAAACTTCACAGACTGCACAAGAACAAAACTACCATATTTTTTGCCCTATAAAACGCACTCCCCCGCCTCCCTCACTACGTAACGTGCCTGCCCCTCTCACTTTATGAATGAAGCAGGCTGCGCAGGCACATGGCGTAGTGAACGCTACAGCCACCCACCCTCCTGCCTGCTACAGAGGTTAGTAAGTACGGTAGTACAGGCTGCTGGACTGAAGATTAATTCTATTGTTGGACAATGCCTACACTTCGATAAAATTACCACAGTGAGCAGGGCCCAGTGCAATAGAATAAAGTGACTGCACCAGACCCTGCTGCCATTACTAAACCAGATGCCAGCCCCCAGTCCCTCCTCCCTCTCTGCTGATACACCCTCTGGCCGCACTGTGCAGCATGCGGTCGGCGGTGAATCAGTGTAAACTGCAGCATTCGCCCCATAAGACGCACTGCCATTTCCCCCCCCCATACATAGATCCCCATAACAGTGTCAGCCACAGACCCTCAAAACAGTGCATCATTTACAGATCCCCCATAATAGTGTCATCAACAGACCACCATTAGTTCAAAACCCACCAAAAGCACACCTTTTGGTTCAAAATATTTTTTGCTTATTTTCCCCCTAAAAAACCTAGGTGTGTCTTATGGGCAAGTGCATCTTATAGGGCGAAAAATACGGTGAGTGAAAGTCCAAAGATTATGTATTTACTGTATATCACTGATGAAATACAAAAATGTAGCTTTAAATCATGATTCATAATTAAATAATAATTAATAATTATTAGTAAATATAATATTATTTATAAATATTACTTATAAATAAATAATAATTTATAATTAAATCATTTATCTACCTAGTATATAGCGATCTTCTATCCATCGATCCAGTATCTACTGTATCTATTTTTTATCTATGACTTATTTATTTACAATATCTATCTATTAATCTGTCTATCTTGTATCTATCAATATTCCATCTATCTATCTATCTATCTATCTAGTTAGCTATCTATCATAATTAGGGATGAGCCAATCGACTTCGGACTTCGATTCGCATAAAACTTCATTCTAATACTGTACAGAGCAGAAGCTCTGTACAGTATTAGAATGTATTGGCTCCGACACAGTTCAGGTTTGGGTTCGCTCAACTCTCAACTAAATAAGTATCCAGATGTCTCTGGCATTTAAAAAAAATGTCATATGATATCACAAAAGTTGATTCGACATTTTTAAAGGATTTTTGACTGTAACCAGTGTGAATTTGGAATTATCTGCGGAGCCATGAATACATCATGATATGCGGGCTTGCTATAAAAATGCTAATAATAACCACTCTTTTTATAAATGATACATTCGGAACAAGACTTAAAAAAAACTAACATATTTAATGTATTTTGTCGATTTAACTTTTCTTTTGTCAGGCATTTATTGAATTGCCAATGGCTTAATAAAAATGATTTGTGCTTTGCATTAAACACTGAATGTATGTCATAGACTTCTGTATTTCAAAAGATTTCCATTTGTTATGTACCAATTACAAAGGCTTCTAGTGACTGCACACTGACAAGACATAAAGCAGTGGGACATTATCTACATGTTTCTGCCAAGACAGTCGTAGCATGGTATCACACTGGTGATGGGAAACATTAACTGAAACTTTATCAACCTTTCTAATAATGGAAATAATAAATGGGTATTTTTTTTTATTTTTATAGATGCAACAAACTTTACCTTGACATTTAGCTTATTATATATCTGCAAACTTTCAATGCCATTTAACACATCATTCCCAATTGAAAATGATAAGTAAAAGTTTGGTGCCTCACGATATGTAACAATAGATGTCAATTTAAAGTGTGCCACATCTGGAATTTGGGTACAGAATTGGATATTGTACAATGTCAAAAAGTAATTTGCAGGTGGGCAGCCCCAACGCGACTCAGGTGATAATTACCGTTTCTTAACTGGAGAAGACACAACAAAGTACACTGATTGACAATAAAATGATGCCACCAGATGGAAATGTTGGATTGCTGCAAAAACTCGGCATGTAGTTTTGTCTCAGGCAGATATGTAAATGATTACAGGTCTGTTCTGATTAGACACTGGGTTTTACCATAAGAAGGCATAAAACTGCTTTCTCTCTGCCCCATTAAAAGGTTCTCAGAGGCTATTTTGGGTAGTATATCTCATAGTGAGAAATCAGTGGCTGCTAGACATGACACTATGATATAACTGACTGCTAGACATGCCACTGTGATGCACTCCAACTGTTCTGACCTACTGAAGTTGTTAGCAGGTGTTGGTGACAGTGGTAACATGAAGGCATGCACACACAGTGATGACCACAGTCCACCAATAGAAAGGATTGTTTGATTTGCCGACAAGCATGATCATCTACCACAGTTTTTTCCACCATTCACACACTGGTGGCATCTTCATTAACCCCTTAACGCAAAATGCCGTGCATGTACGGCGGGGGAAGATGTGCCAGAACGCATTCTGCCATACATACATGGCGGGTTGATGGGGCGGGTGCAGGAGCTGTGCCCGCCCGATCACTGCAGGGGTCTGGAAGTCCCTAGTAGCCGGGCCCCTGCCGTATCCGCCAACATCGCTGTTCACAGCGATGTCGGCGGATTAACCCCTTCTATACAGCGGTCAGCGCTGACCCCGACATAGAAGTGGTTTGTGGCGGGTGAAGGAGCACATTGGGTCCCCATGCTTCTGTGACGGGGATCCGATGTGTGACAAGGCAGCCAGTTGCCATGCAGAGGCTGCCCAATGCCTTGCACGGCATGGGGACCTGCCTTCTATGGAAGCCCAGGAGATCCAGCCTCAGGCTGGGTCTCCTAGGAAAACTGTTACTCTGTGTAATACACTGACAGGCATTATAATACATTACATATGTATTGTAATGCATTGCAGAGGGGAGCATACCCCCAAAAGTCTGAGAGCGGGACAGAAATAAAATAAAAAGTTATTTTCGATAAAAAAAATTAAGTTTAAAGTTAAAAAAAGAAAAAAACACCCCTTTCCCTGATTTTATAATAAAAAATAGAAAAAAAATGACCGATTCTATAAATAAATCACATGATCCTCCCCGTTCAATAGACACCATAAAAAAATAAAAATAAAAACTGTGTCAAAAAAGCCATTTTTGGTCACTTTACATCACAAAAAGTGCAACAACAAGCGATCAAAAAGGCGTATGCCCCCCAAAATAGTACCTATCAGACCGTCACCTCAATCCAGCAAAAAATTAGCCCCTACAAAGGACAATCGCCCAAAAAATAAAATAGCTATGGCTCTCAAACAATGGAAACGAAAAAACATGATTTCTTTTGTTTTAGAAATGCTTTTATTGTTTTAAATAAAAAATAAAAAAGTATACATATTAGGTATCGACATGTCCGTAATAACATGCTCTATAAAAATACTGCAAGACCTAACCCCTCAGGTAAAAAAAATATAACTGTGTCAAAAAAGCCATTTTTTGTCACCTTACATCACAAAAAGTGTAATAGCAAGTGATCAAAAAGTCATATGCACCCCAAAATTATGCACAAATAACTGCAGAAGTGAAGTGCGTATATATTTAAATTTTTCCACAGATATAAGCCATTAAAGGTTTTTCAACATAGCACTTGCACCCCAATAACAAGAACAAATTGCTAGAATGCCAGAGCTGCATAATGGCTATTTGGATCCCCAAATAATGTTTCCCTGCACTTGTAAATTGCATTATTTTTTCACAATGTCGTTTTTCTAGCACTGTCCCAAGCGACTTCAGACGTCTCTCCCTGCACTAAGATGTGCCTAGCACCTTCTCACGTCTATCCCTGCACTCTGAAGGCTGGAAAATGTCTGACTCTAAGATGGCCGCCTTATTTATAGGGCTGTGACATGACAGGGCTGTCTGGCTGCTGATTGGTTGCATGCATGTCAATCTGGGTGATCCCACCTTCCCAGAGTTCCTTGCCCCATGTCCTTAGTCCTCACACGTGTAGCCGCCATTTTAGGAAAAATTGCGATTTGTTACCAGGAAGCGTGAGGAAATTCGCATTCGTTGTGAATCAAATTTTCCCTGAAATTCGGATCAAATTCCACTTCTTCAGCTTCGATTCGCTCATCTCTAATTATCATATACTGATTTATGCTAAATTTTAATTGTAGGCAGGCATTAACAAGCATACAAGTACAAAAAGTATAAATGCAACTGAGAACTGTTCTGTGTAGCTATTCTATGCACCATATCCATAGCTGATGGCATGACTTTAAGAATAATACTTTTTTTCATCAGATACCTAAATGTATTATATCAAAGGAAGTCTGTCACCACGTTTTCATGTTTTAAACTGCTCCTATTGCATTACACCAAAACGCCTCCAAAGCGCAATGGAGACGGAACGGAGGCAAACTGATGCATTCGCGGATCCTTTTCCATTCAGAATGCATTAGGCCAAAACTGATACGTTCTAGACCACTTGTAAGAGCCCTGAACGGATCTAACAAACGGAAAGCCAAAACGCGAGTGTGAAAGTAGCCTAATGTGTTAAGGGAAGAATTAACAAATAGAATTATTTTGACACATTTTTCTAAGTTGGAGAATGTACTATTTTCTTCTTGAAGGCCATTTAATGATACTCTTTACAGCACATTTCCAGGCTGTCAGCCAGACAGAAATCAAACCATACTGTATATGTCTGCAAACAGTCCCTTGTTCTTTTTAAAGTCATGAACGAAACTCCTTCTGGCCGCCCATAGACAGCTGGTAAATGAGCTTCAAACAAATGTCATAGTTTCCTGACAATGTCTACAAATTGCTTCAGCTAATGTAGATGAATTGTTGCACAATTATGTAAATCACACATTTACGGCAGCAAGTAAACAAAAGCTGAGTCTTCATTCTACAATCTGTAATATGTAAAGGTATTTCATCTGCAGAGTGCAAAGATTTAAGGAGAGTTTATGTTACTATGAAAGAACTACATTTCATATTTTTGTAGGGATTGTATTTTTCCAACAAAATATTTTCACAAAATTGATTTAGCATCAATCTCATTCAAATATATTTATTAGTAAAATAAATATGTTATGGCTATTTTATTACATACACCTTTGTCATGCTGAGTAGAACTCCTTTTACCTTCAAACAGCCGGAATTCTTCAATGTATAAATTTAAAAGGAGTGTGTTATCAGAAAATTACCTATTGAGGAAACCACGTTTAACATTTTTCAACAATTTTGTAGTTTTCACATCCACCTAATAATAGGTTGACACTTCCTTTATGTAGAGATTCAGCAGTCAACTCATTATCATTACAAGCAGGATTAAACTGACAGATAACACCTCCATATAGATAACACAATAGGTGATGGACACAGCTTTTCTACTTTCCTCCCCGCACAATGACCTACCTCTGTATAGGTCTCAAAACATGTATAGAAAAGTCTCCCAGTGATCATTTCCTGTTCATGAGGCTGATGTGAAGCATATCTCTAAATGCTGTTAACAGCAGCTCTCCAATTAATCAGAAAGCAGAACAGAATTTTTTTTTATATCTTTCACTATCTGGTCTTAATTAGCATATATATATATATATATATATATATACAGACCAAAAGTTTGGACACACCTTCTCATTCAAAGAGTTTTCTTTATTTTCATAACTATGAAAATTGTAGATTCACACTGAAGGCATCAAAACTATGAATTAACACATGTGGAATTATATGCATAACAAAAAAGCGTGAAACAAGTGAAAATATGTCATATTCTTGGTTCTTCAAAGTAGCCACCTTTTGCTTTGATTACTGCTTTGCACACTCTGTTCAGTTATACATAGATTTAATGTGCATCAGACTCATTGTCAATGGGCGGTTTAATATATAAGCGCATTTACCTAGTGTGGTAATGTGGACAGTGCGGGAAGGCGTGTGTATCTCACCCACCCTGGGTGAGATAACTAAAATCCGGAAAGCTGCAGTGGTCTTAGCAAAGTATAGCTTGCTGAGACAGTTTTGTATACATTTTCTTCTGGGCTAGATTTTACTTGGATTGGCAGATAGGTTTGGTAGTGGGATCTACCAGTCCACACCCTTCCACCACAGGTATTCCCTTTCACCTGAGGTGATTGCAGGTGATGCCTGCGCTAATCAAGGAGGCATAAAACCAACCCTCTGTGTGCTATTCTGTGGAGAGTGTGATTTGCAACAGAGACCTGCAGAGGATCTGAGTGGTCTTAGCCACGATGTTGAGGGGCCACGAGGCTACGTGATAGCCCAAAGTTTGGGGAACTCAGTGACGCCTGTGGAGCAAGGGTCGCATGGCCATAGTCAGGAGGACTACTGGGCCATAATCCTCCAAAAGGTATTGGAGTAGTGACAGCCTGGAGGCTGCTGTACTGTTTGGGCTGAAACAGCCGCATCTGATCATATGTGTTAACTGTGTTCTTTAGAGGTGAGTCAGGGAATAAATTATGTATTAGGTAGTGCCTAGATGGGCCACAGTTATTTTGGTTGCTGTATGGTCCTAAAGTGCTAGAAAATAAAGCATTGTTTGGACTTCCATCTGGTTGTTTACGAGAAATCTGTGAGAGAGAGCGATCCCTTACACTAGTTTATCTGCTGCACCTTTAATAATGAATCTGTTCAGTTATACAAAGACATAGTGTGCATCAAACTTATTGTCAACAGGCAACAGGTCTAATATATAGGTGCGTTTACATAGTTTATCTGTTGCACCATTAATACTTAATATGTTATGTTATGCACAGACTTAGTGTGCACCAGATTCATTGTCAACAGGGGGTCTAATATCTAGGCAAATTTACCAAGATCATTTGCTGTGCCTTTAATAATGAATCTGTTCAGTTATACATAGACTCACTGTGCATCACACTCATTGTCAACAGGTGGTCTAATATAAAGGTGTGTATTTCTAGTTCACCTGCTGCGCCATTCATACTTAATCTGTTACATTACAAGCAGTGGCAAAAATGTTGCTATAGCCAACACAAATAGCAGCAGAATTGATGGTGGTAGTAGCAGCCGCAGCAACAGGTCAGAGCTGCCACTGTCATCCAGCGGTCGTGTTTCGACCAACAGTACAGCTGTATTGGAATAGTTGACTCACTCTTCAACATCATTTCGGGTGACAACAGATACACAGAGAAAGGAATTGTTGGGTTCTTCTGGCACCACACTTAGTTGACATGGCCCAGGAACAACTTCTGTGCCCTCTACTGACTCCTTCTTTTGCTTATCTTTCTGCTCGGGAACTAATGCATGCTTCCAGCTCTGCTCTTCTTTTCAGCGAAGACAAGATTAGTGAGGATAGTCAGCAGCTACAAGCCAGCACAGACTTGGAGGAGAGGTCCACGGTGTCTTCCCTTAGGCGTGCAACTAGTGATAATGATTGTGGGGTGGAAAGATGTGTTGCATGATGACTTATCTGATTCACGTGGGAGCTGGGTGAAGAGGGGGCATTATCATCATCCTCGGAGGGTGAGGGTGACAGCAGGCCCATGAGGCAGCAGGGTGGCAGTGTGACGATGAGCCAGCAGGGTGGAAGCAGTGGGAGATCTGGAGCCAAATGTAGACTGTCTGCTACTCATCGGCCTACCAGTCAGGAAAAGCATGGCAGTATGCAGGATATGTGGGCAGAAGGTGAAGCGCGGTCAGGGTGCTGATGATGGCACCAGGGCCCTGTGTCAACACATGGAACCTCACCATAAAATGGCCTGGGAAAACCGTGGCACTAATGCCTGCCAGTGTCTGGTACATTTAATGCCAGTGCTGACGTGCGGAGCTATAACTATTGTCATGGACAATATATGTCCTTCACAGCCCACTGGGTAAATGTGGTTCCTGTCCAGGCACACCAGCAACTTGGCCAGGGGATGACAATTCTGCCTCTGCGTTCTCATGCTCTGATTCCGGTGCGAATGGCCTCCCCTGCTTCCGTATCCTCCACCTTGTTCTCAGCCTCCACTGTAGGCACAGTTCAGAGTGGTCCTCCAGCATACCACCTATGCAGAGCATGGCGGTGTCACACTGTTCTGCACCTGGCCAGCCTTGGCAAATGGAGTCACACCAGGGGGGAACTGCTTTGGGTCTATCACAAAGAGTCAAATTCTCGTCAATTGAAGTTCAGAACCATGGTCACCGATAACGGGAAGAACATTCTGTAAGCGCGGCATCAAGGAGTGCTGACACATGCACCCTGCATGGTGCACATCTTTAATTTGGTTGTAACCAGGTTTCTGTAGTCTTCCACCCAACTGCAACTGAAAATGACTCTTCAGCCACCCTTGCCATGCAAAACATGCCCTCCTTAACCTGCAAAGGCAGAATGGTGTTCCCCAACATTGCCTAATATGCAACGTTTTCCAAAATCCACATGTTAGACCGACTATATGAGCAGAGGAAGTCCGTGAATGATTTCTTGATGCTGCAGATGGATGGGACTACTCCCCTGTGTAACTTTGACGGTAGCTAGCGGCAGCTCATGCGTGACATCTGCTGTTTGCTCAGGCCTTTTGAGGAGGCCCCTTTATTTGTCAGTCACCAGTACTACGGGGTGAATGATGTCATTCAACTCCTTGACATCCTGGAGGGGATGCTGAAAAATCTGACTGGTGAGGGGACAGAAGACATGGCGCCTATGTACATCTCATGGCCACCTGAGCCCTGTGGAGTCTGAACTGGCACAAGAGAAGGATGAGGATGAGAAGGAGATCATAAATGCCCAGATATTCTATATAGAACTAGGTGGATTATCTGCCCAAGCAACAGTAGAGGAGCAGAAGGAGCATGAGGAGCTAGAAGGTGACACAGAAGACAATGCAGATGACCCAGACAGACCATGACAGTATGCAGTGCAGATGGAGTCATGCATTCCCTCCAAGTTCCTTGCGCAAATGGCCAGATGCATGCTGAGTTGCTTGCATAGTAACAGCCACATTATCACCATTCGGCAGAGGGATGACTACTGACTCTACACAATGTTAGACCCTCGCTATAAGTCCAAAATGGGGGCCGTATTTATACCTTTTGAGAGGGATGAGAAACACAACTACTATCGAGGCATCCAATGTAGTCAGTTGTTTGCTGCTTACGTGCTCCATTGCTTATCCTCCCTAAGGTCTGACCGGGGGTACCCCTTGAGCTCATGCTCCACTGCCCTGACTGCTGGAGGGGGGTAGGGAGGCAGGAGCTGCACCAGCTCCATCAGCAGCAACTTGAGTCTCGAGTCTCTGATGAGAACATTTCTTCACCAGCCAGCAGCAGCAGAAAGACATGGAGAAGAACCTGAATTAGCAGGTCATGGCATACTTGGACTGCATCCTGTCACCCCATATCCAAGATTCCCTGGACTACTGGGCAGCCAAACTTGAATTGTGGCTGCAAATGGCCGAGTTTGACCTGGACAAGCTTTCCTGCCCGGCCAGTACTGTGGCATCAGAGCGGGTGATAGGTGCAGTGGGGGGGCATAGTAACCCCAAAGAGAACTTGCCTGTCAACACAAAATGTTGAGAAATTAGCCTTTATAAAGAGGAATCAGGTGTGGATCAGCCAGGATGTCCACACACCGGTGCCTGATGCATCAGACTAGATAATTCTGCTAGTAATGATCTAACTGCAGTATGCTGCCACACCAAAACATTGTGAAATATGGCCCGTTATTTCTGCCCACGGGGTGTTGCCACCCGCCTGATGCCACACGCCCTCTGCCATCTTCTCCTACTACCACCATTTTGTGTTGTTACTGCCACTGCTGATGCTCCCCCACACTCTGACTGGGCCACTAGGGAGGACCCGAACCCGAACTTTTTCACTGAAGTCAGGGTTCGGTTTTTGGGTGATTTTTTTTATTATTTTCCATTATAACATGGTTATATAAAAAAAATAATAGCATTCTTAACATAGGATACAAAACAGTATGGCCATTCAGGCGTAAAAAAATAAATAAAAACAACTTGCCTCATGCGCTTAATTGCGCTGCAGCAGCTTCTTGTAGCTTCACTGAACAGGATCTGCCAAAGGACCTGCGATGACGTCACTGCATTTTCCCACATGGTGACGTCATCACGCATATCGCAGGTCCTTTGGCAGGTCCTGCTTAGTGCAGATACAAGAAGCTGCTGCAGCGCAATCAAGTGGATGAGGTGAGTTTTTTTTTTTTTTTTTTTTTTTTTACTCCTAAATGGCCATATTGTTTGGCATTCTGTCTTAAGAATGCTACTATTTTCCGATATAACCATGTTATAACGGAAAATAAAAAAGTGAAGTTTGGGTCCCCATTGAATTCAATTGGGCTCAGGTTTGGGCTCAAGTTCTGGTCCAGAACCCAAACTTTGACCTGAAGTTCAGCCAAACCCAGCGAACCCGAACCTTCACAGGTTTGCTCATCCCATTGAGCCACTATTGTGACTCCTAATGCTGTTCACACCATCACCACTCTGTGACTGGCCCACAACGTTGACTCTTCATGCTGTTGCCACCCTCACCACTCTGTGACTGGGTCACTATTGTGACTCCTCATGCTGTTTACACCCTCACTACTCTGTGACTGGACTGACTGTTCATGCTGTTTACACCCTCACTACTCTGTGACTGGACTGACTGTTCATGCTGTTTACACCCTCACTACTCTGTGACTGGACTGACTGTTCATGCTGTTGCCGCCCTCACCAGTCTGTTCTTGGGCCACTAGTGTCCCTGTTTGGCCTTGTTGACATCATCATTTATTTTACCATTCTTCTGATCTGTCAGAAGAACCAAGAAACGAAAAACACAATGGATCCTGTCTATGGAGGATCCATAAGGCCTAAATCACATGGTCAGTATTTTGCATCAGGATTTGATCATCATTTGGAAGACAAAAGCAAGAGAGGGTCCAAAACACAGAAGACATGCAAATATTTCCATGACATAGCTCTGTTTTGGAACCACTCCTGTTTTTGCCTTGCAAATACTGTAAAATACTGACTAAATACTGATGGTTTGAAGGCAGATGCTCAAACTACAGGATACACTTTTTTTTAGCCTGTTCTGATGGATCAGAAGAATGGAAAAATAAACAGTGAAGTAAACACAGACTTACTACTGACACACTCCCTACTGTCATGTGGCCATTACTTGAATTGTGGGCCGCTGCATGGTTAAGTCCACGCAGATAAATTAGAGCTAATGCTAACATTGACCTGTAAGGCTTAGTTGACACTTCTGTTATTTGGTCAGTTATTTCCATCACTTATTGTGAGGTAAATTCAGAGGCGAAGTCTACTCTCGGCTTAGGTATCATGAATAGATCTGCCCCTATTCTGTAGTTTTGACCCGCACCTGCTTTGGGCTGGCAATAACTGATAAGAATAACTGACCAAATAATGGAAGTGTGAACTAAGCCTAATAGTGAGGCATAGTCATTCTACAGCTAACAGAAGGGATTCAAACGCATGTGTTTGCACTGCCACAACATGGATTAAAAGAACCTTTATATATTTTTTTGCTTTACTGAAGGATGCTGTATGCTTTTTTTGTTTTGTTTAGCTAGCGGTTAGCTTTAAATGTTTGTGGCCTGCATGATGATGCACATGTCTCTATATGTGACCTGCCTGTTTTTCTGTTGCACAGTAAATGCTTCGCTACCAGAAAGGACTAGCTATGCATGTTGCTGCACTGCAGCGCTGTTCACCAGAATACATTTTCCCCAAAGTTTAACTGCAGGCTGGGATAGACCTGATTTAACACGCTTCGTGACAAATTAATTCAATGGATGATACTGTGCTTGGTAAGCTGCGAGAAGGCTGCCATCACCTAAGGTTATATCATCAATATTAACCGCTTCATTACCGGGCCATTTTGTTTTACATTTTTTTATTTAGCTTTTAAATCCCAGCCTTAACTTTTTTAATTTTCCATTCACACAGCCATATGAAGGCTTGTTTTTTGCGGGACAAGTTGTAGTTTCTAATAGCACCAATTTTGGTTACAATGTAGTGGAAAGGGGGGAAAATATCTAATGGCGTGGAATTATTAAAAAAAACACAATTTCGCCACAGTTTTATCAGTTTTGTTTTTATAGCATTTTCTATGTGGTAAAACTGACATGTTACTTTTATTCTACAGCTCAGTATAATTGCAAACCTGTTGAGATTCGGTTCAGATCCGGTGCTCCAAATTTTCCAAAACTTTTGGTTCAGGCCAAACCAAAGTGGTTCCAATTACCCTGAAAATTGGTATGTAACACCCTCTAGTCTCCGAGGACACAGAAATGTAAGGAAAACATGTTATATATTTTCTTAAATTTTTTTTAATTATTTTTTTCATTTTCCAATGACAATAGTAAATCACGTCTGAATAACACTGACATACGGTACATATGGTAGCTATGAGTAAATGCATGTTAGATGACGTTAACAAACAGTGTATTTGAAAACACACCATGCCAGCACATCTGATGTCTGATGATTTTTTAAATTCTAAAGCTTCCAAAAAATTTCCCTTATAAGGGGCAGATGGTGTTTGAACAGACACTGTGTTATGGGATAAAAAATTTTAGAAAAAAAGAGTCTTGGGGGACTAAGTGTCCAGAAATGATACCTTAAAGGGGTCAAAATACCTGCCTATACAACATGCACAAGTGTTAATTGTCAGAACAAGTGGCACATTGTGAACAAGACTATAAAAGTCTCCATTTTAATTGGGAGCTGCAGCAGTGCAGTGTGGAAGCGGAAAGGATATGGATATAGTGCCATGTGGCAGCAATAGTAATGGCAGTAGTAGCAGCATACCATGGAACTTACAAGTCAGTAGGTCAGCTGTCTGTGGGTAGTAGTAGTAATAGTGGTAGTTGCAATGGTGGAAGTGGTAGTAGTGGCAAATGCGTAGAGTTAATAGTGGTGGCTGTAAGGTATTAGAAGCGAGGTGCAGCATCTGAGTTGGCTGTGGCAGCAGCAGCCATATAGCACATGTTGGAAGGCAGCAGCACAATGGATGCAGCAGAAGCCTTACGGAAGATGATGGTAGTTAGGATATAGCAGCGGCATGATGGAGGTAGCAGCATCCGCCCTAAACAAGATAGTAGTTAGGCAACAGCAGTGGCATGGCATGATGCAGGAAGCAGCAGCAGTCATATGGAACATGATAGTAGGTAGACAACATGATGGTAGGCAGGCAGGCAGGAAGCAGCAACGGTGGCAAGATGGGGCACCGTCAGCAAGGCCAAATCTATTTATTCGCCTCAACCAGAGGAGTGTGAAAATCCTCCGGAATCCAGGCTTGGTTCATTTTCAATTGGTCCGGTTTGCTATCACCACACCCCCTGGCGCTCTGAAAACTCTCTCTAAGATGACACTGGAGGCATGAAAGAAGAAAGTGAACGTACTGTTCCAATCTGCCTGCCCATGAGGTCAGGAAACAGGGTATGTGCCAGAGACAGGCCAGACTGTAGGTAGACCTGAACCTGGGTGCTGAGGTGAGAGGTCTCGACCTGCTGATTGGCCTCAGCCTGGTGCGGCATGTAAAAAAACCTATATTGAGAAGACGGAACTGTCTGCTGCTTCTGCGGCTTCTGCTCTTGTGGTGGCGGGAGGGTGGGTGACTCTATGGGGGAGAAGTGGGGCCTCCCCTTCAGACAAGCTGGCGGCAGGCGTCTGCTCACAAAAAGTTGTGGCGAGTTACATACATAGTGGTTATAATGAAATTTAGCCTTCCTTTTCTGAGTGAGGAAAACATTCCCCCTTTTGCATTGATAGCGAGGGTTTAAAACCATGGCCCTCCAGTAACCATCAGACTGCTGAATGTCAATGATATGCCTGTCATGATAGCAAGCAAACAAGTCTACCCATTGCCATTCTGGCCAACATGACCAAGGAGCCATTTCTTTCCAACTCTGCCTTCCACTGAGACGACTGGATGTTGTGGCCGGTGTCACCATCATCATCAACATCCTCTTGCTCCTCCAACTCTGACTCCTCATCCTTATTATCCCCCCCATGGGAGTTTCTCATTGTGGGTACCCCAACAGCTACAGGGTGGACAGCAAGATGTGTTAATTGTTATTCTTCCTCCTCCATTGCTTCCTGTTGCATGGGCATCAGAGTCTGTTGTAAGATACATATGAGGGGGATTAGGGACAACCTGCAGCAAGAACGGCATGTGGAAACAACACATGCTCCTTGGTGAGGTAGTCTGATGCATGATAAAATCGTGCAATATTGAATTTCAGGAAGTTGGAATGTTGCAGATTAAGCGGTGAAACTGCAGACTAGTCTGACACTGCAAGTCCAGGAGAGTGTTCTTCACCATGTGAGAATGGCTGAAAAGAGGAACAGTCTTCTGAACATTGCCAGCACCTTGTGTAAACCAGTGCAGGTTTTTGAAAGGCCATGCAGGGAGCATCTGTTATTTCTCACAGGTTCAACATGGCCAGGATGTTGCAGCCATTGTCGCTGACCACCTTGCCCAGTTGGAGTCGGTGGGTTGAAAGCCAATGGGATATTTGCTGCCTGATATACTTTAGCAACTGCTTGCCTGTGTGGCTACTCTCAGCTAGGCCGATCAGCTTCAACATCTTGTGACTTGACACATATGATAGGAAGGAGGGGGAATAGAAGCGACGCTGTGCCTTGCTGCTATTGGGGACAGGAGTGTGTCCATGAAGGAAGAGGTAGGGGAGGCTGATAAGTGCCTAGTGTGGGAGCATGGCCGATACAATCTAAGGGGGTCAAAAGGACATGGCCATGTTGCTGGGATGCTGCCTCTCCACTGCCGCAAAAAACATTGACCCAGTGGACTGTGAAAGACTTGCCACACAGAGAGAATCACAAGGAGTGGCCCATGTTCTAAATAACGTGAGAGTACAAGGCGCTACTACAATAGCACGGCAGCGACTGCACTGAGGTTCAGCTTGTAAACAAGCTAATTGCTGTTGGTACATAAGAGAATCCTTTAATAGTCCCACCATGGGGAAATGTCTCACATTGGAGCGGAGGACAAGAAGGAGTCTTAGCAGGAGAAGGAGGTGAGGATGATGATGGTAAGGACACTGTATTTCCTGGAGATGTAGGTTGACTGGCACAAGGAGAACCAGGAGAAGAAGGATATACTTGTTTTCCAAAGGATTCGGTGATGCCGCCTCATGTAGCAATAGAGCTCTGGTACCTATGATTGTGTTTGAATGGCCACGGCTTATTTTAAGCAACCAATCTTGCACACGGCTGTGGTATTGTGTTTCTGCCTTGTGGAGAAAAAACACGATACAGGAGCTTCTCGCACAGAGCTACAGGCAGCTGAGATCAGCTTAGCTGTAGTGTGTTTTGGGCGTTACCCACCCACAATGTCAGCGGCATCACCAGATCCCAAAGCAGACATGGCCCTGGCTGTTCTTTGGGAGGTACATGGCCTCTGCTCTTGCTGCTTTTGCCGCCACCCTGCACTGATGCTATCTACTCAGCACCTTGATCCGACTCCAAAGTCTAGTCCAGCACACAATCATCATCAGATTCTTCACCATTCCTGCTGCTTTTATCAGACTGGGAGACTAATTAACTCCCTCCCTTGCTCTACACTTACCTTGACTGCCACTGTCACTGCCCCCATTACCAATGCCATGTCTATTACCTATTACCACCACCATCCCCAGCCCCTTCTGAACCTCCTCCTCAGGGCAGCCCAAATGATGACTGATTTGCACAATTCATCAACAGGGAGACTCTCTGCCTGTCGTAGGGTGTGGAGAGGTTTTCTTGCCACTTCTTAGCAAAAAGGAACGTGCTCCATTAGGAAGGGGCAGTGAAGACTAAAAGGACTGTACTCAAAGGCATCTCTGGGGCTGCCAGGAGGAGGAGAAGGAGGAACACTGTGATCTCTTGCACCACAGCACGGTGTCAGACTCTGAAGTTCCCTCCACGTCATCCTGCTGCGACTGAGAGAAGGATTGAGTCATCCAGTAGACAATCTCATCCTCTTTCTCCTCAACTATAATGTTGTTCCTTTCCGAAACTGTGGCCTACTACTACTACTACTACTACTACTACTACTACTACTACTACTACTTGTGGACAGACAGCTGGTGCTACTACTGCTCACATTCTAGCTCTGGGTCTTTCGTTTAGAACCCTTCCATATTCCTGATGGTTTGTAAATCTGGTTTCTGGAACTTAAAGACAGGAAGGTGCAATACAATGTCCTTCTCTTTCCATAAACTCACTGAAGGCACTGCTACTGACAGTTGACTTCACAAATACTGCAGTATCGACACCACAACAATAGATTTTTGCCTGATGTCTTTTGCTCTATAAAATATGCAGATTCAGAAAAAAATCTTTAGTTGACATATGTTGACAAACTAGTATAGAATTATTTCCCCCCACCACACCAACACTTGCCAAGAGATGCACAACATGTATTTCAGACTAGTATGTCTCGTTATTACTCACAGATGTTATCCTCTGCTACCCTGCGTATTTTAAGACATGTATATGATGGTTTTAAAAACTTAAACCCCCCCAAAAAAATTACATTTCAAGTTGTACATAGATTTTTTGCCTACTATGTCACGTTAGCACTCACAAATGTTATCCTCCACTACCCTGCTTATTGTAAGACATGTATATGCTGGTTTTCAAAACTTCAACCGAAAAAAAATTTATATTTCAACTGTGTGAAGATGAAACAACATGGATTTTTGCCTAATATTTCAAATCACTGCTCACAGATGTTAGCCTCTGCTACCCTATGTATTGCAAAAACATGTATATACTGGTTTTAAAAAATGCCAACTAAAACAATTTAAATTGAAGTTGGGTGAAGATGAAAAATTGCCTATTATGTCATGTAACCACCTACAGATGTTAGCCTCCACTACCCTGCTTATTCTCATACATATGTGCTGGTTTTCAAAACTTCAATCCAAAAACATTTAATTTCAACTTTGTGAGGATCAAACAACATGGATTTTTGTCTAGTATTTCACATCACTGCTCACAGATGTTAGCTTCTGCTACCATGCGTATTGTAAGACATGTATATGCTGGTTTTAAAAACCAACAAAAAATAACAATAAATAAATTTGAAGTTGTCTGGAGATGAAACAACACAGATTTTTGCCTATGTCAAGTTATCACTCACAGATGTTATCCTCCGCCATCCTGCATATTGTAAGACACCTATATGGTGATTTTAAAAAATTAAACCCCAAAAAATAATATTTAAACTCTGTGGAGATGAAATAACATGAATATTTGCCTATGTCATGTTACCACTCACAGATTTTTGCCTCCACTTCCCTGCATATTGTAAGACAATTATGCGGGTTTTAAAAACACCAACCCAAAAAATTACATTTGACGTTGTGTGGAGATTAACCAACACAGATTTTTGGCTACTATGTCACTTTATCACTCACAAATGTTATCCTCCGCTACCCTGCGTATTGTAAGACATGTATATGCTGGTTTTAAAAACTTCAACCAAAAAAAATGTAATTTGAAGTTGTGTGGAGATGAAAAGACACAGATTTTTGGCTACTAAATTAGACACTGTAAGACTCATTCATAGCCCAATATAGAATGACATTCTGCTCACTCTGTAAAGGCACCTCCCTGCCTGCTGCAGTACTAATTGGCTAACCCAGGCAGTCTGCCAGGAAACCAATCAGGGTAAGCCCTCCCCTTCTACTTCCTAAGAGGGTCATGTGAGCATCCATCTTCTTCCTCCCTAGTGCTTTTACTGCTGACGTGTGCAGTAAAGGGGCACTATGCGCCATTTTACTGGATTTATTAGAAACGTACCTGAAAAGGTTCGGGTTCATCTTCCAGCCCAAATTTTGCAAAGATTATAATGAACCCGGTTTGTAATGGACGGTTTGCTCATCTCTTCTATGCATACACATACATTTAAAGTGAATCTGTCACCAGTAATCTTCCTATCCACTGTTTGCATAGACACAAAGCTGTGGTTCACCTGATTAAAACAATGTTTTCTTTTGCTGATTCAAGGTTCCATTCCCAAGTTATGATTGTTTTTCTTAGTATGCAAATTATACCTTTGGTGCAATGAAGGCGTCACCATTGCTCTTGTTGCACCCAAGCTCCAATAATATCTGTGGCCATCCCCTCCCTCGCTGCTTAGATTGACAGGGTCAGGCAGTGGCAAAGCAACGAGCGAGGGGTTGGCCACAGATATTATTGGAGCTTGGGTGCAGCTAGAGCAATGATGACACACTCATTGCACCTAAGGCCTTCTTTTCAGATAAAGGATATGTATCATAACACGGGAACGGAGCCTCAGATCAACAAAAGAAAGAGTGTTTTCAGGCGAGCCACATCTTTGTGTCTATGCAAACATTTTGATGGGGAAGTTGTAGGTGACATATTCTCTTAAGGATAACATTTCTAAAAAAAACACTGCATCTGTATACTTTGTTCAGTTTTATAAAAGTACATTACTAGTTTTATTGTATTTGCAGTTTCAATTCTTTCTTGTTTTTTTGTATTGCTTGAATGCTACATTAAGACTGAATGTTAAATATATGCAGAGGAAAATGCTCCCGTTTTGTGCTTTTTCCCTTTCTGAATACAAATATACAATACACTTTTGTAAAGCAGGCACAGGAATAAAAAGAAGGAATGTCAATGCGGTTCTCTAGTGGAACACAGCAAAGTCGACAGCTTATTGTTCATAAAGGAAAATACTTTGGGGATCAGGGTTTAAGAGAAGTATCACATAATCCAGAACAAAAGCTTAAGAGAAGACCTGTCATTGTGTTTACTAAGAGATGACTGAATTGCATCTGTTTGTACACGTGAGTTCTTAACAGTACAATGAAAGCAGGAGATAAAATAAAGAAAGGGATGGAAATTATCACTAAAAACTGTCAATTTTTATTTTACTGATGAGTAACCCAAATATGACTCAGGTGTCATATACCTTCATAGCTGAGGTAACCGACTAACTGCCTTTTGAGAGCCACGATAATGGCTCTACCAATTAGGAACATAAGCATACAAGCGTATATCATAGTGATGCCCGCATCTCCCCACACCCAATCATTGATTATCCTAGCCATACCTCCAAAGTGAACTCCATTTTTTCTTACTTCCTCCAATTTCCTTCAATGCTATTATTCTCATTTTTAATAAGGGTTTCAACAGCCAGTCTATGGTGACACCTGGGCCTCGCTATCAGTCAGCTTATATAGCAAACTTATAAATCAGCACAGTGCCACCAGTACCAGCCAAAGTCTTCAACAGTAACCACAAGTCTTCAGGACCATCATGCCCCCTGTCAGCACATCACTAGTCTTCTCCACACTTCTGCATGTTCTGGCACTAGAAAAAGGTTGCTGTAAATTCCTCTTCTTGTGCCAATCTACTTTCATCAAGCAATTTGTGAAATATCACTTTGCCAGGGCAGAAGCATTATGCTCTGGAACAATGGGACTGTCTTGTTACTTCAAAGGTTTTCCCATTATGACAACATGTCCCCTATGCACAGGTTGAGGGATAGGCATCTGATCAGTGAGGGTCAGGCTGCAGGGACCAGTGCTCCTTGTGTTAACAGAGCGGCAGACACGTATGTGTGTCTTCCTCTCCATTCAACTGTATGGGACCACTGGACTGCTGAGTACAAGTACTTGGCTATGTCCAGCAGACCTATAAAGATGAATGGACTGGCTGCATGCATGCGTGAGTGCTGCTGGTAGCACATGATCTTGTGATCAGTGGAAGCCCCAAGTTTGTGACCCTTGCTGATCGGACATACACTACGTGCAGAATTATTAGGCAAATGAGTATTTTGACCACATCATCCTCTTTATGCATGTTGTCTTACTCCAAGCTGTATAGGCTCGAAAGCCTACTACTAATTAAGCATATTAGGTGATGTGCATCTCTGTAATGAGAAGGGGTGTGGTCTAATGACATCAACACCCTATATCAGGTGTGCATAATTATTAGGCAACTTCCTTTCCTTTGGCAAAATGGGTCAAAAGAAGGACTTGACAGGCTCAGAAAAGGCAAAACTAGTGAGATATCTTGCAGAGGGATGCAGCACTCTTAAAATTGCAAAGCTTCTGTAGCGTGATCATCGAACAATCAAGCGTTTCATTCAAAATAGTCAACAGGGTCGCAAGAAGCGTGTGGAAAAACCAAGGCGCAAAATAACTGCCCATGAACTGAGAAAAGTCAAGCGTGCAGCTGCCAAGATGCCACTTGCCACCAGTTTGGCCATATTTCAGAGCTGCAACATCACTGGAGTGCCCAAAAGCACAAGTTGTGCAATACTCAGAGACATGGCCAAGGTAAGAAAGGCTGAAACACGACCACCACTGAACAAGACACACAAGCTGAAACGTCAAGACTGGGCCAAGAAATATCTCAAGACTGATTTTTCTAAGGTTTTATGGACTGATGAAATGAGAGTGAGTCTTGATGGGCCAGATGGCTGGATTGGTAAAGGGCAGAGAGCTCCAGTCCGACTCAGACGCCAGCAAGGTGGAGGTGGAGTACTGGTTTGGGCTGGTATCATCAAAGATGAGCTTGTGGGGCCTTTTTGGGTTGAGGATGGAGTCAAGCTCAACTCCCAGTCCTACTGCCAGTTTCTGGAAGACACCTTCTTCAAGCAGTGGTACAGGAAGAAGTCTGCAAGGTAAGAAAAACATGATTTTCATGCAGGACAATGCTCCATCACACGCGTCCAAGTACTCCACAACGTGGCTGGCAAGAAAGGGTATAAAAGAAGAAAATCTAATGACATGGCCTCCTTGTTCACCTGATCTGAACCCCATTGAGAACCTGTGGTCCATCATCAAATGTGAGATTTACAAGGAGGGAAAACAGTACACCTCTCTGAACAGTGTCTGGGAGGCTGTGGTTGCTGCTGCACGCAATGTTGATGGTGAACAGATCAAAACACTGACAGAATCCATGGATGGCAGGCTTTTGAGTGTCCTTGCAAAGAAAGGTGGCTATATTGGTCACTGATTTGTTTTTGTTTTGTTTTTGAATGTCAGAAATGTATATTTGTGAATGTTGAGATGTTATATTGGTTTCACTGGTAAAAATAAAAAATTGAAATGGGTATATATTTGTTTTTTGTTAAGTTGCCTAATAATTATGTACAGTAATAGTCACCTGCACACACAGATATCCCCCTAAAATAGCTAAAACAAACTAAAAACTGCTTCTAAAAATATTCAGCTTTGATATTAATGAGTTTTTTGGGTTCATTGAGAACATGGTTGTTGTTCAATAATAAAATTAATCCTCAAAAATACAACTTGCCTAATAATTCTGCACTCCCTGTATATCCCCTATGTTGTGGATAGTGGATAAGTTGTCTTAATGTCTAATGTCTATATTTTTCATGATGAGAAACCCAAATATGACTCAGAGCCATATACCTTCATAGCTGTGGTAGTCAACTAACTGCCTTTTGAGAGCCACAATAATGACCCTCTACCAGTCAGGGACAGAAGCATGCAAGCATATAGAATAGTGATGCGTGCCCCTCCCCACACACAATCACTGATTATCCTAGCCATACCTCCAAAATCAACCCCCTTACCGCCTTCAATTTCCCTCGCTTCTATTATCCTCAATGTTTTTCAACCAGAGCCTCAACAGCCAGTCCATGGTGACGCATGGGCCTCACTATCAGTCAACATACATAGCAAACTTATTCTCTACGCACAGGATAAGGGATAGGGGGATGATCTATGAGGAATGGAGCCATAGAGACGCATTGAAAATCCAAAGATAGACCATAAAACACACAGCGTCTACGCATTTTCGATCAAAGAAATACGATCTTTAATCAAGACAAAGCTGCGTTAAATCCTACATGCTTATGAAGGAATGAGTCTGAGCAATAGAATCACTCTAAAGCGGTCACATGTGTGAATGATAAGTATATGCAAGACACCTGTTAAAATGTACAAACTTAAGGAATAAAATCCATAGAAAAACCTAATTCAATTTTCCAAGATTAGATCATACCTCCGATTTAGGCCAGAAGGAGTACAAATACCCAGCTTGAACATCCAGAAGGATTCTCTGAGTAGTTTTTTTCTGTCCTCTCCTCTTATTGGAGGACTAAACCAATCCAGGCCTTTAACAATAAAAAAAAACTAAGTGCCCCCTTGTGTACCACTGCAAAATGTAAGGATGCCACAGAAACCTTTCTATGTTAATAATGCGGTATCTCAGACAAGTGCTTTTTAATCCTAGTTTTCATATTATTTAAAGTGCAGCCTACATATTGTAGGGAACACAGTTTGCACATAATCAGATAAACCACATGGTCAGTATTGCGGTTTATAATGAGTTATGTTAAATGTGCGGCCTTTGCTGTAGAAAGTATGTTCTAGGTTATTTTCATGATTTTCACAAATGCTTTTGTGGTGGAATTGTTTTTTAGCTACCTTTGTAGCCTAGCCAACTCGATTTAGGCTTAACCTGTACACTAAAGAGACTAGAACTTATTCTCTGAGATAAAGTTGGAGCATGTTGGGCAACACACTTTACTCCTATGGCCGCAATATCCTGCAAGGTTTCATTACAATGCAATACTAAAAAGTTTTTTTTTTTATAATGAACTGAAAGTAGTAACAAATGTTGCAGCGACAGGAGAAATAATGCAGGATTTTTTGATGGAAAAAGTAGTTAAGACCTTTGTTTAGAATAAGCAATATTTCTGGCCACTTAGGATCGCTTATGTTTCATTGACAATGTATTAACAGTAACCACCTCTTTCGAAAAAGTTGTGCTTTGTTCTGATCATCTCACCTATAGGTATGTTATTAATTGCATGTGCAGGATGGCAAGAGGTGGCTAGTAATGTAGAGTTTCCTGATATATATTTGCTATACGTGGAAGTATGAAGAGAAGCTGTATTTATATCACCTTTTAGACATAAATGAAAGAAACAGAAGTTAAATCATAATGTAAAGTAAATGCAAGATTACAAGAATTAGTGTTTAAAAATTCTCCAAACTAGGGTACGGCCACCACATCGCCTGACCAAATAAACAGCCAGTCGTCGATATAGCGGCCGTACCACTTTACACCTGCAAGAAAAATGTTGTCCAGTGTGAAGAGAAATTTACTCTCCCACCACGACATATAAATATTGGCAATGGAGGGAGAGAACTTAGCCTGCATCAAAACATCAGACAACTATAGAAAAAAAAACATTCACTGAACATAAAAAAATATACTTTAAAGGGGTTATCCCATGATTAGCGTAAAAAATGAAAATCAGACATCATATGTCGTAGATTGTAAGCCCTAGCGGGCAGGGCCCTCTCTCCTTCTGTACCAGTTTGCAATTTGTCTTGTTCATGCCTGCTGCGATTGTCTGTATTATCTATCTATACACCTTTTCATATGTACAGCTCCATGGAATGAATGGCGCTTTAATAATAAATGTAATAAATAATAATAATATGGTATATAATGGTCTCTTTCTAACAAAGCTAGAACCAGCCCTGTACCTTATATGGGTTCAGAGACCTCCACATTAATTATCCTGCTAGATTTACATCAATCTGGGAGCTCAAGGGGAGTGTCTTTTCTGCTCCAGTTCAGGGGTCGTGTCCATGCTTTCCATGGTCAGGAGGCAGTTGAAGGATGAAACTGAGCATGTGCAGCCTTCTCAGTGAGCAGGACAATGAAATAAGAAAATAAACAAACAGCAGGTGGTGCTATACAGATGCATTTTATGGCATAACTCAGTGGCTATGCTAAATCTTTAATCACATGTAACTACAAAAGTATTCAGATCCAAGTACTGGTTTTAAAACTGTGGAATATTTTTCGTGGGACACCCCCTTCAACAAGAACCATACAGCCTGATAGATAAAATCTTGAAGTTCCAGTGTGCAGTTACTATAAAGAGCAAAAGAAACACAAAATAAACAATTTTAAGGCTTCAATAGCTAGATCGTGAGGGATGGTGGTGTACAAAGACACAAACAATCCTGTGACTTTTTGAAATAGGGTAAAAATCTTGTAGATACCCAGGAATGGTATGGACCAAAGACCAAAGGTTGTGCAGTGCCCCATATAGGGGGCTCTACAAATTAACACATTGTCATTGTTTCCTATGGCTAGCTTTCCATGTTCTTATTTAATAAATGTACTCCTTACTATATATTGTATTAATGCAATTGTTAACTTATATTGTATTTGATGCTATGTACCTGGTTTCCAGCAGGTGGAGTAGGTCTGGAGGAGTCCTAGAGACAAAAATGAAATTAACCATTCCATTCTTTTCCCCATTTGGGCAGAAATGGGCTGTCATGCTTCCCACCAAGGAGAGGTTTTTCGGGAAACTGTAGTTAGTTGGATTTTGAGCTGGATGGTGGAACTGTGAACATCATGCTGTGAGGGGAAATGTCTCCTGCAGCAGGAGCTTGGGGAAGCAGCTCATAGAGCAACAAGCTCCTCTTGTCCCTATAAATAGGAATAGACGGTACTCTACGTGGGGAACACCCCACTCTTTTGGGACACCAATCAGATTAAGCTAGTTATAGGCGATGGAAGCAATATATAGTAAACCTGCCACCATATTACATCCTGCTGGAACCAAGTAAAGGAGAATTACACTAAACCCTTGATATTGATTGTATTATCAAGTTCAAGTTATTCAAGTAATCACTGTTGAAACGTTTATTCCGTTTAGTCTCCAATCTCTGCAGCGAAGCTGAACCCCAGGAAGCCATGGCCTGAAAGTAGGAGCAACGTGACACACATACTGGGACGCTACACTAGGGCCATTACCACTTGCACTGCCATAATGGAAACGGGCATTCCATTATGCATTCCATCATAGAATTGCGTTATGGTCTGCGGTAACGGAATCCATAACGCAATTCACCTTTTACCAGTAAACGAAGTGTGAATGAATTTCAAAATATGAAATTCGCTCATCTCTAATTGTGAGTCCATTTTGAATATTTGTGATATTTTTTACTTGATTTTTTTATGATGAAATAAAGGATGTTTTTATATTGTATGTGTGGCTTCATGTTTTTGGCAATTGGTTTAACAAAATGTGCAATTCTAACTGAAAGGAGGGGGTGGGTTGTTATTTAACTCACGATAGGTGTTTACTTATTTTAACATATTCAAATTCTGTACAAATTTTATACAGTATTTCTTTATCCAAAACAACCATTTCACCACCACCCTCGCTTTTATCGGAAGCTGGATTCATCTCCTGATTGATTTCAATACTCATTGTATACTTTATTTCACTTACAGGAATCAATCAGGATTCAATGTGTACTTTCTGATGATAGCAGCTGATCTTCAGGGGTGGGGAAACAGCAGAAACTCCACTATTAGGGCTCATGCACACAAACGTATTTTCTTGATCTTCAGGGGTGGGGAAACAGCAGAAACTCCACTATTAGGGCTCATGCACACAAACATATTTTATTTCCGTGTCCGTTGCGTTTTTTTGGCGGACAGTATGTGGAACCATTAATTTCAACGGGTTCACAAACAAAAGTGTGCATTCCGTTTCCGTATGTCCGTTCCACAAATAAATAGAACATGTCCTATTATTGTCCACATTTAATGACAAGGATTGTCACGCTCGTGTGTAGGAGGAAAACACCACATCGATCATAGGAGGTAAAGGGGATACTGGAATAAGGCCTGGAAACTAGGGAAGGAAGATGGACACCTTCTAGAGAAAACCCTAACTCCAGTCCTGACAGACTACCAGTATGAACAGGCCCCAAAGGTAGGCAAGTTCATACACCATATACCTAGAATCCTATATCACCCTATAGGACCCTGGAACTAATGTCAGGACTGAGTCTACCTGTTCCTCCAAAGGGAAGGACGAACAGGAGTCTCCCTCAGGCCTAATGATAAACAACAGGGAAGGGCAACACACACATATATAAAAACAAAATGCAAAAGGGAAACACTTATCTTCAATGAAGCTTTGGTAGCACCAGGAACTCAGCCGAGAACCAAACACAAGCTAACCATAAGTCCAACAGAAGCTATAAACCGCAAAGCATAGTGGGAGAAACAACAATAAATAGAAAAGGTTAAATTACCACAATTAAAATTACCACAAATCGCTGCCCCACGAAATAGCTGATATCAGCTGTGTACATCCAGTCCTTTTCATGGGCCCTATTGTCAAAATGTCCATTCTAGTCCACAAATTGGACAAGAATAGGACATGTTCTATAATGGGCAGCACAGCTGCACGGATGCGGAAAGCACACAGATGCCATCCGTGTGCCATCCGCTTTTTTTGGACCCCATAGAAATTAATGGGTCTGCATAAAAAATACAGATTAGACACCAACTGAAAATACGTTTGTGTGAATTAGGCCTAAGGCATTGATTTTGATTACGTCTTTTGCAGTTTAAGGGCTCATGCATACCTGCACTGCGTCTGTACTGCTCCTTTATTATGGAGCCATATAGCTGTAGGACTCAGTATCCATGGAGATATTCTCCCTTTTGATACTTTTCTTCTGGGGAAGAATATCCCCATATACTGTATACATAGCCCAACCGAGCATGTCAAAATTGTGTTTCTGTAGAATTTCAGCATTTTACAGAAAAAAAAATATTCATGTCTCCATATGAAGTCCAAGACAAAGGGAGGCACAGTAGAAAGCTCATGAACCTCTACAGCAGCCCTATTAGATCCATGATAGGGCCATGCTCTTTGTAGTGGACTCCTGGATTACCTAAAGCCCTGAGATTTGGTAGATTATCCTCCTGCTAAATCTGTGAGTGTACAGGTATGTAAGTTGCTCTCTAAGCTTTATTCTTGTATTATTCTTCAGAAAACTTTGTACTTATTACAAGAAACTTATAAGGACATCTATCATCTCATCTGCTAATCCTACTTCTGATGAGCTCTCCCAATTGATTACAGAGTGAATGGTTGGCTCAGCATTATTGTGATGTATGGTAATGTTTTTTGTCAGATATTCTTGCCTATCAATCAGTGGTACGTAATTATTGAAATACTAACGAAGGACTGATCACTATATTTGCTTTAAAGTAAACGTTTCTACAAAGTCACTCAAGTCCATCTGTCATGGAAATTTTGTCATAAAGTTAAAGATGGATCTATTTATTTCCGTTATAAATCATGATGTAATGAAGGCTGAGATTTAGACGTCTTAGTTCTATATGAAATAAAGCCAAATAAATCTGTGTAATAAATTGTGCATGAGAATGAAGCACAAAAATACAACATGTGTGGGATCATATCAAAACCTCCAAAAAATCTATACACAAAACCACACATAAAAGTACAAACATTATATCTTTATTAGAATGAATATCAAAGACAATCATAAAAAGTTTCAGAAAGTACTGGAATGTAGAATAGAAAGCCCCCCCCCCCCTTAAATGGAGATACTGTGGTTATTAGTAAAGAGATTAAACCACATAAATGGTAGCAATTATTATTAAATAAATAAATGGAACAACACCCCTATGTCCCATGTGATCTCCCAATTCGTTAGCAGTCCAATCATGCGCAATCAAATAATGCTAATGAAGGTGTACACAAATATATATATATATATAATAATTGTGAATAAAATAATCCTACAAAGTAAACATTGCCCGGATATGGAGTGACAAGAAGTCAAGGAGATCAAATGGTCAAAACAAGGGGATCTGGTTGACCATCATTATTCATTATAATTATGAACACAAGCCTACAGTGGCTATTATATTACTAAGAGTAAATAAACATGAATATAGACCACAAAGTAAGACCCAATGCAAAGATAGTAAAAACCAAACAATTGATGTCATATAAGCTAGAGTAACTAACCACTCTTGGGAAGGCCAAAAGCCCGACGTACGTTTCGCTGATGCGCTTCTTCTGGGGGCGCGACTTACTGCATCCCTAACACACCCCTTTATACCTCACCTAAATGATACTGATGTTCCCATGGGCGTTACCTAACCACCGCTGACCAATAAGGACTCCCCCACTATCACCGCAAGAGACACCGGGAAAGGGGCCACATGATCACTCATTGTAAAGGCACAAGTCACGTGAGATTATGGCGCAAAATCACCTGACTGCATCACACGATCAAACACGTGACCTCGCCAGCAGTCTCTGCTCTATCTACTACATAATAAGGAAACGCAAAAACCATGTCTCCTACAGACGTCAACAGCAACATCAATTGCCTACAGAGGCCGTCTCCCATTGATCCACATCAGAGTAATAGTAAATATAGCGTCGCTTCAGAGCCTATAAATATAGGCTATATGTATACAAACATATAAAACAATAACTGAGTGATAGTTTCAACCCACATTATTAGGGCCAGTATAAAAAGCCGATTGTAACATCCGGACAACGACATTATACAAATATATATACATAAAAGGCAATAAATAAAAGGCCACCAATGTGCAAATGCAGAAAAAAGGTGCTTACAATATATACAACTTAATAATTGTGCATGATTTTGTACAGAAACACATATCATGATTGCTAGTGAATAATAAAACAATAAATAAAATAATATATTAATATCAGTGAAGGATAAGTGCAAAAGTAATGTGAAATAAATGTGAAATAAATGCAGTGATCAAAAGTGAGAAGTGCCATCCAACACAATAGTGTAGACACAAGAAGTGAGATATATAAAAATCCTTATATTAGACTACATATGCGACCATTGTACATAAAAGAATATTATGTAGAGTCAGATTTGTTCAAATGTCTTTATCATGCCTGGAATATAATAAACCCCAGTGGGGTGACTCAGCTGTCCATAGAATCGCGCTGATATTTATCAACTTGAGTCCACGAGGTATATAGTTCTATAGAGGGGTAAAATGAAACAGTAAGTAAACCAAAGACCACAGACAAACAGTTAAAAACATTCTTATAAACATTGAATGTAAAAAAAAAATGACAATTTCAAATACGAATATTAGCTAGTGGTCCGATGATCACAAAAACAAAGGAGTTGTCAGGTCCCCTAGAGGAACGGAACAAAACTATTGCCATCATTCAAACCAAATGGTGAGACAGTGTTTAGCAGGAAAATCCAACGTGTTTCCTTCTGGCTCAAAAGCTTCTTCCAATTGTCCCTCTGGGTGATATACTCACATGATCAATTCCCCTGAAACGAAGGAGGGAGCTATTACAGTCATGCATTTCCTTGAAATGCCTTGGGATAGTTTTCAACTCATCAATATCATTGATTTCCTTGGCCGCTTCAATGCTCAATATATGCTCACGGATTCGTCTTTTAAATTGCTGTGAGGTCATCCCCACATAAATCTTCTTACAAGGGCATTGGGCCCAATATATAACTCCAATTGTGGTGTAAGTAATGGAGTAAGTAATTTTTTATTGTTTCTGTTGTGAAGAATCCCAAAACACCTTAGTTCTATCCATGTTGGTACAGGCCACAAACCTGCCGCATTCCTTATTGCCCCATACTGGGCCTTTTGTGCCAAAGATTCCAGATTGTTTAACAAAATAATAGCTCCTGACCAGATGGTCCCTTAGATCTTTTGCTTGCCTATAGGTAATCTGAGGATGAATGGTAATAATCGTACTCAATTGAGGATCAATGTGTGATATACACTCACCTAAATAATTATTAGGAACACCATACTAATACGGTGTTGGACCACCTTTTGCCTTCAGAACTGCCTTAATTCTACGTGGCATTGATTCAACAAGGTGCTGATAGCATTCTTTAGAAATGTTGGCCCATATTGATAGGATAGCATCTTGCAGTTGATGGAGATTTGAGGGATGCACATCCAGGGCACGAAGCTCCCGTTCCACCACATCCCAAAGATGCTCTATTGGGTTGAGATCTGGTGACTGTGGGGGCCATTTTAGTACAGTGAACTCATTGTCATGTTCAAGAAACCAATTTGAAATTATTTGAGCTTTGTGACATGGTGCATTATCCTGATGGAAGTAGCCATCAGAGGATGGGCACATGGTGGTCAAGAAGGGATGGACATGGTCAGAAACAATGCTCAGGTAGCCCGTGGCATTTAAACGATGGCCAATTGGCACTAAGGGGCCTAAAGTGTGCCCAGAAAACATCCCCCACACCATTACACCACCACCACCAGCCTGCACAGTGGTAACAAGGCATGATGGATACATGTTCTCATTCTGTTTACGCCAAATTCGGACTCTACCATTTGAATGTCTCAACAGAAATCGAGACTCATCAGACCAGGCAACATTTTTCCAGTCTTCAACAGTCCAATTTTGGTGAGATTGTGCAAATTGTAGCCTCTTTTTCCTATTTGTAGTAGAGATGAGTGATACCCGGTGGGGTCTTCTGCTGTTGTAGCCCATCCGCCTCAAGGTTGTGCGTGTTGTGGCTTCACAAATGCTTTGCTGCATACCTCGGTTGTAACGAGTGGTTATTTCAGTCAACGTTGCTCTTCTATCAGCTTGAATCAGTCGGCCCTGGACGTTTTTCCCTTTTCACACCATTCTTTGTAAGCCCTAGAAATGGTTGTGCATGAAAATCCCAGTAACTGAGCAGATTGTGAAATACTCAGGCTGGCCCGTCTGGCACCAACAACCATGCCATGCTCAAAATTGCTTAAATCACATCAAATCGACATCATTATGGTTGGCAGAATTCTTTTTGCAATCCACCAACATGGAACCCACTAAACGTAAGTTTATATTTTCTCTGTTGGAGTTTGTGTTAACACATAATTTTTTTTTCTGTTTGGGGGGTCCTTCTTCCTGCAGCTCCAGGGCACCGCAATGGGGGCGTCTTGTGTGCCCTCATATAAAGGGCTGTGGGAGAGGAAGACCCTACAAACAGACCCCTCACCCATGGACAATCAAGTACAGTTTTGGGGATATTATGTTGACGACCTTTTAATTATTTGGCAGGGTTCGGAGGAGGAATTTGTAACCTTTGTGGAATTACTTAACAGAAACAATAAAAATATCAAACTTACCTATAAATTGAGCCGGACGCGGACTGACTTTCTTCATGTGGGTTTATATGTGGAAGTCGGATGGTCGAATCACCACCAATCTATATAGGAAAGAAACATCAGTTAACTCTCTATTGTTAGCTAATTCACCACATCCGAGAAAATCAATATCCAAGAAGATCAATAGTATACCAATTGGGCCATTTTTGAGGATTAGGAGGATATGTTCGACTGAACAGACTTTTGAACGGCAGGCTGAAGTCTTGCGTCAAAGGTTTCAGGAGAGGGGCTATTCTACACTTGCCATAGAAGGGGGATATCGGAGGGCTCAGCTGTCTAATTGCTCTGATCTACTCCATAAAAGGGTGGAGAAGAATACTAAAGAGGAGATACGTTCTATTACTACATACAATTCCAGATGGACGGAAATTCATGCAGCTCTTGAAAAATATTGGGATATATTGAGAATAGATCCTCAATTGAGTACGATTATTACCAGTCATCCTCAGATTACCTATAGGCGAGCAAAAAATGTAAGGGGCAATAAGGAATACGGCAGGTGTGTGGCCTGTACTAAGATGGATAGAACTAAGGTGTTTTGGGATTTTTCAAAACAGAAACAATATAAAATTACTTACTCCATTACTTGCACCACAATTGGAGTTATATATTGGGCCCAATGCCCTTGTAAGAAGATTTATGTGGGGATGACCTCACTGCAATTTAAAAGACGAATCCGTGAGCATATATTGGGCATTGAAGCGGCCAAGGAAATCAATGATATTGATGAGTTGACAACTATCCCAAGGCATTTCAAGGAAATGCATGACTGTAATAGCTCCCTCCTTTGTTTCAGGGGAATTGATCATGTGAGTATCACCCAGAGGGGGCAATTGGAAGAAGCTTTTGAGCCAGAAGGAAACACTTTGGATTTTCCTGCTAAACACTATTTTACCATTTGGTTTGAATGATGGCAACAGTTTAGTTCCGTTCCTCTAGGCGACCTGACAACTCTGTTTTTGTGATCATCAGACCACTAGGTAATATTCGTATTTTAAATTGTCATTTTTTTACATTCAATGTTTATAAGATTATTTTTAATGGTTTGTCTGTGGTCTTTGGTTTACTTACTGTTTCATTTTACCCCTCTATAGAACTATATACCTCGTGGACTCAAGTTGATAAAAGTCGGCGCAGTTCTATGGACAACTGAGTCACCTTGATGACTAATTGGGAAATGCATCGCCACTGGGATTTATTATATTCTAGGCATGATAAAGACATTTGAACAAATCTGACTCTACATAATGTTCTTTTATGTACAACGGTCGCACATGCAATCTAATATAAGGATTTTTATATATCTCACTTCTTGTGTCTACACTATTGGGTTGGTGTCACCGCCAGCTCTCTGAGAAGGTCTGGCAGACGTTCTTCTGTACCTCTTGCATGATGTTCTTTGTTTTGGTTTCACTTTGTCATCTCCTTTCCTTCTCCCACCTGTCACCTATTTACACTAATTGCCTCCCTTTATATTCCCTTTCATACTGCCTCACTTTGCGGTTTATACTACTTCCTGGATTTAAGTGATCACTGCTGGAGACTTCTGTTACTGCTTGTTCAGATAAGTCCTTTCATGTATTGTCTTTCCTTGCTGGCTTGATTCTAGGAGACCCTGACTCCCTCCGTATTAAGTGCAGGGAGCCGGTGGTCGTGTCCCGTCACTATTATAGGGTTTTCAGGTGTCACACAGTCTAGGTACGAGGGCATGCAATCGTCTACCTCTGAGACCCTTGTATGTGCTTAGCAGTCAGGGTGAGCTCTTAGGGTTTTACAGGGGTCACCTTTATGCTCTTTAGTTTGGGATCAAGCCAGTCGGATGTTTATCCATAACTTCCAGCTATCTGCAACATCATCCGTGACAGTTGGATGGCACTTCTCACTTTTGATCACTGCATGGGCACTTAATTTCACATTACTTTTGCACTTATCCTTCACTGATATTAATATATGAATTTATTTATTTGGTCCTTTTATTTATTCATTAGATTTTTAGGGCATCAGTTTTGTCCAATTAATTATTGTTTTATTATTCACTAGCAATTATATGTGTTTCTGTACTAAATCATGCACAATTATTAAGTTGTATATATTGTAAGCACCTTTTTCTGCATTTGCGCATTGGTGGACTTTTATTTATTGCCTTCTATGTATATATTTTTTATAATGTCATTGTCAGGATGTTGCAATCGGCTTTTTATACTGGCCCTAATAATGTGGGTTGAACCTATCACTCAGTTATTGTTTTATATGTTTGTATACATATAGCCTATAATTATAGGCTCTGAAGCGGTGCTATATTTACTATTACTCTGATGTGGATCAATGGGAGGTGGCCTCTGTAGGCAATTGATGTTGCTGTTGACGTCTGTAGGAGGCATGGTTATCTGCGTTTCCTTATTATGTAGTAGATAGAGGGAGACTGGTGGCGAGGTCACGTGTTTATAATTTTGCGTCATAATCTCGCGTGACTTGCGCCGTTACAACCAGTGATCATGGGGCCCCTTTTCCCAGTGTCTCTTGTGTTGACAGTGGGGGAGTCCTTATTGGTCTGCAGTGGTTAGATGACGCCCATGGGAACATCAGTACCATTTAGGTGAGGTATAAAGGGGTGTGTTAGGGATGCAGTAAGTCACGCCCCCCAGAAGAAGCGCACCAGCGAAACATACGTCGGGCTTTTGGCCTTCCCTAGAGTGGTTAGTTATTCTCGCTTATAAGACATTAATTGTTTGTTTTTTTACTATCTTTGTATTGGGTCTTACTTTGTGGTCTATATTCATGTTTATTTACTCTTAGTAACATAATAGCCACTGTAGGCTTGTGTTCATTATTGTAATGATGGTCAACCAGATCCCCTTGTTTTGACCATTTGATCTCCTTGACTTCTTGTCACTCCATATCAGGGCAATGTCAGGGATTATTTTATCAGGGATTATTTTATTCACAATTATTATATATATCTTTGTGTATACCTTCATTAGCATTATTTGATTGCCCATGATTGGACTGCTAAGGAATTGGGAGATCACATGGGACATAGGGGGGGTGTTCCATTTATTTATTTATTTAGATAATTACAACCATATATGTGGTTTAATCTCTTTACTAATGACCACGGTATCTCCATTTTAGGGGGGCCTTTCTATTCTACATTCCAGTACGTTCTGTAACTATTTATGATTGTCTTTGATATTCATTCTAATAAAGATATAATGTTTGTACTTTTATGTGTGGTTTTATGTATACATATTTATGTATAAGAATGAAGCGCCAATTTGGTTTCTTGTTGCAGCAGAAGCAATATAAAGGTTTGAGGCATTAGTTTGTACCTATGTCCTCTGTCCAATGCTTTAAAGTGGTGACCGCTTTCTGGTTATTGTTGACTAATTTGTTTGTGAGATAATTATATGCACCTAATAATATAGCCTTTGTTGAAATTCTGCGCCATTTTTTATATTTTTTTTATATCTTTTGTGCAATCCACACTTAGGTTTTGTCCATAAAATAGTCGCTGATGATGGACGGTCATGTGACCAGACAAATCACCTCCATATGATGTCTCCTCCGTTCAAATATACCACACCTGCCATCTACACTTGTTCTGTTGGGAGTTTAGTGCTGGTGCAGTGTGAATGGTGGAGACATCACATGGAGGTGATTTGCCTGGTCACATGACCCTCCAACAGCGGCCATTTGTTGGACAGGACCTCTGTGTCTATTGTAAACAAGGGAGGGCCGGCCATGAAATACAGAAAATGGTGCAGAATTTCAGCAAAGGCTATATTTTTTAGTCATCCCACAAACTCATTGGTCAACAGTAGGGATGAGTGTATCGAATTCAGATGCTTCATTCGAAGTTGATTCACATAAAACTTTGTTGTAATACTGTACAGAGCGGGAGCTCCGTACAGTATTAGAATGTATTAGCTCCAATGAGCCAAAGTTATTACGTTGCAAAGTCTCGCGAGACTTTGTGTAATAACCTCGTAAATTAACTTCTACTGTAAAAAAAACTTTGTACCGAACTCAGGTTCAGTTCCAAGTACAACTAAAAAACTAAAAGTGGGCCCATGTTGTAGGTGGGTCCAAAATGACAGAAGGCAGGGTAACACAGGTAGGTGGGGCCAGCAATACTATATTGCGGCACAAAATACCACTGCAACAGAGATAAATACAACATGGACACACAATATACTGCACCAGCAGAACCAAATACAAGAGTGCATCCCAAAATAATGCTTCAGCTGCAGAAAATACCTGTGTTCTCCTACTCCAGTTGACTCGAGATGGCAATATAGCTGAATTCAGGAATAGAGTGTCATATTATTACTTACTTGGCTGGTTGCCGTGAGGAAGGCTCAGGAGCAGTGGCGGATTATAATTGGGCCATTTGGGTCGGTAGCCCTGGTCCGGCATAGCTGGGGGGCCTAACTCTGACCCAAACGCCCACAAACTACAGTGGGGCACGGGAGCGCATAGTTCCCTGCCCTGCGATCACCAAAAATCCCAGCGCAGGCGGGCGTGATGACGTCATTGTGCGCCTGTGCCGGGACGCAGCACACTAACGCGTGCACGCAGTGCGCCTGCCTACCATCTACGAGTGAGCGCCAGGAGTCTGGGACACAGGTAAGTATAGCTTTATTTTTATTTTATTTTTTGTGTGCCAACTTTGGGGGACATTACTGGGGGGCACAGGACAATATTACTGAAGGGACAGTGGGGGGCAAACTACTACGTGGGGGCAGTGTGGGGGAAATTACTTGTGTGGGGGAAATTAATACTGTGTGGGTAGTATGGGGGGAAATTAAGACTGTGTGGGTAGTATGGGGGAAAATTACTACCGTGGGGCAGTGTGGGGGGAATTAATACTATGGGGCAGTGTGGGGGCAAATTACAACTGTTGGGGCGGTGTGGGGGCAAATTAATACTGTGGGGCAGTATGTGGGAAAATTATTACTGTTGGGGCAGTGTGGGGGCAAATTAATACTGTGGGGGCAGTGTGGAGAAATAATACTGTGGGGGCTGTGTGTGGGACAATTATTATTGTGGGGCAGTGTGGGGGACAATTACTACTCTGGGGGACAATTACTACTCTGGGGGACAATTTCTATTGTGTGGGCAGTGAGGGGGCAAACTACTACTGTGGGGCAGTGTGGGGGACAATTACTACTGTGGGGGCAAATTATTACTGTCGGGGCAGTGTGGAGGCAAATTAATACTTTGGAGGCAGTGTGGAGAAATTAATACTGTGGGGGCTGTGTGGGGGCAAACTACTATATGGGGTTAGTGTGGGGGATGTTGCTATTGGGTAGAAAATATAGGGGCATTTCTATTACAAGGACATATTAGGGGACATTATTTTTCAGGGACACTATACAGGCATTATTACCTGGAGCACAATATAGGGTGTTATTATTACTGGGGCACCCTAGGGGACATTATAATTGCTGTAGACATGATAGGGACATTTGGGGGTCATTTATCTAACTGGTATAACATAGAACTGGCTTAGTTGCTCATAGCAACCAGATTCCACTTTTAATTTTATACAGCTCCTTTTGAAAATGAAAGGTGGAATCTGATTAGTTGCTATGGACAACTAAGCCAGTTGTACTTTACACCAGTTTGATAAATGACCCCAATTATGAGAAATCTAACGTGTCTGTGTAATAAACTCTGTAGAGACGAGATGTGGCTGAAATAATTAGTCATGGCGTTCTAGGGCAAACGGAGGAGAAGAGGAAAGAGAAGATCTACATGACAGGAGATGTCACTGGAAGTAAGAGGTAAGTGGTGCTGTATTCTATTATATGTAGAGCGGGCTCACTACTGTGAGCTGCGTCTCATCTTCTACTCCAAGTCTTTTTTTATTATAATTTACTGTATTTTTTGCTTTATAAGATGCACATTTCCCCCCAAAATTAAGGAAGAAGTCAATGCGTCTTATAAAGTGAACGTGCCCAGAAATATGGCCGTCACATTGCAGCCTGTTATCTAGAGACGCACCTCCAGTGTTAATAATTTGAGGTGATCATTAAAGCTAATGTGTGATGTGTGAGCGCTCAGCCTGCTGTTGCTTAGCAGCAGTGACGCTGTGCTGTCCTCCGAACCACACCTCCCTCCCCTACTGGGACGCGCTCCGGCACTGCTGCCCTGTATGTTGAGCCGATTGGTGGTGAGCACGGCGGGAACTGCTGCTCCGCGGCCTCCACCAATCAGTTTAGTCAGTTGCCCGACCGCTTGCCACTACCAACTGCTCGTCACTACTGAACCTCCGGCACCCCGAGTCAGCACTGCTTTCCCCTGGGACTACTGGGCTGTCTCTACCTGAGACTTGGTGAGTGACAGCCAGGATATAAAGAAGAGGAGCTCAAGGGCCGACCTGGACAAATAAATATTACATATGGCTATAACCTCTCCTCATCTATAAGTATACACCCATGTACTGCAGTACATGGGTGCACTCTTTAGGATGTGGGGGGTTACAGTCACGTTTAATATAAACACTGTCCAGGAGCTGTACTATTGTTGGCCTAAGTGTTTGCATTAAATATGACTATAACCCCCCTCATTCATAGGAATACACCCATGTGCAGCAGTGCATTAGTGAATTTCTATGGATGAGGGGGGTTATAGTCACATTTAATATAAACACTGTCCAGGGATTGTACCATAATTGACCTGCGTATATTAAATGTGACCATAAGCCCCCTCATCTATTAGAACACACCTATGTACTACAGCATATGTGTGTATTCCTATGGATGAGGGGGGTTATAACACAGGTGTAATACAGTACACTGGACAGTGTTTATATTATAGGACTATAACTCCCTCATCCATCGGTATCCACCCATGTACTGCACATGTTTTAGCCCACTTTTTGATTGAAAATATTTTTTTGTTATTTTCGTCCTCTAAACCTGGGGTGCGTCTTACATTCAGGTGCGTCTTATAAAGCGAAAAATACAATATGTATTTTAAATTTGGCAACTAAAAATTTCATTTGGCTCCTAAATTTTTCAGTTTAGGAGCCATTAGCTCCTGGGTATTTTTGAAGTCCTATGTAACACTACAGATAACATAAGGTAAAAGGGTTCTCTGGGATTTATATATTGATGACCTATCCTCAGGATAGGTCATCAATATGAGATTGGTGGGGTCCGACTCCTAGCACCTTAGCCAATAAGCTGTTTGAGGAGACCGCGATGTTCCAGTGAGCGCCTCAGCCTCTTTGCTCCTTACCAAGCACAGCTCTGTCCATTTGATAGCACTGTGCTTGGTATTGTAGCTCAGCCCTAATCACTTGGAATTAACTGAGCTGCACCTAGGTCATGTAAAGATAATGGTACGAAGCACACACAGCCTCTTCATATAGAAAAAAAACCTAAAACTAAAATAGAGTGAGGGGACCGAGTTGGGTAGATAGCCCCGGGCCCACCATGCACTTAATCAGCCCCTGCTCAGGAGGCCCATCGGGTATCGGACTACTGAAAAAATTTCCAGTATGCCCTTGGTTCCATCTTTCTACTGCCAACAGCTGCTATAGAAAGGACATACACCCTGAGAAAGTGCACACCCCTGAGGTTCCATCTTGAAATAAATCTTGCAGAACAATTGGAGTATTGAATGGGGAGATATCTGGATCAATGTGAGGTACAGGGCTGGTTCTAAGTTTGTTAGAAAGAGACTACTGTGTACTATATGGTATCAATTTTTCATATTTTTTTTTTTGGTATAACCCCTTTAACATTCCCCCTGTGAACAGCTCTCAGTACATGTGCAGATATTATCAGTGACAGCTATCTTTTATGTATACAGTTACACACAGAATGCTATCAATCACTGACAACACCTTCACTATGTACTTAGAGCTGTTCACAAAAGAGGTCTTATCCCATGACTAATGTAAAAAATGAAAATGAGATATCATATAGTCCAAGACAACCTCTTGGAATCTGCCCTGTACTTCACATGGAACCAGAGATCACATTTATTGCTCTTCTAGAGTTATATCATGCTGACAGCTCCTGGGTCTTTTCTGCTGCAGCTAAGGGGCATGTCTCAGCTCTACCTATCAAAACTCAGGAGGCAGTTAAAGAATGAAACTTAGCATGTGCGGCCGTCTCAGTGAGCAGGTCAAAGAAATAAGAAAAAAACAGTAGGTGGCGCTATACAGATACATTTTATTGAATAACTCACTAGCTATGCTACATTTTTTTTATTACATGTAATTACAAAAGTATTCAGATCCAGGAGCTGGGTTGTAAACTGTAGAATATTTTTTGTGAGACCACCCCTTTAAGTTATAATATATATATATACATATATATATATATATATATATATATATATATATTAACACATGTGGAATTATATACATAACAAAAAAGTGTGAAACAACTGAAAATATGTAATATTCTAGGTTCTTCAAAGAAGCCACCTTTTGCTTTGATTACTGCTTTGCACACTCTTGGCATTCTCATGATGAGCTTCGAGAGGTAGTCACCTGAAATGGGTTTCACTTCACAGGTGTGCCCTGTCAGGTTTATAAGTGGGATTTCTTGCCTTATAAATGGGGTTGGGACCATCAGTTGCGTTGTGGAGAAGTCAGGTGGATACATAGCTGATAGTCCTACTGAAAAAAGCAGCTAAGTAAAGAAAAACGAGTGGCCATCATTACTTTAAGAAACGAAGGTCAGTCAGTCTGAAAAATTGGGAAAACTTTGAAAGTGTCCCCAAGTGCAGTCACAAAAACCATCAAGCGCTACAAAGAAACTGGCTCACATGCGGACCGCTCCAGGAAAGGAAGACCAAGAGTCACCTCTACTGCGGAGGATAAGTTCATCCGAGTCACCAGCCTCAGAAATCGCAGGTTAACAGCGGCTCAGATTAGAGACCAGGTCAATGTCACACAGAGTTCTAGCAGCAGACACATCTCTTGAACAACTGTTAAGAGGAGACTGTGTGAATCAGGCCTTCATTGTAGAATATCTGCTAGGAAACCACTGCTAAGCACAGGCAACAAGCAGAAGAGACTTGTTTGGGCTAAAGAACTTCAAGTTTCCCAACGTGAAGCATGGAGGAGGAGGTGTGATGGTGTGGGGGTGCTTTGCTGGTGACACTGTTGGGGATTTATTCAAAATTGAAGGCATACTGAACCAGCATGGCTACCACAGCATCTTGCAGCGGCATGCTATTCCATCCAGTTTGCGTTTAGTTGGACCATCATTTATTTTTCAACAGGACAATGACCCCAAACACACCTCCAGGCTGTGTAAGGGCTATTTGACCATGAAGGAGAGTGATGGGGTGCTGCGCCAGATGACCTGGCCCCCACAGTCACAGGACTTGAACCCAATCGAGATGATTTGGGGTGAGCTGGACCGCAGAGTGAAGGCAAAAGGGCCAACAAGTGCTAAGCATCTCTGGGAACTCCTTCAAGACTGTTGGAAGACCATTTCAGGTGACTACCTCTTGAAGCTCATCAAGAGAATGCCAAGAGTGTGCAAAGCAGTAATCAAAGCAAAAGGTGGCTACTTTGAAGAACCTAGAATATGACATATTTTCAGTTGTTTCACACTTTTTTGTTATGTATATAATTCCACATGTGTTAATTCATAGTTTTGATGCCTTCAGTGTAAATCTACAATTTTCATAGTCATGAAAATAAAGAAAACTGTAGTTTTCACGTGTCAGCAGCAGTTGCTGTTTCACACCTAGCTATTTAGTATAGCTGTATAGCTGATCCGGGACGGCTCTCACTGGGTGTAGTCAAAAAGCTGGGTGGGTGACTACTCCCCACGTTCCAGGCCGGGTCTTGACTGGCCTATAAAGAACCCAGCTGGCAGTGTCAGCTGGGTGTGATTACCTCTCTTTCTGACAGAAGAGCTCTGGCAATCGCTGGATTGGGATCTTAGCCATGTGCTAGGCTGGAGGCCTGAGTTTGGGAGCTCTGTTTTGACCTGAGCAATGCTGATCGGGGGTGAACTAACACCAAGGATAACAGGTCACTGTATTGCTGTATGAACTGTTTAGGTGTGAATGAACACCAAAACTGCAAATGAACTGTCCACGCTTTGCGGACAAGAATAGGCATTTATATTATAGGCTGTTTGTGCCGTTCCGCAAATTGCAGAATGCGCACGAACGCCATCTGTGTTCTGCTGATCCGTGCTTTGCGAACCGCAAAACACACCACGTCGTGTGCATGAGGCCTAACAAAAATTGACTCCTTGGGGCAGATGGTGTAAAGAAAAACAGTCTTAGTTGCCCATAGCAACCAATCAGCTTCCACCTTTCATTTTCCAAAGGAGTTTTGAAAAATAAAAGGTGGAATCTGATTGGTTGTTCTGGGCAACTAAGACTATTTTCCTTTACTCCAGTTTTGATAAATCTCCCCCTTATCTTTAGTACTACTCCTGTATTATCTCAGATAATAGTCCAGAATCTTGGTGACAGATTCCCTTTAAGGCCTCTTTCACACGAACAATACGGATTGTGTCAGGATGCGCTTAGAGTGCGTTCAGGGATATTCACACCATTTTGCAAGCAAGTTCAGTCAGTTTGTCTGTGATTGCATTCAGTTTTTTCCACGTGGGTGCAATGCGTTTTGATGCGTTTTTCACTCGCATGATGAAAAACGGAAGGTTTACAAACGACATCTCTTGGCAACAATCAGTGAAAAATGCATTGCATCCGGACTTGCTTTCGGATGCAATGCATTTCTCACTGGAGCCCATTCACTTCTATGGGGCCAGGGCTACGTGAACAACGCAGAATATAGAACATGCTGCGATTCTCACACAACGCAGAAGTGATGCGTGAAAAAAAATGCTCATGTACACAGACCCATTGAAATGAATCGGTCCGGATTTAGTGCGGGTGTTATGCGTTCACGTCATGCATTGCACCTGCGTGGAAAACTCGCTCGTGTGAAAGGGGCGTAAGGATTTTGTAAGGGTCTTGAAATATCACATTTATGGAGTAGTTCGGGATCTGGATTGATTTGCTGCAATAAAGTTTGAAAAAAGAAGTTCCCATTTGTGTCTGTATAAACAAAAAATAATATGTACTCATGTCACCTGCTGCTTCCCTGTGCTCCACGGTGGCTGATATTTATTTTGTTCTATCAGTATGTGACATATTTTTCTGGGCTTGTAGAGTTACTTACAGATAAGTTGCAGGATGATGCAACGAAGTGTGACTTTAAATTTATTCAAGAAATGGATGGCGTGTTACTGTCAGGAGCAGTCATGTTTACAAGACATAGATTCCAGTCAGGTACATCAGATATATTCATGTCAGCTATGGTTGTCATCACTCTGGTTGAGTTTATAATGGAAGACCAGAAAACAATTTCAAATTAAGGTTACCTTCAATACATAACAGATCAATCTTCTATGGAAATCTATAGGAATTGGAGCATACATTGGTAATTAAGGAACACGGTATTGCTTCTGATTAGATTAAACTATTAAAGACATAGTAAACTTTATGAAATGTGTTTAATGTGTTTACTTGCCCTTCTTCAGAACATGTCACTAATCGGGGAAGGGGGGGTTATAATTTAGCAATATAAAATACAGCTTTTCCTTTTACGAGGTGCTTGGTTTCCTTTTTAACCCTTTTAAGCCCCAGGTGATTTTCCTTATTTTGTTTTAATTTTTCACTCTCTGCCTTCCCAGAGCCATAACTTATTTATTTTTCTGTTCACAGAGCCATATGAAGACATGTTTTGGGTCAAACAAGTTGTACTTTCTAATGGCACCATTTAATATTGCATACAATGTAGTGGGAAGCTGGAAAAAAAATCCAAATGGGGTGAAATTGGAAACATTAATGCAATTCGTCCACGGTTTTATGTGTTTCGTTATTACAGCGTTCCGTACATGGTAAAACTGACATGTCAGCTTTGTTCTCTGGGTCTGCATGATAACAGCAATAGTACATTTACATAATTTTGTTTTAATTCTGGGAAAAAACATTTGAAAAAAAAATGTCTTTGCATTTCCATATTCTGTCCCCCATAACTTTTTTTTATAGTTAGGTTTAAGGAGCTATGTGAGGACTCCTCTCTTGCAGGTCGATCTGTACTTTTTATTGATACTATTTTGGAGTGTGACTTTTTGATCACTTTTTATTGCTTTTTTTGTGAGTTAAGGCAAAAAAAAAAAAGGGGTGAATCGGGCATCCTGATTTTCTTTCCTCAATATGGGGTTCACCATATAGCATGGATCAGCAACCTCCGGTTCTCTGTCTGTTCTGAAACTACAGTCATAAGAATGCTCCATTTATATAGGAGTTACAAGAACAGCCAAACAAATGTGCATCTGTCAGGGGAGAGTTGGGAGCTCCCCATTCAATATATTCGTATGGAGCACTGCCACTGCCACCTGCATGATAGCCTTAATGTTACGGCGGTGTATCGGTCTGGTTGTTGTGCGCCGTAACATGTTAGCCATGCATGCTGGTTGCCATGGGCAACGTGTTGTTTTTCAGCATGTTTGTGTTTTGCTCCTTCCTCCGGGTTCCTTCCCTGTCTCTGCCTAGTCCTTGAGAGCCCTCTTCACTGTGACAATATGTCCCACTAGGTGGCCCTAAAGGACTGGGCAGATGTAACACCCAGGAAAGGAGCATAGCTCTAGCACCAACAAAGGCTGGAGTACAACTGACTCTTACCTGAATGCCACAGGCAATATAAACCCCTAGTGGCTACACCCAGCCAGGTAGTTAACCCATCACGCACCAGACAGGGAAGGAACAGGGGAAAATGGAGTGCCCCAGACAACCAGCATGCACGGCAATCGTGTCACGGCAAACAACACTGAGACCGTGACACCACCGTGACTCTCCAGCAGGCTCCAGGCCACCACCACCAATGAGCAGTTTCTCTGATGTGTGCTGCGGTTGGTTTCTATGGGTAACAAACAGTTTGTCTTTTAGCCAGCACATGCAGGGGAGATAGGAGGCAGAGTGAGAAGCAGTGCCTCAGCAGCGACAGTTATGTTAGTTAGAGATATGCAAAGTCTAAAAAAAATTCAATCCAGTAGCTTCGCTGAACGTTTTACAAGAATGTGCTTCGATCTGAATTAATTTGTCATGAAGCACATTAAATCAGGTCTATCCCAGCGTGCAGCTAAACTTTAGGGAGAAAGTATCCTGGTGTACAGCAGTGCATCAACATGCATAGCTAGTCCATTCTGGTATCGAAACATTTACTGTGCGTCTGAATGACAGGCAGTTCACATAAATGGTCATGCACATCGTGAAGGCCACCAAAATTCAAAGCTAACCCCTAGCTAAAACAACAACAACAACAAAAAACATACAGCATCCTTCAGTAAAGCAAAAAAAAACTGCACGCCCCTGTAGGTGTCCCAATAACTCTTTAGTGGAAAATAAGGACATGGAGCGCCAATAAAGTAGTGGAGGAAAAAAAAGGTTCTTTTTAGTGGTGAGCGAGCATGCTCAGCCACACACCATTTTCACTTGAGCATCAAGATGCTCGGCACATCACAATGTTAGGCCGAACACCGCGTGTGCCAGAGCACGATGCTCAAGTCTCCTCCCTGAACGTTTGTTGGCTGCCAATAAACGTGTGCGGGGGTACTGGCACTCACTGTAATGCCGTAGCCATGTTGCTAACTGGCATTACAGTGATTGGCTGGTCGCAATGCGTCATCGGGTGCTACATAGCACCAGATGACACATGGTTCGGCTCAGTCTTTGTCAGGGAGAGCTGCAGCAGAAGGGACAGATAATAGTTTGTTTTTTGTAGGCAGGGTTTACTGGTGAAAGGTGTTAGAGACCCAAAAGTCATTTTAGGACTAATGTTTTATCTGGCTGCCATATATATTGTTAGCCCAACCTGTGCTAAATTGTGCGCAATTGTTTGGCCGCTGCTGACAGTGATACAACCTCTGTTACATCTGTTGTGTTACATTTGCTCTGTGAAATTCTGCGCAATTGTTTGGCCGCTGGTGACAGCGACATTAACTGCGCTACATCTCCTGTATAATGTTTGCCTATCTTAAATATCAGTGACATTTAGTCTAATTCATTTGCTGTTGGTGGCAGCGACATTACCTCCGCTACATCTCCTGTATAATGTTTGCGCATCCTAAATATCAGTGACATTCAGTTTAATTTATTTTCGCATACATTTACAAAACCTGTGCTACTGTACGTGTGACATACTTGCAAGCATATATACCATTTAATATGCTCAAGGCGAGCAGTAAGGGATGGGGAAGTGGCCTCCCTTCGAAAGGCTGGACTAACAGCTAACCAAAAAAAAATGTGAGATAGGGTTAGAGGAGACGAAATACCTGGGGTATGTCATTGAGCACTGAGTCATCAAACCCAAAGTAAACAAAATAGAGGCGATACGGAATTGGCCCCGACCTGTCACTACTAGGCAAGTAAAGTCGTTCCTGGGAATGGTGGGATATTATATGAGGTTTGTCCCCCACTTTGCTACGGTGGCCGCACCCGTGACAGGGCCCTTGAAGGGACGCAAGTCAGTGATGGTTTACTGGGATGATCAGGCGGAAAAGGCTTTCTCCGCTTTGAAGTCAGCCCTGTTTGGATCCCCAATTTTGGTGGGCCTCTGAAGTAGGCCTCGGTGCTGTACTGTCTCAGGAAGTTAACAGGGGAAAAGCATCTCCTTGTCTCCCTCAGCCGTAAGCTTACCCCAGACGAGACCAGGTACAGTTTAGTGGAGAGAGAGTGCCTGGCTATCAAGTGGGCACTAGAATCTCTCTCCTACTATTTGTTGGGAAGAAAGTTCCACCTGGTGACTGACCATTCCCCTCTCAAATGGATGAGCCAGGCCAAGGACAGAAATGCCCGGGTCACCCGGTGGTTTTTCTCTTTACAGAACTTTAAGTTTTCGGTGGAACACAGAGCAGGCTGGTTACAGGGAAACACGGATGCCTTGTTCTGGGTATACTGTCTAGCATGTGTTCACCCCCTCAGGGTTGATCAAAGGGGGGAGGTATGTAGGAAGGTACAAGGGGTCGTCATTGATGGTAGGTATGTGTCACCGATGTTCCTGGCTTCGGTGAAGTAAGAGCCAGTACTTACACATGTCGGCGGCAGCTAATGCTGATTGACACTTTTGCTATTTAGTATGGCTGTAAATAGCTGATCTGGAACGGCTCTTATTGGGAGTAGTCAAAGTGCTGGGTGGGTGACTACTCCCCACATTCCATGCAGGGTTTTGACAGCACCTGGCTATCCGTAAAAAGGCAGCTGGGCTCAGCAGCAGAGAGCGCCCTGTGTTTTGTGATCTGTGCTGGGCTGAAAAGCTGAGACCAGTGTGTTGAGAGAGCAGGCCACCTAAAGCCTGCATTTAGACTGCTGGAGGCAGAACTGCCGACAAGGTGAAGTTTTTTGTTATGCATGAACTTTCTACTCGGTGTGAACAAGCACTAATCCTGCAAAGAGAGTGAATAAACACGGACATTTTAATTACCAACTTGTACTTACCTCTGTACTGCACCCACTTATCCCAACTACCAGAGCGAATCCCCACAAAATATATATACAGTGCCGCCCATAATTATTCATACCCCTGGCAAATTTTGACTTAAAGTTTCTTTTATTCAACCAGCAAGTAATTTTTTGACGGGAAATGACATAGGTGTCTCCCAAAAGATAATAAGACGATGTGAAAGAGGCATTATTGTGGAAAAAAAAAATCTCAGCTTTTATTTACATTTGACCAAAAAGTGTCCAGTCCAAAATTATTCATACCCTTCTCAGTAATCAATAGAAAAGCCTTTATTGGCTATTACAGCAATCAAACGCTTCCTATAATTGTAGACCAGCTTTTTGCATGTCTCCACAGGTATATTTGCCCATTCATCTTTAGCAATGAGCTCCAAATCTTTCAGGTTGGAGGGTCTTCTTGCCATCATCTTTAGCTCCCTCCGAAGATTCTCAATTGGATTCAAGTCTGGAATCTGGCTGGGCCACTCCAAAACGTTAATGTTGTTGTCTGCTAACCATTTCTTCACCACTTTTGCTCTGTGTTTTGGGTTATTTTCATGTTGAAATTACCACTGGTTCCCTTAGCCAATTTTCTCTGCAGACTGCCTGATGTTGTCATTGAGAATCCTCATGTATTGCTCTTTTTTAATGGTGCTGTTTACTGTGATTAGGTTCCCTGGTCCATTGGCTGAAAAACACCCCCAAAGCATTAGGTTACCACCACCATGTTTGACAGTGGGGATGGTGTTCTTTGGGTTGAAGGCTTCTCCTTTTTTACACCAATTGAAGGAAACATCATTGTGACCAAACAATTCAATTTTTGTTTCATCTGACCATAACACAGAAGACCAAAAGTCTTCTTCTTTGTCCAGATGAGCTTTTGCAAAGGCCAAGCGAGCTTTTGTGTGCCTTATCTGGAGAAGTGGCATCCCCCTTGGTCTGCAGTGTGCAGTGTCCGTTGGATTCTCTGCCTTGAGACATTGCCACCAGCAGACCCCAGATTCTCCAGGATGGCCTTGGTGGTGATCCTTGGATTCTTTTTCACCTCTCTAACTATCCTCCTGGCCAGCACAGGTGTCACTTTTGGCTTCCGACCACGTCCTCTGAGATTTTCCACAGTACGGAACATCTTGTATTTTTTTGCTCAAATGTAAATAAAAGCTGAGAAATGTTTTATTTTTATTTTTTTCACAATAATGCCTCTTGTACATCGTCTTAATATCTTTTGGGAGACACCTATGTCATTTCCCGTCAAAAAATTACTTGCTGGTAGCATAAAAGTAACTTTAAGTCAAAATTTGCCAGGGATATGAATAATTATGGGCAGCACTGTGTGTGTGTATGTATATATATATATATATATATATATATAGTGGTGAAGTGCATGATAGAGGTGTGCTGAGCGGCGTAGATACCTCAGCTGGGTGAGATACAGTAACTGAAATCCGGAAAGCTGCAGTTGTTTTCAGCAAAGTGTAGTTTGCTGAGACAGGTTTGTCTAGATTCTGTTCTGGGCTGGATATTATTTGGACTGGTGGGTAGGTTTGGTAGTGGGACATGCCAGTCCACACTCTTCCAGTACACGTATTTCCTTTAGCTGAGAAGATCGCAGGTGAAGCCTGCTGTGTAATTAATGGGGGATAAACCAACTCTCTGTGTATGACTGTGAGAGAGAACTTGGAAAAGGAAGCCTGCAGAGGCTCTGTGTGGTCCCAGCCAGGAGGGGTGGGGGGCCACGAGGCTGTGTGAAATCCTGAGTTTTGGGGACACAGCAACACCTGAGGAAAAAGGTGTTGCACAGTCAGAGTCGGGAGGACTCTTGGACCATATCCCGCCAAGGTACTGGTGTGGTCACAGCCAGGAGGCTGCTGGACCGTATGGCTGAGAAAAGTGGATCTCACCCCTTGTGTGAATGGCGCTTTAGAGGTGAGTTAGGGAGAAGACCTATGTATTAGGTAGAGCCTAGACGGGCATGTGTTTATTCAGCAATGTTTGTGTTTGTGCTGGTGCTGAAGTGCCAAAATAAAGCACATCTGGATTTTAACCCCATTGTCAGAGGAGGAATCTGTCATCGCCTCCCTGCTTGAGAGAGCGATCCCTTACAATATATGTAGATTACTGTTCTCACATAAACTCAAATTTGTTAAAATAAACCATACAAAATTGCATTCTATGCACTGGTGGGTTTGAAGAATATTTAGCTTCAGGGTCAAGCAGCTGGTAAATGTGTAACAAGTGACACTGTAGCCAGAGAAGTAGAATTAATTACCATAATTAGTTTATTGAGAAAGTAAAAATGTCACATTTGGGTGAAAAATCAGGACATTTTATTGTGATTACTAGAGATGAGTGAATCGAATCAGATGAAGTGGAATATGATCCAAATTTCAGGTACAAATTCAATTTGCAACGAATGCGAATTTCCTCGTGATTCGTGGTAACGAATCGCAATTTTTCCTAAAATGGCGGCTGCAATGGCGGATACACGTGTGAGGACATGGGGCAAGTAGCTCTGGGAAGGTGGGAAGGTGGGAAGGTGGGCTGACCCATAATGCCATGCATGCAAAAAAAAATGAAAAAACGATTTATAAGTGCAGGGAAAGAATAGGAAGGAATCATTTCACAGCATCTTAGCGCAGGGAGAGACGTCAGAAGGGGCTAGACACTGCTAGAAAAGCGATTTACAAGTGCAGGGAAAGATTATTTGGGGATCCAAATAGCCATTATACAGCTCTGTCATTCCAGCAATTTGTTCTTGGGGTGCAAGTGCTATGTTGAAAAGCCTTTAGTGGCTTACATCTATTCAAACAAGAAAATATAACGTATATAAAACATATATACGCAGTTCACTACTTCAATTATATGTGTTGAAAGTGTACAAAAATAAAAAAATATACTCACTTCACTGGTGAACTTATTTGTGGCAAAAGCGTTTAGCGGCCTATTTCAGTACAGAAAGAAAAAAAAGATGTGCACTTATTTGTGGCAAAAGCGTTTACTGGCTTATTTCACTACCAAAATAATCACTTCTGCAGTTATATGTCTTGAAAGCGTACAGAAAGAAAAAGATATACGCACTTCACAGGTGCATTTATTTCTGCTGAAAGAGTTTACTGGCCTATTTCAGTACAAAAAGAAAAATATATTCTCAGTTCACCTCGACGGTTATATGTATTGAAAGCATGGCTGGGAGTCAGCAGGGTGGCAGCAGTGGGAGGTCAGGAGCCTATCTACCCAGAAAGTAGTGGTGCAGGGGTTCACAGAAGTAGCGGCAGTAGAAAAATATATTTTCAGTTCTCTTTGGCGGTTATTTGTGTTGAAAGCGTTTATTGGCTTTTTTTCAGTACAAAAAGATAAATATATTCTAAGTTCACATCGACGGCAGATTTGGCATAGCTGGGAGCCAGCAGGGTGGCAGCAGTGAGTCAGCAGGGTGGCAGCAGTGGGAGGTTGGGAGCCAAACATGCCTGGGGTAGACCACCTGCTTCGCAGCAGCCTACCTGCCCGGGAAGTAGTGGTGCAGGGGTTCACGGAAGTAGCGGCGGTAGCAGTCAGTCAGTAAGGCGGTTATATGTGTTATTTTGTATTTCAGTACAAAAAGAAAAATATATTCTCAGTTCACTTTGGCGGTTATTTGTGTTGAAAGCGTTTAGTGGCCTATTTCAGTACTAAAAGTAAAAAAATATACGCACTTCACTGGTGAATTTATTTCTGCTAAAAGCGTTTACTAGCCTATTTCAGTACAAAAAGAAAAATATATACGAATTTCACTTCTGCAGTTATTATTATTTCAGTACAAAAACAAAATATATTCAGGGGACTCTTCCTGGCTCAAAGATATCTTCACGCTTTGTCTTTTCATTGTCTGTAGCTACTAGAGGCCTGTTCATGCCAGGCAGGTTCCCCCCAGAAGTATCTGGGTCGATGAGCAGCCGATACCGCACTTGCATCAATCTTGACAGGATTTGTCTCAGGTGGAGAGAAATTGTTTTTTGGAATGTTTTCTCAATCATAACCACGATGTTGAATAAACTGAAGACTGGCGGATTCTCTCCTGTCTTAGGCAACACTTAATTTACATTATTAAATTTATTAACTATTGAATATTAAATTGAAACAAAACTTGATTAAAATTATTAGAAAGTAAACTTAAATTTGCCAATATATTATCCCAATCTTCGAGGGAAATTCACGGACAATTAATTTGCCAAGTCTTTTGTGCGGGAGAACATGTATTATTAAATTGTGTTTTAAGGAACACTTAAACTTTTGACCATCTGTTCTGTCCCATATTCCCTATAAATGAATAGATTAATCGGCCTTTTCATGCTGTTGCCACCTCCACAATCTCTCGTCATTGTGCCACTCTGTGGCCCCCTGATGCTGCTGCAACCGCCACAATCTCTTGTCGTCGTGGCACTCTGTGGCCTCCTCATGCTGTGACCTCCTGATGCTGCTGCCACCTCCTCACTATGTCACCTTGCCACTCTGTGGCCTCCTCCTGATACTGCTGCCGCTGCCGCCTCCACGATCTGTTATTGTGCCACCCTGTGGCCCCCTCCTGATGCCGCTGCCGCCGCCAACTCCACGCTCTGTCATTTTGCCACTCTGTAGCCTTCTCCTGCTGCTGCTACTGCCGCCACCTCCATATTCTGTCATTGTGCCACTCAGTGGCTTCCTCATACTGCTGCCACCTCCATATTCAGTCATTGTGCCACTCAGTGGCCTCCTCATATCCTCATACTGCTGACACCTTCAGACTCTGTCATTGTGCCACTCTGTGGCCTCCTACTGATGCTGCTGCTGCCCCACCTCCAGACTCTGTCATTGTGCCACTCGGTGGCCTCCTCATACTGCTGCCACCTCCACATTCAGTCATTGTGCCACTCAGTGGCCTTCTCATACTGCTGCCCCACCTCCTGACTCTGTCATTGTGCCACACTGTGGCCTCTTACTGATGCTGCAGCTGCCACCACCTCCAAACTCGGTCATTGTGCCACTCTGTGGCCTCCTGATGCTGCTACTGCTGCTGCCGTTACCTCCAGACTGTCATTGTGCCACTCTGTGACTTCCTCATGCTGCTGCCACATCCACACTCTATCATTGTGCCACTCAATGGCCTTCTCCAGATGCTGCTACTGCTGCTGCCCCACCTCCAGACTCTGTCATTGTGCCACTCCTAGGCCTCTTACTGATGCTGCTGCTGCCACCACCTCCAGACTCTGTCATTGTGCCACTCAATGGCCTCCTCATACTGCTGCCCCCTCCACATTCGGTCATTCTGCCACTCTGTGACTTCCTCATGCTGCTGCCACATCCACATCCTTGATCATTGTGCCACTCGGTGGCCTCCTCATGCTGCTGCCTCACCTCCAGACTCTGTCATTGTGCCACTCTGTGGCCTCCTACTGATGCTGCTGCTGCCGCCACCTCCAGACTCTGTCATTGTGCCACTCGGTGGCCTCCTCATACTGCTGCAAATTCCAGACTCTGTCATTATGCAATCCGGTGGCCTTCTCCTGATGCCGCTACTGCTGCTGCCGCCACCTCCAGACTCTGTCATTGTGTCACTACGTGGCCTCCTGATGCTGCCGCCACCTCCATACTGTCAATGTACCACTCTGTGGTCTCCTCATGCTGCCACCACCTCCAAACTCTGTCATTGTGCCACTACTCTCCTCATGCTGTTCCCACCCTCCCCACTTTTTGACTGGGCCCCTATTTTGCCTTTCGGCCAGGCTGACATCATCATTTGTTTGACCCTTCTTCTGATCTGTCAGAAGGAAGGAAAAAATGAGACGCACAATGGATCCTGTCTGTGTAGCAGCTGTAAGGCCTTTATGGTCCCATCAGAATTGGCTTATGATTTAGTAGCCAAAAGCAGGAGTGGGTACAAAACACAGAAGACATGCAAATATTCCATTCATGTGTCATCTCTGTTTTAGATCTACTCCTGTTTTTTTGGGCCTTAGCAATACTGATGGATTATTGAGCAAATGCTGACTCAGTGAAGGTGTATGCTCCACAGACAGGATCTGTTTGTTGGGGGTTATTGTTCTGACGGATCAGAGAAAGGGCAAATTAATCAGTGATGTCAACACAAACTTACTGCTGACACCTTTTCCACTCTGTCACTTGTATAAGCGTTTAATAGAACAGGTTCTGATAACATCTATGTGGAATCAGCTGGCGACGGTGTAAATGGAGTGCACTTATTCTTGACGCTAACATCAACCTGTAAGGTTGAGTGCATACTTGAGTTATTTGGTCAGTTTTGGCCCCGTGACTGCCCTAATAACTGAAATGTGCAGTGATTCTAAGTGCGACGCCTGTCATCTGCACACAGATATGGATCAACAGGGGCCAATCATGCATGTGGGACCTGAACTTCCTGGATTTCATGGTCGCTGTTATGGCACCCAACAGGTGAGCTTTAGTGTTAGGACCCGTCTTATAGAGATTGCCTTGGCGTGCGGCAGACGGGCTCAAATGATTTTGTACAAAATGGATTTGCTAAGCATCTCTAAGTTATTAGCATAGCATTTATAATGTAATATACTTTTGTACTCTACCTTTGGTTTGTAGAGTGCTGTTGCACTATGTGTTTGCTAGATGTATACAGACGTGGACAAAATTGTTGGTACCCTTTGGTCAATGAAAGAAAAAGTCACAATGGTCACAGAAATAACTTTAATCTGACAAAAGTAATAATAAATTAAAATTCTATAAATGTTAACCAATGAAAGTCAGACATTGTTTTTCAACCATGCTTCAACAGAATTATGTAAAAAAATAAACTCATGAAACAGGCATGGACAAAAATGATGGTACCCCTAACTTAATATTTTGTTGCGCAACCTTTTGAGGCAATCACTGCAATCAAACGCTTCCTGTAACTGTCAATGAGACATCTGCACCTCTCAGCAGGTATTTTGGCCCACTCCTCATGAGCAAACTGCTCCAGTTGTGTCCGGTTTGAAGGGTGCCTTTTCCAGACTGCATGTTTCAGCTCCTTCCAAAGATGCTCAATAGGATTGAGGTCAGGGCTCATAGAAGGCCACTTTAGAATAGTCCAATTTTTTCCTCTTAGCCATTCTTGGGTGTTTTTAGCGGTGTGTTTTGGGTCATTGTCCTGTTGCAAGACCCATGACCTGCGACTGAGACCAAGCTTTCTGACACTGGCTAGTACATTTCTCTCTAGAATTCCTTGATAGTCTTGAGATTTCATTGTACCCTGCACAGATTCAAGACACCCTGTGCCAGACGCAGCAAAGCAGCCCCAGAACATAACAGAGCCTCCTCCATGTTTCACAGTAGGGACAGTGTTCTTTTCTTGATATGCTTCATTTTTTCGTCTGTGAACATACAGCTGATGTGCCTTGGCAAAAACTTCGATTTTTGTCTCATCTGTCCACAGGACATTCTCCCAGAAGCTTTGTGGCTTGTCAACATGTAGTTTGGCATATTCCAGTCTTGCTTTTTTATGATTCGTTTTCAACAATGGTGTCCTCCTTGGTCGTCTCCCATGTAGTCCACTTTGGCTCAAACAACGACGGATGGTGCGATCTGACACTGATGTTCCTTGAGCATGAAGTTCACCTTGAATCTCTTTAGAAGTCTTTCTAGGCTCTTTTGTTACCATTCGGATTATCCGTCTCTTAGATTTGTCATCAATTTTCCTCCTGCGGCCACGTCCAGGGAGGTTGGCTACAGTCCCATGGATCTTAAACTTATGAATAATATGTGCAACTGTACTCACAGGAACATCTAGTTGCTTGGAGATGGTCTTATAGCCTTTACCTTTAACATGCTTGTCTATAATTTTCTTTCTGATCTCTTGAGACAGCTCTTTCCTTTGCTTCCTCTGGTCCATGTCGAGTGTGGTACACACCATATCACCAAACAACACAGTGATTACCTGGAGCCATATATATAGGCCCAATGGCTGATTACAAGGTTGTAGACACCTGTGATGCTAATTAGTGGACACACCTTGAATTAACATGTCCCTTTGGTCACATTATGTTCTGTGTTTTCTAGGGGTACCATCATTTTTGTCCATGCCTGTTTCATGAGTTTATTTTTTTACATAATTCTGTTGAAGCATGGTTGAAAAACAATGTCTGACTTTCATTGGTTAACATTTATAGAATTTTAATTTATTATTACTTTTGTCAGATTAAAGTTATTTCTGTGACCATTGTGACTTTTTCTTTCATTGACCAAAGGGTACCAACAATTTTGTCCACGTCTGTATTTGCAGCCACATTAGCGATGTGCACCTGCGCATTAGGATGTGCTGACCCCTCCCCCCTTTTTTGTGTTTGTAGTATTATATATAGGAGTAGTGTCTGACTCCTATATACTGGGTCGTGCACTCCCTTAGCCTCTTCTGCCTCACAGGCTGATTTTAATTAGCATGAGTATATAGTCTGCTCAGCATGCATGCTGGTATTTATAGTCCCTGGATTCCATGAAGGCCATTTTGGCTCTACACAGATATGGATCGACAGGAGCCCAGCATGCATGTGTTTGTTGCCTGTCATCTGCATGTCATACTGACTCACAGTATTATTTCACTAGCAAAGCAGACTCCCTATGTTACTGCAAGGTACAGTGTTCTACACCACTATAAAGGCTCTCAGCAGCAAGAAAATAGCCTTTTTTTTTACGTAATTCACTGCAAATATATTCGCTCATCTCTAGTGATTACTTTTGCTGACCGATACTGGAGGATGTATGTATGGCACACATTATTGAAGTAGAATAACATCAACTCCTGCCCTGTAGAGCGGTAATATGGTCTGGAATCTGCACAGACGCCTTATGTTCACTACCGCTAGGCTGACCTATAGTGTGTCAACAAACTCCTCCAAAAACCCCATTGTCATATGCGGTGGTCTCTCTCTTCTGGACACTGCTGTGAGCAATGGATATGGTGTGTCTGTGCATGTGCTGAATATTGGCTGCTACGGCACTATACACTCTGCCCATCCATGGCTGTGAAGCTTTCCCTCCCCACCCATCCAACTGAGTTGATTGTGTTCTCTCCTGGATGACTCACTAGATGGAAATCCAGGCTTGAGGTGCATGGGCATAATGTCAGAGGAGCATGATCACATGACCACATCCCAGAATGCTAGACAAAATCCCAAAAAGTAAAAAAAAAAAAAAAAAAATTTCCAAAATTAAAGCTGCCATCATAAATGATATATTTAAACAAGGTTGCTGCAAAACCTTTCTAAAGGCGTTGCATGATAACTAGTATCAGAAAAAGAAACAGCGCCACTCTGGTTTATGGCTGTGTATGGTACTGCAGCTATTCTTACTTTAGAGCCCCACTTTACAGTTAATATGAGAGGTTGTGCTATTTTCCAAGCTTGCTGACTGCAACATCCTAAGGCCTCTTTCACATGTTTTTTGCCCGGATAAGAGGCGGGTGCGTTGCGGGAAAATGCACGATTTTTCCGCGCGAGTGCAAAACATTGTCATGCGTTTTGCACTCGCGTGAGAAAAATCGCGCATGTTTGGTACCCAGACCCGAACTTCTTCACAGAAGTTCGGGCTTGGGATTGATGTTCTGAAGATTGTATTATTTTCCCTTATAACATGGTAATAAGGGAAAATAATAGCATTCTGAATACAGAATGCATAGTATAATAGTGCTGGAAGGGTTAAAAATAATAAAAAAAGTTAACTCACCTTCTCCTCTTGTTAGCGTAGATGCCGGTCTGTTCTTTAGCTGTGGACTGAATGACCTGTGGTGACGTCAGATCACATGCTCCAATCACATGGTCCATCACCATGGTGATGGAGCATGTGATCTGACGTCATCAAAGGTCCTTCAGCCCACAGATAAAGAACAGACCGGCATCTACGCGAACAAGAGGAGAAGGTGAGTTAACTTTTTTTATTATTTTTAACCCTTCCAGCACTATTATACTATGCATTCTGTATTCAGAATGCTATTATTTTCCCTTATAACCATGTTATAAGGGAAAATAATACAGTGAATAGACTGTCACCTAGCAACCATGCGTGAAAATCGCACCGCATCCGCACTTGCTTGTGGATGCATGCGATTTTCACGCAACCCCATTCATTTCTTTAGGGCCTGCGTTACGTGAAAAACGCACAAAGAGGAACATGCTGCGATTTTCACGCAACGCACAAGTGATGCGTGAAAATCACCGCTCGTGTGCACAGCCCCATAGAAATGAATGGGTCCGGATTCAGTGCGGGTGCAGTGCGTTCACCGCACGCATCGCACCCGCACGGAAAACTCGCCCGTGTGAAAGGGGCCTAATAGTTTTGTTCAGTGGGACAATCGGTTTTTCTTATATCACATCACTATACAGTACATATAAAGATTACACTTCCCAAAATGCAAATCACAAGAGAAACCTGTGTGCAGGCAGTAACCTAGCAGGAAATGCTAAGAGATTTCAAGTGTGATTGCTGTAGAATTCAGAAAATTGGAGACTGGTCTATGACAGAATATAAAAGTAAGCTACGTAGTGCAATGTATTGAGCATCGTATTAAAGGAACAGTAAACCTAGAAATGAGTGCTGAAAGTAAACAGGAGATAAACCTGCACACACTGTTGTGTTAGTCGGCAGGATTGTCTACATTTTCCAGAAAGTCTTGTAGAAAATCCTGCAGATTAGCCAACTGTCAACCTGTTCCCGCTGGCTGAGGGTATGGGAATTAGCCAAGGGGAGGGAATTTAACAATCTTTTTGTCCAACTGACAGGTCAGAAAAGGAAGGATCCTGCTCCAATCATTGTCTTAGGCTGGGTTCTCACCTGAGCGTTTTACAGCGCGTTCCTACACGCTGTAAAATGCGCAACAGGCAAGAACCAATGATTCCCTATGGGAATGGTTCTCACCTGAGCGTTTTACAGCGCATACGATCGCGCTGTAAAACGCCCGACGCCCCAAGAAGTACATGAGCTTCTTTGGGGCGTCGTGTCGCGCGTTCCCATACATAGACTTCTGGGAACGCGCGACAATGGGCGTTCGCTTGTCTCTGTATGCACGATTGCAAACGCCCGTACAATCGCGCATACAGAGCGCTCCATCGCGAACGCTCAGGTGTGAACCCAGCCTTACAGCAGTCAGGAGGAGGGATGTGGGCGCTCCATTGAGATGTCCTTAGCTGCTGCTCTATGTTCAATAAGGAAAACCTGCAAATCAGTTTATTATTATGTATTTGGCATCCATGATATTTGATGTCTTTAGACTGAATGACTGAAGATACTTGCTAAAGAGTTCATAGTAATCCTATTAAATATTTGAATGTACAGATTGATATTTTTCCCTGTGTGTGCTTTTAGGTGCTTCTTATGTAAGAAAATAAAAACCTGGCAAATTTAAAGGGGTTATCCAACACTAAAAGAGTGGCCCAAACCTGCCCATCTCGGGGTAGTTGTGATGCTCACCTGATTCCCGCTGCTGGAACTCGTCTGTTCAGCTCCCGAGCCAGCAGTTCGGCTCCCACGTGTGCCAAGGACAACATTCGTCGACGAGGGCACACGTGACCACTGAAGCCAATCACAGGCCGCATGGTGACCTGCTCCTCTTTTGTGTCCCACGTGGCGTCACATGTGATGCAGAGCAGGTCACTCTTTTAGTGTTGGATACCATCACATGCAACATATACAATAGAGCAGTATAAACCAGGACCAAAAAGAACATGAGATGCAGCAGGGACATTAGAGGATGGGTGTAGGGTAAAGCCATGAAGCTGAAGTAAGCTTTTTCATACCTTTTTACATTTTATAATCTTTTTGGCATGATATGCGATAGGTATGAGAATGAAGGGTATGTGGAAGGTAAGTTGTGTATGGAAGCTGCATATTCATCAGTAAGAACAGAATTGTTTATAATGGGCAATTACTACTTCTGAGTCTTTGAAAGATAAGTATGGTGGCAATGAGCTTTTCCAGCCTACTGGACATTACATGAGATATGTGAATTTTGATTAACCTGTTACTATGAAATGCAGTGCAATCTGCAGGAAGCTTGTCATAGAGCAGAACGAGCTGAGCAGATTGACATATAGTTTTATGGGGGGAAAAATCTGTATAATTTGTAATTTATACAGTTATATTTCTGCTTTTTGTTCAGTTATACATGTGGGATGTTAGCAATGATTGGCAGCTGTATCTGCATATACACGTACACAGGGAATGCTGCTAATCACTGATAATAGCTGAATCAGCTATCATATATTCAGAGACGTACATATATAAATTACAAGTTAGGCCTAGTTCACACGAACGTATGGCTTTTATAGTTTTTTGCGGTCCGTTTTTCACAGATCCGTTGTTCCGTTTTTGAGTTCCGTTGTGTTTCCGTTTCTGTTCCGTTTTTCCGTATGGCATATACAGTATACAGTAATTACATAGAAAAAATTGGGCTGGGCATAAAATTTTCAATAGATGGTTCAGCAAAAATGGAACAGATACGGAAGACATACGGATGCATTTCCGTATGTGTTCCGTTTTTTTTGCGGACCCATTGACTTTAATGGAGCCACGGAACATGATTTGTGGCCAAATATAGGACATGTTCTATCTTTCAACGGAACGGAACAACTGAAATATGGAAACGGAATGCATACGGAACACATTCAGTTTTTTTTGCGGAACCATTGAAATGAATGGTTCCGTATATGGAACACAAAGAAAAACGGCCCTTACACTCTCAAAAAAAAACGTTCGTGTGAACTAGGCCTTACACTGAGACTTTTTCTATAAAACTGTACATCAGTCTGCTCAGCTCCTCCTTCTCTATAACATGCTGTTCATAGGAACAAGTTAATGAAAATTCACATATCTCATGTAATGTCCAGTAGGCCTGGAAAAGCTTATTGCTATATTTCTATAGGGTCTTATCACTTTATGGTGACAGGGTCTCTTTAAAGAGGACCTTTCACCAGAATAAAACTTCTAAACTAACTATACAGGCATGTAGAGCGGCGCCCAGGGACCCCCCTGCACTTACTGTTATACCTGGGCGCCGCTCCGTTCTCCCGTTATTGCCTCCGGTATCTTCATAGTTAGGCTCCACCCAGGGAAACCTGCCGTCGGCTCATTCTCCCATGCTGTAGCGCTGGCCAATCGCCAATCGCCAGGCTATGAGCTGAGCGCTGTGATTGGCCAGCGCTGCAGCATGGGAGAAGGAGGCGCCGGCAGGTTCCCCTGGATGAAGCCTAACTATGAAGATACCAGAGGCAATAACGGGAGAACGGAGTGGCGCCCAGGTATAGCAGTAAGCGCAGGGGGGTCCCTGGGCGCCGCTCTCCCTGTTAGGAGAGAGTTAGTTTAGAAGTTTTATTCTGGTGAAAGGTCCTCTTTAAAGGTTTTGTGCCACTAATTTAAATGTATCCCGCCCCCAACAGATATCTCTGTTATATCACTTTACCCAAATATCATAATTTATCAAAACTGCCCAAGGCCTCGTTCACATCACCGTTTCTCCTTTCCGTTCTCCAGCTCGATTGAGGAGCAGGAGAACGGAAAGGACGGATTCTGCAGATAACTGAGACCTTTCGTCTCCGCTTAAAAATCATATTCTGTGCGGACACCGAACAGACCCCATTATAGTCTATGGGGTTTTTAGGCTCTGTTACGCTCAGTTAGGTCTCAGTTATCTGCAGAATCCGTCCTTTCCGTTCTCCTGCTCCTCAACGGAGCCGGAGAACGGAAAGGAGAAATGGTGATGTGAACGAGGCCTAATGCTTAAGTGATTAACCTACCATTGCACCCTGTGGCAAATATGTTTTAGTATTCAGTTTCTAAAGGTTACATCCTGCATTGGAGCCTTGTAATGTAGGACACTCACGTGTAAGAACAAGGGGTGTGGCTAGTGTTACGTCCTACTGATATAAGATCGGACAGCAGACATATGGCACACTAAGAAGTAGGATTCAAGCACGGGGCATAAGAGAAAACTGCAAATGATGTAAATGTAAAAAAATAAATATCTAAGGAAGAATAAGAGATAGAGTACTTGATGAAAATAAACTTTAGATAGAAAAGTAGTTCATGGCACACCCCCTTTAAGGGGCTGTTCATATAATGTTTTAGCTGCCCACTGAGCTTTTTGTCAGTAATCAAACTTATCCATTGAGCAAATGGAGTTCAAAAGATTAAACTTTAGACTCCCTTTGATCTGATTTGCGTCTGTTTATGTTTTTTTGAGTCTACAATTGTGTAGTCTGCCATACCATTGTGTCCTGCAAATAAGAAGTACAGACAGAAAGTTGGTGAAAGCGAGACTATAGTTTAATATGTTCATGTCACATCATTTAACTGAATGTTTTTCACATATATTTCCCTGACAAAAAGCGTAGGGGAGAACGTAGGCTACTTTCACACTTTTGTTCGGGGTTCCGCTTGTGGGTTCCGTTTGAAGGTTCTCACAAGCGGCCCCGAAGCCATCCGTCCAGCCCTAATGCATTCTGAGTGGATGCGGATCCGCTCAGAATGCATCAGTCTGGCACCGTCTGTCCTCCGCTCCGCTCAGCAGGCGGACACCTGAACGCAGCTTGCAGCGAGTGGGTGTCCGCCTGGCCGTGCGGAGGCAAACGCATCCGTCCAGACTTACAATGTAAGTCAATGGGGACAGATCCGTTTGAATTTGACACAATATGGCTCAATTTTCAAACGGATCCGTCCCCCATTGACTTTTTTTTACAATATAATGCAGACAGATCCGTTCTGAACGCAAATGTGAAAGTAGCCTAAAACATCACATGAACAGTCCCTTAGACCAGTGTTTCCCAACCAGTGTGCCTCCAGCTGTTGCAAAACTACAACTCCCAGCATGCCCGCACAGCCAAAGGCTGTCCAGGAATGCTGGGAGTTGTAGTTTTGCAACAGCTGGAGGCACACTGGTTGGGAAACACTGCCTTAGACATACTGAGAAGAGGAATAGGTAAGCCCAACTGGTTAATTTTGGATATTATTATTATTTATATAATGCGTCATTAACTTTCTAATGTGCTTTAAGTGATAATGGAAATGCCTAGATCTCGCTGACTAAATGTATTTCGTCCATGCTTTGTACTGGCGCATGTGCACACATCATAAATGCATGTATAAATGCCATTCTCATAGAGAGCTCTTTCTTCTTTCTAAACTGTAAAATACATGTATGCAATGCTAATACTTCATTTCTAACTACAGAATTGTTGTTCGATTCTTTGACTTTCTTATTTTTATTGTTTTTGTCCTTGGTATGATGTCATGAAGTTGTAACACCATCAATTCATACATTTTATCTTATCTTATATGTGTTCCTATATTATTCCTTTTATATGGCTGGAGCTATGTATCATATATTTTATGTTTTTTGTCGACAGAGGCAGGTGACTACTGTTCCTTAAAACCTCTATAGGGCACACTGCTCCCATATAATGACCCACCTACGTTTTTGACCTTCTTATACCCTTCAGGTTTCCTTCATAGCATGCTTGTGAAACCATGGCTCGCGAAACAAAATAGCCATTGTTATTCCAGTCCTCATGCTTTCCATCTTTACCCAGTCCTTTCAAGAATAGCTGAGCCATGCGTGCTTCTCATATTCCTATGTGACTTCTTTAGCAAACACAAATTTGAAGGCTCACATTATTCACTTATAAGCATTTCAAGACTAACAAAACCGTGGTCCCATCTTGCACAAATGTTCGCATATCCTACAGATGTGAAAACATTTTCATAAGTTGGCATTTGAGAAAATCCAGAGATGTGAACCTGACTTTAAATTACACCAGCGGCAAAAGAGTAAGAAAAAAAAAAAAAAAAGCCTTAAGCCAGTTGACCTTCCTAACATGTAATGCACTTATGATTAGAATACGGACTAGCTTTGGTTCAATGAAAATATTTTTTTTTACTTAGATACATTTAAGGTAAGTGAACCTTGAGGAATATAGTCACATTAAGGATCAGTGGTAAGTAGTGACTTACTGGGCCATGACAAAGCTTTCCTTCCCTTGCTTCAAATTGCCTTGAGAATGGAGAATCAGTTGTTTTGAAATCAAATAGGGGGCTTAGCAATTTAGTATGATTATGTAAGATGCACATAATGGTATAATTGCCGTTATTTACAGAGGTTGTGTGGGATTGCTGCTTGAAGTATTTTCATTATTGTAGCCACATGATGAAAACATAATGCAGCTGAGTGCAAAATAAGGCAGAAAATGATGTCAATCACCATGGAAAAGTAAATCTCCACAAAGTGTTCAACTATGATGTTTAGCTGTTGATGGGCGTGAAGATACATCAGCCCACCTGAATAAAAACCTCATTGTCTTTAGGTTTTAAAGAAGCGACATAATAACAATCATTCTATGTAAAAAATGTCTTTTGCAGGACATGCTGAGAGATTTAAAAAAATTGCTTCCCTGCTGGTTTTACTGTAAAGTCACAAACTCCGCAACAGCAAATACTCTTCAAATGCTCTTACTTCTTTTCTCTGTGTTAGGCCCCATGCACACGGCCGTTGTTCACGGCCGTGTGCGGGCCGTGGAACCGCGGCCTGGATCCCTTCCTGTGAGCTGGAGCGCACGGCGTCACTGGTTGCTATGACGCCGTGCGCTCCCTGCTGCCGCCGCAATACAGTACTACACTGGTATGATCTATACCAGTGTATTACTGTACTGTGCCGGCAGCAGGGGGCGCACGGCGTCATAGCAACCAGTGACGCCGTGCGCTCCAGCTCACAGGAATGGATCCAGGCCGCGGTTCCACGGCCCGCACACGGCCGTGAACAACGGCCGTGTGCATGGGGCCTTAATGGTATTGAAGAATCAAGGACTACAGGAGCAGACAATTTCATTGCTCACAAAAAATACATTATCTATATTGTGAGGGGTAGCTCTCTTTCACTGGGGTCACGCTCACAGATATCTTCTCTTCACAGACAACGGATATTCATGTTCAAACTGTGCTTTATTGTGGCAAAAGCACAAGCATAAACAGTACAAAATAAAAGCCTGCCCGTCTGGGCACTAACTAAAACATAAGACGTGTCTCTCTGATTCACCTACAGTATACATCACAGTTCACACACTGTTTCAGGTGCGGCTTTCTCAGCCCAATAGTCCACCAATCCCCAGGCTGCAGCAGGGTCAGAATATCTCCCAGCCTTGTGGTCTCTCAGCCTTGCCCAGCTTAGACCACACTGACAGAGCCTCGCCAGGCCTCTGTTTGCACACTCCACCCTTACTGACACCCTGGGAGGTGCTTTATGCCAGCCTGAGTACCTCCAGCTGGTCTCACCTGTGGTGGAATAGGGGTGGGGGCTGCACTATCCACCCCTTCCTTGCCTCTAACCTGTGTGAGATCTGTCACTGTCTCACAATGTATACATTTTATTTCTATGAAGAATGGCTCCTTCCCTAAAGCAGCAGGTTAATCTTTGCCTTAGGCAGGGATGTGATTTCTACGATTTCCCATTTAATACTTTTGTACAAACCGTTACATCCCTTTATTAAATCATAGCCCGATAGAAGGAAATAGTTTCAGGCACTATATGAGAATGTTACTTTACTGTCACTAGGTTCCTTTTTCTTATTCAGGAGATCAAACTGAGACACAGACCCAACGTTATACGTGTTTGTAAGGCCTCATGCACACGGCTGTTGCCCGGCCGTGGCCGTATTGTGTCCAGCCATTCACTTGGGCCTGCAATCCGGAGCTGCGGTGCGGAATGGAGGCACAGTGCTTCCGTGTTGTTTCTGTCTGTGCCTCCGCACCGCAAATTGCAGTCCCCAATGTACGGAAAGGCCGCACAACGGGCGCGTGCATGAGGCCTAATACTGTTGACTAAATTCTGCAAACTGATCATTCATCTGACAGCTGGTTTACTCTGTACATTTATCTATTCAGTGCGTGATCATTAACCTCTGACAAACGACTCCTGCACACGAACATGTGCGCTCCGTGGCCGTGCTGCAGCCCGCAAATTGCGGGCCGCAATGCACGAACACCGACCGTGGGGCAGCCCCAGTGGATCGCAGACCCATTCACTTTAATGGGTCCGGGATCCGCCCGTTCAGCAAAAAGATAGGGCATGATTCTATCTTTTTGCGGAATGGAAGTATGGGACGAAACCCCATGGAAGCCTCTGTAGTGCTTCCATAGGGTTCCATTCCGTGCTTCCGTTCCGCATTTCCGGATTTGCAGACCCATTGAAGTTAATGGGTCCGCATCCCTGATGCGGAATGCCCATGGAACAGTGCCCGTGTATTCAAATTCGCAAAAGCGGTCTACAATACGGCAAAGGCAGCACATGTTCGTGTGCAGGAGGCCAAACAGTTATTCTGCCAGGTAGAAGATTTTTATTTTATTTTATTTTTACATGTATAGAAGTAAATGAAGCTTGTGGTTGTCACATTTATTGTCAGAGTAAATAACATGAGAGGATTAGCAAACAGCCACACCAAAGCCAAAAGATCCTACAGGTGCCTTGTGAACACACACTGCTCTTCTGCTGAGTTTGATATACACGTATTCCCAATATTAGTGGATTTGATCTTATTTTTTTTGTTCCATTGCCAGAGTAAATAGAAAGAGGTTAACCAGGGACACCCATGTCTTGTTCTGTTACTAAGGGGAAGGACAAAAAAAAACAACTAAAGTATTAGGGTGCCTTGACACCCGTGAGATGAAAAAATAGGATTACAGAAAGTTTTTAAAAAAATTCAATTTAACTCCTTCCCGACTGCCCCATGTAAAAATACCGCGATGGTCGGGCATTTAAAAATGGCAGCCACTTTTCATCGAAGCTGACTCCATAGCTGCAGGGTGCCTGCTGTTTCATACAGCAGGTACCTGTGGAAAATCACCCCCTTTTCCTCAAAATTAAAAAAAAAAGCGCTCGTACTATTAAAATATAAAAATACAGAAAACGTCAAAATGAAGAAGAAAAGTAAATGGCCGATTCGCCATTTTTGGTTGCTTCTTCTCCCACATAAAATGAGATAAAAATTATTAAAATAAAGTCAAAGATACCCCAATGTTATCACTGAAAAGTACAGATTTGGCCTGCAAAAAAGTTATAGGGGTCAGAATATGGAAACTAAAAGAAAAAAACTTTTTTTTTTTTATAAAAACACTAAAAAATATACATATTTGGCATCACCAGATTCGTACTGATCTGGAGAATAAAAATAATTGGTCAGTTACAGGGAAAGCCGTAAAAACAAAACCCAAAAAACTGTTGAGGCATTCCTTTTCTTTTTTCCAGTTTCATCCCATTTGTAATTTTTCCTCTGCTTCCCACCACATTGTTTGCAACCATATACACTCACCTAAAGAATTATTAGGAACACCATACTAATACGGTGTTGGACCCCCTTTTGCCTTCAGAACTGCCTTAATTCTACGTGGCATTGATTCAAGGTGCTGATAGCATTCTTTAGAAATGTTGGCCCATATTGATAGGATAGCATCTTGCAGTTGATGGAGATTTGAGGGATCACATCCAGTGCACGAAGCTCCCGTTCCACCACATCCCAAAGATGCTCTATTGGGTTGAGATCTGGTGACTGTGGGGGCCATTTTAGTACAATGAACTCATGTTCAAGAAACCAATTTGAAATGATTCACTCCTGCCGCTTATACTTTGAATTGCGCCCTGTATCATCGGGTAATACCAAGCAAAGGATCGGCATAGTGATGTCTCTATTGAGGAAGGACCTGCAACGCTGGGCTTTTAACCTCCAGACAGGGGATCCCACATTTGACTCAGTAGAGGCCTTCTTTCATGCTATGGGGGTTTTGTATGACGACCCAGATCGCACTCGAACTGCTAAGACTATTACTATTGTCGAGAAACAACAAAGCCTAGTGAAGATTGAGGAGAATCCACTAGGTACTCTGCTGCCTCCTCTTAAAAGAAGTCGTCTTCTTATACCATCCTATCTCTGCCTTACTTGATTTGGGAGCTGCCAGTAATTTCATTGACTCTTCTCTGGTCCAACGACTACAGATCCCAGTATTCAAACCGGGAGAAGCCATTTCCGTCACCGCTGTGGATGGGTCTCCCCTTCAAGAAGGCCGGTCATTGTGGATGACACCCGGGTTGCAGGTAACGGTATGCGCTGGTCACCGGGAAGTCTTAAACCTTTTAACCTTGGATATGGCATCCACCCCTGTGATTTTGGGTCTCCCCTGGTTGAGACTTCATAATCCAGTTGTGGACTGGCGTTCTGGACAAATTTGCAAGTGGACTGACTGCTTCACCAGGTGCATTTGCCCGGTGTTTCCACTTACATCCACAGAAGTGCTGAGTGAGTTACCCAAACGCTATCATCACTTCCAAGACATGTTTAGCCCACAACGGGCCGATGTGTTACCACCTCATAGACCATATGATTGTCCTAATGATTTGTTGCCAGGTACCATGCCACCCAGAGGGCACCTGTATAATCTCACTGGGCCTGAAATCCAGGCCCAGCAAGAATATATAAAGGAGAAACTCGATAAGGGTATTATCCGACCATCCACTTCTCCAGCAGGGGCAGGACTCTTTTTTGTGGAGAAGAAAGACGGCGGATTGAGACCCTGCATTGATTTTCCCGCCCTCAATCGAATTATGGTAAAGAATCAGTACCCCCTTCAACTTATTGAAGATTTGTTTGCTCAGGTTTGCTCAGGTGGCAGGGGCCTGGATTTTTACCAAACTCGATTTGAGGGGTGCGTACAACTTAGTATGTATTTGTAAGGGTGACGAATGGAAGACCGTATTTAATACTAGAGAAGGGCATTATGAGTATCTCGTGATGCCTTTCGGTCTCTGTAATGCTCCCGCAGTCTTCCAGGAGTTCATCAATGATGTCCGCTGGGATTTCTTGGGTAGATTCGTGATTGTCTCTTTAGATGACATACTAATCTATTTATCAGACTTGCAGACTCACCGGGATCGTGTTTGTCAGGTTTTCCAGAGGCTGAGAGAGAATCGCCTGTACGCCAAGCTCGAGAAATACTTGTTTGAAGTGAAAGAATTGCCTTTTCTAGGGTATATAGTCTCTGAACGAGGATTGGCGATGGACCCCTTCAAACTCTTAGCTGTCCTGGACTGGCCTCAGCCTAGAGATCTGAAGAGATTAAAGCGTTTCCTAGGTTTCACCAATTTCTATCGCAAATGTATTAATAACTTTTCTTCTGTAGTGCTGCCTCTCACTAACCTCACTAAGAAGGGGGTTAACCCTTCTGAGTGGACGAAAGAGGTTGGCGAAGCCTTTGAGATGCTAAAGCAAGCCTTTTGCTCAGCTCCAATCCTCACTCATCCAGACACTTCTCAACCTTTTTTCCTCTAGGTTGACGCCTCAGAGGTCGGAGTAGGGGTGGCTCTGTCTCAGTACTCTGGAGATCCTGAGAGGCTTCATCCTTGTGCCTTTTTATCTTGGAAGCTCTCTCCAGCTGAGCATAACTATGATATCGGTAATAGAGAGCTTTTGGGGGTTAAGTTGGCCTTTCAAGAGTGGAGACATTGGCTAGAGGGTGCGGAACATCCCATTACGGTTTACACCGATCACAAGAACCTCGAGTATATTGAAGGGGCTAAGAGATTAAACCCTCGCTAAGCCCGCTGGGCATTGTTTTTTACCTGCTTTAATTTCCACTTAACCTATAAACCAGGAACCAAGAATGTCAAAGCGGATGCTCTTTCCTGTTGTTTCCCTGAAGCCCCTTCTGGACATGACACTGAGCCAGAACCCATTATTCCTGCAAGGTGTTTCATAGCCACCTTGGACACCTCAGGGATAATGGAGGATCTGTCTTCACTGCTCTTACCTTTACAGGGGGAGAGCCCTCCTAACAAACCGAAAGGTCGGCTGCTTGTGCCTTTAAATTTCAGACTCAGGGTTTTGCAACAATTGCATAATTCTAAGTCGGCCGGGCACCCAGGGATAAAGAAAACCATATCCCTTTGTAAACATCATGTCTGGTGGCCCAAGATGATTTGTGATGTCAAAGCCTATGTCCAAGCATGTAGTGTCTGTGCTCGGTGTAAATCGTCTCGGTCCGCCCCTTCTGGTACTTTGCTTCCTCTGTCCATTCCTTCGGCCCCGTGGACCAACGTGTCTATGGATTTCATAACGGATCTGCCTAGGTCTTCCGGCTGTACGGTAATTTGGGTAGTGGTGGATCGTTTTAGTAAAATGGCTCATTTTATTCCACTTCGTGGATTGCTGTCGGCTAGAGAGCTGGCAGATCTGTTTGTGAAACATGTCTTCTGATTACACGGGGGACCGGAGGATATTGTTTTAGATAGGGGAGTTCAGTTTATCTCCCGTTTCTGCCGTTCCTTTTGCTCCCGTCTAGGGATTAGGCTGTCATTTTCATCTGGTTTTCACCCAGAGACTAACAGGGAGACAGAAAGAATGAACCAGACCCTGGAACAGTATCTCCGGTGTTTTTGTGTCAGACTGCCAAGAGGAATGGGCAGTTCACCTCTCCTTTGCAGAGGTGGCTTATAACAACTCCGAACATGCCTCTACCAATATGTCTTCATTCAGGTGCGTGGGGGGCAGGGATCTAAGACTCTGCTCTCTGGCAGGGGCCTCCACTGACTGTCCAGTGGTGAATCAATGGTTCCAGGATTGACAGCCTATTTGGTTGTTGACGCAGCGGAATCTTCGTAGGGCGGAGGCGCAACAGAAATAATTCGCTGACCGCCATCGCACTACGGAGCAAGAGTTTAAGGTAGGAGATCCAGTGTGGATCTCCACCCGAAACATCCCGTTGCATCAACCATCTGCCAAACTGGGGTCTAGATTCATTGGTCCATACCTGGTTATACAAAAAATTAACCGGGTGACTTACAAGGTTGCTCTTCCTCCGTCGATTCGAGGAGTGAACACCTTTCATGTTTCACTGCTCAAATCGGCGGCTGAGTCAGGTCCCTTCAAGGGGAGCCTGAATTTGAGGTCAATAAGATTTTGGATTCCCACTTTGTCCAGAGATCTCTCCAGTATTTAGTGGACTGGAAGGAATTTGGTCCAGAGGAGAGATGTTGGGTACCTGTCCGCCAGGTTCATGCAGAAGAATTGGTAGCAACTTTCCACCATGAGAATCCGTGGAAACCCCGTTTGGAGTCTTCTGAGCTGCATCCTCGAGGGGGGGGTAATGTAAGGGAGTCTGCGGTTCCAGTTCCCTTGTGTGCAGATACGGTGAAGCGTCCGCATGGGCGCTGGAGGGGAGTATCGCGGGTATCTCGGAGGCAGACTTGCAGGGCTGATGGCAATATGTTGCGGCCGTTCCTGCCTCCGGTGTCTCCTGTGGGTTTCATTCCAGCATCCATGCTGGCGCGATCCCGTGCCCATGACGAGTCGGTTGGGCGTCCGCGTGCACGCCAAAAGGGTGATTTGCAAAGGAATGCGCGGCTGAGTGTGTGTGCATCTTAAGCGCTACATCAGCCACTGGCAGGTAAAGCATGTGTGCACAAATTCAAAGTTGATTAGGGATTTGCTGAACAGGTGCTAATGAGGAGGATCATCGCATGACCTATGAGGTTCTGACAAGCAGCACTCTGTGATTGGCCAGCAGGTGTTTAAAAGGTGATCTCCATGGCTGATCAATGCTCACTGTTGTCTCTACAACCTGGGAGTATGCTGGTTCAGATTCACTAAGTTTCATCCATGCATGAACTCTGTGTCTTCATCTAGCTAATACCTCTGTAAACCTCGTCTCTGCTCTACAGTTACACCGTGTGTGGCCTCGGATCAGACCTTGGATACTTCACTGTCTCATCCTTAGGTACCTGGTTTCATGGACTCTTCTGTATGAACTTTAGCCTGGTCTGGCTTTTCTCTGACGTTTTCCCACAGAGGTTATTATTTGGACTACGTTATTTCTATGTGAGTGCTGGCTTGGAATTTACTCCTATGTTTCAATAAATCCACGTTTGTTCAAATCTTTGCCTGGTTGCTTGGGGTTCTGCAGCATTACAATATGATTAGAAAAACATGATTATAAAACATCTTTATTGCACCATGATGGATAGTCAATAACATATAACAGAAAATAATAGAAAAAAAAAGTTAAAAAAAAAAAAAAAAAGGAAAAGTAGTTTCACTAATGGTATACTGTTCGTATCATATATGGTGAGAGGTAGAGATTTTACAACTGGTGTGAACTGTTAATGATATGTTATTGGTACCCTTAGCACCTCTTCTGCTAAAAGAATTCTACAAGAATCCTATAAAGAATCCACCTACTGAGAAAAAGTATTATAGCCATTTTCATGTATAAAGTCCGGTCAATCTATTGCACCACCTCCGTTCACCACGTGGGACGCCATGTTAGGCGGCATCCCGCTTGCAGAGAGAGCAGCTGGGACAGGCAGATTGTACACTTTTTCTAAAGCATGGCTGCATGTATCGCGGAGACAACATTAAAGTGGTAAGGTAGCAAGTCTACACTGTCCGGATACAAATAACACGATACATTGGTCTATTTTTGATACAATCATCTGACTATTTGTGCTTCCCACGTCAACAGCTATATTCTAATTATCCCTCACGGGGTCAGTGAATCCCACATACGGGATTAGTGAATGCAGAAGCTTTGTCTTATATTATAGAGGTGCCATTACAATTGACTTATGTAGGAGTACTCCAATAATTAAATACTTAAGATTTTTTATGCCCATGGGTTTTTATACAAGAATTACCTTTTTATTATTGTTGCACAAATTAATTGCTACATATTTTATTATAATTTTTCTTATGTATTGGATATACTGTTCATTATTTATGGCTCTACATGAAGAGAAAATTTCATCCTCTCACCATAAATGATACGAACAGTATACCATAAGTGAAACTACTTTATTACGTTTTTTGTTTTATTTTCTATTATTTTCTGTTATATGTTATTAGCTGTCCTTCATGGTACAATAAGAATGTTTAATAATCATTTTTTTTATAATCAAACATTTTTTAAAATCATGTTTTTTCATGTTATCCAATAAATTAACATATTTGCTGGTTTGGTTTATCTTCACCACTCCAAGTCATTTAGTGTCTGCTACTTATTTTATTTTCTAACCAGCCAATTGCGCGGCAGTGGGTGTGCCGTAAGCGGTGAACCTATAATCAATTATCTGAGAGGGTGAGCTCTTACTGTAGTGTATTATTCCCCAATCAGATTTAGTATGTGTCCAATGAGTTATCACACAGGGAGGGGCTCTCAACACATATTTACGTAGAAGGGCAGTAAGTGGCCAGAAGAGTTATTGGAGGTTTAGTGCCGTGGCGTCTGATTATAGACATCAACGTAATACAGTAGTATGTCTACAGGCCAGTGACTATAGTATGATAGTATGAACAGTGCCAGGCATATTTCTGAAATAATCCACAAAGTAAATGTTACTTTTGTATCGGGCAAGGACAGTGATCAATAGCTTGGCATCAGGCCGGGTTGTCAAAGTAAAATGATATGGCAACAGAAAAGATAATGAAGTTTCTACTTATAAGGTCAAGGAATGGTCACAGAACAGGTTCTGGGTCAGGAATGAAGGTTATGGATGGAGCTGGGGATGGAGCCCTTATCTAGTTTGTTAAATAAATGCAATAGTATAGAGGGATAGAATATAGCTGGGATCACCGAGAAGTTGTCCTTATATGAGGATGACATGTTAGTCTATCTGGGGGACGTCAGGAAGTCGCTGGAGGCACTTCTGGAGGTGGTTAATGAATACGGTGGGTTCTCTAACCTAAAGATCAATTGGGCTAAATCTGCTCTCTACTTGGTGGATAAAGACGATAAACGGGTTGTCTCACCTCAATCGAAAGTTATCATTGTGGACCAGTTTAAATACTTAGGGGTAATAGAGCAAACGGACCTTCACCAATTTTTCCCCTTCAATATCTTACCAACAATGCCCGGAAACTGAAGGCATGGGAAACCCTCCCTCTGTCCTTGATGGGGCGTATAAATATCTTCAAAATTATAATCCTACCTAAGCTACTCTATCTGTATAGGGCGACACCAACGACCCCTCAGAAATCTAATTTTCTGCCTGTGTCGACAGGATACTAACCCCTTTTCCCATGGCCAATACGACACCTCGACTAGCTAAAGATACTTGCCGGACATGTATAAATACTACTGTGCAGCCCAATTATAATATGCAAGTTAGTGGGAAGAGCAGATGCCAATAATCCGGCAACAGTGCTAGAAGCAGCACTTCTGGGGTCTTATGAGGCCTTGACAAACATCCCATACAGAGCGGGCAATTATTCAGTTAGGTGTCTTCCTTCTAATATGAATGCGGTCATTCAAGTGTGGAATCAACATGCCTGGGTGTGGAGGGATAGGGGAGGGGGTGAGGTTTGGTCTCCTGTACTGCGGGAGTTGCAAAAAATGGTATCAAATATTTGACTCTATATTAAAGGGGACTCCTTAAAAACGATGTGGATTTGAAATATGAATTCCACCTGCCTCGGACCTGTCTTTATAGATATTTCCAACTAAGACATGCCTGTGCTGAACAGTTTGGGAGAGGCAAAATAAAGACAGAATACGGGGAGATTGAAAACATTGCTAGACAAACAATAATACATAAACCAGTATCTTCCTTCTATCTAGTATTGTTGAACTGGCAGACATCCCCGTTGTCCAGGGCACTAGTGAAGTGGAAAGCAGACATTCCAGGCTTAGAGGACAGACATGAAAAGAAATTGATGCATAACTGGCGAAATACTGTCATATGTGCTAGAGATCATCTGATACAGGTTAAATCCGGTCAGATTAGAACGAATGCGCAGGCTTGCTAGCCCGCAATGTACTACTTGTAATGGAGAGAGGGGCACTCTATTTCATATGGTATGGGACTGCCCGGAAATAGCGGGGTATTGGTTAGCAGTCCATGAGTTCTTAAATCTTAAATCTAAAGTTAGGGTTACCAGCGATATGCTCCCCAGAAATAGCTTGTTAGGACTGGTTAATGACCTGCTGCAAGCCAAATATTCTAGGGTATTATCCCGTCTTTTAATGCTAGTAGGGTTATCCTGCTGAACTGGAAGCCCCCAAAGGTTCCTACAGTCCAACACTGGGTAAAGCTTATTAAAGCAGCTTTGCCAATGTACAAACTCACTCACATTACTAGGGGGAATCCAGAGAGATTTGAGAAAATTTGGGGTCTGTGGTTGGCCGCTGGGGTAGCGATGCTCTAAAATAGGATGGGGGGCCTGTGGTGCTTTGGTGGTGTGTGAGTTAATGGTAATTAAGTCATCCTGCAGTTATCAAGATGTAATGGCTAAGCAGAGAATACTGTGGATATTTTATGAAGTTCTCTTTATTTTATCAACGTGTGACATGTGGGCTGTGAACTATGTTATATGTTCGTTTTTTCTCTTTTAAAAAATTACAAATAAAAACTATTAAAAAAAGGAATGAAGGTTAATGTATTCAAATGGAAGGTAGAGAGGTTGTCGGAGGTCAGGCTGGTCATAAGGAACAACAAGGCTATAGCTAAGTAGAATATTCAGGAAGGTTGATTATAATTAATTATATTTATTGAATATAAGGGCACAAAGACTCAAGGTCATCCGCCAAGACACAATTGCTAAGAACAATTTTTGCAACTAAATGCTATTACAGACACCATAGTGTTGTCCACGGGTGAATCAAATAGAGTCTATTGACTAGGTGGAACACACATGGGTAGCATTCAGCCCAGGCCCATCTGCATAGAATTAAATGGCAAACAATGGTTTGGGCCGATAGACCTTATTATATAACTAGGTTCACTGTACAAAGCTACAAAGATATTTGTGCTATTATAGCATTTCTGTATATGAATTATGCTATAAATGAGAGTACATTGAGTTCTTCTGTGGCAATAGGTTGCTGGTTCATCATCTCAGCTGTGGTGAAGATGAAGCGTAGTGCTATCAAAGAGAAGAAATAATCATAAATCACTTCACCAACACCACAGCCTATAAATCATCACTATTAGGCCTCATGCACATGACCGGACCAATCTGGATGCAACACGGACGGTATGTGTATTTTTCAGATCCGCAATTTGGATATTGTTGTGTGCATGACGCCCTAAAGAAACTAAGCATTATAGGGAACCGGTCATGTTGTACTTGGAGTCCTATCTATGACTAGCACACTATAGAGCAGAAGGCGCTGAGCAGATTGATATATACAGTAGTTTTGTTGGAGTAGATTCAGTATAACTTATACTTTTTTCATTTTAATCCTTGCTAACGAGTGACTGATAACTGTGTGCTCAGTAACACAGGGAAGGCTGCCAATTACTAAGTATGACCACCTACTGGACTCTTAATCATAGAAAGAGCAGAGGTTTAAATGAATAAAATGCACGTTATACTGAATATTTCAGCTCAGCTCCTCCTGCCCGTTAAAATTCAGATCAAACATCATGTTTTTTCCTTTCATTTATATACGGTACTGCTTCGACAAGTGATATGAATGGGGCGGATTTCCCAGTGGAGCCGTCTGAGCCCTCCTAATGGCCAGACAGTGGAAGTTTTTGGGGATGTATTTTTTGCTGATGGGGGCAGTATTTTGTGATGGACTGTGGTATTTGGCTCTGTTGGGGTGGTATAATGTGCAACAATATGATATTGCTGGCCCTGCCTTCCATCAATTTGGACCCGACTATAAAATGGGGTCACTTTTAGTATTTTTCCCAGGGCCACTTCAAGTTCCCAGTCTGCCCCTGGATATGAATACACCTTTGTGGGAGCAGCCGCAGGTGCTTCACCTCTGTACAGATCTGCACTTGATAATCACTGAATTGCATGCTACTTTAACTAATCTCCTCCAACTTCCAGTCTGCATGCATATTTCGTAGTGTTTTTAAAAGTGCTCAGCAGAGGGCGCTCCATCGTAGTTGCTTTTTACAGTGTTACAGGACTGTGAAATTGCTATTGAGTCTGGCTGTGCAATACTACAATTGGCAGGTCACACATTTAACTTCTTCTAAGCTCTGTTTCTATAAATGTAGGGCGTTGTAAGACTTTAGTGGGCTATTAGATTAGCTGCAAACTTAGGAAGCATATGTCATTCTTGACATGGGGAGACCATAAAATCCCATAACATTAACCACCTTACTCTATGGCCATAGCAAAGCCTAGGAATTGTCACATAAAGAGGCTGTTGGCAGGATAATTGGGATTTCTACCTTGCTGCATTTTATTGGATATTCTCCTTGTTACGCCAGACTTTAAATAAAATGTGTCATATCATAAATGAGTACTGATGGCCCATGCCTTTGATATTCTAGAGTTTATACCCTTTGAACACTGCTGTAGCAATATAGAATTTATTTTGCTGGAGGAAACTTTGCAATGAGTTTATTTTATTATGTTATGGTCCTCTAAGATGAGCTGATTTCCGCCTGGAATTACTGTTGATCGATGATAATTTAAAGGACATTTTTGATTGGCTGATACAAGCTGGAAGGGGGCGTACAGTCATTCATCCCCATTCAGTTTCTATACTGGCACCAGCACATCCCCTCTTTACATGGGAAGATGCTCTTCTCACTAGTGAGCATTTGTTTTAAACATCTTTTTATTAGTTTTACTTTTTTTTTTTTTTCAGGAAAAAGAAAAAATACTGTAAATTGTGCAATATCGCATAGTGAGATCAAACAAAGCACCACATGTCAACCTAGAATAACAGAATAAGAGGGGCGAAAGAAAAAAAAGAGAGGGGTGAGTAAGAGAATTAGGTAGCAGGCCTTATTCAATTTACTTTTAAAAGACATTTGGGATGATGAAGAAATACACATAATAATAAATGCACAATACACATCCCACAACCTAGTTAAAGAACTAAAAGGAGAGTTTTCGAATATATGACACAATGAGCACCTACCACTGATCTTCACTGGATCGAGAGGCCCTGGTTACCCCAATAGGTGTGCCTAATTATCCCTTAAGATTTGCCATGAGAAGCCACGAGGTGTACCGACAGGCACTTACCATTTCATCTATTTCATTTTTATAAAAATGAAACATGAGAAAGGATCTCCAGTTCTGGAAAATCTTGGCAGCAGAGCTCTTCTTATGCTTTTCTGCATCAATCTTAGCAGAAATTTAAGTAGGGCAATCATTTCGGAATATCCAGGAAGAGTTGGGGAGAGCCAGTCTTTTAACAATACTAGGTTGGCCATTAGCAGTCGAGTGCAGAAAGAGGAGAATGTTAGCAGATCTGGGATTATCATTTTAATACTTACAAACAGAATAAAATAGAAGGTTGAGGTTTTATAGGTGAGCTCAAAAAAGATCTGATCTCCTGGGGGCCGGGAAGCGGGTAAGTCATCTTACCTTTGCAGGTCTGGCAGAATAGGGGAGTTTGCCCCTAAAAAAACATTCTTGCACAGCCCCTTTAAAAAGTCTGAATTTCCTAATAACTTATAGCCCCTTAGGTTAGGCAGTACAAAGGTGCCCCAAATTTATAAACCAGCAACAGCCACTGTGATAAATTTGTTGCATTTTTAGACTGTCTATTCTAAGCTCACACTCTCTAAAAATAAGATTTTTAGAACTACTGGATTGCATGTGGGAAATAAAATTTATAAAGTTATATTTTTTTCAAAAAGATCAACTTTTTACGACACCCCCAACATGTCCTGATTTTAAAGTAGCATATGGGTGCAGCAAGTTTTTGTCTACCTTCTAGATATTTTTATGAAGCTGAAATCCATGATTCTAGTACATAAATGTGGCACAGATTAGACCAATTCTTTAATAACTCTACTACTACTTGTAATAATTATATTTTATTTTAACCTGTTTTTAAAAACCATGTAATCGCAAATAAAAATAATTTATTAACGATATGACACATTTTGCAAGCATTTGAGGATGCTATGAAAAATGGTAAAAAGCACGACTTTGCAGAAATCCAGTTATCAGATGGTTTTACCTTGCGACTTTCAGATTACCACTTCCTATGTGCCTCTGCTCTTTGCCAGAAGCTAGAATTAAGACAGGGTCCTTGATGAAATCCAATAAAAACAATATTTGATTGAGTCTTTTGGTGCAGTATTCAGATAAATACACTGATGTGAGATCACAGCCCATATATAATAATGACCTTTCTTCAGTGCAGATAAATGTAATCTAATGTTCATTACAAACGTCTAAAAGCACTTACATGAATTAGGATTTGTTCTCATGTTTTTCCACTTATCAAACGTTTGACATATGTTTAGTAACTCCTCTATTATACATAGCGCAAAGTTAAAGGACAATTATATATTTAAAAAAGAGAACATGTAGCCTTAGAAGGTCAAAGTGAAATGCACCATTCCTCCCCAATGATGTCTACATGCCCTATTAGATCACATGAACAAGGGTTGCCCTTTAACCCCCTAGGGACCGGCCTCATTTTCACCTTAAAGGGGTTGTCCAAGTTATGAAAAAAATAATAATATAGCACTGAAAATCTGATATATAACTGAGCTAAGCAAGTTTTATGCAAAAAAAAAATATATATATTTCCTCATTTCCCTGGTTCTTTTCTGGCCCTTTGTTTTCATGCAATAAAAACAATCTCTGCCCCTCCCCCTGCTCTGCTAAGGAAGTGGATACAAGAGCTTTATGTGGTGATAACTTTAAAACGCTTTGACTTATCCATATTGTACTTTATGACACTGGTAAAATGGAGTTAAAAAAAATCATTTTTATTTATAAAAAAATACCAAATTTATCAAAAAGTTAGAAAAATTTGAAAATTTGAAAATTTTTAAGTTTCAATTTCTCTACTCTATAATACATTCTAATACCTCCAAAAATAGTTATTACTTTACATTCCCCATATGTCTACTTCATGTTTGGATCATTTTGGTAATAATATTTTATTTTTGGGGGATGTTACAAGGCTTAGAAGTTTAGAAGCAAATCTTGAAATTTTTCTTAAATTTTCAAAAACACACTTTTTAAGGACGAGTTCAGGTCTGAAGTCACTTTGTGAGGCTTACATAATAGAAACCACACAAAAATGACCCCATTCTAGAAACTACACCCCTCAAGGTATTGAAAACTGATTTTACAAAAGTCGTTAACCCTTTAGGTGTTCGTTCCACAAGAATTAATGGAAAATAGAGATCCAATTTCAAAATTTCACTTTTTTGGCAGATTTTCCATTTTTATATTTTTTTTCCCAGTTACAAAGCAAGGGTTAACAGCCAAACAAAACTCAATATTTATGGCCCTGATTCTGGAGATTACAGAAACACCCCATATGTGGTCGTAAACTGCTGTACGGGCACACGGCAGGGCGCAGAAGGAAAGGAATGCCATACGGTTTTTGGAAGGCACATTTTGATGGACTGTTTTTTTTACACCATGTCCCATTTGAAGCCCCCCGATGCACCCCTAGAGTAGAAACTCCAAAAAAGTGACCCCATTTTGCAAACTACGTGATAGGGTGGCAGTTTTGTTGGTACTAGTTTAGGGTACAAATGATTTTTGGTTGCTCTATATTACACTTTTTGTGAGGCAAGGTAACAAGAAATAGCTGTTTTGGCACTTTTTTTGTTATTTACAACATTCATCTGACAGGTTAGATCATGTGGTATTTTTATAGAGCAGGTTGTCATGGACGCGGCGATACTTAATATGTAAAATATATTTTTATTTATGTAAGTTTTACACTATGATTTCATTTTTGAAACAAAAAAAATCATGTTTTAGTGTTTCCATAGTCTGAGAGCCATAGTTTTTTCAGTTTTTGGGTAATTATCTTATGTAGGGTATGATTTTAGCGGGATGAGATGACAGTTTGATTGGCACTATTTTGTGGTGCGTATGACTTTTTGATTGCTTGCTATTACACTTTTTGTGATGTAAGGTGACAAAAAATAGCTTTTTTTACACTTTTTTTTTAAGGTATTCACCTGAGGGGTTAGGTCATGTGATATTTTTATAGAGCATGTTATTACGGACGCGGCAATACCTAATATGTATACTTTTTTTATGCAAGTTTTACACAATGATTAAAAAATTTAAATAAATCATGTTTTAGTGTTTCCATAGTCTGAGAGCCATAGTTTTTTCAGTTTTTGAGCGATTATCTTGGATTGGGTATGATTTTTGTGGGATGCGATAACGGTTTGATTGGCACTATTTTGGGGTGCGTATGACTTTTTGATCGCTTGCTATTACATTTTTTGTGATGTAAGGTGACAAAATATGGCTTTTTTTTACACCGTTTAAATTTTATTTTTTTACGGTGTTCACCTGGGGGGTTAGGTCATGTGATATTTTTATATAGCAGGTTATTATGGACGCGGCAATGCCTAATATGTATACTTTTTTTTATTTATGTAAGTTTTACAAAATAATATCATTTTTGAAACAAAAGAAAAATGATGTTTTAGTGTCTCCATAGTCTGAGAGCCATAGTTTTTTCAGTTTTTTGGCGATTATCTTAGGTAGGGTCTAATTTTTTTAGGGATGAGATGACAGTTTGATTGGCACTATTTTGGGGTGCATATGCCTTTTTACTCGCTTGCTATTACACTTTTTGTTATGTAAGGTGACTCAAAATTGCTTTTTTTACACCGTTTTTTTTTTTTTTTTTACGGTGTTCACCTGAGGAGTTAGGTCATGTGATATTTTATCAACTTTATTTTTCACTTTATTTTTTGTCCCACTTTGGGACTTCAACTTTTGGGGTCTGATCCCCTTTACAATGCATTCCAATACTTCTGTATTGGAATTCTTTGGCTGTATGAGTAATACAGTGTGTATTACTCATACAGATTCCGGCCTGTGAGATCCAGGGGGCTGGATTTCACAGGCTCAACACAGGAAGGCAGCGCCGATGCCTCAGGAAGGCATCGCGCTGCCTTCCATGCCATTGGGTCTCCCCTACAGCCCTACGGGGACCCGATGGCACTGCCGCCTGCCACAACCTGTAAAATCTGCAGGTCTGAATTGACCTGCGGTTTGCGGAGATCGCCGATGGGGGGGGGGCGCACATTGTCCCCGGGTGCCTCAATGATTCAATGATTTGAGCAGGCACCAAGTTCCGATCACCGCCCGCCGTGCGGCGGTGATAGGAAATACATAGGACGCACAGGTATGCCCTGTGTCCTAAAGTACCAGGACATCAGGGCGTACCTGTAGGCCCTATGTCCCAAACAGGTTAAAGGGTTAACCGAATAGCAGTAAAAAAAAAAAATATATACTTCACCAATCTCCTGTCACTCTTGTTTAGACACTTCCTGGATTCCCTACCAGTCTCTACTTCCTGGTTGCCCTCAACACGGAAATGTGGCTATACTATATAGATATAAAAATAAAATTAAAACAAAAGCAAAAAGGCACAAGTCTTTTAATCCCAAGTCAATGTGACAATTGGAAGGCTGTAGGTTCGTCGTGAGGTGGGTATCGTTCACACACAAGGTCCATATAAAGTATTAAAACCGTGCTGCTCCAGCAGTGAAAAAGTAGACCTTTCAGACACGCATAAAGTTCATCTGATATGGTCAAATCCGACAAAGTGACTTTGACTTCCACAAGAATCAGTGCTCTTAATCCCTATTATATTAAAGGAGATGGCCCGACATAGTGAAGTCCCGCAAGTCCTTTATCTTATAAAATCATTTATTATACTCACAAATTCCATAAAATCTCAGTCATATAAAATAAGTGGCACTCCTCTCGCCGATTGCCAAACACAGGTTTAACCTCTGCTTCGTCAGGGGCATCTGTAAATCCTATTCTAGATTTACAGATGCCCCTGACGAAGCGGAGGCGAAATCCAGGTTGGGCAATCGGTGATAGGAGTGCCACTTATTTTATATAATTTTGATTTTTTTTGGAATTTGTGAGTATTTGTGCTTCATCTACAGAAATTGCTGGTCACAACGGTGACCTTCTACCACCAGTGATTGGCTACAGCATCACATGTCCATGTTGTGAAAGACCAGGAGGGACAGACTGAGGGAGATCTGTGAAGTGTCTGAAAAAGAGTGTTAGGCAATTGGAGGAGTTTCACTTTTCAACTTTTAAAGTAACCCAAGTCTTTCTGTGTTTTAGAATGAAAAAAAATGGACCCTTTAAAACATTTGAAAACTCTTGAAATTAGATGCTAGCCATATAACATGCAATTCCAGTCAGTATAAGACCTTTATTCACACAGTGCAGATTTGATACTTTCTCACATGAACGTTTTCAAGACTAAACTTAATCATAAGCAGGGTCATAAAAAATCCAGCAGAGTTGGATTTTTTGCCATTTTAGGGTCGTGGCGATGGAACACATGAGAGTCATGTTATGACATTTATGCTAGCCCCGCTATACTGTGATCCCAATGGGATCCCTGGGCACTACAGTTGTGGTCCGACCAAGATCGCTGAGTAGCCGAACCCCTTAACCCAGGTTATGCCACATCTTCTATTGGACCCAGTGACCACACGATTGCTAGTTGTCTCCAAGCAGAGCAGACCCTGACCATTTTTCCAGTTATTGATGTCACCATAGGGGCTACACGTCACCACTAAAAGTAGTCATTGGCTGCAGTGGCACACTTGACTATGCCCCAGAATGGGAGCTAGCGTGCGTGACTGGAGCGGTAGGGAGCAGATAAGTATAAATCTTTCAATAGGCAATGCAGGCCAGGGGCATTAGTATTATTTACATAAAGCTGGAACACCTTTTAAAGGGATTGGCCCATCTCATACATTAGAGTCAAATTTCTAGGATAGCAATATATATTGCCTGATTGGTGCAGGTCCCACCTCTGGGACTTGCACCTGTCTCTGGATCAGAGCCCCCAAACTTAAGGAGAGCGGACCTAGCATGTGCAGCAACACTACATTCATTCCTGAGGGAGTGCTATAAATAGCTGAGCAACGATAGTCCGTTTTCAGAAGTCCCATAGAAATGAATAGGAAGCACATCGTGAAAGCGCGGCTACCACTCCACTCACTTTTACGGGGCTGACTCGGCTATTTTCAGTGGTCTCATAGAAATCAATGGAGGGGGGCCACGCATGTGCCATCTGTTCTCTTTCACTTTGCGGTCTAAGGTGGGACCCGCACCTATTAGACATTGGGCGCATAACCTAATTATATGCCCCCAATGTATGAGATGGACAAACCCCTTTAAGGCCACATGCACACGACAAGGCATTTAATGCCAATTTTCTTTGGGGATTTTGTTGCATTTTCAAGTCAAATCCATGACGAAATCCACATTGACACATGCAGATTTGGTTGCACGTTTGCCACAGTTTTAACCATTTGTAATGGGTGAAAATCCATAGGCAGAATTAACATGCTGCAGATTTAAAAATTTGCACCGCCCGTCAATTTATGAGTAGAAATTTTCCACAACACATGTATGAGATTTTAAAGATCTTATCTACTTTGCTAGTACGGTAATGCGCAATGTGTGCCTGTAGTATTAAGGAATCTTAATTAAACAATAATTTCCCTTTAACATTAGATTTCTTATTTAATCCAGCAAATCGTTTATGTGAACTCCTCAAGTTAAGTTGCTAATTTTCAATCTGTTTTTATCTCCATGCTTATATGGTTTATATTTGCTCTTTCAACTTTTTGCCTTTTTTGATGTTGAGCTATATCTTTACATCCCAGCTCTTGTGCCTCTAGTGGTGAGCACTGGTACATGTTGTCTAAACCATTTACAGTACAGTGGCTTGCACCTTCAAATTTACATCTATGCAAGGGCATATCACTAACAAATGCCAAGTACTGTATTTAGATCATATTCTACAAATTGTGATAGATTGTTTTCTTAGTGATATCCTATTCATTGGTCACATGGCCTAGGCGCAGATCAGTCCCATTCTAGTAAATGGGGTTGAGTTTCAATACCATCCATGGCTGCTACCCAATGGACGGTCCTTGGTAAGCTATGAGGAGGTCGGAGCACTCACCAGAGCTCCCCGGCCTCTTCAAATGTCTGATCAGTGGTAGTTGCCAGGTGTTGGACGCCTAACGATCACATGATGATGTCCTATAATGAGAATAGGTCATCAGTGTTACATAACCAGGCAACCCCTTTAAAACAGATTTTACCAGTGCATGCATTATTTTTTATTAATATTGCTCCCCCTGTGTCATTAATAAGTTCATTAATAAGCTCCGATGTAAACTGGCATCAGCAGCTTGTCAGGGTCCCCTGTGTGCATTGTCAGCCAGTACAATAAGCACTATGCAGAATGTCATTATTGTGCCCCCAGGACAAGAGGGAACTGTAGGGGGTGCACAGACTGCTGTCACCCCATGGTCCTGGTGCTCGAGGGTGCCCATTTGCAGTTATATTGGACAGCAGTACTATAAATGTCACATGATAATCAGGGATACGATCTATCTATGTATCTATCATCTATCTATTTAGTATCTATCATCTATCTATCATCTATCTATTATCTATCTATATATCTATTTATCTATCTATCAAGCTTTATTGGCAGGTCTAAAATTATACATTAGTATTGCCAAAGCATGAGGGAAATAGAGGGTTGAGAAATGGGGACACACCCAGGGTCGGTGTATAGGAGTCCGTGGCATATCATGACAGGGGAAGAAGGGGTATGAAAACACCCTGAGTCAGGGTATCGGAGTCCATGGCATATCAGGCTTCTCTCAGTCTGTGGCAGGCACTGATATATTGTGCTGCTATGTCCACAGTGTTCTCTTCCTCTCCCAGCAGGATGGGCAGCTTAGAGAAGCTGCCCATGGAGCTGCAGTCTGGGAGTAGATCAGAGAGTCACCTAAAGTGGATGTCCCTCACTGCTGAGTATTTGGGACAGTATATCAGGAAGTGAGCCTCATCCTCCACCGCCTCCAGGTGGCACTGCTGGCACAGACTGCTTTCTCTAGGCATGTAGCTCTGTCGATGCTGTCCGGATTCAACGGCCAGGCTGTGGGCGCTCAGACAAAGCGGCTCAGGATTGTCCGGCCTCTGGGGTTCCCTAGTTTCTTCAAATATGGGGCCAGTTTGTAGTCTCTCTGCAGGCTCTGGTACACTGGTACACCGTCAGTGTCACGGATGATGTTGCAGAAAGCTGGAACTTATAAATAAACATCCAACTGGCTTGATCCCAAACTAAGGAGCATATGGGTGAGCCCTATAAAACCCCTAGAGCTCTCCCTGACTGCTATGCCCATGCAAGGGTCTCTATGGTAGACGATTGCATGCCCCCGTACCTAATACTGTGTGACACCTGAAAACCCTATAATAGTGAGGGGCACGACCACCGGCTCCCTGCACTAAATATGGACGGAGTCAGGGTCACCTAGAATCAAGCCAGCAAGGAAACACAAATAAAGGAAAAAGGACTTATCTGAGGAAACAGCAGCAGCAGCCTCCAGCAGTGAACACCTCATCCAGGAAGAAGTATAAACCGCAAAGTGAGGCAGTATGGGAGGGAATATAAAGGGAGACAATTAGTCTAAATAGGTGACACCTGGGAGAAGGAAAGGAGATGAGAAAGTGAAATCAAAACAAACAAAGAACGTCATGCAAGAGGTAGAGAAGAACGTCTGCCAGACCTTCTCACAGAACTGGTGGTGACAGTCAGCTTCTCGAATGCTCTCATCTCCGTCCTCCAATCACGATCCTGGCTTTTGTGAGGTGGTGTGGGGTGATTATCTGGTCGGGCTGGGTTTCAATAAGTAAATTTTGGGCCTTTGCCTTGCCTGGGACCCCTTGGTGTAGCAAGGCTTTATAGTGATGATAGCCTTGACTACTACCATGTAGATGGCCCCAGAATGATAGTGCCCTCTTCTGGATTATAAAGTATAGAGGAAATCTGCCCAGCTCCTCTCGACAGGCACTGTTAGAGGTGCTCCGATGGACCTGGAGGAGATGCTTACAGAATTCCAGGTGAAATATTTCTGTTGGGCTGGAATCCCATCTTGACCAGTGGGGGTACGTATGAGGGCCCCAGACTTTTCTGCCATACAGGAGGATTGGTGCAATGATGGAGTCAAAGATTTTAAGCCAGACCCTCACTGATGCTTTGATGTGGTACAGTCGTCTTCTGATGTTGTAGGTCTTGCATGCTTTGTCTTTCAGCTCCTCAATGGCTGATTTTAAGCTCCCAGTTTGGTCATTTATCAGGCCCAGGTAGATGTACCTATTGGTGGCTGTAAGAGGGTGGTTGTGTAGTGTGAAGGTAGGGGGCCTGGCTGAATTTGTTTTCCTTCTCTGGAATACCATAGTGTTGGTCTTTTTTAAATTGATGGGAAGGGCCCATGTGGTGCTGAATTTCTCCAGAATGACTATGTGGTCTCGGAGACCTTTCTCAGTTGGTGATAGTAGGAGAAGGTCATCCGCATACAGGAGAAATTTCACCTCAGTGTCATGGAGGATGAGACCTGGTGTTAAAAAAGACTCCATAGCCGCTGCCAGCTCGTTAATGTAAATGTTAAAGAGAGTTGGACTGAGGCTGCAGCCCTGTCTGACTCCTTGGCTCTGCTGGAAGTAAGCCGTTCTTTTCCCATTTACCTTCATGCTGCATCGGTTCTTGGTGTAGGAGCTTTTGATGACGCCGTATGTCTTTCCTCCTATTCCGCTCTCCAATAGCTTCAGGAGCAATTCTGGGTGCCACACCGAGTCAAAGACCTTTTTGAAGTCCACGAAACAAGTGTATATTTTTTTTCTGCTTTGTGTTGTGAACATGGCTCTGGATAAGGCAGTGCAGGGTGTAGACGTGGTCTGTGGTGTGGTGGTTTGGCATGAACTTTGCTTGGCTTTTACTGAGTACATTGTGCTGGGTGAGAAAGCCAAGGATTCTCTGGTTCAGGATACTGTTAAATAGTTTCCCCAGATTGCTGCTGACACATATCCCTCGGTAGTTGGCCGGGTCATACCTGCCCCCGCTCTTGTATATTGGGATTATTATGACACCTTGGTTCCAGGCTTGGGGGAAGTAGCCAGCACTTAGCACAATGTTGTACAGTTTTGCTATGGCTGCCTATATTGCTGGTGGCTGCACTCAATCATTTCGGGTGGGATGCCATCTGTGCCACTGGCTTTCTTACCTCTTATGGTTGATATTCTCTCTGATATCTCCTGCAGTGTTATGGGTGAATCTAGTGGGTTTTGGAAATCTTTAAGTATCTCTTCTATGCTCTTAACCCCTTAAGGACACAGCCTTTTTATACCTTAGGACCAGGCCATTTTTTGCAAATCTGACTAGTGTCACTATAAGTGCTGATAACTTTAAAACGCTTTGACTTATCCAGGCCGTTCTGAGATTGTTCTTTCGTCACATATTGTACTTCATGACACTGGTAAAATGAAGTTAAAAAAAAATATTTTTTTTGCACCAAAAAATACCTAATTTAACAAAAATTTGGAAAAATTTGCAAATTTCAAAGTTTCAGTTTCTCTACTTCTGTAATACATAGTAATACCCCTAAAAATTGTGATGCCTTTACATTCCCCATATATCTACTTCATGTTTGAATTATTTTGGGAATGATATTTTATTTTTTGGGGATGTTACAAGGCTTAGAAGTTTAGAAGCAAATCTTGAAATTTTTCAGAAATTTACAAAAACCCAATTTTTAGGGACCACTACAGCTCTGAAGTCACTTTGCGAGGCTTACATAATAGAAACCACCCAAAAATGACCCCATTCTATAAACTACACCCCTTAAGGTATTCAAAACTGATTTTACAAACTTCGCACAAGAGTTATTGGCAAATGGGGATGAAATTTGAGAATTTCATTTTTGTTGGCTAATTTTCCATTTTAACCCATTTTTTCCACTAACAAAGCAAGGGTTAACAGCCAAACAAGACTGTATCTTTATTGCCCTGACTCTTCCATTTACAGAAACACCCCACATGTGGCCGTAAACTACTGTACGGCCACACAGCGGGGCGTAGAGTGAAAGGTGCGCCATATGGTTTTTGGAAGGCAGGTTTTGCTGGACTGTTTTTTTGACACCATGTCCCATTTGAAGCCCCCTGATGCACCCCTAGAGTAGTAGCTCCATAAAAGTGACCCCATCTAAGAAACTACACCCCTCAAGGTATTCAAAACTGATTTTACTAACTTAATTAACCCTTTAGGTGTTGCACAAGAGTTATTGGCAAATGGGGATGAAATTTGAGAATTTCATTTTTTTGCCTAATTTTCCATTTTAACCCATTTTTTCCACTAACAAGGCAAGGGTTAACAGCCAAACAAGACTGTATCTTTATTGCCCTGACTCTGCCGTTTACAGAAACACCCCATATGTGGCCGTAAACTACTGTACGGCCACACAGCGGGGCGTAGAGTGAAAGGTGCGCCGTATGGTTTTTGGAAGGCAGGTTTTGCTGGACAGTTTTTTTGACACCATGTCCCATTTGAAGCCCCCCTGATGCACCCCTAGAGTAGAAACTCCAAAAAAGTGACCCCATCTAAGAAACTACACCCCTCAAGGTATTCAAAACTGATTTTACAAAGTTTGTTAACCCTTTAGGTGTTGCACAAGATTTAATGGAAAATAGAGATACAATTTCAAAATTTCACTTTTTTGGCAGATTTTCCATTTTAATATTTTTTTTCCAGTTACAAAGCAAGGGTTAACAGCCAAACAAAACTCATTATTTATGGCCCTGATTCTGTAGTTTACAGAAACACCCCATATGTGGTCGTAAACTGCTGTACGGGCACACGACAGGGCGCAGAAGGAAAGGAATGCCATACGGTTTTTGAAAGGCAGATTTTGCTGGACTGGTTTTATTGACACCATGTCCCATTTGAAGCCCCTCTGATGCACCCCTAGAGTAGAAGCTCCATAAAAGTGACCCCATCTAAGAAACTACACCCCTCAAGGTATTCAAAACTGATTTTACAAAGTTTGTTAACCCTTTAGGTGTTGCACAAGATTTAATGGAAAATAGAGATACAATTTCAAAATTTCACTTTTTTGGCAGATTTTCCATTTTAATATTTTTTTTCCAGTTACAAAGCAAGGGTTAACAGCCAAACAAAACTCATTATTTATGGCCCTGATTCTGTAGTTTACAGAAACACCCCATATGTGGTCGTAAACTGCTGTACGGGCACACGACAGGGCGCAGAAGGAAAGGAATGCCATACGGTTTTTGAAAGGCAGATTTTGCTGGACTGGTTTTATTGACACCATGTCCCATTTGAAGCCCCCCTGATGCACCCCTAGAGTAGAAACTCCAAAAAAGTGACCCCATCTAAGAAATTACACCCCTCAAGGTATTCAAAACTGATTTTACAAAGTTTGCTAACCCTTTAGGTGTTGCACAAGATTTAATGGAAAATAGAGATACAATTTCAAAATTTCACTTTTTTGGCAGATTTTCCATTTTAATATTTTTTTTCCAGTTACAAAGCAAGGGTTAACAGCCAAACAAAACTCATTATTTATGGCGCTGATTCTGTAGTTTACAGAAACACCCCATATGTGGTCGTAAACTGCTGTACGGGCACACGACAGGGCGCAGAAGGAAAGGAATGCCATACGGTTTTTGGAAGGCAGATTTTGCTGGACTGGTTTTATTGACACCATGTCCCATTTGAAGCCCCCCTGATGCACCCCTAGAGTAGAAACTCCAAAAAAGTGACCCCATTTTAGAAACTACGGGATAAGGTGGCAGTTTTGTTGGTACTAGTTTAGGGTACATATGATTTTTGGTTGCTCTATATTACACTTTTTGTGCGGCAAGGTAACAAGAAATAGCTTTTTTGGCACCGTTTTTTTTTGTTATTTACAACATTCATCTGACAGGTTAGATCATGTGGTAATTTTATAGAGCAGGTTGTCACGGACGCGGCAATACCTAATATGTATACAATTTTTTTTATTTATGTAAGTTTTACACAATTAATTAATTTTTAAAACAAAAAAAGGTTTTAGTGTCTCCATAGTCTAAGAGCCATAGTTTTTTTAGTTTTTGGGCGATTATCTCAAGTAGGGTCTCATTTTTTGCGGGATGAGATTACGGTTTTATTGGCACTATTTTGGGGTGCATATGACTTTTTGATCGCTTGCTGTTACACTTTTTGTGAAGTAAGATGACAAAAAATTGCTTTTTTTACACCGTTTCTTTTTTTTTTTTTTTTACGGTGGTCACCTGAGGGGTTAGGTCATGTGATATTTTTATAGAGCCGGTCGATACGGACGCGGCGATACCCAATATGTATACTCTTTTTTTATTTATGTAAGTTTTACACAATGATTTCATTTTTGAAACAAAAAAAATCATGTTTTAGTGTTTCCATAGTCTAAGAGCCATAGTTTTTTCAGTTTTGGGGCGATTATCTTGGGTAGGGTATGATTTTTGCGGGATGAGATGACAGTTTGATTGTTACAATTTTGGAGTACATACAACTTTTTTGATCACTTTTATTAACTTTTTGGGGAAGTAAGGTGGGCAAAATTTCAATTTCATCATAGTTTTTAATTTTTTATTTTTATGGCGTTCACCGTTTGGGTAAAGTAACATGACCCTTTTTCTAGATCAGGTCGTTACGGACGCGGCGATACCAAACATGTGTAGGGAATTTCATTTTTTTTATTTTTAATCAGTGATAAATGTGTTTTTTGATTTTTACTTTATTTTCACTTTTTTTCACTTTCTTTTTGACCCAGACCCACTTGGTTCTTGAAGATCCAGTGGGTCTGATGTCTGTATAATACAGTACAGTACAATATATAGTACTGTACTGTATTTTACACTTTGTCTGAACAGATCTATGCCTTTCAGCACAGATCTGTTCAGCACCATGGACAGCAGGACGCCTGAGAAGGCGTCCTGTTGCCATGGGAACCTTCCCCGTCTGCTCAGTTATGGTCAGAACTGCGCAGACGGGGAAGGGTAAGGACAGGGCTTGGGGGGCTGCCTGGGAGCTCTCTCCCTCTCCATTCGGAGGGGCTGCAAAGGCACAGCAGCCCCCCGATGGGAGAGGGAGGGAGTTCCCTGCGCTGTTAATCTTTTCCATACAGCGGTCCGTATGGACCGCTGTATGGAAAGGGTTAAACGGCTGACATCGCATCACCGATGTCAGCCGTTTATACCAGGGTGCCAGCAATGTGCTGGCACCCTGGTATACCCACTAGACGCCAACGATTACGCAATGGGAGGCGGGCGGGGGATCGCGATCCCGCCTGCCGCACCGCCCGCCTCCCGCACCGCCCGCAACGCCCGCAACCCTCCCCCTGCACCTCCCACCCGGCAAAAATCACTAAGGGGTGCAGGGGGGGGGGATACAGATGCATTTTAGGAATACTAAAGTTTCTGATCCCCGCGGTCAGGGACCGCGGGGATCAGAAACTGCAGAAATCGCAGCAAACCGCAGGTCTGAATTGACCTGCGGTTTGCCGCGATCGCCGACATGGGGGGGTGATCGCGACATTTAGCCTAGGTGCCTGCTCAATGATTTGAGCAGGCACCGGGTTCCGAACACTGCCAGCCACACGGCAGTGATCAGAAATACACAGGGCGTACATGTACGCCCTGTGTCCTTAAGTACCAGGGCACAAGGGCGTACCTGTACGCCCTATGTCCTTAAGAGGTTAAAGTATAACTGTCATCTTTTTTTTGGGGGGGGGGGGGAGTATTGGATTGTGGTGATTGATATCTCCTTAGTTTTGTTCCCTGTACTGCCTATTTTTTTCTGTGCTTAAAAACAGGTTGCTATGCAGGTCCGTCCTCTGTGTTGAAGGACGGAGGACGCAGAAGCAGGCAGCCTGCAAGGTCACATTACTGACAGCCAGGGACTGTAAGTAAATGATTAAAGCCAGGTCCTCCCCAGCAGCTGATAACAGTGCCTGGGCTGTGTGCACTTCTCCCTGTCCCTGCGCTTGGCAGACGCTCCCTCACTCAGCAGAGCTGGAGAAGGCAGAGTTGAACCAGCGCAGACCAGGGAAGGTAGATCTGCCATCTGCTCAGTGTATAAATGAAAGCAACACGTGGTAAGAGGACCCCTTTTTGCTGCAGGAGATTAACCCTTTAGGGTGGAGGGCTCTGGTTACTGACACTTTTGGGGGGCTATTGTTACTGGTTAGTGAGCGCAGGCGGGATTAGCCTCAGGGTGAGGGCAGTGGCGGCCATCTTAACTGAATAGTGAGATTGCAGTTTTATGCAGACTGGTTGCTAAGGCCTGAATTTTATTAAATATGGGGTAAGTCAGTCTAATAGTAACTGATTCTGGAATATCATGCTATTAGTAACTACATATATGAAAATTTAAATTAGGGTCTAAGTGTGACAGTTATCCTTTAAGTTTTGACCTCATTTGTTCTTCGTCTTGGTTACATTCTTCTTTTGGGATGTCTCTGTATAAGTCTCTAAAATACTGCAGCCAGATGTTGCCGTTTTGAATATAGAGGTTGTTTTTGTTCTCATTTGTGCCCAGGTGGTTCCATAGTTCCCAGAAGGAGTTATCTTGGAAGGCATCTTGAAGCTGTGTAAGTTTGGTTGAGGTAAATTCTTGCTTTTTCCTTCTGAGGAGGGTTTTGTATTGCCTGTGTGACTCAAAGCAATCTCCCAGTAACCTCCAGCATGTGACCATGCATACAATGGGAGGAGGCAGAGAGCTCTGAGCCCCACCCAAGACTGGCTGATATAGCCCGGGCCTCACATGTGCACCAGAATGCTGCCTGTGGATGGAAATAAAGGCACATTCAGACTAGGAGTTTCTACACCTCCAAAAAATGCAAAATAAAAACTACAAATTGGCGTGGTATTAAAAAGCAGGAAGTGCTCAACCCCATATGTAGTGGTGCATCTATACCGGGGGGGGCAGATCCTGCACTTGTGGTCTGCTGCTAATGGCAATCCCCAGCATAAATGCATACAATGGAGGATGCCTGCAGCAGGACCACAAGTACCACAATGGACATCCTACACAGGATAGCAAATGTGTGGATGTGATAAACAGTATATATAATATAACAAAAGCAAAGACAGGTGCACTCTGCGGTCTTACTAAGCCCTCAAACTGGTGTTGATGGCGGGGTGTTGTGCCAGGGTGACAGTTGGCACAGAGCTGATCTTAGCTGCTAGTTCAGTGTTAATGGTTTGGATGGTATCGTTGGGCACATCCTTTCTGGGCTATCTATCTATCTATCTACTATCTATCTATCTATGGATGGACTGGACACCCCCACCAGAAATTTGTGTAAGAAAATCTGCCACGTGTGAAGCCAGCCTTACATAGCCCTTTAGTAGGATTGTTCAACAGCTGAATTCTAACAAAAATTATTTGACAAAGTGTAAAAAAAGTTAGCATTCCTGCTGTTTAGCTCAATTGAACATCATACAATAGGAAAGGCATCCCTGAAGAGGTTAACCATACAACAGTACATTCAGAGTTATGTTGGGTGATGTTAGATTTCGTATTTTAGCTTTTTGTGTGTAAGCCGAAAATGTGAAATTATTTTTATTGCAATGTTTCAGTTGTATTGGTTGGACTATTAGTGTTAGATGTTGCTGTACATAAAGTAACCAGTAGAGGGAGTCTGGGTGCTTTCAAACTCCTGCAAAATGCCAGTACAAGGAACTGAAGCTACCAGGTTAATAAAGTCCTGCACACTGTATAAGGAAGAATGGGTATTGATTGATTTATTTGTACTAACATGCCTCCATACCTCTCTACTGTGCACTGATTCTATAATTACAGTATATACATATACAGGTTATCATCTATCTATAGCAGATACAGTATATACACACAGTATCTACAGCTGTCAGATAGATTTTTTTAAAGAAAATCTATCACCACCCTGGACCGTTTTTAAAGGGCATCTTTCAGCAGATTTGTACCTATGACCCTACATAAGCGCTTGGCAGCTGAAGGCATCTGTATTGGCCCCATGTTCATATGTGCCCACATTGCTGAGAAAAATGATGCCTCTAGGAGCAATGGGGGTGTCGCCGTTACAACCTAGAGGCTCGGCTGTCTCTGCAACTGCCGCACCATCTCCACTTTGATTGACAGGGCCAGGTGTAATCATGTGTACACTGCCTGGTACTGTCAATCAAAGTGGAGAGGAAACAGCAGTTGCAGAGAGAGCAGATCCTCTGGGTGTAACGGCAACACCCCCATTGCTCCTAGGAGACTTAGTTGCATTTGCATAATTTTTCGCAGCAATGCGGGCACATGTGAACATGGGACCAACACAGATGCCTTCAGCTGCCAGGTGCTCATGTAACAGGTCAGCCAGTTTCATACAGGGATAAATCTGCTGTTTATATGGCAATGTACCTCTACTATAGTCAGTTCTAAATATACTTTTATCTCCAAATCAATCTTTATCCGACCCAGAACATGCTAATTAGGTGAAAAAGAGCCCAAGGGGCTTTGCTTATCCGCGCTGGAACCCCTCTCCTTCTCTCCACCTCCTAGCTGTGACAACATCATCATGCTGCCGCTCTAAATCTTGCTGGTGCATGCACAGTTCAGATAATGAAGCCGCTGCCACTAGATTACAGACTGCACGATCGGACACAGAAAGTGAATGTGCACCTGCAGGGGATTTGGAGCAGCAGTATGATGACATCACGGCTAGGAGGTGGAGCTAAGAAGAAGAGGGGAGGAGTGGAGCTGACTGCTGATGGGCGCGGCTGGGCTCCAGCGCAGATAAGTGCTGCCTCTTCAGCATATATATATATATATATATATATATATATGTCTTTTTTTTTACAGTTTTTTGGGGGAGGGCCTTGTTCTGGACATAAAGGTATATTTAGAAGTAGCAGCACTACAGTGCCATACAAACAGCCAAAATACAGTCCAGAGTGGTGACGGATTCCCTTTAAATAAAAGATCCGACAGATCCTGTGTATATTCTGTTTCTACTGTAGGCAGAACAGTCACATATTTAATCAGATTGGGATTTCGCAGCATTGTAACACATAAGGCAAAGGAACAATCAATACACATTTCATTTCCATTTCGAGACGTTTTAGAAATTAAAATTCCAGTGTCAGTATTGCACTTTTGTACTTTTAAACTTTTAGACAGGCCCTCAACGTTCTCTCGTGGGGTAAAACATTAGGAAAAGGTCCTGGATTAATGGTGGGACTGGTCACCTAACCCTACAACCCTTCCCTTATTAGGAAGCCCAGTAAAATGCGCTGCTGGCCCCTCGCCAGGGAAGATATCAGCCACTGAGGCATGACAGCTTTGGCACTATTATATAAAAGATAATTATACAGAAAACCGAGAGAATAAAATGACTGTACATCTACATTAGCTAAAGACGCTGCATATCGATTTTTCATTATCGTTGGGTACATATGGAAGCGTCTCCCCCCCCCCCCCATCATAATGAAGGAAATTTTCATAAGACAAGCAAGCAGAAAGTGCCTGATGTATATATTAAAAATGGATATGACTAACGATGCTCTTCATCGGTTCGGGACTCTAATTTGCAAACAAATTCAATTGATCAATAGCTGCATTAGTGTCGCATGTAGAGGTTAACGAAATACGTCGTCTTTCAATTATGCCCCTCTTATCCAGATACAACGGCCTTCATTATCAGCTCAATATTAGATGCAAGATTAGCTCCTAATGGGATAAAGGCCTGATGTTTTAATGTACTTCCAGCTGTAGAGGTTAAGTTTACTGCCAGCACTTAAAAGGTGTTTAGGGCCTGCAGGGGCGGATTAAGTGCCTGATGGGAAAGGACTGTCTGTCCAACTCGCCCCCCCCCCCCCCTCCATTGTGAGTGCCACAGTCTCTTCCTAGGCCATATGACATCACATTCATCGTTACATGGCCTAGGTGCAGCTCAGTTCCATCTGAGTGATTGGGGCTGAGCTACAATACCAAGCACAGGGCTATCAAATGGACAGAGCTGTGCTTGGTAAGGAGCAAAGAGGCTGTGGCGCTCACTGGAACATCGCGGTCTCCTCAAACAGCTCATTGGCTAAGGTGCCAGGAGTCGGACCCCCACCAATCTCATATTGATGACCTATCCTGAGGATAGGTCATCCATATATAACTCTCAGAGAACCATTTTATCTTGTTATCTGTAGTGTTACATAGGACTGCAAATTGGCCATTGGCTCCTAAACTGAAAAATTTAGGAGCCAAACTACATTTTTTGTTGCCAAATTTAAAATGCATACCATATTTTTCGCTTTATAAGACGCACCTGAATGTAAGACGCACCCCAGGTTTAGAGGAGGAAAATAACAAAAAAATATTTTCAACCAAAAGGTGGGCTAAAACATGTGCAGTACATGGGTGCATACCGGTGGATGAGGGGGGTTATAGTCATATAATATAAACACTGTCCAGTGTACCGTAATACACCTGTGTTATAACCCCCCTCATCCATAGGAATGCACCCATGTACTGCAGTACATGGGTGTGTTCCTATAGATGAGGGGGCTTATGGTCACATTTAATATACGCAGGTCAATTATGGTACAATCCCTGGACAGTGTTTATATTAAATGCGACTATAACCCCCCTCATCCATAGAAATTCACCCATGCACTGCTGCACATGGGTGCAGTCCTAAGGATGAGGAGGGTTATTGTCACATTTAATGTAAACACTAGTACAGCTCCTGTACAGTATTTATATTAAATGTGACTATAACCCCCCTCATCCTAAAGAGTGCACCCATGTACTGCAGTACACAGGTGTATTCCTATAGCTGAGGAGAGGTTATAGCCATATGTAATATGTATTTGTCCAGGTCGGCCCTTGAGTTCCCCTTCTTTATATCCAGGCTGTCACTCACTAAGTCTCAGGTAGAGACAGCCCAGTAGTCCCAGGGGAAAGCAGTGCTGACTCGGGTGCCGGAGGTTCAGTAGTGACGAGCAGTTGGTAGTGGGGAGCGGTCGGGCAACTGACTAAACTGATTGGTGGAGGCCGCAGAGCAGCAGTTCCCGCCGTGCTCACCACCAATCAGCTCAACATACAGGGCAGCAGTGCCGGAGCGCGTCACAGTAGGGGAGGGAGGTGTGGTTCGGAGGACAGCACAGCGTCACTGCTGCTAAGCAACAGCAGGCTGAGCGCTCACACATCTTATTAAACATGCGTGCTGCCGGCATTTAGCTTCAATTACCGCCGCTCGCCTCACACTTTGTACTAGAGGGCGCTGCCTCAAATTATTTACACTGGAGGTACGTCTCTAGATAACAGCCTGCAATGTGACGGCCATATTTCTAGGCACGTTCGCTTTATAAGACGAATTGACTTCTTCCCCCCATTTTGGGGGGGAAATGTGCATCTCATAAAGCAAAAAGTATGGTAAATTATAATAAAAAAAGACTTGGAGAAGAAGATGAGACGCAGCTCACAGTAGTGAGCCCGCTCTACATATAATAGAATACAGCACCACTTACCTCTTACTTCCAGTGACATCTCCTGTCATGTAGATCTTCTCTTTCCTCTTCTCCTCCGTTTGCCCCAGAACGCCATGACTAATTCTTTCAGCCGCATCTTGTCTCTACAGAGTTTGTTACACAGACATGTTAGATTTCTCATAATTGGGGTAATTTATCAAACTGGTGTAAAGTACAACTGGCTTAGTTGCCCATAGCAACTAATCAGATTCCACCTTTCATTTTCAAAAGGAGTTGTCTAAAATTAAAAGTGGAATCTGTTGCTATGGGTAACTAAGCCAGTTCTACGTTATACCAGTTTGATAAATAACCCCCAAATGTCCCTATGGTGTCTACAGCAATTATAATGTCCCCTAGAGTGCCCCAGTAATAATAACACCCTATATTGTGCTCCAGGTAATAATCCCTGTATAGTGTCCCTGATAAATAATGTTCCCTAATATGTCCTTGTAATAGAAATGTCCCTATAGTTCCTACCCAATAGCAACATCCCCCACACTACCCCCATATAGTAGTTTGCCCCCACAGTAGTAATTGTCCCCCACACTGCCCCACAATAGTAGTTTGCCCCCCACACTGCCCACACAGTAGTAATTGTCCCCCCACACTGCCCCCACAGAAGTAATTGTCCCCCACACTGACCCCACAGTAGTAATTGTCCCCGACACTGCCCCCACAGTAGTAGTTTGCCCCCACATTGCCCCCACACTAGTAATTGTCCCCCACGCTAGTAATTGTCCCCCACACTGCCCCCACAGTAGTAATTGGCCCCCACACTGCCCCCACAGTAGTAATTTCCCCCCAAACCGCCCCCACATTAGTATTTTTTCCCCACACTGCCCCCACAGTAATAATTTCTCCACACTGCCCCCACACTAGTAATTTCCCCCCACACTGCCCCCACGTAGTAGTTTGTTCCCCATGTAGTAGTTTGCCCCCCACTGCCCCTTAGGTAATATTGTCCTGTGCCCCCCAGTAATGTACCCCAAAGTTGACACACAAAAAAAATATAGTTGGTGTGCTGCGTCCCGACACATGCGTGCATCACGCCTGCCTGCGCTGGGATTTTACTACTGCATAGGCTTCAGGCCTACTAGGCCTGAAGCCTATAGCGGTGATCGGGGGCAGGGAACTATGCGCTCCCGTGCCCTGCCGTAGTTTGTGGGCGTTTGGGTCGGCGTTGGGCCCCCCAGCGATGCCAGGCCTACCGACCCAAACGCCCAAATTATAAATCAGCCACTGAGGGCCTGGTTCACACTTACAGGAAAATATGCATCAAAAAATGGACCAGCAATGGTTGTCAACCCCTCCTGCACAGGACAAAGGTTGCAGGATCTTCCATTCTAGGAAACGTAGGCATATTAGGCAATTTTTACATTTTATTTAAAATTTACATTTTACATATAAAATAAAAAATAACACATACGGTATTTAGGCCTCTTGCACACAAACGTATTTTCTTTCTGTGTCCGTTCCATTTCCGTATGTCCGTTCCGCAAAAAAATAGAACATGTTCTATTATTGTCCGCATTATGGACAAGGATAGTACTGTTATATTAGGGGTCAGTTGTTCCGTTCCGCAAAATACGCAATGCACACGGATGTGATTCGTACTTTTTGCGGATCCATTTTTTGCAAAGCGCAAAATACATACAGTCGTGTGCAAAAGGCCTTAGAGTAATATAATATTCCGTATTTCCATAGGAATTCTGTATTTAGCTCTAAAGATGCCAGGAAAAAAAGCTTATCCTACAGGGGTTGTCCCCCTAACAGGAGGTGTTCAAATGAACGAATGAAAAAATGTGTAAACATCAATAATTGCCGGAGTTGGAGCAAGAAGTCCTGATTAAAGTCTATTTAAATATTAATATTAAAATAGGCATATGAATTGTCCAGATCTCACCAAATCGGCTGCTGTAGTAAGTTTCCAGTAAGCCATGCTCAATCCAAGCAGCCAGTTATACAATACAGGATTGTCCCTCTATTATTCCCCCTGGACAGTTTGCCAGGAGGAATAATAGAGGAACGGCCTGTATCGTATAACTGGCTGCTTGCTTAGACTGAGCATGGCTTACTGGAAACTTACTACAGCAGCCGATTTGGTGAGATCTGGACAATTCATATGCCTATTTTAATATTAATATTTAAACAGACTTTAATTATAATGATGTCATCTCTATTGGTGGCTTCCGCAAGCCAAATGCGCATGACCCACACAGAATGGGACTTATCAGTGTGAGGGGTCGCAGGCAGAATTCTAAAGGGTCAGCCTTGGATTTCTACCATGAATTTTCTTTCAGATCAGCATCTGATTTTCTTATCATGAAAAATGAGCAGTCTGCACAGGCCTTTTGGACTGTCTAAGTTAAAGGGGTCCTCTCACTTCAGCAAATGGCATTTATCATTTAGACACAGTTAATACAAGGCATTTAGGCCGAGTTCACACTTGTTATTTGGTCAGTTATTTCCATGGCTCACAATGAGGCCTCATTCACACATCCGTGTCCGTGGTGAAATCCGTGATAAGATGTTCAGTGATTCATCTGTGAAGAATCCATGTTTGGTCCAGATGTCCGTTTTTTGCTCTCCATGTGTCATCCATGTTCCACGGACACTGCACAGAAAAATAAATAATTTTTTCAGAACATCTCTTAATGTTCAATAAAATACGGATGAAACACGGATGGCATCTGTGTTGCGTCCATGATTTTCACGACCCATAGACTATAATGGATGTGATGAATCCGTGGCGGTGTAGGTTGACGTGGCGGTGTAGGTGGAAGCGGCGGTGAAGGAATAGGGCATGCTTATGTGCTAAAACCACACAGCCACAGACCGTTCTAAAACACGGATGTGTGAATATATACATTAGAATAAAAGGGTACACGTGCTGCCCATGGAGAACATGGATAGCAAGAACGTGTGAATGAGGCCAAAACGATTGTAATAACTGAACAAATAACTGAAGTGTGAACTCGGCCTTGGTACTTTCACACTAGCGTTGTTAGAATCCAGCAGGCAGTTCCGTTGCCGGAAATGCCTGCCGGATCTGGAAATCCATATGCAAACGGATATCTTTTTTTTTCCGGATCCGTTAGACTTATTCATTGAAACACCGGATGCGTCTTTCCGGTATCATCCGGAATAACAGAGCTGGTATTTAATTTTTTTAAAGCTAGAAAGAACTGCTCATGCGCAGACCGGAAAATCGGATTTGGCGATGCGGCAATTTCCGGAACACTTAGTACCAGATCCCACATTAATACATTTCAATGGAAATTAATGCCGGATTCGGCAAGTGCGGTAGTGTTCCCGAATTTTATCCAGAAAAAATACTGCAGCAAGCGCAGTCAAATACCGTACAAAGGACGGAACGGAAGACATCCTGATGCATACTGAACGGATTGCTTTCCATTCAGAATGCATTGGGACAAAACGGAAGCGTTTTTTTCCCGGTATTGAGAACTTTCACTGGATTTCAATACCGGAAAAGAATAACGCTAGTGTGAAAGTACCCTTACTAATGTATTGTGATTGTCCATATAGCCTCCTTGATACGTTTTTCCATCAAATTATACATTGCTCGCATCCTGGGGTTATGACCACCGCTGCAGCACAGATATGAGGTGTCCAGGATGGGAGATTCTGCCCATGCGTGTCTATGCGTATTCCCACTATCCCGGCCACCAGAGAGGCCAGTGTTTTTTCCTATAGTGTGCAAGCACGACCACTGCTGCTGGATTACAGGGTGGTCGTAGCCCCTGGATAAGAGCCGTGTACAATGTTATGGAAAAATGCATCAAGCCAGCAAAGTTTACATGATAAATGGCATTTGCTGAAGTGAGACAGCCCCTTTAATAGTTGGGGGATTCTTATCTATTGGCAAAATAATAGGTCAGCAGCCATTGCTGTGGCAGATCCAACATATCCATGTATTACATGTCGTGCCCTTGATTTCCATGGAAACAGTGTACTGCTTCATTTTCTCTAGGTGGCGCTGTAGGAGAATGGAACACTCACTGCTGCTTTCTACACAGCAGATCACTGCTCCAGCAGCCGCACACTCTATCATCAGCTAACGGCCCCTTTACACGGCCTGATATTCGGGCAGATTATTGCTAACAAGAGTTTGGCCCATTTAAAAGGTGCCACCGATTTACCTGATGAACAAGGGAAACGCTAATGGATGATTGGTGCGGACAGCCAGACACCTAAATCATCCATTGCCGGCAGCAGATTGCGCCATCTGATCACGCTCTGTTGCTCAAGGACAATGATTCTGTAAGGGGACGGGCGATGGCATTAGCGAATATTCCTCCCTATACTGTGGAGGAGATCACCGCATGTAAATATAGTGGTCTAATTCACTGATGAGCAGATAATTGTTGGGAAGGAACACTCCATCGAGCGTTCAAAATGATAGAGCTTATGTATAAAAAGGGTTGTCTGGCTCCAGTAAGAGAGCAGATAGCGCTGGGGTATACCCTGCATGAGAGAACAGCGCAGCACTTACCTGGCAGATCCAGCGCTGTAAAATTACCAAATGAACAGTTAGGCCTCATGCACAGGACCGTTGTTCTGGTCCGCATCCGAGCCGCAGTTTTTGCGGCTTGGGTGCGGACCCATTCACTTCAATGGGGGCCGCAAAAGACGCGGACAGCACTCCGTTCTGTGGCCCCGCAAAAAAATAAATAACATGTCCTATTCTTGTCCGTTTTGCGGACAAGAATAGGCATTTCTACAATGGGTCGCCTGTTCCGTTTCGCAAAATTGCAGTAGGCACACGGATGGCTTCTGTGTTTTGCGGACCACAAAAAACGGAACGGTCGTGTACATGAGGCCTTAATCAGATAACCAATGTGTGCTGGGAAAGAGAATAAAAAGGTAGGGGGTCGGGAAGGGGGGCATGTTTCTATACTACTGGGTGGTTGGCCTATGAGAAGACCATTTAGGTTAATTACCGGGGTAATGGTATGCTGTGCCCATGAGAAGGCCATTTAGGTTAATTACTGGGGTAATGGTATGCTGTGCCCATGAGAAGGCCATTTAGGTAAATTACTGGGGTAATGGTATGCTGTGCCCATGAGAAGGCCATTTAGGTTAATTACTGGGGTAATGGTATGCTGTGCCCATGAGAAGGCCATTTAGGTTAATTACTGGGGTAATGGTATGCTGTGCCCATGAGAAGGCCATTTAGGTAAATTACTGGGGTAATGGTATGCTGTGCCCATGAGAAGGCCTTTTAGGTTAATTTCTGGGGTAATGGTATGCTGTGGCCATGAGAAGGCCTTTTAGGTTAATTACTGGGGTAATGGTATGCTGTGCCCATGAGAAGGCCATTTAGGTAAATTACTGGGGTAATGGTATGCTGTGCCCATGAGAAGGCCATTTAGGTTAATTACTGGGGTAATGGTATCCTGTGCCCATGAGAAGGCCTTTTAGGTTAATTACTGGGGTAATGGTATGCTGTGCCCATGTGAAGGCCATTTAGGTTAATTACTGGGGTAATGGTATGCTGTGCCCATGAGAAGGCCATTTAGGTTAATTACTGGGGTAATGGTATGCTGTGCCCATGAGAAGGCCATTTAGGCTAATTACTGGGGTAATGGTATGCTGTGCCCATGAGAAGGCCATTTAGGTTAATTACTGGGGTAATGGTATGCTGTGCCCATGAGAAGGCCATTTAGGTTAATTACTGGGGTAATGATATGCTGTGCCCATGAGATTCAAGCCTAGGTTGCTTCAGGCATGGGCAATATATGCCCTATTTTAAGAAACGAAAATGAAATGCGTTTTCTTTGACTCCCTCCAATTCTTTACCCAGAAGAACCTTCAGAGTTCTCGATTTTAGCCTGAAACTGTGTGAAGGGGGTGCTACTCCCAGACCCCCAGCCAGCACACTTTGGGGCAGCCATTTTTTCATAGGATGCAGACAGCCCTGTTGTATTTGTTCTGGAAGTTAGATATGTCCATTAAAGGGGTTTTACAGGACATAGATACTGATGGTCTATACTCAGGATGTGATTGGCAGAAACCCAGCTCCCGACACATCCGCCAACCAGCTCTTTGAAGAGACCATGGTGAGCTCTGCCGCCTGCTTACAGCTCACCAATCACAGCGCCATACATTGTGCAGTGGCTGTCCTTGGTATTGCAGCTCAGCCCCATTCAAGCTACATATAGGCCATGTGACCAACGGATGTGACAACACTGAGCTAGGAGGAGGCCACAGCGATCACCAGAGTGCCCGGGCATCTTCAACCAGCTGATCGGTGGGTGTGCCAGTCAGACCTCACTATCAGATATTGATGACCTATCTTAAGGATTGACCATTAACACTGAACTCCCCGGAAAACCCCTTTAAGAAAGGGGAACATATCTGACTGGCTAGACCTGTCGTACAGTCTCCTCTTTTAAAAAGCTCAGTTCCAGATGCTGCCATTCTTAGCGACATTATTACCGAATCAAACGCCACTTTTGATGCATGACACCAATATATGATGAAAATGTCACATATTTTTTCTATGACATGCTACAGGCTTAGAATAAAAATGATTATTACTTTTAGCAAAATGTCAGTGTAATCGGCTTCCTAGAAAGACTCAATTACCCATAAAACAAGAGTCACAGCTTTTCTATTTGCATGATGTTCGCAGTGAATACGCTTTGCTCTGCCTCGGCTCTGCTGAGTTCAGGACTATCAGCTCATCTGACTAATGATGGCTTCATAATTACTGTATAGACAAACAATCTCAGCCTGCTGGTGACGGAGACTGGTCAGCCCTTACTTACCACTAGGAATGAGTTCAGATGGATGGAGCGGTCAGAATACTAAGCTGGAGCCTTTAAATTGGCGTCTGCTGCAGGGATTTCCATTAAACAGAATGCTTGTCTCCTATGGCTCTTTACGTCGTGCTCCTTAAATACATGACGTCTGTGCTTATGCAGCTGAAGCCGGAATGATTGCGTCTGGGCCCCCGTCCTACCTATTATTTGGGCTTAAAGTCTTTATTATTCTTGTCTTAATGTTATCACTGCTGTGATCTGTAGTATTAAGTAGTAACATTACTACCACTATGTGTACTGGGCAATGTAATAGCAGTAGTAATAATAGCACTGGCAGGAGGAAACATTAGCCATAGTGTGATATCCGTCTACAGGATCTATCATCTCTATATCTGTCATTATCTCTCTACATCTAACTTTCTATGCATCAAGCTATCTATTATTATCTCTATATCTATCATCTATCGCTATGTATCTATCTATCTATCTATCTATCTATCATGTGTCGTATCTATTATCTCTCTATATCTATCATGTGTCATATATATCTATCATGTGTCGTATCTATCATGTGTCATATATATCATGTGTCGTGTCTATCTAGCTGCCTATCTATCATTATCTCTCTATATCTATATTATTATCTCTATCTAGCATCTATCCATCGCTATCTATCATGTGTCGTGTCTATCAAATAAGCTTTATTGGCAGGACTAAATACATTTTAGCATTGCCAAAGCAAGTGGGAAATAATTGGGTAGGGTTGGGGGATGGGGACATATACAAGGTGGGGGTATAGGAGTCCATGGTATATCAGGCTCCTCTCAGTCCATGGCAGGCAGTAATATATTGTGCTATGGCCTCTGTGTTCTCCTCTTCCCCCAGCAGTATGGAGAGTTTCTCTTCCTCCTCCTTCCATCATGTGTCGTATCTATCTATCTATCTATCTATCTATCATGTGTCGTATCTATCTATCTATCTATGTATCATGTGTCGTATCTATCTATGTATCATGTGTCGTATCTATCTATCTATCTATCTATCTATGTATCATGTGTCGTATCTATCTATCATGTGTCGTATCTATCTATCTATCATGTGTCGTATCTATCTATGTATCATGTGTCGTATCTATCTATGTATCATGTGTCGTATCTATCTATCTATCTATCTATCTATCTATCTATCATGTGTCGTATCTATCTATCTATCATGTGTCGTATCTATCTATCTATCATGTGTCGTATCTATCTATCTATCTATCTATCTATCTAGTGTCGTATCTATCTATGTATCATGTGTCGTATCTATCTATGTATCATGTGTCGTATCTATCTATCTATCTTGTGTCGTATCTATGTATCATGTGTCGTATCTATGTATCATGTGTCGTATCTATGTATCTATCTATCTATCATGTGTCGTATCTATCTATCTATCTATCATGTGTCGTATCTATCTATGTATCATGTGTCGTATCTATCTATCTATCTTGTGTCGTATCTATGTATCATGTGTCGTATCTATGTATCATGTGTCGTATCTATGTATCTATCTATCTATCATGTGTCGTATCTATCTATCTATCATGTGTCGTATCTATCTATGTATCATGTGTCGTATCTATCTATGTATCATGTGTCGTATCTATCTATGTGTCTATCTATCATGTGTCGTATCTATGTATCATGTGTCGTATCTATGTATCTATCTATCTATCATGTGTCGTATCTATCTATCTATCTATCTATCATGTGTCGTATCTATCTATGTATCATGTGTCGTATCTATCTATCTATCTTGTGTCGTATCTATGTATCATGTGTCGTATCTATGTATCATGTGTCGTATCTATGTATCTATCTATCTATCATGTGTCGTATCTATCTATGTATCATGTGTCGTATCTATCTATGTATCATGTGTCGTATCTATCTATCTATCTATCTATCTATCTATCATGTGTCGTATCTATCTATCTATCATGTGTCGTATCTATCTATGTATCATGTGTCGTATCTATCTATCTATCTATCTATCTATCTATCTATCTATCATGTGTCGTATCTATCTATCTATCTATCATGTGTCGTATCTATCTATCTATCTATCTATCTATCTATCATGTGTCGTATCTATCTATCATGTGTCGTATCTATCTATGTATTATGTGTCGTATCTATCTATCTATCATGTGTCGTATCTATCTATGTATCATGTGTCGTATCTATGTATCTATCTATCATGTGTCGTATCTATGTATCTATCTATCTATCTATCTATCATGTGTCGTATCTATGTATCTATCATGTGTCGTATCTATCTATCTAATGTCGTATGTATCTATCTATGTATCTATCTATCATATCTATCTATGTATCTATCTGTCTATCTATGTATGTATCTATCTCATATCTATCTATCATGTGTCGTATCTATCATGTGTCGTATCTATCTATGTATCTATCTATCTATCATGTGTCGTATCTATCTGTTTATCTATCTGTCAGGTGTCGTATCTATCTATGTAGCTATCTGTTTATCTATCAGGTGTCATATCTATCTATCTATCTATCTATCTATCTATCTATCTGTTTATCTATGTATCTATCTATCAGGTGTCGTATCTATCTATGTATCTATCTGTTTATCTATCTATCATGTGTTGTATCTATCTATCAGGTGTCGTATCTATCTATCTATCTATCTATCTATCTAGTGTCGTATCTATCTATCTATGTATCTATCTATATATCTATCTATCCATCTATAATGTGTCTTATCTATCTATGTATCTATCTATCAGGTGTTGTATCTATCTATTTATCTATCTAGTGTCGTATCTATCTATCATGTGTCTTATCTAGCTATGTATCTATCTATTTATCTATCTAGTGTCGTATCTATCTATCATGTGTCTTATCTAGCTATGTATCTATCTGTTTATCTATCATGTGTCGTATCTTATGTATCTATCTATCTATCTCATGTGTCATATCTATCTGTTTATCTCTCATGTGTCGTATCTACCTATATATCTATCTGTTTATCTATCATGTGTTTTATCTACCTATGTATCTATCTGTTTATCTATGTGTCGTATTTTATGTATCTATCATGTGTCGTATCTATGTATCTATCTATCTATCATGTGTCGTATCTATCTGTTTATCTCTCATGTGTCGTATCTATCTGTTTATCTCTCATGTGTCGTATCTACCTATATATCTGTCTATTTTATCCTTTGGTCTGGATTTGAACCAGATGACTGATACATAGATCTCATGCGGATGCGACGCATGTAGACATTTGGATCTCAGACAGGCCTGTGTAGACCTGGCGGTAGGTAGGCTCCTCTGCATGCCTGATGTGAACAATGCCACATGTGTGCCGGGTGGACATCTGCTGCTGGGGGGGGGGTTGCCCTGCAGGTTATTGCTCCAGCCTTCTGCAGGCTTCGGCCCTGTGAGGGTTAATCTCCAGTGCCAGAGGCTGCTGCTTCAGTAGTGCCTGTTAAGCATCCAGATTTCAGTGTAATTCAATTAGTCCGGCTTTGGGGAGGGCGGGGCCATTTGTTGCAGGCCGCCCGGCGCCGCCCGCTTCTCCTGAGCCTCACCAATCCCGAGGCAGAGAGAGGGAGAGACTGTGGAAATGTCTCAGCAAACAGCGGCTCCGTCCGCCCCCCTCCTGCCTAGTAAAGTGCAGGATTCCTCCCAGGCTCACCCGGCGGCTGAGGAAGCCTCTCCTGAGTAGTGCCCGTACCTGCACGCCCGCCGCGGGTGTCAGCGCCGCCACATCTCTGAGCAGTGAGTCTCTTGCTGGAGGAGGGTGGGACTTTTTGGAGGGGATTTTACTCCATCCTACATTTTTCCTCTCTCTCCTTGCCTGTCTTTTAACCCGTTAGTCGCCGCCCGGCTGCTGTATAAGAAGTTTCCTCTCCTGCACGGGCGCAGCTGCGGTTGCTGGGAGGCTGATGTAGGCGGCTTTTCATGCGTCTGATGTCGGATCTCGGGGCTCATTTTATTTATTTCAAACTGTCTCCTGCTCTTACAAGTTGATCTCCTGGGGACTGGACAGAAAAAAAAGAAAAAAAGACAAAAAGTGACTTTTCCCCTCCTGTTGATGCCTGGGGCAGTATCTTGGACCTCATCTTTATGCATGTGGCTGTTTTATGCAGAAGGCTTGGATGCATTTCCAGGAGTTTGTTTTTTATTTTTCTAGTTTTTTATTTATTTTTCTCCCCGAATATAAAACAATTTGATTTGCATCCTGTGCATTGAGTTCTTGGATGTAAGACATCACAGAGGCTTCTAGGATTGTCCCATTTCTTCTTACCTCTCCAGAATCGCCCTGCTGAAAGAAAGGACAAGGACGGAGGCGGGGGGCGAGGATACATAAAGTACCCCCAAAGACACAGACCCTTCAGACAGACTGCAGCGCATCTTCTTTCCAGTTGTAGCTTTGGAGATGGCAATTGCCTGATTCTCAGCTCTTGTGCTTGGTAGCCTTGGGTGTAAGTTGGACATCAGCAAGACCCTTACCCCTAAAGCCTACTTCTTTCTCCTTGACATTGTGCAAGCCTTTTATCCAGCAAGTGCCAAAAAAACACAAGACCCCCCCCCCCAAGTCCTTGCATTTCTAGGTAGCAACTTTCTACAAAAAAAGGATAGCTGCAATACATAGGTATATCCGGGACTGCAGAGGAAGCGGTTGAGCTATTCCTTTCTCCAACCTGTGAACTGAGTTCCACTTTTCCCTTAGTTTGGCATCTGGACCGTACTGCGCCTGAGGTGCCCCCCTGGGAATGTGTCCCCTGTTTCCTTGCCCTGCTGTGCGTGCAGGGAGCGCGGTGTGAATGTGCACCGCCCTGCTACTCCTGCTCTCAGTAGCAGCCTTACGGCCTCCAGCGCCGCCCTGAGCCAGGCTGTCTCTCCCATCGCTGCAGCAGCGTCCCTGACACGTTCATACAACCTTTCCTATTAACTCGGAGAAAATCAGCAGAGCTGTTCCTTCATACCGGGAGCCCTCTACTCCTCCGCTCCTCTTATTCGTCTGTATTCGCTCCTCTCGCGCCCCCTCTTTTTGGCCGGGAGTGATGTTGCACGTGGAGATGTTGACGCTTCTGTCTCTTCTACTCTGGATGTGTGTTTGCAGCCAGGATCCTGGCTCCAAGGTGGTTGCTGATCGCTATGCGGTGTACTGGAACAGCACCAACCCCAGGTAAGGAGAAGGAGGAGGGGGGGAGGTTGAGCACCAAGAGGCTGCTTTGTACTAAACACACGCTACCGCAGAATGTAGGCTGTATTGATCTAGGTACTGCACCAGGTAACCTATTCTGGTTAAATGGTTGGAGAGCAACCTGTCAGTCTTAATATTGTATTATACGTCACTTCTTTTTATACCGTATGACAGCATATTAATAAGCGCATTAATGTTCTACGGTATATAGAAATTCTATACTTTGTGTGAGCCAACCCTTCATTAATGGCTTGGAAGCAGCAAGGGACTGTGCAGGCATCAGCAATGACTCACCAAAGCATACCGTTATGTCTAACTATATAAAATATCCCGGCGTAGACCGTATCTGCTTTCATCTCTGCTCCCATCTTCTCCATACTTTGTGCAATCACGCAGCAGACAGATCTGCACAGGTCAAGTCCATGTGCGCCGCCAAAAGTTACTGCAACTTTCCAGACCTGCGATTTCAATGGCGTTCTTCTTCTTACATATAGAATTTTTAGGGGAAAAAAAAGTTAAAAGTAGCAGTTGGTCAGATCAATAATTAACTTGTAAGCAGTTTTGGGAAAGTTATATATTTTTTTTTTTTCAGTTCCTTTTACCTCCCCCACCAGTCGTCTCAGTTACTTGATGGCTTCTCATTGACAGTGGAGCAATAGAACTCCCCTTAATGGAACAAACTCATATTGATCTGTCAAACTCCACTAGTGTTTTCATTCCTTTAGGATCCCGTCTCCCTCGAGTCGAAAGTACATTTCTCTGAAACATAATGAACCTTTGAAGCCAAATATCTCAGTCATCCGATCGGTTACTAATTAACTCTACATAAACATGTGTTTTTTTTTTCCCCCCCCTGGAAGTTTGATCTTTTTTTTTTTTTTTTTTTTTAAATGTGCACCCAAAACTGCAGCTGCTTTGGTTAAAGATGATTAGTACAATGAAATATAAGAGCTGGAATACTTTTTTTTTTAAATGCCAAAGCAAATTAGGCCGGAAATAATACCCATCAATGTGATTAACAGTGCATTAGAGTTAAGGTTTAGTACCGGGTATTGTAAAATAAACTTGAATAAAAGTTTTATGGAGAGGACCAAGCAATAACTTTCTTGAGTTATGGAGACCGTTGTTGGAGGGAGCAGTTTTTATTGTTTTTGCATGTTTTCCTCTTCTTCCCCGCCTTGCTGCACTAGCATAAAATTACATTCCTTTTTTATAAATGGTGACCATATGTTTGACAAAGTCACCTGGCTCCTATATTATTGTCTTGTTAAAGCAGATGTGAATCAAATCCTCCTTTACCTTTCAGCCAGGCCGAGGAGGACATTTTATCGAGGGTTATCTACGTTATATGCCTGTGATACTGCTGTTTAGTTTGAGATTAGTACATCGATTTTTGTCACAGGTCATGTTTTTTAATAGATCAGAATAGCCTGCAGAAAAGTCTCTTGCTCAAGAGGGAGCTGTGGAATAATTTCCAAGTTAACAGCCTTTGAGTTGATACCAAGGAGGCTAGCAACAGCCTAGAGAGAAGCAACTTTAAAGTTCTATAAAGAAGAGTACCCCACACGTTAGGGGTAAGGTAGCATCCCAATGCAATCAACATGTTACACAGATACATCTGTGTTTACATTGTGCATCTAAAACACCTACAATGTATCAAGGACCAAAATAAATAAGTAAATATAGTGAAAATGAAATCTAAATGTCTTAAAAATATTCCTCTCAATGGCGAATCTGATCTGGCCCCAGATACTTAACACCTGGTATGGCATGTTATTGATGGGGCACCTCTGGTAGAGTGACCAGCTCTTGAGTACTGAGTGAAAGTGGTGGTTACACTGGGGCACGTCAAGGCAGGATTTAGTCAATTTAATATAGCAAGGCCAAAATGTGCTTTCATTTTAACTTGGGAAATGCCAGCCAGATTCTGGATCTTATTAAATGCCTCTCAGAGTTCATTAATTGCACTGTAAAACATGCAAACAACTGATAAGAACATTTCTTTTGTTCTGTAATGTCAAGATACAAATTAATGGGTGCAGTGGCTTTCCTTTGTAGACGCAGCCCCATGTAATAAAACAGGAGTGCTAGTGAAAGTCTGAACAAGAGAGCACTACTGTGACTGCCAGGATTTATGGGAGACATGGTTAAGCTTAAGTTTTTAGGAGCATTGATGCCCCCCCCCCCCCACCCAAATTCCCACAGACTGCCATCCAAAAACAGTACAGTGCATAAAAATAAGACTTAAAATAATGAAATACCCCACTGTTGATATTCCTGAAATGTCAAATGAATTATTTTATTTTTTTACTGGAATTGTAATCCTGAGTAACAAGCGGCTTCGTCAAGGCACTGTAAGTTCTGGCAGCTCTTACAAGTTATATTAACTACCTGATGAATTCTCCGAGTCGATTTTCATTTCAACATCCTTCCTATGCAAAAAAATGTGTTTGAAGAAGCAGTAATGAACTTTTTTGACTTTTTGCCAAAAAACTGCTGCAATAATTAAGTGTCTGGTCCACAATGCGTCTGCCTGGAATAGTGAAATATTGCATCCATAACAAATCATTAATATAAGTCAGGCTTGTCAATTAACAATATGCAGAAGCCATGGCATTTCTCTTCTGAGCTCGACACCAGCAAAGGAAGCTTATTTTTGGATCGTGCTCGAGTGAATATGTATGTTTTAAGTCCTTCTGTAACCTCGTAACCTAGTTTTTTTTTTTTTTCCTGAGTCTATGTGCTTTCTTAAACATTATCCTCCAGATTTCTGTAATAGTTGTTATGTGCTGAGGCACTACCGGTGCCAAATTATTACCTAGCTAGACAGCACTGTTTAAGACCTAGCAGAGCTGGCTATTAAGTTGGGTTACTTGTCAAATGCCTTGTCATTGGACATTCAACAGAGCTATTTTGTGTTATTACATATATACTTAAAATTATTCTAAAAATCGCGCTACATAATTAAATTTTCCCCAGTTCGCTCACTTCGTCGTGTCATTTTTAGCGTATAAGTCAAGGGAAGGTCACTTACCAAGGTCACAACTTTTACTACTTACTTCCAAATACCTTACGTTGTCCTCCTATATTGCCTTGTTACTCTGTACATAATTGCTTTTCTAGGTCTCATAATGCGAACAAACTGATGTAATATGGAAGCAACGCGTTACGCATGTGCAGGGAAGTATTTCTGATTTCAGCCCCTCAATCGGCTTGTACGAATGCAGAGCAGTTTGATTACCGCTCCTTGCATGGCTGGATATTGAAATAGCTTTGTTTCAGCTAAATTCTTCTAAGTCTGTCTCTCGATACTGCAGAACCAGGTTTATACTTGCTCTGGGCTTGTTTTCAAGATTTGGAAATCTTTGGAGGGCAGCAAGTTAAAATAAATAGTCACATTCTTGATGCATTGGTTCCTGCTTCCAATTTCCAGAGGGGTTTTTGATTTGGCAATTTCAATTTGAGGGACAAAGAGACCTCCAGCCCAATAAATTTTTCATGATTAAAAGTGTAGCTGTAGTGTTCTGAGAAGTTCATTACATGCAGCTTGCTGGCTTTAATAGTGTTACTCTAGCCTGTTATAGCTTTGAAAGAATACCTTGGTTATTTCAAATGGGTTCCTGCAGCAGACTTGTATTTTCCCCTTGTGAATCCCATGCAATCAACAGTAGTTTTACAGACCTCATCTTTTGAAGGAAGGGCACCTAGTTAAGGGTAAATTACCCTCCTGTAATTCTTCCCATTTAATCTTTTGCAAATGCCCGTAATGAAAGCGCTACATTCCACCCAGTGGCCCCGTTTCCTGTTGTAGAGGGACAGATAAAGATGAGCCTTTCTTTCTGTCCCCTGTTGCTATGGACCCAGCAATCTACCAGCTCCATGCTGGGCTGAGAAAATGAATGAATACAATTAGTGCTTAAGAAAAGTTGGCTTGTTACGTTTTTAGAACCTCCATAGACAATCACATGTGTACATCCAGAGTTTTTGCTCTTTCTATCACTCTTCTTCGGTTAGAAAAAAAAAATCCACCCTCAAAACATTTTCGGCGAGAACTTGCACTTCATTTTCGCAGAGACTAAAATTAGGAGTCAGCTTGTGCCGTCTAGCAGTTAGTCATCTCCATTTCCTTTTTTTTATTTTTTTTAATGCGACCTTTAGAAAGGGAAACTTTTTGAGCAGTTATTTCATTGACAACGTCCGGGTAGATGCGTAAAATTCTAGACACGGGGGGAGAGATAAGGGCGTAAAACGCGTACACTATATTTAATGATGCTAATAAATAGCTAATGTCCACCGCTCTTGTGTCGCCGTGTCCCATGTAGGGCTTAGCTCGCCTCGGAGGTACGGAGAAACCATCACCCATGCTAGGGCAGTAGAGAGGTCTTACGGAAGAAAATAACTCAGGACACTAAAACTTTACAGCAAAAACAGGAAGCTCGGATATGAACTCGCTGACTGTCTGCCGGTGAAATATGTCTTCTATAATTAAGTGACAAACTCAACAAATGGAGGTTTTAAGGTGATAGGAAATGATGAAGGTGACTGCCTAAGCTTCATTTTTATGATTGTCGCATTAACTTTTTAAGTATTGTTTAATAAGGTGCCAATGAAAATCTTGAGGAAGGCTGCGGATAACATTTGAAAGAGCGTTATTGATCACATTGGTGACATCATATTATTTCATATCTTTAATTCAATGAATGGGTTGAGTGGCAGCAGTTTAATATCTCAATGCACTTCATTATCTCACATGAAATGATTCCTCTTCATGCAAGTGGGAATTTCTTTTGGGCTTTAAAGCCAAATCGGTCACCTTTTTTTGTTTCATACTTCGGGTGGGCTAGGAGTATACGCAACCTGGCTTGATATACCATTATATACTACTCCAGGGGATCAGCAACCTTCGGCACTCCAGCTGCTTTGAAACTACAACTCCCAGCATGCAAACATGCTCAGCTGTTCTTCTAACTCCCACAGAAGTGAATGAAGCATTCTGGGAGTTGTAGTTTCTGAACAGCTGGAGTGCCGGAGGTTGCTGATCCTTGGTATGATCGAGTGCAAGTACCATGGTCTCCACACCATAGAAATGTAGCAGAGCCAAAGTTGGCATTTAACTATTTAGTTTGATCAAGATGCTGTATGAAAAAGCATTCCCAAGACCGAATACTATTAAGATTGTGCCTAATGACAAACTCCCTTCTCCTACTACATGCATATGAATAATTCTGCTTTTCTAAAAAGCCATGAAGAAGTTGCCTTGATGTTCTTTAGGTCATCAGTGAGTGATATCATTGTGCTGCACTGCTGTCTAAGCACAAAATGGCGTCCCTGGATATTTTTTTTTTCAAAGATGGCCGCTAGTTGTCTTAGGAGTTCCTTAAATGGAGAATGTATGTCTGGTTAATGGGGCTGAAGGCAGGGGAGATCCTTCCTTGTAGAGCACGCCAGCACTAGGAGTGCAGAAGTGTATTCTACTCTAGAAATCCTTCTCCCTTGCAATCTTCGCAGGTCGAAGCCTATTTTTTGGCAATGTAAAAAGGGTAGTGTGTTCCGAACAAGATTGTTAATGCATGTTTGAAGGTTTTATTGCAGTTATTCCTACCAATTATTTCCTTCCTTATTAAGACTCAATAATACACGATCCACAGTCATAGGTTTTGGAGGTTTATGTTTCAGAAATCTTCTGGAGAGCTCAGGAAGTAGTCATGATGGTACCTCATATTCTTTTCTTTTTTTTATTCTTTTTTTTTGTATAAAATAAACATAAATTGCATGAAATCTGACCTGAAATGTATTGTCTGCCTCCATAAATAGAAGAATAAATGAAACCCAGAGGTCAGGTACAGTTACAGCTAAATATGCAATAATTGTATTGACTAGAAAGACATATGTCTACAGCTAATGACCCTTCACATTCCCAGAACCCAAATTCTGCCTTCCTGACTATTGAACAGAGGAATTAAGATAGTTTTTTGTGCTAACACCGGACACTCCTACATACAATTCTACTCTATATCATGGTGCTCTGCAGATTATTTCATCCCATGGAAAGTGAATCTACATACATAGATGTGCTGGAGGTCGTTGGATCCCCCAGTAAACATTTATAGAAGTGCCAAACAATTGTAATGTATTGTTTATACATCCATATCCCTAGACGATGGGTATACATATAGAACAACATAGACCTCTAGATGTAGCAGTGCTGACTTAGTTAACTGTCTGGGGCTGCCTGTTTTTCTGCCCAGTGTAATCTGCAAAACCCCAGATAACCCATGAAGGGTTGTACGGAGGTATCAAGACTCAGCCCTGCTGCAGATGACAAACTCAGCTCTACTATATCTTTGCTCTATGTATATACTTTTGACTTTACACTAGGGTAAGGACTTTCATATTTAAATGAGATGACTAGGGTGGAACATTATTTGTGATTTTACCCTATAACTCTCCATAGTAGATATATTCAGAATCTTATATATACAAATGTCTAGAATTGTCCATCTTGCCAAATCTTTCATTTTTGCAGGGCAAATAGTAGGACGTAGATTGTTCTGTAAATTCCATTGTCTTATAAGAACACACTGAACCCTAGAAATATTTTTTTAAGATTCGGTGCCAGAAGAAGATAGGCAAATCTCGCAGTTGGACCTACCATTGGCCGCATACTCTACCCTGGTATTAGTCACTGGTTACCCAATGGTATTAATATTATATTATTTCTTTATATAGCACCAACATATTCCATAACACTGCCATCACTCCCCTGGCTATAGCCTACTGTTACATTGTTACATGCTGCACATTGGGTTACATATATATATTTCAGAGTCCATTTTGAACTGGCCTCTGATAGGAAATTCAGTTGTACTGATAATATTTTCCTGCTTAATTGTGTGAACAGGAAAACTATCAGAAATCTTCCTTTGTCTGCTCATGTTGCAAAGTGCTCTTGAGGTTTCTATTTCCAACTGTCCTGTAAGTTATTAGTGTCTGTCAAAGCCATAATTGCCACTACTTCCTTGCTCTCTGTTCGAAAAATGCAGCAAATAGAGAAAGTAAATGAAAGGCATTTTTTGTTAGTGGAGCGCAGCATTGTGCAAGACTTACACTCGGCCTTATTTATTTTTATGATGGTTTGCATAATTTAGCATTGGATTATTGAATCGGACCACGTAGGGGGTTTATAATTTAATGTGGTTTCATTTTTAATTATAGTTTTGGAATTATTATCATAATTATTAGAACCTACAATTTGAAAGATGCTGTGTATTATGGTAGATGGCCCCACTGCATAAGAGACTATCAACACACTGCATGATCAGATTTAGTAAAGGAAAGCCGATCTACATCCAGAAGGGCCTAACCTGTAGGGCTTGTGGTCTGAATGGTGCAAAATTTACTCTTTCTGTAAATATAGGATATTTGTGGCTTCGCGTCCGATCCACTGACTAAATGACTATTAACTTATCATCTGTATACATGGTAATATGTGCTAAAACACATGTACCATTCCTCTATTCCATTTGCAGGACTTATATATTTTTTTGTCTTTTATTATTCTTATTCTTAGTATTAGATTTTTTTTTATACAGTTCTCAATTTTGGAAAACTTTTTGTTTCTTTTTCGTTGTCATACAGTTTGGATCTAGTTTATTTATGCATTACATCGCATATACGGTAATATACTATTAAGCTGAAGCTAATAGATCAACGTATTTTTTTTCCTTTTTTTTTTTTGTACACTAATTACAAACAGTAGATTTACTGGTAGAACATGCCGTACTCACATCTGTCAATAATATGACATTTAAAAAAAATATATATATTCGATATTGTTAAACTCAAAGTTGCTAAAGAATTGCTATACTCATAGTCATGTAAACTATTGCACCGGTTTCTAAGTTGTTACTGTTCAGCTCATAAGAGCTAATTCCAAAATTGTATTCATCATATGTTCATGCTTTCTTGGTGGATTTTTGTGTGAACTTTTTTTTTGTTCATTTCCTACCTAGGAATATATGCATTTCAGTTTGACCGGTGCCTCCAACAATAATACCCCACACCCACAAATTAATGGCTCCCTTGTAATTTTTTCCACGAGTTGTTGAATTTAACTCTATGACTATGCATGCTTGGCTTAAAATCTGGGCATTAGGTAAACCTGTGATAATTGCAACCTTCTATATCCCAGCAGCCTATTTATATGCTTTATTCATGTATCCCCCCCCTTCTACATGTGTAATATATTAGGGTGCCTTGCCAATCTGGCTACAATGGCCACAATATTGTCACTGAGCGCTCATTATGGTATGTAAATTTTTGTTTGTACTATTCATTATTGTATTTCAGATTGCGCTCTGATGAGCTTTCTTGGTTTAATAGTGCGGATTTGCGAAATCCTTTCGCCCGCTAGCAATGCTGCGTGAAAAGTTCTTGCCGCCATAAAGCTGGCATTAAGATACGCATGTGTGATTGTCTCACAATTAAACTTGGGAAAGAGGTATAATCATATCCCCAAACTTTTGTGTGTGTGTTCATATGTTATACGGTTTATGTGCTTTGCATATATCCAGGTGGTATCGGTATTTGCCTCTGTATGAACTTGTATTAGGCTATGAAAAGAACCAGAGACAAGATGGCGGGCCAACCTGATTGATTAGTAAAACTGGTGACATTAATGTTTTAGAAACTTCCATAATTCTTCTAGTGGCTAGTATTGATTAGAAAGGCAAAAATATATTTATTGCTCCTTAGTGCTGAAATGCTAATAGTGTTTTTGTCGCTCCCCAAAGTATTCCCTGCTGTTCTGGGAAAATAGTGAAGAAATAAGAGCTGCCAAAAAGTGTGTCTCTTTATTACTAATTAATCAGGCAAAAAGGCACCTCACTGACAGAACCAATGTCAGCGCTGACAGCCTCTCTGGGATATTTTATTTGAAATACAGTAAAAAAAAAATAAAACTAATTAAATGATTCTCAGGAGGCCTCTGCTCTGTTAGCTGACATCACAATCTCCTACAGTGGCTTTTCCAAATGTTCAGTCGAAATGGATTGGAAAATACCTTAACAGGTCAGTCGCTCTTATTCATTTTTATTGACTATGCTTTTACAGACATCTAAATTAATTGCATTATTCATAATTATTATCCAACCAGTATTATATCAAGACCAAACTTACCAGAGATTGATGGTCTGATCCTTGGTAATGTTCTTCCAATGATCCTATGAGTCGCCATCAAGTGTCAAAACAGAATAATCAAAACTTTCTGAAATCTCAAATTAGTATTTTTTGGCATTGTTAAATAGCCTACAGCTTAGATATATGGCAGTGACATGTTGGTAGTTTATTTTATAGTTTAAAGCTAACCATACACATTAGATGATTGCCAGGCAAACCCACCAATCTCTGTTTCACTAGATGGCCATCTAATGTAAATGGTGGTATACAAACTTTTACTTGATAACAAATGTTGGGGGGGAAAGAATGATTGGGCTGTTCGATCCTTTTTCTTCTCTGGGTAGATAAGCTGCTAGAGATGTCTGGTAGCATTTTACTCCCCTTTACCCATATAGAACACATGTATGATCATCTAATCCAACATGGATGTGTATGGAGGAAAGTTCAGCCAACGGCTATCCAAAGCTTGTAGAGCTTAGAGCTTGAGGCACAAGGAGGTCAGAAGACTCTTTCAAGATCACAAACATTTACTGCATTTTTTAACCAAGACATCTAGCCTGACTCATCTTATCTCATACAGGTAGAGAAGGTGCTTAGAATGTCAAAATCTGAGGATTGTGCTGCCTTAGCCTTTTGTCAACTACACAAAATAGCTTTCATTATCTATCTAATTCTGAAACTTAATAATAATTATGGCTAGAGGTTGTCAAACCTTTAATGGTCTGAAAATAAAGAGCACTCATAAATGGCCGACACAATTATGTTATTAAGTAACAATCATTTCCCAAGGTACAAAATTGAGCAAAATAACCATAATTCTGTTAGACTAGGCCAAAACTAATTATATCTAAACTATGCCCATATTTACAAGAAACCTTTGTGTGTAGAGGGTCTATAAAAGCAGTGTCCTAGACTCACAATTGCAAGGGCAAAAATATGCATTTTACCGATTGTTTGTCATAATATTTGACCAAAAATTACTGAACCTTAAATTTCAACATATCTTGCCCTTACTATACATAGACATTATTATCTTAAATCGGCCATGCACATTCAATAGTTGTCGGCCAAACGATTGTTCAGGCCAGATCTATCTCTCCCGACTCCCTCTGGTCTCCCTCTTACACATACAGGTTCATGTGTATTCAATGGGTAGAGGGATAGAAGCCACTGGCAGAGAACTATGGTTACAGGAGAACAAAAAGGATCGGGCAAAAGTATTGAATCCATTCTTCTTTCCCCTGACATAATCTGTCCGGTGAGAGTCAGGAGCTCCCCACACACATTAGACTGTTCTCAGTAGGTTCGAATGACAATACACTACTGTGTATGGGGGCTTTTAGGAACGCACTAGGACCAGTTTCCTAGGAAACCAATAAACCTATCAGTATGTTTTTAGAGTGTGAGATGAAGATAGAGTACTTGGAGGAAATTTTTGCAATCTTTATGCAGATTGGTTGGTTTCAGACCCACAACCCCATCGCTGCAAAGCTACACAGTGCTAACCGCTGAGCCAAGCTGCTGTCCACAGCCATAGTTACATTCAATTAAAAGAGCTAAATAAATGATATCATTATTTTCTAGACACAGGAGTTTTGACTGCACTTCACTTTTAAGATAAGGTTGGCACGATATTTACTACATTATATATCTTTTATTTTTCGGTCTATTGTGCTATCCTCGGAATGAAACTCTAACATCGAGACTATATTCAATAACAAGTACACCACCTGGATTTTATTACCTTGTATTTCTTAACAAAGTACAGATGAAAGAACGTATCCATGTCTGCTAAAATTATTTGCTTTTAAATTACTTTATCTAGAATGGAGTGCCAGTTTTTCTACTAGTAAAAGTGTACTTCAGCATATTGATGACTTTTCTCTGTTGTTCAATTTTTGTTAAGAGGAATGAGATATTCGGAGATAGTGGTTTTCTTCCGGAATGATTTAGGTAGAATGTGGCACTCATGTCCTGTTGTTCGGGTACTCTAGTTGTGGGGTCCCAACATCGTAGGCACTCCTTCAGTTTTGTTTGAAGCATTGTGTTGATTTTGATTTGATTTTCATATGCAAGGCAACAAAACGTTTCCTTGCATATGAAAACCAAAAAAAAATCAACACAATATTTCAAACAAAACTGAAGGAGTGCCTAAGTTTATTTCATTTGATTGCCTTTCAGAATCGGCCAGTCAATTTTAGTTTCATCCAGTTGAGTGCTAATTTAGCAATACTTAAAGGTTTCATTGCCTTGTAGTTAATTAGCACTAAGCAATGAATGCTAACCGGCCTATTAGTGCACATTGTCAGCACATGCATGTTCTTGGTGTGATTGGAAGCATCTGAACACATAAGTTCTGGGATACAGTGGTCTGAACGAGTAACATAATGTAGTCTGTACCTAATATTTAAATGTCCAGCTTATTCAATATAGATCAATGAAAAAGGATCTAAAGTTCACAGTATAGTGTCCAGCAGTATTGATCCCCTTAAAACATAACTTTTACTAGTCAGATCATAAAAAAGGTACCACTGTGGTGGTTCACCAGTGCAAAAGTGAAAAAGACAAACAACAATAATAATATTTACATGCACACCCCTTTTCACAAACATCTCCGTTATGGTCAACGTGCTCATAATGAAATGGCTGGTATGATACTTTAAACTACTCCTCGATAAGCTAACAAAGGAATAGGAGAGATGTACTACGTCCATATGGGGAACAATGAAAGTAATTACACTCTCTCCCGTGTCAGACTTAGTCATGAAGTGTTAATAAGCAATAATGGGTGCAGTTGTAGTTTATGCATGCTCAAGTCATATGTGCTTATGTTTGTCCACTCTATCGGCAGCTTAATGAAATTATTCACTGAATGTAAAACCCAACAAAAACACTTAAAAACTCATCAGGAACATGTGCCATAGAAACATACTCAAGTGTCTAATCTACATAAAGTGGTGGTCACCACCGGTTTCTAGCCCATACACACACCATCAATTTGCTAACATTTTTAATTCAATATATATATTTTTTATATCAATCATATAATAATCTGCCATAAATTCTGAATCTACAGTCATGCCTTTAAGTATGTCTCTGTAGCTTTCTTGGCCTCCAGGTCAAAACTGGTGTGAAACATACGAACAAAGATTATTAACACTTTTACCATAGTATGTCTTCTTTATAGGCATAGGGCTTATACAGGTAGCATTATATATTAGGAAGCCAGACCAAGGGGCACATTTATTAAGACTGTTTGTTAGTTTTTTTAGACAGCGGCCTTAATAAAGCCCTGCACTGATGGAGGATCCGCCGGAGTTATTTAGAGGCGCTGGCTTCTACATAACTTCGGGGGATCCTCTGCCGCTTCCTTGCTGTCTTACATTTAGACCATTTTCTACATTCTTTTGTAGAGCTGGCGCCAGAAATACACCTAATTTAGGTGCATTTCAGTTTAATAATTGACCCCCAAATTTTGGCATTTGATTTGATGAAATACTTGGTTTCATATATTAAACTTTATAGGAAAAAAAATCACCTTCAAATACTGTAAGTTAATGGTGCCACTACTTTTATAGACAGTAATCAAACACGGCTCGTTGCTGACTGTGGACTGCACCATATTCTTTATATTTGGATCATTTTTCTTGTTTTTTTTTTTTTCTTGTTTTTGCTAGTACACATACACAGCCATATACCATGTATAACAAGAAATATATTTGGTTATTAGTTTTTTTTTCTCTTATTCTGGATCAACACTATTCTAGTTACAAAACTGATAATTATTGTGCACTCATATCAACTCTAATGATGTAATTATGTGCAAATACATTACGACAGGATATTAGGATGGCTGAGCCTTTGATCCATAGAAGAGCGTTATATCTGAGAATAGTAATACTTCAGTTTGTTGCATTGAGAATTTACATAAGAGTTACAATATTACAGCAGATTCTACAATGATGGTGACAATTTAACTTCTACCTAATAAGCTGCACCTTATCAAAGCTTGCAATGATTTCCGATGCCTTCATTTTGCATTTGACCACTTTTCCAAGCAGTGGTAGTGATTAACAATAAGTGAATGGGTGTTTGGAGGCAGACATACAGATGAGTTTCATTAGCACTCTGTGTTTGGAGCAGGGGATGTCTCCAATATAACTTTATTGATCAGTCGCTATGTGCCAGCGTTTGTAATACCTGACGACTGAATAAAATCTTCCCATTGTGAGGGAGCGAATCATCGCTGGCATTGGAGAAGCACCAGCTGAGGTCACTGGAGGACTATTCGCTGTGTTACGGCACAGGGGGTTGGTTGTTTTCTGCCAATTTGTCACTCTTTTTAATTGAGAATGATAACATCAGCCCCGGCAAAGTTTAAAAAAATAAAAATATCTAAGTGGCACTTTAAACACAGGCCGGTCGAAAGATGAATTACAGCTAATGCATTAACCTGTTCCTCACCAATCAATGCATTTGATACATGGGAAAAATACGTTAATCAGTCAGTGGAGCTTACAATCAAATGGATCTACCATACATGCACAGTGATTATTGACATTTCATGGGAATCCTGAAGAAGTAGCAGGCCTAAAGGTGCTCATCTACAAAAGTGCAAGGTTCGCCGAACCTGCTACTCTTGGCAGGACCGTCTGAGTATTTTCCGTACATGGGCGTGATGACTCTCTCTGATAGATTATGTCAGTGCAAGGAAGGACTTTTCAACATATACAATCCTATTTCCTCTTTGGAAATAAGCTTCTGCCAGAGGTGATTGGCAGCGATTCCTCTGATCAGATTGAAAACACATTCAGGCTCAGGCGATCCAAGCATTCATGTATACGGGGATGGGGTAGTTCAGCCTACAGGCAGTGAAGGTGTTCGACCAGCTTCAAACTGTCAGGGTTCATTCAGACGACCGTATGAATGGGTCCACATCCCTAGTTCCGTTACGTGGCCCTGCAAGAAAGATAGAGCAAACCCTATTCGAATAGTCATTTCTATCATAGTGGCATCCATGTGCGGTCTGCATTTTGCGGACCACAAAACACTATGGCCGTCTGAATGAGTCCTTGCTCCATATCTGCTAAGGCTACATGCACATTAGTGCTAGGATTTCATTATTTGGATCCAGCATAGGAACAGAATACTGGACCTGCTGGATCTGGCACATGCCAGACACTACTGGAGCCCAGTGGATCCCATTTACTATAATGGGATCCATTCCGTGTCCGGTGTGAATGCTGGTATTTTGGTGGACAAATTACCACTGCATGCCATTTTTTTTATTTATTTTTTGCCCGAATTTGAGATCGAGGCGCCTGCTAGAACCTCCAATGCAGGTGTGAACCTAGCCTAAACCTGTACTTTGGTACACAGAGCGCCTTCTGCTCAGTGCTATGGAACGATAGGCATGATACATACCGCCATATGATACCCATGTACTGCATTGCCAAGATAGTCTCCCCTTCTAGACTGAACATTCCTAAAACAGTAGTAGACATACAGTAAGACCCCAAATATTGCTGTGGTTGCCTTTATTATTGCGAAGTGCCCGAACTTCAGTTATCAGTATGCAAAACCAATGAAATCTAAAAATTTATCTCAAGAAAATCCTGCTCGGGAACACACACACGGGACTGTATTTAAATATATTTGGTGTTATAAAATTAGCTCATGCACTACTCAGAGGAAATATGTAGTTGTAAAGTGTAAATGACAGGGTAATTCCAATATGTATACAACTTCTGAACAGCATTAGTCTATACATATTCTTTCTCAATTGCTTTGCTTAAACAATTACAGAGAGCTCTATCATTTGCCTGCTCGACGATGTCTTCCTTTGTCAGACAGCTGTTCATACACTCGCATAATCACTATTTCCAAGATTTGAATTTCTTTTTGTTGTGACGTTCGGAGAGAAGTAAAAGGGATATTAAATTCAATCTCTTGAGAGTAGGTGCAAACCCACAAGAGGTAAGCCTGAATATTGTACATGGTAGAAGTATTCCGGACCTGTGAATATGTTCATTTAGCTTTACATATTAGTACTTCTCTGACATAGAAGGACGAGTTGTATTACCAGTTTTTTAGCCTTTTTGTTCGTCATTTACAGGACATCATTTTCAAATACTATATTTCTCATCAATCACAAGACGTTTTGTCCTCTATGTAGCTATCTAAGGCAGAAATACAATTGACTTAGCCCTACTGTACAATGCTGAACAAAGACATCATGGCTGTACTGCTACATCTTTATATATTGAGTAATTAGTTTTTTTTCTCCCTCTAAACTAGAATTACCCTAGGGAGATAGTTGTATGTAAAATAAATTTTGATGTCTTATAATTAAAAAAGGTTTCAGTTTATGTTTCAAACCAAGAGATTGAATTATCTTTTTATTACATGAGCTCGGCTTAGGAAATTGAAGAGAGAGATTTAATGGCTCCTCGTAGCACCTGGCTACTTGATATGGTCCTCAAGGGATACCCTATTGGCAGAAGATATTGGGTTTAATTGATTTGTTTCTTTTGTTTCAATATTTACAAATTTCCAATAAAATAAAGAAAAACTTTCTCAGTGCATACGGCAAATGAATACTGCATGCAGTGTGAATTCAGTATTGTATAGCGTTGAAAAATGTAATGATGTAATGCTTTGGTTAGAAGAGACTCACTACTGATACCATGTACAGTATTCTACTGAGAGGCCCAAGTTGACTGAAATTTCAGAAGTTTTGTACCCATATTCATACAGTCGCTTTCATATGTATAATGGTTAGTAGCAAGGTGCTCGACTCAAACTTCTGGCTTGTGTAGGCCTTCTGCTCCAGCTATGAGAGCAGTGTTCCTACATCTAGGCAAAGTCAACTGAGGACTTTAACTTCATGTTGACTGGATACAGGGGCAGACTGGGAACTATAAATGGACATGGGAGTCCAAAATGACTGAAAGCCATGCAAAATATTTAAGCAGGACCAGTAATACCATAGTGCAGAACAATATGCCTTTCCAGCTGAACCAAATACCACAGTCCAGCACAAAATACTGCCATCTGCACCACAGTATTCAACTGTATCGCAGTCCTGAGGATTCAGAAGGGCAGCTGGCTAGGTGCATTAGAGAGAATCTGATCATTATGTACCTGGCTGGCGGCCATGAGTTGGGCTTGGGTGGCCCTCCTAGGAATCGGCCCAACAGAAAATTTCCTTAAAGAGTCTATGGCCAATTCGACCCTGACTGGACACACATTCACAGTGCCACTGTACTCAGCTATTTTAGGCACAGATGAATAGAGTGGAAGCATCCATCCATAACCATCTCTCCATTCACTTGACGTACTCAAGGACCCTGGTTCTCGGTGGGGGACACCAGCAGTTGAACTCCCACTAATCAGATCCTTATCAACTGGATAGATGATAATTTGGTATGGTGGGACAACCTATTTAAAAGGTATTTCCATCTTAAATGGACCATTATTATACAAATAATCCTCAAGCTCAAATATGGTTGGGTACACTTAGTGGTGATGTTATAGTCTGTAGCCAAAAATTGTCCACAGCATTAAGGATCTTAGTGCACCCCTACCTCTGCATCCCCTAAAGCTATGCAACTGGTCAAGTGGTAAAGTAATGGTAGTGGACAGAAAATGGACTAATGTTTCTATGATATGTAGGTGTATATTCTAAGCTCATTTTACATTTATAATTATACATTTATTTATAACTTCTTATAACCTGCATCTTCATTATGGATATAATATTTCCTTCAAGCTGTAGGTAATTAAATGTTTTGGTCTGTGGAATTAGATCTTGTTCTCTTCCATGGTGTATTTAGTTGACTTAAGACAAAAACCTGGTCATTACTGCATTCATGTAATAATAATATTTGACTCAATTAGGTAATGATTACCCCGCGGTCAGTCCTGCAGGGAATAATAGGCTCATATACATATGCAAATGCATGAAGTAAAAACCAAAGGAGGGAATGTATTTCATAAAATGCTATAGATAGTTTCCATTAGTTCAATTTGCTCCAGTATCCACCTTAACGAAAACCACTTTTAAGTGTACAGGAAGCGGTGATGAATGGGTGACAGGATAATGTAGCGAGGTCTAGCAGAGAATAGGGATTTTTTTGTCAGTGAGTTTTTCTAGTGATACAGCACTTTGACGGCTCTTACTGACAGGCAGGTAACGTCAGGGCATCAGCTCCTACTCCCAGGAATCCCATCACTGTCAGGACCATGTTTGCTCTTTAATCTATGGTTCAATTGCACTAATCTTTTCCAACTGCCTTTTTTATCTGCTGCGGATGGCAGGAAGAAGCTATGTCTCCTTCCCCTCCCGTCTCTATTTGTTTATAGCTATCCAAACACGTAACGTTGTTAACTACTTACCTGTGGTGTATAATACATGCGCTATAATAGCCGCTGCTGAAAAGTACATCACTGTGTGCTTTTGGTAGCGTTAAGTAGTGTGGTGTCTGACCTGTAGCTTACAGATTGACAGCAGCATCATTTATATGATGTCCTGACATGTCTAACATTTAAGGCATCATTTTCCACCTTTAAGTCATTCCAGGAGGAAGCAATGGAAAGGTGTTGATACATGTCTGCAGGAATTTAGAGGACTGTGGATTTTGCATTGAAATGGCTTGGTGAAGCACAGCAGCAAAACAGGTTCCTTTTTGTTTAAAGCCCTTTGATGGTGTCAAGTAGAATTGCTTTAGTAGGCTTTTAGTCTGTGTAATATACAGTAGTGCTGGATTTACACGGCCCAATGGAGCAGGAGATTCTTGGGAAAGAAGCGTTCCTTTCTGACAATTGCCTGCTCGTCAGCGAAGGTGGAGCTCTGCATTTACATGCAGCGATCACCTCCACTGTATGGGGATGAAAGATGGCTTCTGCCATCGCTCCTCCTCATACAGATTCATTGTTTCTGGGCAGCAGAGTACGGTTTAGACAATGCGATCTGCTGCCCAGAAATGATGATCGAGGTGTCCACACCAACAATCATTTCACCCAATGAACGAGCGTTTCCTTCATTCGTCAGCCACACCTTTTACTTGGACAAATTATCTGGAACGAGCTTTTGTAGGAATGTTCGTCACAGATAATCGGCTCAAAAATCAGGCCATGTAAACCCGCCCTAATCTATTGTGCTGATGTTACTGAGATATATTGTTAGTCGTGTTAATGAAGAAGGAAATTGCATAAAGGGGTCTGAAAATAATACCATAACAGTGGCAAATCTATTAAGCAGTGGACCACCTTTTGCCTACTGGATCACAGGCCTTATCAGGTAATAGCCACCAATTGAAGTGCAATATGTGTTTAAAAAATACAATGACAAGAAGACTTATTCTGAGATGATCCTCTCTTTATAGTTTTCTATTCCCCCATCCCCCAATTAAGTACATTCTACTCAACGTTCTTGTCCCCAATAAAACTCACATTCTGCCTCCTTCATCTGCATGTACACGCTCTAAAGCTGGCGATACACCTTAGACTTATGTCGGTAACACCTTCAACTGGTCAACGGCTATCCCTCCCAACCCCTCGTACAAATGCCTACATGGCTCAAGTATGTCAAGTATGTTCAGAATGGGGGAAAGGGGAGAAAGCCATTGTCAGAAATCAAAATCCTGTAATCCAACAGTCCGATCAGGAGACCCCCATCCCATACATATTAAATGATTTGGCCAGTGTCACAGAAATCCGTGGGTTCGGCATTAATGAATCTAATATACAGGGAGTGCAGAATTATTAGGCAAGTTGTATTTTTGAGGATTAATTTTATTATTGAACAACAACCATGTTCTCAATGAACCCAAAAAACTCATTAATATCAAAGCTGAATATTTTTGGAAGTAGTTTTTAGTTTGTTTTTAGTTTTAGCTATTTTAGGGGGATATCTGTGTGTGCAGGTGACTATTACTGTGCATAATTATTAGGCAACTTAACAAAAAACAAATATATACCCATTTCAATTATTTATTTTTACCAGTGAAACCAATATAACATCTGAACATTCACAAATATACATTTCTGACATTCAAAAACAAAACAAAAACAAATCAGTAACCAATATAGCCACCTTTCTTTGCAAGGACACTCAAAAGCCTGCCATCCATGGATTCTGTCAGTGTTTTGATCTGTTCACCATCAAGATTGCGTGCAGCAGCAACCACAGCCTCCCAGACACTGTTCAGAGAGGTGTACTGTTTTCCCCCCTTGTAAATCTCACATTTGATGATGGACCACAGGTTCTCAATGGGGTTCAGATCAGGTGAACAAGGAGGCCATGTCATTAGATTTTCTTCTTTTATACCCTTTCTTGCCAGCCACGCTGTGGAGTACTTGGACGCGTGTGATGGAGCATTGTCCTGCATGAAAATCATGTTTTTCTTGAAGGATGCAGACTTCTTCCTGTACCACTGCTTGAAGAAGGTGTCTTCCAGAAACTGGCAGTAGGACTGGGAGTTGAGCTTGACTCCATCCTCAACCCGAAAAGGCCCCACAAGCTCATCTTTGATGATACAAGCCCAAACAAGTACTCCACCTCCACCTTGTTGGCGTCTGAGTCGGACTGGAGCTCTCTGCCCTTTACCAATCCAGCCACGGGCCCATCCATCTGGCCCATCAAGACTCACTCTCATTTCATCAGTCCATAAAACCTTAGAAAAATCAGTCTTGAGATATTTCTTGGCCCAGTCTTGACGTTTCAGCTTGTGTGTCTTGTTCAGTGGTGGTCGTCTTTCAGCCTTTCTTACCTTGGCCATGTCTCTGAGTATTGCACACCTTGTGCTTTTGGGCACTCCAGTGATGTTGCAGCTCTGAAATATGGCCAAACTGGTGGCAAGTGGCATCTTGGCAGCTGCACGCTTGACTTTTCTCAGTTCATGGGCAGTTATTTTGCGCCTTGGTTTTTCCACACACTTCTTGCGACCCTGTTGACTATTTTGAATGAAACGCTTGATTGTTCGATGATCACGCTTCAGAAGCTTTGCAATTTTAAGAGTGCTGCATCCTTCTGCAAGATATCTCACTATTTTTGACTTTTCTGAGCCTGTCAAGTCCTTCTTTTGACCTATTTTGCCAAAGGAAAGGAAGTTGCCTAATAATTATGCACACCTGATATAGGGTGTTGATGTCATTAGACCACACCCCTTCTCATTACAGAGATGCACATCACCTAATATGCTTAACTGGTAGTAGGCTTTCGAGCCTATACAGCTTGGAGTAACACAACATGCATAAAGAGGATGATGTGGTCAAAATACTCATTTGCCTAATAATTCTGCACTCCCTGTATATGGGCCACTTTAGGCCAACTATATAAAATGATGATCATAAAATGGCAAACATAGCAGTGGATGGGTCCGTACTGTACCGCTGTTTACCTCTGATTTCATATGGAGGAATTCCATACCAGCCCAACAATGAGTCTGGAATTATGGTAGAGCATGAGACACAAAGTTCCTCTATCCAGGCTCTGGATGAATCCATAACCATAGCACTGTATTATCACTATTATCAGTGCCATATTGGGGCGTGGGTACCATTTAATATTGCTCGAGAATGAATTGACTATCGTACTGACTCTATCAGATGAAAGAGCAGACGCTTCCTGTGCCCATAAAATACAATTTACAAGCTTCTGTATAGAACAGTGATTGACTGCTGTTGAATATGAGTAGAGTTCAGTTTGGATTGATCCAGGTGGAGTAACCTGTTACACCGGTCATACAAGCAATTCTGTATTTTTTGGAAAGGGCCCCCCGGCAGACACAGTACAACTATCAGTTTTAACAGTTTAGCTAGTTCTTACAAACCCATCTTTCATTTTTCAATATTTCCATTATTTACCTTTCATTACATGGATAATGAGGAAGGAGGGTTGGGGAACAGCACTGCATGTAAATCTAGACACATAGGGACACATTTATTAAGACCAACGGTTGAGATGCTGGTCTTAATAAAGCCCATCACTGGCGGAGGATCCAGTGGAGTTGTGAAGAGGCGCCGGCCTCTCCATAACTTCAGCGCATCCAGCGGCAGTTCTAATTGTAAGACAGCTTCCTATCTGTCTTACATTTAGACCATTTTCTACGCCTAGAACAAGCATAGAAAATGGTGAATGAGACGGGTCTGCCAGCCCATCCCAGTCGCCGTCTATACGACGCCCACAATTTTAGATCTGGCATGAGCGAGGCAAACTAACCATTGCACCGCCATCTGTCCCTGAAATACGCCGAATTTTGTCAGATAATACAATGGAACCAGATGAATAAATTGAACAGATATGGTCCCTTTTGGATTCTGAATAGTGGAATGTCTAATGGGATCAAATTATTATTTTTATTATATAGTCATATAATATTATAGTCATCATAGAAAATATATAACTTATTAGCATAATTCTTGTGAGGATGCATAGCTATGGATTGATAATATCATATACCTCAGCAAGCTCTGTCCTAGTCACATACAATAATACATGCCTTTATATTAGCATAGTTGACGTTAGCGGTATCTGGCATGTTTAATATAATGATAGTAATCAGCGTAATTTGAAGTTTAGTAGTCGTCTTCGTGCCATAGACTCCACATTGCTGTAAATATTGACAGTGTCGGATCTGAATCCTTTCTAGAGCCAGACACTGGTGTCTTGAAAGGCCTCCATTGTTTCCCTGGGAGTCGGCATTCCATAGCCAAGACCAAAGTATGCAGGCGTTACAGAGAGAAGAAAGGCGATCGGGGAGAGGAGCACGGCTCCCAAAATGAACTTGTACATGTTCAGTGTTGGAGGAAAAGGAAAACTGTACTAAAAACAGTCATCGTTCAAGATGCTTCGCAGAGTGTAAAACTTAATTAGTGGAAAAGCCAGAAACCCATTTCCATGTCATGTATTGAAGACCTGATGACCTTAACTCTTTCACTGCTGTGCGGAAAAAAAATAAAAAGGAGAAACAAAGCGCATACATATAGACTACTGTCTGGGAATGGATCAGCAGAAATAGCTGCTACTTATCACTCATCGGCACTGTTACTTAGATGAAGTGTGAGCTCTTTGTTCGAATTTCTATAAGTGAACTGTGCACTTTAGCATTCAACCACCGAATGTTTACATTATAAGCTCCATCTGCGCGTAAAATGCATGCACGCTTTCAAAGTGTCAGCATATCTTCGTGTTCGGTCCCTTAAGGCTGTGCTATGCACGCTAATACACTCTTGCAGGATAAAGAAAACTTCCTGGCACATTTGGTAAATATAGAAAGTGCTATATTTTACTATGGATCCTACTGTCTAGGAATTGACGTGAAACTCCTGTGCACAGGCTTTGTGGCTAATGTTGCTGCGACGCCCTTTAGTTTTATGAAACGCGAAAGGCCATATTCTATTCTCATGCCATTTATTAGTTTTTTTTCCCTTTTTAATTCAGCAAGTCAACAAAAGAGGATTGATTTTATACCTTCCATTATCAACATGCATAGAAAGGAATTAGAAAAGACATTACAATGGCAAAATGTACAGTATATATTTTCTCCGCTGCCTTTTTCTGTAAATTGTTTCGCTTTCACTATGTAAAGAGTGGATGATAGAACATTAGCACAAGGTAAATATAAAGCACTCAATGAAGAGTAACAATCACATGAGGAAAGTGAATATATGTCAGAAAACCAAATTAGATGGGAGTTAAAATTGTTCTTACAGTAAAAGAATCGGTGTCATACCTGACCTTGATAGCGTGAAATAATACAGTAATGACAAAGCCTGTAAATTTAGAAATGTTACTTTGTTTCTAGTTATCAAAGAGTTTCCTTTTCTCCATCATATTCCACTTTAAACATGGAAATACTAGGTTCAAAAACAGAAACTATGACGTGGTGCCGGATCTGTCACCCAACAGGTACCAGAGGTGACCGCCGCACCCCAATGACTTATAATGGCGTCCATCAAGTTCTACTATAGTGTCCTTCATTTTGTCAGGAAGAATAGAGCTGCATGTTATGCTATTATTTCCATCCAGTTTGATGTCATCTGCAACAGGTGGAGCCTCCAATGTAGCTATGAACCTACTTAGGGTACTTTCACACTAGCGCTTTTCTTTTCCGGCACTGAATTCCATCAAAAAGGGCTCAATGCCGGAAAAGAACTGATCAGGGATATCCCCATGCATTCTGAATGGAGAGTAATCCGTTCAGGATGCATCAGGATGTCTTCAGTTCAGTCATTTTGACTGATCAGGCAAAAGATAAAACTGCAGCATGCCACGGTTTTATCTCCGGCCCAAAAAACTGAAGACTTGGCCTGAATGCCGATATATCAGGTCTCAATGTATCAAAAGAGTTCCTCTTGTTTTGTAACTTTTACTAGAAACTGAAACATTGTTTGGCAACTGTGGCAACAAAGGTAATCTTCAATTTTGACTTTTTGAGGCCAGTTTTCTGGCACAAAAGCCATGAGGAATTCCTCACATTGTGTGCTTGATGTTTATCATAATCTATATTACTGTGATTCTGGTACCTACTGCATTATACGTTTTACTCCTCCCATATCTTAAGCTCCACCTCTGATGATATCAGTTATATCATATCATTATAAGAATTCAGAATTGTTTCATTTCTAAGTGTAAATTGCACAACTCTCTATGGTTGTCTTACCAGAACTAAGAGTGGAATAATGACGTAAATCGGTAGATTGGTACCGTTGAATGGTCCCTCAATGATGATTCCTCCAGGTGACCATCTTTTATCATTGTGGAAGCAAGTGTTTTCCTGTATTATTATCTTTGGGCCATTATTGACTATAAATAGAATGACAGAGGTTATGTGTTTGTTTTTTTTGTTTTTTGTTTTTTTAAGTAATGGATATAATCATCCAGTCTTGATTTAACGATGCAGTATCAGTATTTCACCACACACAGACTGTAACATAGTACTGTTTATACTTATTATTCTGGTGTATTAGTGTAGTATGGACATTTTGTAACTGTAGACATATACAGTGCTTGGCAGGATTCTGCATTTATTTACATTTCCCTATGTCAACCTTTTTCTACAAAATGCGACTGCTGAGATTATTCTTATGTGAACGGCTCATATTTCGCATTAACCAATATACAGTTCATATTGATAATAGTCAATGAAGGAAAGGTTTATTTTAACAGGATGACACATGCCCCTGTAACTGCTGAATATTATGGAGAACATTTTATTTTTATAAATGGGGTTTATTTCACTTCAGACATTTCTCATTATTTGTGGGTCTGAATTATGACCATGTGAAAAGCTATTGGCAATATAAAATATATATAGTAACCTAAAAATGTTATGTAAATTCAGTGAAGAGGTACTAGGATGTTTGGCACATCTGTCCTTGTGTACAGATATATTTAGAACTTAAAGGGGTTATCCAACCCCAATAATGCCCCCAAAATACCCAGGCACCTTATACAGGTTATACTTACCTCGCTCCCCGCCACCCAGATCATTCCTGCTCCCCGCACGGCCGCCGCTGCATCAGGGGAGGGGGCAGCCAATAGTAGTCCGCGACTGGGACAAGCCTCCTTTACGTCACCCTTGATGCTAGGGAGGCTCATCCCTGTCGTGGCCTGCTATAGGCTGAACCCCTTCAGCCCCCCCCCCCCCTCAATTTGTGTGGGACAGATCATAAGAGTTTAGGATTTGGCAAAGTTATACATTTGTAACAAATTTAAATTTGTGTAGATTAGGTTCAGTTTTCTCTACAAGCCAGTGCTGATTTGTCTTCACAGATTGTAGCCAGTGTGATGTACATCTTGGCTTCTCAGCACTACTAATTCCTGTTTTAGGGCCCAAACAGACAGAACTGCTGTGAATGGACCCTGTATGGCTGCACATGAAGGCCCTATAAGTCAACGCTTGTAGGGGAGAATTTCTCTGGAATATGTCACGGTTGGCACATGGAGGCACAGTATGACCCGTACCACTCTATAGGGTCATAGCTCTTTGTGTGTTGACTGTCCAAGTCATCATCTACTGGCATGTAGAAGTAGCCACCTTCAGGTTTTCTGATGCAGTTTTAGAAGCCAGGAGTGGATTAAAAAAAAGAGGTGAGGTAGCATCCATCCTTTATATTTCCGCTCCCTTTATGATCCACATCTGGTTTTTGCTTCAAAAACTGCATCAGAAAACCTGAACAGGGAAGCCCAGCTGTAGGATACATCCACCCAGCAGCCCTAACATTAAAACCAATGATGCTGAAGCGAAAACGAATTATCCTGCGTCAATGTCACCTGCCAAGTGGTGGGTTTTATTAGGCAGTCAGTTCTTGAATCTAATATGCTGGAAGCAGACAAAAGGACAAGCGTGAGGATCTGAGTGACAATATTGTGATCGATAGACGACTGGGTCAGAGCATCTCCAAAAACAGCAGGTCTTGTGGAGTGTTCCCCTTATGAAGTGGTTAGTATCTACCAAAAGTGGTCCAAGAAAGGTCAACTGGTGAAATGGGAACAAGGTCATGGATTTCCAAGACTTATTGATGTGTGTGGGGGACCACAGAAGGTTTTAATGTTATGGCAGTTTTTTTTTTTGCTATTTTTTTTAAGTCTATGTATCGAGGACAAATGATAAGAGAAATGCTAAAAAAGCACTTCTGTGACCCAAGGTAGCACCGACGACGTACAAGAGCGATAGATGGGGGTTATTTTTCCATGATGGTATGCTAAGCATAGATGCTGCATGCAGCAAAGTACTGCAGAATACATAATACAAGATGCCGTTACATACAGTATCTTGAGTTAGAAGGACATTAATTCAGTGGAAATAAAATTGAATTTATTTACTGACACTACAACCAGATTTTAACATCCGTTCCTTGCACAATTTCCAATTTAGATTCATCTGAATCTGTTTCCTGCGTGATTGGAAATGATTCAACATCGCTTCCTGTGGCAGCTTTGAGTGAGCAAATCAAAGTGGCTAAATCTGTCCATAAATTTCTTCTGTTCTCCGGGCTGACCCACTGCGTGCAGAAACCTCTCAAGGAGAGGAGCACAGATTGAACGGGGCTCTCTACGACGGATGTATTCCTGTCACTGTCTCAGTCAGCCGGGCTGTTATCTTTATCAACAGACTGCACTGTCTCTATTAGGGAGCGGTTCGCCTTACGTGAAGGCACTAGATATTTTATAGCATGCTGTACTAATGAATTTCTACTCAAAGTTTCCAATATTTCCACACATTAATAAGGTTATCAATTGTTAGAAATAATAATAATACTAACATGCACTCTGGCAATCTAGACTAGTCCTGTTGGTTGGTATAGAGCATTTCCATAAGACAGACATACAGTACTACTCAGTGTCAGTCTTCACTGCAAGTATGTCACTCTATTCGAGAACCAGGCAGACCAGAATGACCAGCGCTGCCCTGTGCAAAGTGCATGGTATTGTGGGAAGAGAGAGGACACCTTTGCTGTCATTTCAATGCTGCTTTTGCAATATGGAAGTTTTTTTTAACCCTTTAAGGATTAGGCCAATTTTAAAGGTGTTTTCCAGGCTATATATATATATATATATATATATATATATATATATATATAGATGATCCATCCACAGGATAATCCATCATCCTCCGCGGATCAGCCGTTTGAAGGGGCCACAGCTCTCAAACGAATGCTGCAGCCACTTCATAGTATACTATACACAGAAGGGGTCACAAAACACCTTCTATACCATGAGCATCATCATCAGGATTATACCAGTGAGCAGCTAGCAAATTTCTAATATTGAAAATGTAAAAAGAAATGAATCGTACAATATTAATCTGTCAGGTCATTAATATCTGATCTGCGGAGGTCCGACACGTCCTACCCCCATTTCCTTGCGAACCCTACACAGACAGCTACAACACCCATCTTCCATCAGGATTGATTGAATATGTGGTTATATAGCTCAGTAATCTTTCCATCGCTTGGAAATTATGGGTTTAGGTTAAGGCTCCAAACATTTACATTAGGAAATGTATACACATACATGTACATCTAGCGCAGTGTATATGTTCACACCAGTGAAGCATATAATTCAGGCCAGTTGCTGAAACTCACTTAGCATATAACTAGGATCGGGAATATCCCACAAAGATAGTGTTTATTTGAATTTACCTAACCATCCTAAAAATCTGTCCTCACTTTACAGGCTTCAGTTACTGCATGCGTTAAGTATTTATGTTCCACCCAAAATTAAAAAGAACACAGATTTTTGGATAGAAGTAAAAAAAATCTGAAATCCATCTGTATCGGAGACCACCAAGCATTTTTCTTTAATATATGATATTGTCTGCTCAGTGGAATATGTTTAATGTCAAACTCTCATGGAGGAGCTTGGAGAGGCTTACGCCATTCGAAACTATCTGCTGCATGTATATCCAAGACCGTTGAATGTTTGTCATTGGCAGAATTATGCAGTTTTATTCTGTACTTTATCCTTTTTTGTGTATCTTTACAGTATACACTGCAGGAACCCAATGTATACAGGACTTTTTTGACCTCTGTGTCAGGATATGTTGTATTTTCACCTGAAGGATAGGATTATCTTAGCCTTAGGCCAGTTTCCCATGGCAGTGATGATGAATTTTTGCGTCTGTATTACTCTGGATTTCCGTGGCTCTACTGGACTTAGATAAAACCTTACAGTGACCAAACATCTCATACACACAGAGGTACATTAGATGCCCCATGGAAGTTTAGGGGAACCTTATAATGGCAGTGTACAAAACAAGCCAAGAGAACTGAATTTCGATAAATTTTATTTGGGTCTGAATTGACCAATATTAAGGTCTTCTGTTGAACTGCAGATTTATTGGGGTTGAGCCTACTGTAAGGCTGTCTTCACATATGTAACTACATTTGTCATGTATGCAAGGAAGAGCTCCCATTGTACACACAATACGTAGTCATACATCTCCATTAAACTGATGGTGACCAGAAGTTTCCTTTTATTCTTTTTTGGGTGGTACAAATGGATATACTGTTTTCTGCAGTATGGGATAGTTTAGTAGACTATGCTTTTCCGTAGAAAGAAATACAGTTAAAAAAAATGTATATTAGATGTATCTCGCTGTATTTCTACACAGTAGAATATGTTGCAGCCTTCCATCAAAGGTAGACATCAGCTTTGGCTGTCATTCTATGTCAGCCCGAGGCTGAAAATGTGATTTGAACATAGCCTAGGATAGGTACACACATTGTGAGTGCAACGTGATAATAAAATACAAGTGGGAACATGAAGCTGATGGGGTATGGCCACACATGCAGGTTTTTCATGTGGTTTTTGAAGCCAAAATCAGGAGAGGATCATTAAATGAGATAACGTATTATAGACAAGTACTCCTCCTCCTCTTTTTTTTTACTTCAAAAACTGCTTAAAAACTGGTACAATGCATTATTAGTAATGAATGGATTTTACAATGAGCTGTACTTTAAATAGTAGTGGTTTGTATTGTATATTAATCCCCTGCTGTTTTTCCTTCTCGTCATTAGTTTTATATACTGGATTGGTATATGGTTGCTGTGCTCAGGGCAGATCATATGTTTAGGGATTAAGCATTGCCATTTCCTTACTTGATAGTTTTAGGCCATTGTCTGCAAGCAAAATCCTGCCACAGCTGGGCTTTGTAGGAATTTGCTAGACTTGCCTGCTCTCCTGACTCAACATTCATCATTCTTCAGCGTAAAAGTTTGTAATCTACCTATGCTCTGCAGTCTCTTTCTAATGAATGATATAATGAAGTGTGTATAAAACAGATGCATGCTATAATCAAGTCTTGATGATACAAACACAGTCTGCCTGAAAGCAAACGGAAAAAACTGAAAAGCAGAATTATCTTTGAAGAAATATATTTGGTTGCACATCTGCAATGCAGGTATGGTTAGTAATGTATTTTTACATTTACTGTAACATTTGTATAGTTATATCCAATTATAAATGTGAAACTTAAGGTCTTCATCCACACTCATAAGCTGTCTGCCGAACAGTCAACTCCCCCCCAGACTCCCCCATATACATACATGTTCGGTTGTGTATGTCTATGTGTATTCAGAGAGGAGAGAAGAAAAAGCCGCTGCCAGACATCTATGGCAGTAGCTTATCTCATAGGAGAACAAAAGAATTGTGTAAAAATATTCACTTAACCTGATCCTTCTCTCTCCCCACATCATCTGTGGGGCAGAATGGAGAGCGCATTAGACTGTTGGCCAAACATGCCTTTCTCAGCAGGTACGGCTGAAAATACACAAATGTTTATAGGGGTCTTTAGTTTTTAATTTATCAGCAATTCCTTGTATGAAGTACTTGTTCTTGACCCACAAGCCTCCAGTGATTATCAGAGCAAAGGGTAACAGGACTGTGGGCTTTCACTACAGTACGAGCAGTTATATCTGGTACTGAAGCGCAACTCATTCCGGTCAAGAGGCCTGAGTTGCAGTTCCAGTCACAACCAAATTCCTTTGGATGTTGCTGTAGAGCAGAAAAGGGGCCATGGTGCTCACGTCAGCACAGATGTCCTTGTGTTCTGCTGATTGGTGGGGTTCCTTTGGTTCAGAGCCCACCTAACATGCATTGATGATCAAAGGATCAATTGAAAGTTTGGGAAACTCCTTTAATGTTAGTATGTATTTGAGGATGGTGTTAATAATACTAGTTACCATTTTCCTCCCTTTTTTATAAAAAAAAAAAATATAGAATGGATATCAGAGAGGGGAAAACTTGGCCTTAGTCTGTGTTCAATTTCCTAGTATTATAGCTAGAGGGCCCTTGAAGCAAATTTAAAGCTGACAGAAATACGTTGGCATCCAACAAAAAGCTTAATTTATCTAAACAAGGGTCAATCATGTTGCTGTGGTAGCAAATAATTTAGACAAATTCAATTGATATTAATGTTTTCCATCCCAGCGTTAAAAATTACATCCTGAGTAAGCCAAGTTACTGTGTCAACCAGACAATAGTATGATAAAATAGTTCAAACTGACCCAGCGCATCAACATTTTTCTAGTTTTCCAGTATTCAATTGGTCAATTGTACCCATATGGAATTTTAATGAAAATACTCAGCAAGGTCTGGATCTGCTCACCACATACATAGCGCCAAGTGTTTGCCTTAGGAATTTGAGCCAAGGTGTCTGTTGCTAATGGAGGCTAACTGGAAAGGATTTGAAAAAAGAAAGTCATCCTTTTCATTGTGCTGAACACAAAAACCTTCCGTTAACGTCCTGAAGCTTCCTTTACTACTTCTGAGAGACCCATGGGCAAGGTGCCGTTTGTGTTTTATTAATCTGCTTAAGCTAATGAGATGAAAACATCTATTCATGAGGTGAGGAGAGTTTGGCCTGGGTTAAAAAAAAATCTGAGCTGCCAAGGGGAAACTGTGGACACTTTGAAGGCCTCCATTCATTTGTCTAGTTATAAATATTGCTATTAGGCTAAAGTTTAATGGTGATATATGACCATATGTCCATTTTAAACTCACAAGTTGTAAAAGTTATTTTGAATGAAGAAAATAGTAAATTAAGCTCCCAGGCAACAAATATAGCTCTCTGCTGTATGGAGACAAGTGATTGTACGGAGATCACCAATCCTCATACAGATTCATTGTTTCTGGGCATCAGATCCATGTATACATAGGAGGTGCTGCCCAGAAATGATAATCTTGTTGTCAGCAGCAACAACAATGCTTTAACCAGATGTAGGAGCATTTGCTCATTCATCAGGTGATTGGTGGCACCTTTACACAGGTTTGTTATAAGGAACGAGCATTCGCACAACCGTTCATTCGCGATAATCGATCCATGTAAAGGGACCTTCAGTATTCATGCACACAACTCTATTGTAACAACTTTTTAGGATGGTGCTATGCTACATCTAGGGCTGCAACAAGTACTCTACTAAATCGAGTAATTCGACACAAAAAAATCCTTAATGCAAATTTTTTGCATCAAGGATTCATTTGTCATGTGACCACGGAGCGGGAGTGAAGCTCCGTGGTCTCCCGCTGCGCTCGGAATACTCACCTTTCCAGCAAGGGGCCTCCGGATACTCCACAGCATGTCCATGGTCCCGTGCTGCACTGACCGTCTGACATACGCACGCCGTGACCTGACACAGCAGTTGGGAACGGGATGAAGTGTTGGCGGTGCCCCTGCTGGAAAGGCAAGTTGGTGCAACTAAGGCCGAGCATCCGAAGTGCACAACTTCATAGCAACCAATAACGCTATGCGCTCTGGGTGTCAGGAGGAGCGGGTGGGGGGTGCTGCTGGCACAAGACAGGGGAGAGCTGCTGGCACAAGGAGGGGGGAGCTGCTGTCTAGTATTTTGCCCTTACTCTCATCCGTCCGAACAATAACCTACAAAAAACGGATCCCGTCTGTGGAGCATCTGCCTTCACTCGGTCAGCATTTGGTCAGTAATCCATCTTATAGGCTTTTAAGTAAGAAGTGTGGCGTTTAAATAACCCAGTGTTTCCCAACCAGTGTGCCTCCAGCTGTTGCAAAACTACAACTCCCAGCATGCCTGGACAGCCTTTGGCTGTGCAGGCATGCTGGGAGTTGTAGTTTTGCAACAGCTGGAGGCACACTGGTTGGGAAACACTGAAATAATCAACCAATTGTAGGTATGGAGATATGGTGGGTCCACACAGATTTTAGGCCTTTCCTCATTTTGTTGGAAGTTACATCTTCCTTCACACTTTAAGAAACTGTTAAAACCCGAAAATGTTTTTTAAAAAGTGGTGAAAAGTCCACCTTTCCATAACTCTTCATAAATGTCGCAGGAATTTTTATGTTGCTTACCCATTGCTATGCAGAACCAGGTGTATCTGTATTTTTAGCAAATGCTGGACAGACCAACTTGTTGTATTTTTAGCCTGTCTGGCATTTTCTAAAATTAGAGTACGTACACAAGAAGCATTTATCAGAGTGATGTATTGATAATGATTGGTGAAAGCCTTCGAGCAGCTAACATTATCCCTTGTACAGTTGCACAGGGTAAGCCATCACAGATACAGACATAACCACCAGAGTGTGAGATTTTATCTGTAACCAAAGTTTGTTTCTACCTTTGTCCTTTATATTAGGCTCCTTTTATTTTCATTTATCATGGTTCAGATTTTTATGTACATTTATAATAAGGTGGATATTATTCTACGGGGAGACAGCATGGTGGTTCGAATCAAACCAAGGACAATATCTATATGGAGTTTGTATGTTCTCCCCGTGTTTTGTGTGGGTTTCCTCTTGGTACTTCGGTTTCCTCCTGCACTCCAAAGACATACTGATGAGGACAGCAAGCAATGACTGTAAAGTGCTGTGAAATATGTCATCACTATATAAGTGAGTAAAATAAATGGGGACAACCAGACGTAGCGGCAGACAGGCAGTGGAGACATAGCCACGAAATGCAGGCTGCAGCTGTTCTGTTAGATCCTTTAATATTGGTTATCCATTGCTTGTTGTTTTACACGTGAACCCCTGACCATTAATAAAAAGTAAGGGATTAACTATCAATATTTTATTAATCTAAAAAAAAAACACTAAATAATATTTTGGGGACCGCATCTCACTGCCTCCTACCACCAAGTGTGGTAACCCTTAGTGTGTCGCAATGATTTGTTTATTGCATTATAATTAGAGATGAGAAAAGTTTTGAGAAATTCAATTAGTCTGCTTCTCTGAACTTCACATAGAACTTTGATTCATGATGAATTACTTTGTCACTAAAGAGCATTCCTTTGTATGTAGCGGGCACAATGATAGAGAATGGTGATTGCGCTGCCCCCCCCGTCATTGAACCCCTTAGTTCATCGCTGATCGCTGCATCCGAGATTAAAATTAAGGCTGGGTTCACACCTGAGGATATTCGATAAGCGCTTTTTACAGGCGTTTTTATCGGGCGTTTGTATCAGGCATTTTTAATGGAGGAAACAAGCAAACGCCCATTTAGGCAACAATACGTCCCAAAGAAGCTCCTGTACTTTTTGGGTCGTAGGGCGTTTTACAGCGCGTTCGTACGTGCTGTAAGACGCTCAGGTGAGAACCATGCCCATGGGGAAACATTGGTTTTTGCCTGTTGAGCATTTTACAGCGCGTAGGAACACGCTGTAAAACGCTCAGGTGTGAACCTAGCCTAAGGCCTTTCAGGGGCTAATCCGGTAAAAAATATATATTTTCACCTTATCCATTTGGTTGTGGAGAAGCCGTTGTGGCCATCTTAATTGAATACACAATGCAAGATTTTGCAAAGTGTCTGCAATCAAGATGGCCGTGACGGCCTCTTCGAGCTCAAATGGATAAGGTAAATATATTTTTTTACCACCATTTTAGGAAAAATGTATTTGTTTCCACAAAGCACAAGGAAATTCGGCCACTTAGGATACTGTGATTAGCTCAAGACTAATTATAAAGTATTCCATGACTATCTTTAACATGTAGATGTTTTGGGCATTATGTAAATGATTTACATTGAATGTCACAGTCCTCCTTTTCATGCAGCTTAAACTATTCCATGTGTCATATAAATACGCATAGGCCATATCAGAGATAACAACTAATCTGAAAAATGACAAGGTTTCTACACATCTAATTAGGTTTCTGTAGACAGTCCACCAAGTTCTCAACCATCAGTTCCTATGTTTCAGTCCCTTGTCAAGCTGAGTTCATAAACTGTAGCAGCTGGAAGTCCTTAGGGGATTACTGGCCTTTAGCATTTTAATAAGCCCTGCTGCTTGAAATTCCTGATAGGGTACTCTGTGGACAATTACCATTCTCCACAAAGAGGCTGACGACCCTTCAGTAGTCCAGGTGGCCAGACTGGGGAAGTCTGGCAGGCACTATCCCAACATCAGATTACTGAAGCAGACTGGGGTTGGGGACCTGATAATGGAATGAGAATAGTGCTCTACCAATGGGGTTAGGGAAAAATGACATAAAATTGCATACATCATGTGCTGTAAACCAGCTTTGGCCATGGTTTCTATGGCGACAAAAGGCCAGAAAGTACAACATGCTGCTCATATGTCAAAGGTTATTATTACGGAAATTACTGCTATTAAGAATGCAAAGGTCTCTTATGTACTATAGTTATTTTCAAGAGGTTTGTTATTTAGACCAACGCTTTTCACTAAGAGCTTTTAGAAAATCCACAGAAACAATCTCCCTTCTACTCATGCTTTCAGTAATAACAATGATTGGATTATGCAAGTTTTTCAAAGATAATGCTGGAGACTGAACATTTAATGGCCCGCCCGATTCTGCAAGGTTTGTGCTTGCAATGGAAATTTATATGGCCTTGTTTAATTTTACTGGCCCGACCTCATCTCTAATTCAAGTATCAAGGCATCTTTAAGGCTCTGTTCACCAGATTGACCTGATGGGGACCTAAAGACTGTCCTTTTGGGCACAAAGACTGCTCTTTTCCATACAGCGGGCCATGTGGTATACATTTATTTTTTTTCAAAAAAAAAAAAAAAAAAAAAAAAAAAAATATATATATATATATATATATATATATATATATATATTGTATGACTATACAAGGGCATATATCAGAGGCATAAATCTGGGAATAGAATTAAATAGACCCCAAATGAGATATGAACAGAACTTAATCTGTCTTTATAAGGGCTCATGCACACAACTGCAATAGCTCAGTGTCCGTGCTGTGGACCGCAAGTAGCGGTCTGCAATGTTTGGGTACTAGCCGTGAAATCCACAAGATGCAGCCAAAGAGGTTGTCTTCTTTGGAGAATCTTATTTTGTTATAAAGGTCCCTAACAATAAGATTATCACTGGACCCCCAAAGGTCAGCTGTAATCTGTGAGGGAATCGAGAGTCCCTTACAGCACCACTACGGTGAAAACGAGGCATTACACAGCATCCAATCAAACCAACAGGCATGGGGGCTTACGCTTCTTGAAGCTACTACTGATATCTCAAGTGGGTCCTGAAGAATGTACCTTCTTGTATTAACTCATGGATGAATGTGGGTTTTATATACTAGCATTCCTCTGGTTCATTGCTAATTTCTCATTCCTATTCTCATAAGAAACGTCGCAGATCTGAATTTGTCATTTGGATACATTGTTTCTTCATCCTACTACTTTAATCTGGCTGAGAGAAATGACATTTTTTGCTGGATATCCCCTTACCCCCCAAAATCATATCTTATTTTTTTCTTGTACTGGAACAAAAGTGTTGCTTTTAGCAGCGCATTTCACATTTGGATACACAAGAGAGAATAGAATAGTATCTGACACCCACGGACATCTTGGGTTATTCCTAGCGTTTTGGTGTCCGCCTGGCAAACGGATCCGTCCTGACACACAATGTAAGTCAATGGGGACGGATCAGTTTTCACTGACACAATATGGCACAATAGAAAATGGATCCATCCCCCATTGACTTTCAATGGTGTTCAAGACGGATGCATTTTGGCTATGTTACAGATAATACAAATGGATCCGTTCTGAGCGGGTGCATGCGGTTGTTTTATCTGAACGGAAGTGTTTGTGCAGATTCATGACGGATCCGCACCGAACGCTAGTGTGAAAGTAGCCTAAGCGAATAACTGCTAGAAAGTCATTCTTAAAGGGGTTATGCCTCGATTAATGTGTATATAGTACATTACAATCTCAAAGAATCCAGAGAACTCCCCGTTCATTGCTCTGATAGATTCTCTTCAGGTTGACCGCTCAGGAGGTGTCCTTTCTCAAGGAACATGTCATTCCTGCTGCAGCTCTCTCCCTGATAGGACCGGTGGCAATAGAAGGATGGAACTGAGCATGTGCTACTGAGGTGGACAGACAATAAGAAAAATAACAAACAGCAGGTGGCGCTATACAAATAATTTATACACATTTTTAATTACATGCTAATACAGATGAATTCAGATCAAGTATTGGCTTGAAAAAATATATACATTTTGCGTGGTACAATCTCACGGCCATTTTATTGAATAATTCCGACCAGATTTTCCCTTTAATACAATACAGCAGGTTTCCATGCAGTCCTGTGTAAAATTACGGATTTACGGATAACCTAGTGACTGCTATACCTATGTTCCTATATCTCATATGAATGTAGACATATATTTAAGGAAACGATTCACATTTCTGACATGTTGCCCAGGTGCATATATCTATATACAGGTATATAAACCTCCACAGCATTCATTTACATGAATAAGCAATTCCTGGAGTTATATATTATGTTTTTAATAAATACCCAAAGGTTTTGACGGCACCGAAAAGGAAAGGCTGTAGATATTTCCATGTCTGCTGGGAGCTTATTGTTCTTTATCTTAAAGTACAGTGGTTTCTAGCAAAGTGAAGCACAATGGTAGGAATAATAGAAACACAGACATGTCTGCCGCTCAGAGATTGACTGTGACACCGAATTGTCAGGTAAGTTTTTACATCAACCACTCCAATGTTTCTGGAACAGCAGTTGAGTCTTGAACACTGAGAGCTAGCTCAGATATCTGGGGTGATTTATCAAGGTTTTCCCTCTCCGGCACTGCCGAGGTAAAATGTGCTCTACCTCACAAGCAGCGACAGAAAAATACAATGCTTTAAACTTGGAGAGCTGCAAGCAATATATTGAAAACTCAGCGCTCTGTATCCTGACTGCCTCAACACTCAAGGCTAAATTTACTAGGTATCCTACGTTCCCTTCTGAAATCTTTTCACATTTCATAACCCGCATGATCCTTCAGTAGGTAAAACAAAAAAGACAATGGCCCTTGTGTCTCACAAACACTGTCAATGCTTTCCATGGCAACCATTCAGAGACCAACTTCATTTCAGGCAAGAGTAGATAATTAGAGGAGATCTGATTGGTTGCTATGGGCAACACCAACACGTTTTGTTAGAACATTTGTAATGGATGAGTCCCATTGTGTACCTCCAGTTCTGAATATGAACCTATTATTGTAAATTTGTAATCTCTCAGTGTGGTAATTATCACGCCTTGATAATACACAGTACAAGCTGGTTTCAGGTCATAATATGCATGCATTTTAATATCTGTTTTTTGGTGGCTAGAACTTGTCTGGTCTGAGGTTTAGGTCTTTAATATGGAGGTTAAAACAAAGCTGTATTATGGCATACTTGCCAATTTCAGTAATCTGGAAGGGTAGAGGATGAAGCCCACTCAGTGGGCAGTTAAAATTTCTTCATGTAGTAGCCATGTTCCTTTACAATACCACACCCCATTTAGAGTAGACCCCACCCTTTACTGATGTGTCCATGTTGACCATACTCTTTTTATCTGTAGGCACAACCTCTTTTGCTGGAGCCCCACTGTCCCGTTAGGTTATGTCTGGGTGCCGGAGCAGCATCAAATGATGCAGACAATGGTACCACGCACTCTCCAGGAAGAAAGGCTTTACTGGCACCCAGAAGATTTGCCAACTCTTCTGAGAGTCTAGGAGGACTTCCATTTTTCTTGGAGGCCTCCTAGACATTCCCGGAGAGTTGGCAACTATGTATTATGGCTTTTGTCAACAGTTTTAAGACTGCAATACAGGCAGAATACAGGCTGTTTATTGCAGCCTGTAATCTTTTAGTTGTCCTGGGGCTGTAGATGGAATTGTCTGAGGGTTGATAGATTTCTACATGCAGTTTTGAAAGCCAAAATCAGGAGTGAATCTTAAAAGGAGGCAAAATATAAAGGACAGATATAATGTCTCCTCTTTTTTTTATTTTTTTTATTATTTACTCCTGGTTTTGGCTTCAAAACTACATACAGAAACCTGACTGTATGGCCATACCCTAAGGCTGGGTTCACACCTGAGCGTTTCTCAAACGCGCGTTTTACGCGCGTTTTAGTCGCGCGTTTTTATGCACGTTTTTTGTAATAGTAAACGCGCGTTTGACGCGCGTTTGTGTGATTGACTGCAGTGTCCTATGGCCACAAACGCGCGTCAAAACGCCCAAAAGAAGCTCAAGTACTTGATTATGCGTCAGGCGTTTTACAGCGCGATCGTACGCGCTGTAAAACGCCCAGGTGAGAACCATTCCCATAGGGAAGCATTGGTTTTCATGTGTTGAGCGTTTTACAGCGCGTTTGAACGCGCTGTAAAACGCTCAGGTGTGAACCCAGCCTAACAGTTTAGCAATCCCTGCTTTGAGTGATCGATAAGGTGCTTCTTTCTATTGGGTAGCTATGCAAAATTTACAAAGCTAGTCAGTCATGTGTATATTCAATTTTTTGTTAATTTTGCTTGTTTGGACATAAAATGAAAACTTGGAATGGTTGGAAAAAACTGAATAGCCTCAAGAAACTATGTATTTTATTAGGTGAGGAGTATCACTTCATATATTTTGGAGCTGTTTAATCTGAGTTCCTTTGCTACTTCATGTGCAAAGTCTGTAAGCCTCAGCCAGGCACAATATAATAATTTGAGTGCACCCGAGAGCTCTTCAGCCATATTGCTTTTGCCAGATTACGAACATATGTCACTTGTACAGATGAGTGAATTGATTTGTCTGAAACAAGATTAGATAGAGTTTCAGGAGACTTGGATAAATGCAGAGAATACTTTTAATAGCCTGATATTATTGAAAGACGCTGAATACAAAGTGTCTGGTTCACTCTTTTTTCTAGATGGTAATGGTGTGGATGTATTGGCAAGTTTGGATGCAATGTAGACAAGCATTGATTGTGAGCCAGTATTTATGAAACATGGAAACAGGCCACCACTGTCATGATGTCTGAAAAATGAGGAATGAGAAGTTATTACCAGGCTGTGTTAAAAACGCATGGTCGTATGAAACAACATATTCTCTGAGACTTCATTCATTAAGCTTAGATCACTTCCATTTGCAAATGGCTAAATTTAAAACATTCCTATTGCAGTCCCATGCTGTGATTTCTATAAAAAATTAACACATAACTGCTCTCCACCATGAAGAACCTGCATGTATTCTATCTTGTCTAAATGTGCATGTTATTTCTATGAAGGGAGGTATGTGGCTGCCAGGCACCCTTGGGACTCTTCTCTCATGCAAACATTAGGATTAGGTGCAAATCCAAACTGTCCAACTCCTACTCTGCTGACCTTTTAGAGGGTCATACAGATTTTATAGCTGTTGTCCGAATGATCATTCGGCCAATAGCTATCTTTCCTAAATCCCCCGACTCCCTCCATAAACATACATGCTTTGTTTTGGCTGAGCGTGTATGTCATAATGTGTAAGCGAATGCATGGAATGGGCTTCTCTTCTGAGCCTGCTCTCTACATGGTTGGTGCCAGCTGTATAATACAGCAGGCACCTGGCTGCATTGACCGGGATTAACAATGATGCCAAACCTGGTGCTTTAATCCCGCAAATCCTGTGGTCAATAGCGATTGCTGCATCTGTGGAGTTAGGCAGAAGGAGGGGGATCCCTCTGCCTTCCGAGCCCCTGCTGTGAAATCGAGCTCTGATCAGTTACCATAACAATCTTGGGCCTGCTGAAAGTTCCTAGGCCTGTCATGGTAAACTGACTGTAAAGCTTTGCATGAGGCATGGCTCAGCAGGGAGTACGGCAGAATCCAATTCACCATAATAGTTCTCAAATATGGTATATGGGACAAGAGATCAAAAGATCCCAGGTTTTAGCCCCCTATGGGGTCTAACATGTATTATGTAAAAAAAAGTTTAAAAAAAACCCCATAAAGATATTAAAATTGAAATCACCCCCCAATTTTACATGTAAAAATAAACATTTAAAAAAATAAACATAAAACGCAGGTATCACTCCATCTAAAAATGTCTAAAAAGTATTAAAATATAAAAATATTTTTCCTGTGTGGTGTACACTGTAACAAAAAAACTAACAAAACACAATTCACAATTTTTTAGTCACCTTGTACCCCTAAAAAAATGGAATAATGGTGATAAAAAAGTCATATGTACCCCCAAAAATGGTACCCAAAATGGTAAAGAAAAACAACAGTTTGTTTGACAAAAAAACTACTGTGTAGATGAAAATATAAAAAAATTGTGGCTGTGAGAAAATGGCAGTGCAAAGAAAGTTTTTTTATTTTTTATCAGGGTTTTTTAAAAGTAGTAAAACAAAATAAAACCTATATAAATCTGGTATCGCCATAATTGTATTGACACGCAGAATAAGGACGTTATGTTCTTGTTGGCGTAAAGTGAATGCTGTACTATCAAAACCCGAAGAAACTTGGCACGGTTGTGGATTTTTTTAGTTTGGCCCCCTCAAAGATTCTTTTTTAATGGTGCCATTAAAAAATACAACTTGCCCCGCATGTAGCTATGTGAACAGAAAACTAAAAAGTGTATGGCTCTTGGAATGTGGGGAGATGGGCTTTGTCGTGATGGGGTTAAATTTAAAAGAATCTGGTTGCCTTTGGGGAACACTGCTACTTCCTTTGTAACAGTTTTTGCATGAGAAGCATTATGTTGTGCAAACTATAATTGTACTTTGTGTAAACTACCTCATCTGCAGAATTTTTTTCCATGTCATGCTTTCTTTAACATTACTTATAATTATGTGATGATTTTCTTTAAACAAGGTCTGGTACTCTAAGTAAATCAATTAGAGTTAATTATCTCTGCTATCATGGACCCACAAGGGTATTCAAAAATGACATTCATAGGGGTTCAGAAAAGAAAAACATCTAGTACAGTTCTAAATTAGCATTTGGTGTGATCCCACAAGTGGTCTTCCATAGTTTGGGGCTTACTCTTTAAAGTATGACTGTAAATTGGATTGGCTAGGAAAATTATAGGACATATCCACACTAAAGCCGATATTACACTGGTAGATTTTCTGCCAGATGATAGCTAAAGAGCGTTCATAGTAATGCTTGTTAGAAATAATCTGGCAGTGTAATACTGCCGCTGATTACCATGCTAAAAAGATCATGATTTGTGGGTGGTAGATCATGTTGTCTAATCAGATCTGCTGCCAACAAATAACTAGACAGCATGGGTACGAGCGAAGGCATAACGATTGCTCCTCCCCATGCTGTGGAGGAGATCACTGCATGTAATAGCAGTAGTCTCCTCCGCTAGTGAGCAGGCGATTGCCCGGAAGGAACGCTTCCTTCACGACAATTGCCTGCAGAATCGGCTTATGACTATCACAACTAATCAAGACAGAAAGTTCTATAAGATTATACTAAAGATCTAGTAAAGCTCTAATTATAGATAAAGCGGGTAGTCGTAGAATTATTCAATCGAAATCACTGAGGTACGACTACCTAAAATTTAACCTTTATTACGGTCACTTAAAATTCCCTGAAAGAGGAACAGCTAGTGCAACAAAACACAAAACAAAGACAGTACAACAAACATATGAGCGAGCAGGATCAGACAAGTGGATCAATATGGGAGGGAGAAAGGGGAGGAACGCGTCAGGGCATTCGTGCCATGACCATTTCTGTCCCTGCAATATCCCTTTATACCTCCTCCTCAGCCCGGAGATGTGTCTTGATGGTAGGCACACTCCGTCCACGTACCTATACTGTCTATCCTTATAGTGCCCTTTACATACTATCCCATATGGATATCTGGGTAATAATTTAACCGATATCTTTTTCTATATATACTATTACCCAGATATCCATATGGGATAGTATGTAAAGGGCACTATAAGGATAGACAGTATAGGTACGTGGACGGAGTGTGCCTACCATCAAGACACATCTCCGGGCTGAGGAGGAGGTATAAAGGGATATTGCAGGGACAGAAATGGTCATGGCACGAATGCCCTGACGCGTTCCTCCCCTTTCTCCCTCCCATATTGATCCACTTGTCTGATCCTGCTCGCTCATATGTTTGTTGTACTGTCTTTGTTTTGTGTTTTGTTGCACTAGCTGTTCCTCTTTCAGGGAATTTTAAGTGACCGTAATAAAGGTTAAATTTTAGGTAGTCGTACCTCAGTGATTTCGATTATACTAAAGATCCCTTTACATGGTCTAATGCCGAGGCAATAGACAGAAATTTACTAAACATTTCTGACAATTGCCAGATCATGAGCAGAGATGAGGTAGCAGATCCCTGTTAAATCAAGTTGATGTGCTGATGGCCAACAATGATTTTAGGTCTTACTTGGCAGATATAATCGCGTGATGATGAGTGTTTGCTCATTCATTAGAAGATTGGTGGCATATTTACAAATGGCAATTATCAGAAATGAGGATTGGTATGAATGTTCATCTCCAATAATTGCCCCAAATCAATCCTTGGCCTGTAAAACAGGTTTGCAAAATAAGGTTAGTGGGGATGAACCCTCAAAGGGTTTTCTTCTGAATGGCTGCTTCCATACCCACTTATTGACTTTGGTCCGTGTAACAACATATGTGTAGCTACTTCTTTGACAGGAATGAGGACAGCGCCCCTATATTATATCCTATAAAAAGTACAATTAAGCTGGCCATATACATTAGATTAATGTCATTTGAAGCCACCAGTGGCTCTTCTTCTAACATCTGCCTTTTGTTCTTAGGCAAAGCTGGCAAGTATATGGGAGGTTTGAGAGGGATAGCTGTTGACCGAATGGGCATTCTGCCAATACCTAGAATATCTATCATGTGTGACCAGCCTTAGGCACAGTTAATAGGGATGTGAGTTCAGAACCCCGCCACTATTGCACAGTTAAACTAGCAGGAATATTTTTGCCCTAAATCCCTAAATAGTTCCAGAAAAGGTTAGTGGAGCTGCCTGCATGTAAAATTGGTAATCTATTTTTTGTTTTTTTTTAATCTCCATTGTAATACTATAAAAAGTGCCACATCAGCTTCTGTTTTTTTACTCTAAAATGTTGCATCAGGCACACAACTGCTGTAGAAAAGAAATTACAGGCTGTGAATTTTGCCTGAGCTAACATGTAAATAAGCTTGCCTCTCAGACTACAGTTATCCATAGTTTTGTCCTTTTTTGCTCTTGGCCTCAAGACAGTATGATATATCTTTACGCAGCCACGAACGGCTTCCCACTGCTACTGATTTGTAGCCCTGTAAATAACAAAGTGCAATTAACACAAATGTGCCATGTAATTTCATCCAACCAATCAACCAATTAGACTTTTACATGAATTACCTCCATTGATTATAGCACCTTTGGGTTGGTAAAGAAGTTAAATAGATGCTTACATACATACTGTATAGATATAAAATTGAGAAATGAAGCAACTCTCGTTAAATGTGTTCCATGTAGATATACGATTCTTGGAGGCCATATTCTGTAACCTATGATTCTCCTATCTTGGGTAAATATACTGCTATATAAGGATTTTTATTTGTTGCTCCTTTTTATGGGGTATTTGTGACCTCCCTGTTGCAGTTCAGATATATTTCTGCTATATAACAACTTGCTGGTTGTGACAGTCCTAATTAGTTTGATAATGGCGAGAACTGGTCAATACAATCAATGACATCAAGGCAACCATGAGCCATCACAGGACACATCAATACTGCTAGTGCTTCAATTAAGTGCCTCTTTAAAGTGCCACTATCATGAGTGAATACAGATTCATAAAAGGTTGAATCCCTCAGATGTTAAGTTGTTGAACAAGTGCATCCTAAGCCAACTGAAAGTTTAGCAGCAGCTGGAGCACCGGAGATTGCTTGTCCTTGGAATAAATCCTATTTGACATCTAGAGTAATGAATATATCTACTATACACCCATAATGCTGGTGACACAAGTGCAGGGCAATCATTGCCGTGATTTTGATATTTGTTTATAAGTCAGTCATATGTAAGTAATTTTTTACAAATCCTTGGAAAAATTACTAGAGGATTTTCACAGTTGAAATAACACTGATCAAGCAGTTGTATGGTTGACATCCAGTTTGTTGGTGGTGATGCTTAAACATCTGGATGTACATTTATGAAGTATTAGGTCTTTTATTCAGTGTTTATTTGAATAAAAAAAAAAATGCTTGCAGAACAGATTTGAATGTTCTCCACCCCATCCTGTTTCCTCGCTGTGGGTCCCCTGCTGTGAAGATTGGCAGAAGGGGGTGTCATCTCCAAAGCTTTCTGACAATCTTCCAGATTACTGGACCATGCAGAATTCAGTCATTGTTTGGAAATGGTGTGAAGGTCTGAGGCATGGGAACCTCATCAAAAGAGAGGTCTTGAGGATAGAAGATACCTAAGGGATCTCAGGTGAGGGATGGTTGAGAACTGAAATAACTACAGCCAAAACAATTTATATATTTATTTGTGATATCCTACAGGGCTGGTCATGTCAGTTTTTTTTTTTTTATCCATGTTCAATTTTGCTTTTCATTTAATTGCTTTTTTGTAACCTTTAAGTAAAATTCAAAAATCTGAAGACTTAAAATTTATAGAGTGCATGTAAAATATTTTCAGTTAATAATCTGGTATCTTATTAACACACTAGACAAAACAGACTGAATTCAGTGCGTGGAAAGTTATCATGTGTTTAGGCTATTTTTGAAGTAGGGTCAGCAATTTTCAGGGACAGTTGTTTGAACATCTCCTTGAAATGAAGGACAGTTGTCTGCAATGGATAATATAACAGAGAACTTGCAGACTTTGAGGTGGTCAATCTAAATAGTTTTGATTTTTGTTCTGTTCTTATTCTCTAGGTGCAGAGAAAGCAGATATTTTGTATAAAATAAATTCAGTTGTATCCCTTACTTCCTACTGAAACAATCCAGCTGAATACGTTAAAAGGAACTATTTTCAGATTGACATTGTTTTAGCTTAATCTGACCATTTTAGCGTGATGATCTCCTGGGGTATGACAACATTTTCCTTACCAAAACCAATTTCATATGACCTATTCAAGGACAATGCAATAAGTAATCTCAGTTCTCTGCAAATTCCTTGTTGGTACATCAATTACCAGTGACCAAACTGCTTGACCGCTAATGACTGGTATATTCCCTGTTGACTGACGCCAAATTGACTTGCAGAGCGGGAGAGGGTGTTCCCCTCTACTATATAGGCTTGGAAATGAAAACACAAGTGTAAATGAATTCTTTTTTTCTCTCCATAGTTTATTAGAGCTCCTTGTATAAAAGTAATTGTATAAAAGCAGTAACAAAGCACCTTATCTAGAAGGAGAAAACACTTTAAAATAATTGGAGCATAGTTCTTCACCTTACCTGATGCTCCTTCAGCAAATAGAAGATCTGAAATCAAATTGCTTGATGGCAGGCATATTCGGCATACTCAATATTTTATTTGCAAATTGAGTCATATATTCACTTGTTATCGTTCTCCTTTTTAATCTTTATGCTGTTTTGAAGTGTGCGTTTAACAGGGAGAAGTAGCTTGCACTTAACACGTGCGCTATTCACGCTTTTTATAGGGCGGTTTGTTCTTTTACACATTTAATAGAAACATTGCTAAAAAATACTATTAATATGATGTCAGTTCAACTAAATGTGAATATTTAAGGACATTTGAAGAATCTTAATTTCAAGTTAATGCTTGTGTTTTAAGCTGTAGTTATGTGTAACTATATTTGATGTTTATCTATTTGACTCTATGAAATACCAGATTAGGTCTATTTTATTAGTTATTTCTGTTGTGACCACATTAATGAGGAAGATCCAACACAATAATTCAAGTAGACCTATAAAAAAAACTTACACACTGCTGATTTGTTGCAGAATTGTCTACAACTGCCCCTTTCATCTGAATGAACTCCATTAACCTGTATAAAGCAGATTTAAGTTGTAGAAATTTTAGCAAGAAATCTGCTATATGTAAATTCACCCAGAAACTGGCAATATGCATTAGGTTTATATTGACCAAACTTACAGATTTCAGGGGGGCAGCTAATCATCTAATGTATATGGGGCCTCCTCAGTAAAGATCCTCAGTAAAGATGAGAGAATTGCTCAAAATTCAATTGGTGGACCGATGAGTTCATCAACTGATTCGATTTGGGCCAAATTGATTCTACCCAAATCATAAGTGCTCTAATTGTTCTTAAATTTCGGAGGTTTTCTAGGACTCATACCTTTTTTTTTATCTCTTGTTTCTAAAAAAAATTATTTTATTTTATTCCTCTTGCTCTCTCACTCTCTCCAAAACCTGCCCGAATTGAATCACCAAAATTTCAAATCCACCTCAAATTTTTAAAATATTCAAGTTGAACCTGATTGGTTTAGAATCTATTCATTTATTCCTACTCATGACTTCTCCAGATGACAGATATTGGGGGAGGTGCTAGATTTAAACTTGATGAATCCTTTTGTTCTCAGGGAGATAGGCCGCCACAAAAGGCGTCTGGCAGTGGTTTATTTCAGAAAATATGTATGCTTGGCTGAGATCAGCAAGCTTTATATATGGAGAGGGGTCAGGAGAAACAGCAGGTATTGCATGTTTATGGTCCGCCTCGGGGGAGAAAAGGGCAATATGGCCTGTTCCAAAAATCTCCTTATCTGTAAACTGAGAGAACCCTGTTCATGTTCACACTGCTCGTGATGCAGGAGAAGGCAGATAATCTCAGCTGATTAGTTTTTCTCTAGACCTAATAGCACTTGCTATGGCTGCCTAATGAACCTGTACCTGAATTGCTATTTTTATGAGTATGATCCCAGTATGAATTCCTGCTAGAAAATCACTTTCATCACTTGTGCTCTATAGTCACCATGCCTGGAATACTGGTGTTTTTTAAAGCAGCCTATTGTATGTTAATGGAGTTCTTAGGTCCTGGAATGGAGTTCATCAGAATATGACAAGCTGTCATAAATGAACGTGGCACAACACAGTAGCAGGGCACTTCCTACAGCTCTGCAGTTTTCTTAATATAATAATGACTCCAAAATGGAGTGTAATGTTAAAGTTGTGTACTGCATAGAACACCTTTTGTTTTTACCAATGACCTGGTTTATTTATATTGTTTGATGGCAGAATGCCATTGAGGGAAAATCAAGAACAGATTTCATAACAGAGAGAACATATGGAAAATTGAAATAAGTGCTAAGTAAAACTCATTGTTCACTGAGCACTCAGAGAGATGAGACAAATCTAAAATTCAAAGGGACAACATTATACAAATTACCATGGCTTTCTTAGCTTGACCTTTATATCCATCATCACAAACACCTTTTGATTCTTTATTTCACATTCACACCACTCAAAGAGAGGGAAAATGCCAAAGTTCGCCAGTTTAAAAGTAGAGGAAGGGGCATCAAGCAGTGTTCAAAGGACCTGGCCTCTGAGGGGGTCCACAGGCCCCCTTCCTATACATACATATGACTGCACACCATCCTTGATATCTTTTCTGTAGAATGAGTGTTTGACATGCAGAGAATTAGCATCACTTACTGATCCCACAGTGGTGGTCTTTACCAACTTTGTTGCATGGAGCCCACTGACAGGTGGTTCAGTGACAAGCAATTCCTTAGGTTGCAGATACAGTAATGGACCCCTGGAGGCCACATCTTTTAAGTGACTTCTCTTGGCCTGAATGGCTGTTCCAGCCCAGCACATTTCTCCCTCACTGATAGGGCAACGTACAGTTGCTCTATCAGTATTTGTCACTTGGCGTTCACAATTGTTTGATTTCTTCAACCCTGAATGATATACAATACAGTACATAAAGTATATATCTGTTGTCCTAATTTTCCCTTTAGAAACCACTTTGTGTAATTGAGTAGATGTGCTACTTAATTATCCAACATGTGATGTTTTTAAATGGAAGAATTAGGCCAGTGGATATAAACTATATACTATAATTGTATATGATCAGGGAATACAATTTCAGAGTCTCAAATATACTCTATGACCCTACTTACCATATACTGTGGGATCTAAAGGTAGGTTCAGCTAGGATGTTGCCTAAAGGGGTTGTCTTAGGCAAGCCCCTGAATGTTATAAAAGTAAAATAAATTATGCTATATGTACCTTTTTCTCCAGCACCGTAGCTGTGTATATATTATTATTTATTATTAAAGCGTCTTTCATTCCATAGTGCTGTACATATAAAAAACGGGTATACATACATAATACAGACATACATAATAAATATATATATATATATATATATATATACATAATATATATGTTAGATTTAGATAATCTTGGCTTTAGACCTTGAATTTTATTAGCCTTTCCTGCTAGTGAAAGGGTTTTAATAATACATGCACTGGTCATTGATTGAGACCTCTTTGGAAAGTATAAATGACTAACTGAATAATAAAAGAAAAGAATGATTAAATATGCAGACTATAAAAATTGCTTGAATTGTTACAGATAAAAAGGCATATGAGCTAGGCGACCTCATGGAAATGAGACAAAAATAGACCTAAGAATGTCAGTTTTCCATATAAATGGCCTATATTATTAATTGGACAGAAGTACTTATTACAATTTAGGTCTGAGATTAGCTTCACAGTGTGATAACGTAGTAGGACATATTCTCTTTAGGTGATCACAGTGGAGCTCTGGGTTTAACTATCTCCAGACATGTTACTAAGAAATGTTAGACAGTAACATTGGTGAAAGACCATAAACTGGGAGCTCAATAATCATCAAACATCTAATGGTACTTTACTGAGTGTGGTGACCCGTCAGTTTTTGTCTCAAACTTTTTAGTATCTCTGAAGTTCCTTCAGTGGAAGATTCACAGGTCAACAGAATAGGTTTTTAAAGGTAGAGCACAGCAGTAGCCTACATTCCAACATTTGGCGAGGTCTCATATAGCTGGTGCCACCATGCTGTCTGCTAATATGTCTTGTTGGTAACCATTTACTTAACTTCAACAGTTTTATTCGATGTGGGTATGAATCAATTCTACCTTAATCAAAAGTAATTTGATTGTCTCTCTCTTTCTGCCAAAATTCACTGGAATTGAATCGCAATAAACTCTGATTCTAACAAACTGAAACTTTTGGAAAAAATTGGGCTGAATTTTGATTCTAAAGAATGAATTCGCTCATCTCTACTCCTGAGTACAGTACCTAGGAATTTTCCAAAATGATATTATTATAGGTTATTGCCGATCGTTAACCTTAATCCCCTTTGCTATGTTCTTTCTGATGGAGTAAAACTTGTAACTTTTAATGTGATTTGAATTGGGACTTCTATCAAAGAGTTTAGAAGCAATAATAGATTCACCTTAGTATTCGCAATAGTTTTCTCTCTTTTCTTTTATGTTTTTCTCTCTTTATGTGTGTTCCATTGTACAGATTGCATGCATTTATGAAATGCACAGATTTCATTTATGTAAGTGAGAAAAAAAAAAAAATGTAACCACTGAAAAAAGTTTGTGGTGTTTGAATATAAGTTTGGCAGGTGACTGATTGTGAGGTGCTCAGCCCAAGGTGTACTCCCTTCACCCCTTTTCTCATAGTTTCCCTCCTTTTTCTTTTCATTCCCGTTTCCTCCCATGATTTGTCCCCTCACTTCTTGTTTTCCAATTGGAGGTTTATGTCCATTTCTACCCCGGAAGCTGAACATCACACAGGGTTATGATTAAGAATGTTGCGTTCGAAACATGTTAACTTGCGGTGGTGGGATGTGATATCCTCAAGATGTAATCTGCAACTAATAATAATTAAATAAAGACAACAGCAATAATCAGAATACAAAGTGCTGGAACCGTTTCTTTTATTTGGTATCACCTTAGTATTCATGTGACCCAGATATGTTATACCTATGGACTGACACGGATAGCGCCATTCAATATTGATGATTTAGGTCTCTACGGTTAGTTTTTTACTAGCAGATGAATGATTACTGTTAATTACAGCATATATTATTCCTATTACTGCTAATATAAATACTAGGAGTATTAAAGCATTCTTGGCCAAATTGATATACTGACATATGTCTAGCATAGGGCCCAAAAGTGCAAAACACAAGGTGACATTAATCCGATTATTGTAACCCAATCCACCCTTCCAAAATATATGGCGATGAATGTGTTTTGTTTAGTCTATTCTTTTCACATTTGCTTTATTTGCTATTTTACTATATAGTTTTTTGTAATTTGCCAGAAATGTCTTTATGACAATATTCAAACAACCCCTTTATTAGTTTTATAATTTTATGGTGCTATACAGAGATGAACTAATCAAATCCAGTGCAAATTTTGTAGAAATAAAAAAATGTATATATATTTTATTTTTTTAAAGTTTGAAACAAGAAAGGAAAAAGGAGACCTCAAAGTGCCTTTATTTTGCCTTTATTTGTTGCCAATTGGAGCACTTTCAATTTAGGTAGAATTGATTGGGACCCAAATCGAATAAGTAAACTGATTAATTGGCATCAAAACCGAATTGACTATTGGATAATTCGTCCATCTCTAGTGCTATATACAGTGATAATAATGAAAAGAAAAAAAAAAATATATATATACACTCACCTAAAGAATTATTATGAACACCATACTAATACGGTGTTGGACCCCCTTTTGCCTTCAGAACTGCCTTAATTCTACGTGGCATTGATTCAACAAGGTGCTGATAGCATTCTTTAGAAATGTTGGCCATATTGATAGGATAGCATCTCGCAGTTGATGGAGATTTGAGGGATGCACATCCAGGGCATGAAGCTCCCGTTCCACCACATCCCAAAGATGCTCTATTTGGGTTGAGATCTGGTGACTTTGGGGGCCATTTTAGTACAGTGAACTCATTGTCATGTTCAAGAAACCATTTTTCCAGTCTTCAACAGTCCAATTTTGGTGAGCTTGTGCAAATTGTAGCCTCTTTTTTCCTATTTGTAGTGGAGATGAGTGGTACCCGGTGGGGTCTTCTGCTGTTGTAGCCCATCCGCCTCAAGGTTGTGCGTGTTGTGGCTTCACAAATGCTTTGCTGCATACCTCGGTTGTAACGAGTGGTTATTTCAGTCAACGTTGCTCTTCTATCAGCTTGAATCAGTCTGCCCATTCTCCTCTGACCTCTAGCATCAACAAGGCATTTTCGCCCACAGGACTGCCGCATACTGGATGTTTTTCCCTTTTCACACCATTCTTTGTAAACCCTAGAAATGGTTGTGCGTAAAAATCCCAGTAACTGAACAGATTGTAAAATACTCAGACCGGCCCGTCTGGCACCAACAACCATGCCACGCTCAAAATTGCTTAAATCAGCTTTCTTTCCCATTCTGACATTCAGTTCTTGACCAGGACCATAACCCTACATGCATTGAAGCAACTGCCATGTGATAATCGCATTCATGAGAAATAGAACAGGTGTTCCTAATAATTCTTTAGGTGTGTGTGTGTGTGTGTGTGTGTGTGTATGTATGTATGTATAATATAAAGCAAAGACGAATAGATACCTTTTATTTCGCAATTAGTGTTGAGCGAATTTAAGTAACTGAAGTGGACTTCGATACGAACCGGATTAGCCTCTGAAAAACCTTTAATTTTAATCTCCGATGCCACGATCAACAATAAACTCGGCATCTGTGAGTGGTTCAATGATGGGGAATCACTGTTCCCCAACATTGCGCATGCTACATAGAAAGCAATGCTCTTTGTGACAAAGTAATTAGTCACAAATCTAATTTCTTTGTAAAACTTAGCACAGCAGTCATAACTTAACTCATCTCTAATAACAATGCTAAGGAAACAATTAAAAACAAATACTTTGATATATTACAATCCGTATTTTCTGGTCACTATACAGCTCTCACATGTGGTTCCTGTGGTTTATGGTTAACGTGTTATGTTTGCACATATAATAAATAAGGCTTATGTATGAAATTGATACGTTTGTGAATGTAATATTTACTGTATTATACTAAACATTACTATTGCCACAGACCAATGTACCAATGGTTGTCCTGAGAACAAAGAACTACTTGATACCAATACAGATTAAAACTAATTAAAAACTAGACTACAGCAGTGGAGTAGGTGGACTGAAAGTCCTCGCACACAAATTGGAACTTGTCAACCTATGCAGTGTCTCATGTCTGGAGCTTGACTAGAACAGTGTTTGTACTATTTAATTGTAGCACTGTTATGCAGCCATGCAGGCAGTTCCCAACATATACGTTTAATTAGACTTTTTTTTATCCCATTTTACAATTGTGTCTGTTTCAGGGTATGTCTATGACAAGACAAAACAATAATGATCAAGTTTATTTTCTGCATTCCAGTCACAGGTCATGCACACTAAGAAATCTCCCTGTAGGCCTCATTTAAAGCTGAGAAATAATAATCAGGAAAATGCAAAGAAACAAGGAAACACTGACTTTCAACTTTGTATGAAACAACATAATTGAGATGAAAAGTCTTTGCTTGCTTTGCTGATTTTAGTTTATTTTGATTGGAATATTAATATGTGTGCCTGATTTGTTCCATTTCATACTCCTTCCATTTTAAAAAAAGACATTTGTGCAGTGTCACTGATCCATATCACTGGAGTTCTACTGAACATTTTAATTTGACTGTCAGACTTTATAAAGGTGTTTTACAGTGGGAAAAATATTGGCTTATTTTTCACAGTAAAACAGGATTATTACATAGAAGTTATGTTTGTTTTTTGGTAGGTAGCTCAACAGGGATTCTAACAAAGTCAGAGTGTTGGTCGCATGATACAGCTGAAAAACATAAAGTCTAGGAAAACTCATTAAAAAAAATTGAACGTGTTTTTTTCCAGAAATAGTGCCACTCCTCTCAATGGTCTATGATTAGTGTTACAGATGAGCCCCATTTAAACAATTGTCGCGGAGCTCAGAGCCAAACTAAGCCGATGAACAAGAGTATCACTGTTTTAAAAAATGCTGACTGTTATGCCATACAAGGCCTATACATTTACAGAAATAAGAAGCTATTTAAGTCTATGTTCAAATTCACACTTTTTCCTGTTCCATTTAGTTTCCATCATCTTTTCAGAGCAATAATAGTCTGCAGCTCTATTCCTGTCATCAAAAGTACTGGAACAACCATGGAAACCCCACAGACACCATTACAAGTCAATGACATCCATCAATTTAATGGAATTGATTTGGAAACAGACCATTTATGCCTGTTATACCTGTATAGAAGCCGTGACGCTAATGTGAACACAACCTTATTTGTTCATCTGAATATTTGAATGCAGGATTATTACAGTTATGGTTTTTATTGGCTTGTTGAGGAACTATTTGTGGTTGCAAAAAATACTTTATTTAAAACCTGTTTGGCTTAAAGAGGACCCTTTCACCAGTTTTTTACTTTATAAAAGCGATACTGTGCCCCTCGTTCTGTTTAGGCGTCCTGTATGCTAATTAATAGCATCGGAACAGGAAGGAGAAGGCATCAGATTTTCTCAGTGGGCGTCTCTTCTATCTGGCTGTTGCGCTGTCCAATCGCGCGTCACAGCCAGGAAGAAGGTGGAGTTGTGACACGCTTCGCTGTGATTGTGATTGGACAGCGCCACAGCCAGATAGAAGAGACGCCCACTAAGAAAAGCTGATGTCTCCTCCACCCTGTTCCGATGCTATTAATTAGCATTCAGGGCGCCTAAACAGAACGAGGTGCACAGTGGTGCAACGGAGGAGCATATCATGAAAACAATTAGCGATATGACATCTAGGGAACACGGGCTACAATGTGAGGTATCTCTTTTTTATAAAGTAAAAACTGGTGAAAGGTCCTCTTTAAACATGGATGGTCATTTCCATAGAGTAAAGGGAGGGGTCAGGGGGGTCTAATCAGGCTATCAGAAACCTAATTAACTGGTGAGGCCTAATGTTTAATCCCTGAGAGCAGAAACTTTTGGAGGGGAAGGCTAGCAGTCCGTTATATTTATATTGATCTTGATTTCAAACATCAAATTAGTGCAGACATTTGCCCATTTTATAGATGGCATAGACCAACACTTTTATTGAAGGTCTCACCATCTAGTCTTATGACATGAAAACCATTGAGTTCATGCTTAGAAGTGGTTAATCATGAACAGCATCCTGGTGGGAAATATGCCATGATATCATGAGATATACCCCAAGTCTCAATGATGTCATTTCCTCTTGCTAAAAGTCTCCAGTGGTGGTGGCTGTGCTGAATTATTAGCTTGTGAAGGGCAAGATAAAGCATTTCCATGTATTGAATTTGATCACGCTCTGTGGTTTGGGTCAGATGAAATATTAAAGGCTGTTTGTGATCTCACTGAAGGGCCAAGCTGGCAAACGTTTGCACGCACAATGCAGATATGAAAAGAAGCTAGGCAGACATAATTTTAGAAATGCAGGTGATTTGTTCACAATGCTTTTAACATTTATTGTATCCAGGGGAACACAAGGAAAGATATTAGCACAGCTATTTGATTGTAGTTTGGACCACCTACCCTGAATGAAGCTTGCAGGATGCTTAATACTAAAATGAAATCAGCTTGCTGTTCTGTCTACACAGGTCTATACAATCAGATACAGTGAAAGTTATAGAAAATAATTGTATTTTGAGCATTATTTCCAGATAATCCTTCTGATATTGTATTAATACAAAAGCCTTACTGTCCCATAGAGTTTTTGTCGTGCCTGTTAATTAAAGTTATTTCATGAATGGGGATTTACCACCGTGATCTTTCATCTTCACTGTCAGGGATGTAGTTGTGGTTGGCATTGCTTACCTATCTGATTGTGCTAACTGCTAATACATCAATTGGCAAAATGGAAAAAAAAACATGTTTTTATTTTTTATCTCTGATAAACTTTTATTGGCTACCAATCCTGTTATTAAAGGCTAATAATGCTGGATAATCTCTCCGGTCTATAAAATCTCCCCTCGTTTTTGTCAAATAAATGAGTAAAATCCAATGAAGACAGCTTTACTGGAATTTCTTAGTTATCAAGATGAAAATCTAACCTAGGCATTAAAAAGACTTAATGTTGGACAGACTGTAAGTTTTATAACTGTGGAACAACTGTGTTGTAAATTATATGGGTAGTTATAATCTAAAGGTGCGGAAAGCAGTCTATGCTGTGCCAGGCCAGACATAACTGTAGATGTACTTGATTAAAGGTCCCTTTACATAGGACGATATTACAGCAGATTGTTGGAAAGGAAGCGTTCTTTCCTGAAAGTCTGCTGACCACTGTATTTACATGTAACGATTTGTTGCCGGTAAGTGACTATTTTGCGTGCGCACAAAGGATCGGATTACCCAATGAATGAGCATTGCACTCTTTCATCGGGTAATCAACGGTACATTTACACCGCCCGATCATCGTTACTATGAACGCTCATTAGCCATAAACTGCCCAGATGTTTCGTTCCATCACACTCTGCTTACTACTACCCTGACAGTGCTGCCCTGATTCCTATATATAATGTGTGTGTGTGTGTGTGTGTGTGTGTGTGTGTGTGTGTGTATATATATATATATATACACACAAGTCTGTATATAGATAGATAGATAGATAGATTTGTACTCTCACACATACCAAATAGAGCAGAATGCTGTAATATATTTTCCTGCCTTTGCTGTGGATATAGCCAAGTTAAAAGTACTATAGTTGGTTAGGTCTTATTTTTCTTGGCTTCAGATCCTGAACTAAACGATCTTGTCATGTGAATGTGTTAGGTCCCTTTCTTAAGGTTTCTGGGACTTCGCTATTGATGACACATCCTTACGATAAGCCATTAATACAAGATTGGTAAGGGGTCCTCAAGTGAATGTAGACAACAATGCAGTAACCAGGCAAGAAGCTGCGTAGTTCCAGTGTCTAGTTCTGGTGCCCCCTTTCCTGAAAATTGCTGTTCGGTTGGGTTGCCAAGAGTTGGACCCCACAGATCTCATATTAAAGACCTATACTAAGGATAGGTCATCAATATTTTAGCCGTGGAAACACTTTATATCAGGGATGCTCAATGTGCGACTCTCCAGCTGCTGTGTAACTACAACTCCCATCATGCTCGGCTGTAGGTGATAGCTGTAGGCTTTCCAGGCATGTTGGGAGTTTTGCAACAGCTGGAGGGCCACAGGTTGGGCAGCCCAGCTTTCTATCTGTCTGATTATCTATCATATCTGTTCTCACTAATTTCTCTCTTGTTTCATTTGTATGCTTTTTATGTATGCCTACGTGTATGTATATCAGTGTTTCTTACGTATGTTAACACTTGCATGTTTATTTATGCAGGCTGATGAAGAAGTAATATTTCTGTTAAAATAAAAAGAAATGATTATTCTAAAGTACCGAGATCTAATCTGACAGGCAGGTGTTGATTGGCAAGGCTCTTGATCTTCTATCTCTCATTAATCTCTTATTGTTTATTTTCTTTTACTTATCTCATGTGAAGGATTATCCACTACGTGCAAGGTGCTGTAGCAACAATGGAATATAAAGATTACACTCTAAGTCATAGCGGTTATATCGTTCTCTTCAATATACCACTGAAGCCTGCTGTGAGAAAATACAATCATGTCTTTCTCTTGCAAGTGTGTGTGCAGTGTATACCAACTTGTCATTACTATATGATACCTATATACGATATCTGGACATTTTCATTGTCCTGGTTGGCAGCGCATTCAATTTTAGTAGTTGACCTTGTAAGCTATAAATATGGCTGTTTTGTAATGATCATAAAGAAGATATTGATATGCTTGCTTTAAATATGAAAGTCTATAGATTGGATGCATATTGATTAACACTATGAAATAATCCGCTAGAAGAGTATATACCCTATATAAACCAATGCACTGGCCATATGTGCCAGCTCATATAAAAAATATAGGAAAACAGTGAGTTCTGCAGCATTATTCCAGCTGTCAAAAACTCTGGAAACCTGATGGACCAAGTCGAGTCAATCCCAATACAATGGGGATTCATCATTGTAAACAAATCTGTGCATGGCTCTAGAAGCCATGACGAAAGTTCGAACAGAATCTAAAGTTAGAAACTTCATCTACATTTCTCCAGCCTTAATGTTTTATATAGTTGGAGAAGTCCCAGTTACATTTTAAACTGTACTATGATATTGGACGGTAGAGAAGGCGTCGGATAAAAAATACATTTTGAGGTATATCTTCGAACAGCTAATCCCTATTCTGAGATTGCATGTTTCCACTAAGAACTTCCATTATTCCAAGAAAAATAGCCTGTCACAATCTAGCAGCTTTGATATATATATATGATAAGTACAGCACATGGTGCAATAAAAATACTTTGTAGAAGGGCCGTTTTAGAAAGGTGAAGAAAATGCTGGATTCAGAGCAAATTTTCCCTGTTCTACCTCAATTACAAAACCTTGGCATAACGAAAATAATGAACTCATTTTAGAAAATAACTGTAATAAAGTTTTAAGAGTTTGGCTTCTTCCTTCTACTTAATCATATGGATGTGATTACATGAGGTTGTTATTTTAAGGATGTAGTTTCCTTTTTCGAAAAACCTGACATTTAAAAACATTGGCATACCAAGGCTTCATTTAAAAAAAATAAAAATGTAATTATATATATTTTTCTTTTTCTTGTAAACATTTAGAATATTTCATCAAATATGAGGACGGATGAAACTGTGAGGACGACTGAGCCTTGTCAATCATAGTAGTGGATATATTCACAACAGGTGCTTGGTTGCCATTAGAAAGAATATACGGTCATCTGGTGGCTCATTGTCGTTAGATAACATCAACAGTCATCTGGGATGCAACAACATTAGCCATATTATGTGCGTAGATGGGAGTTCTGGATTCTGCCACCATAGCATATGGTGCGCTCAGACTAATGGTTTAGCACAGCATTCTAAACATGCATAATGTCAGCACAATTCATTGTATACTTCCTGAAAACGCAAAGAGCAATATGGCCGTAGGTCAAATGCTGTTTTTTTTTTAAATGGGAAAGCACTTATTTACACAGTCTCGGTGGTATGTTTTTCTAGTCTGCAAATTGTAAAAAAAATACATCTAAATTTTTTGTGGGACCTTGGAAAGAAACAACATAATCATTTAACTTGCTAGATGAAAGAAAAACTACATGAAAGAAATATGCTGAAAAGAAGTTGGAGGTCAGTCAAATTTTTTTAAACATTGGAATAAATAAATGGTCCAAAAACCCCCAAAATTTAAACTGAAGCAAAATCTGCTTTTTAGATCACTTTCATAGCTCACATTTAATTACAGTTTATACAGCCAGAGTGTGTACTTACAGGGAAAAAAATAATTTATTTTGGCATAAATCCCACTAGCTTCACCTTTTGTAAAACTAAGGCAATGAAAGTATGTTAGCATAAAATAAAAAATGCTTCAGAAATGTGTTAATAGGACAAAATCTATGGGTTTTATTGTGGAATATGGCTTGTTAACACTAGGGAAAATCTAATTTTTAGCATACCTACAATAACTCTAACGTCTTTTGACCATTGTATTTTTATTTTTTTCAAGATCCATGAGCTTTTGTCATTCAAGTGTCTTTCCATAGTAGGCAGGTTCGAAAGCACTAAGAAGCAGAACTGCCCAACAGTGCTTTACTTTCTGCCAGCCTCCTATCACTGGTAAAAGGAACATGGCACGCAGGTGTTTAAATTATTTACACTCATAATCGGCCTTTATGTTACATTGCCGAGCTAGGCCACTGTTATTCTAGTGCATAATTGATGGTGCTCAGAAGTGGAAAAGTTAGAAAAGCGGAATTAATGTGATGCGAATGTTCAGTGAGGCAGCTCCAGCTGGCACAGCCTTGTTGGATTGAGCGGTTTGAGAAAGTAGAGGATGGCGTGTGCACGCCTACCAAGGAGAAGGCATCAGAAGTAACATGTCTTGACTTGGCATGCTGTCAGGGGTTTGTAGTAAGAGGAGAGAAAATGACGATAGACTCAGCACCATGGCATTCCAAAGTTCAAATTGAAAACTGAATATTCACATTTTATTGGTGCAGTCACCTATTGGGCAATTTTCCCCTTGGTATTATTAGTATGATGTTACAGTTTGAACAAGAGCAAAGTATAAATACAAGCAAAGGTTATATATAAAGACAGCAGCACTATAGTCTCATTAGCTTTACCTTTTACTGCTTAATTCCATGCACTAAGCTAGCAAGGGCAGGCATAAAGGAAGGGCTCATCTTGTATCGACATGCGAGATGCTATAAAATAAAAATAATGAGATCTATAAAATACAGGTGTGGGTTTTCCTCATAAGGCAAATAAAATACTACAAAGAAGAACAATAAAAGATCTTTGTGCTAGAAAACCTTAATAAAGGCAACGTGTAAGACTAAGTTAATTTGCTATATGAGTTATGATGATGCCTAAACCCAATCTCCTGAGTCTAGACAATGAGACCAGAGAAGTCTTCTTCCCCCTTCTCACTATTTGTATTACTTTGTTCTAACTCGATCCGCAGACTCTGCCGACATTGACTTCATAAGTTATTTCTCACACGTCTGTGTGTGAAAATGAATAGGAAGGAAGGAAATGGTAGGAAACTGTGAGGCCAGGAATGTATATACTCACATTTCTACTGGACATCTTATTATTGCAGCAGACCAGACTTAGGAAATCTGCATCTGAATTATAAACATTAAGCCTTATTAAACATGCATAGAAAATAAACACCAAGGAGTTTAGTATAAAAAACGCTTTCAACTTTCTTTTTTATTATTTCAGAACCTTGTTTTATGAATACATACAATGTAATGATAACTTCTTCTTCCAGAGACACAATCTTTTTATGTTCGGCCGTTGAGGGGGCCATGCAGTGTGTTTTTAAAGCATGATTTAAGTACAAAATGTACTTTTATAAAACAAAAAATGAATAAATTAAACTAAATTAAAATATATATAATTGCATCCATCTAGTGCATAACTATGTTGCTGTTAGTAGAGCTGTATACCAATTCAAGGGCTAGGAAGGCCCAGAATTGGTATTTTAACCTTTGCTACCAGTAGCTATTTTTTTATGTATTTAATTAAATTTTCCATTACATCCTATTGTAGATCATTTCAATTGACAGCAATAAAAATCTATCTTTTGGTTTAAAGGTTTTTCAAGTCATCCTTTTTACAAAATAAAATAATTACATTATAATATACCAGAGTGGGTGAGATAAAATATATTGAAACATTCTCAAGTTTTAATATAATATCCACTTCAATTTAGAATAAGGGTCCAAAACTTGTTAAGGACAATGGTTGTAGAACCACTGTGCCAACCAAAGAAATTGGATTTAGGGAAAACCTAAGAGTATTCACCTTTTAACCCCAATAAAGGGATCTGGAATTCTCTGCAGGAGTATTCTCTTTATGGTAGGCTGCAGACCCACACGTGTCAGAGACACCAGTGCGTGGCACCAGGTGATCAGACAAACTCATAGTCAATAACAAGGCAGAAGTGAGGGCGACCATAGTTTGTGCAAATTCGTAAAACAGTCCAAAGGCCAGGGCAGGATCAGTATGGAAAACTGAAATGGGTCATGTTAAGTGAGAGAGTGTCAGAATCCGGAAATCAAGCAGAAGTCACTATGCAGGCAGACAGTTTATAGCACCTTAGCAGGATCTAGCAAGCTAGAGGAACCTATTGCTCAGGCACCTCTTCTCATGGAGACACAGATCTCCAGCTTTACACAGAATCTGGTGCTTGGCAGTAGTTCTTGAGAACAGAGTCCGACAAAGTTCTTGAGAGCAGAGCCCGACAACCAGATAGAAACTAGATAAGTAATATAGCACTTGTTCCAGTCCATGATAGTGGGACAGCAGCAGGTACAGAGCACCACCATGACAATACTTCAGTAATTAAATATTTGTTTATATGCATCTTACCTATAAAATAAAAATCAACTCGCCATGAAACCGAATTTCCTGGCTCTTCGTGGTAATGAATCAATTTTACCTGAAATGACGGTAAAAATAAAAAAAACATGCCTCATCCATTTGCTTGGGGAGGTGCCATCTTGATTGAAGAAAATGTGCAAAGTCATCCGGCTGGCCGGGCACTGTGACATCATCGGTTTTGATGTCACAGCGTTTACCCAACTTGATGTCATCACATGAGTGCATGCAAGATTTCCTGTATTTTTTTTCAATCAAGGTGGCTGTGACGGCCATGGATGAGGCGAGTATGTATCTTTTTTATTTTAACCCCTGAAAGGCCTCAATGTGACTGTCGGATGCCGCGATCAGCGATGAAAGCGGCATCTGAGCGGTACAATGACCGTTATTGCACCTGCTGGAATGGGTTTTGTGACAAAGTAATTGAATCAAATTTTTTTGTGAGCTTCAGCGAAGCATCAAAATCAAATTTTTTCATAACTTCAATCATCTCTAGTAATGATTTCTGTTATACCCTAAGGTTCCTTGGCACTGGGTTAATGGATCCCTGAAAGATAAAAACAGCAGAAGTTGCCATTTTACAATAAAAAGCCTTTTTCACGGGATGAATATCATATGAAAATTGCTATATTGAGCAAATATGCCCAAACATTGTACAGGGCAATTGTGCAGAGATGTGCAGCAAAAATTCACTAGTTTTTCATTGATCGTATCTTTCATGTTGACCTAAAAAAATCTCATTTGTCAGCATGATGTCCCATAAACAGGCTAGTCATTAGCATAATAAATACTAGAATGAAGGAAAGATGAACAAGAGTAAAAGAAAAGAGATCAGAATGACAAAAAAACACATTGTTACATGTAAATGGCTGCCTTTTAAATAGTGTTGAGCTAATCAAAGCCAAACGAATTGACTTTGATCTGAATTTCTGGAGAAATGTAATGTGCCACGAAGCCGAATTTCCTTATGCTTAGTGTTAATGATTTTATTTTTCTTGCCATTGTGGCAATCTTGATTGAAGATACTGTGAGATATGTTGCGCAAGGTAACGTGTGACATCACCATGTCACTGCATCAGCCAGCGTGATGACATCATCCCGTCACTGCGCTAAATTTCGTGCAATGTCTTTGGTCAAGATGGCCTCAGCGACCTCTCCGCGAGCAAATGGAAAAGGTGAGTGTTTTTTTTTTTTTTAACTGGATTAACCCCTGAATGGCCTTAATTTTAATCTCAGATGCCGCAATCAGTCATGAACGCGGCATCTGAGGGGTTCAATGAGATGAGGTGGTGTGATCGTCGTTCCCCATCATAGTGTCGGTTACATACAAAGGAATGCGCTTTGTGACGAAGTAAATTCTTTACAAATGTAATTTCTTTGTGAAATTCGGCGAAGCAGCCGAATTGAAGTTTTCATAACTTCGCTTATCATTACTTTTGAACGTTAAAACTCACAGAATCGTTAGTCATGTTCCCAAATCTATCTTATAAGAAGACCCTAAGGTTGAGATAGCTGTATGGGCTTTTTCAGGATTACAGCATATTCTCAGGGGCTATCCCATGGTACGAGAAAAGGCCTGGTAATCGCTGGGCTACTGCTCTGGTTTCCAAGACCAACAGGGAACCATTTATTGTCAACCTTTAGTGCTAGTTTTTTTTTTATCTTTAATACATTATTAAATGTTAAGTTTTAACTTAAATAAGCTACCCACTATTTGTTAATATATTTTCTAGTTTTTTTTAAGTCAGATATTATGAAGTTCTGCTAATTTCACCCATTCTGTACTAATTTGCTCAAATCATTCAGGAGAAGAATAGAGATTTGCTTGATACTATTTTTTTTTAGATTCTACTACTTCTAATAGATAATTATTCCAAATATTGTTACTTAATGGCACTCTAATAAATATAACATTTAGTGAAAGTTTTACAAAACTGTTACCCTTGCTCTAAATAATTGAAGCAGGTTAATGCCATTATTTCTTTTTTACAATGCCGCCTTCCATGCTAAATAATCTGCTTACTGTTTGTATTTATTTGTACTTGTCTGCTTGTTGTATAACTGCAATCTCCATGTGCCATACCTCACAGAGCTGAGGAAGGACTAATTCCTGTATTTGCATGCTAAATGCTTCCCTGGTGACATTGCTCCAGGTGATAAAGTGGCTAATAACTTTTATTATTATTCCTCTGTAAAGAATATAAATATCTCCTTCCTCTTTAATCTGCACTAGGAGATTCAAGTTTTCAAGGAAGTCCCTGCTCAATTTTGGATATTAATCTTGTAAACAAAAAAAAAAAGGAAAAAAAAAAGGAAAGGGAGCTCAGTAGCACAACAAAGAGAGCAAGAAAATGAAAACACACAAAACAATACAAATCACACATTGATCATTAAGGTCATAAAAATGGCTTGAAAAAATAGGAGTCATCTCTTTAAAGGAAGGAAGCCTCGTAACACTTAATGAAGCAGCTCATATCCTTCGTTTCTGTGATGACTGTGCTATAAAGTATCCTAATAGACTGAAAAACAAAATGCTTTACCTACAGTAAGTAGCTCGAGTGTCATAACAATGACTTGAAACCAGAAGAAAAAGTTAATAATTAGGCACAAAAGGGCTATACCCTAGCAACTTTTCATTATCTCAGGGCTGAAGCCACCAGAGAGATCCTTCATGTTCTAGTTATGTATCATTTTATACCTCTAGGGAATGCTCCATAGAGACTAGGCCTGAAGGAGTAACAATTAAGCAACACACATTTCAACAACAAAACATTCTTTGTTTCTTGGCAATGATAGATATTAAAAAAGGACAAGATAAACTAGAAACATTTCCAAGGTTCGGACACTCTACGTTGCTTGTATAGTAGGTTCTGTAGGCCTCACTTGACAATATACATAACCATGCACATCTTACCCTTGTATTCTGAAAGCACAAGTCTGGGGGTCTAACGAAGCACAAGAAATAGTCCAGCTTTAGGTAGAGCAGACATTTTGCGTCGTGAGATAAACTTCTTACGGTCTGAATATCTTAACTTTTTGTGAGGTGGTGGGGGAAATTAACATTTTAATCACACTTGAGGGACAACATATCTCCTTGGTATTAAAAAACAAGGAGATATGGTCTCTGTGATGGCGTTTCATTTACTAAATAAATTATTTTGTGCTGTACTCTATTGGTTGGAGATAATCCTTATGTCATATTGGCATTTATATTTAACAGGCAAACAAATCCAGCTGTGTATACTTGATGGTACATAAGGACTTCATTAAATGCCACGTTTCCAAAAAAAAAAAAAAAGAATCTGTTTTAGGATGTAACCTTTTTCTTGCTGCAGTATGAAACGATACATTTTTTCAGATTTTTTTTTTCTTTTTCCTATAGACAATTTGTCAAATGCAGGCATAGTTTGTCAAAGCAAGCTGCGTTTTACGATTGTGATGATTGATAGCTGGCTAAATTGAATTAAAGAATTGATGAAAAAATGAATAATGGCATAAGTAGCTTAAACTTCTTTCAGGGATGAGAGTCGTTCTGAAGCTGTCTTGTGTGATGTGTAGTAATAAGGGGGGAACATGCAGTATAGGTCGATTTTACTTTGCAGGTATTTATATTAAAGATGGAGATGAATCAAAGCCAAGTCTAAAAAATGAAAGGGGGGGGGGGATATATATGTATGTATGTGTGTGAGTCAAATTTCGACATGTGTGAATAAACTACACATTTTTTATACCTCAAGGAGTGCTGCGGATTTTCTTCTGTTGTCTTCCGTCCTGAATCAAGGGACCACAGCGGGCCCCTTACAGCTAAAGCTGCATGTGAAGGGAGTGCTGCCTGACTTTTTCTATATGTATATGTGTATATAATATAATCTCCTTTTGTGAGACTACACTTAAATGAATGATTTATGCCATTACACTTTACTATTACAATAGATAGAGTAAAAAAAAAAAAGGAAAAGGAACGGCGCTAATAGCCTCTACTATGGATAATGCAAGAAGTGTTAATGCAAAATATGTATATGACAGAAATTGACGAGAACTAACGCTGCCCTGACCACGTGACATAGTGACAAGATGCCCAAACCACTGATCCATCACAACGAATTAGATAGTCCTTCCTGAGAGAATGCACTCTACCACACTACTTTTACATCAACAGTTTCGATTCACTCGAGCATCAAATCTTTTCGTGATCATATGGTCAACCCTCTGCACGCTATCGGTGCGATGAGACTTCTTTGCTGGCACGCAACGAAATTTCAACTGTTTCAGTGCTGGATTTAATTGTAGCCACAGCGCACGCTAGAGGCTGAGCTTTCATTCACGTTTATCTTTGAGGTAGCGTACGATAATAATAAAATCTTTTTTTTTTTTTCTTTTTTTTTTCTTTTTTTTATATAAAATAAGAATTTTTAATCTTTCACCTTTTCGAAGGCAGGTGTGATTAACATGCGCGTGATATGTGCATTAAATATACATGTGCTATAAAATTACTGTCGGCATCTATCAGTTATTGTAGAAGCTGTAGCAAAGTATGTTTTGTGGTGAGTTTTCTAGAGCTTATGTTATTTTTACCGTACTTAAAAATCGTGAATGCTTACATGGCATAAAGCCGGGATTCTGTTCTTTGTTCTTTAAGTGCTATGACATCTTACTGTGAGAAATAGTAGAAACAAATTATATGCTTTCCTGTTTAATATTCACATTTTTTCAAACATAATGCAGTTTCTATAAGGTAGATATTTTACTTTTTTCTCATTGTAATTTTCTTTCTATTTTTGTTTTTAGATACATTCATTTATTGCCCCATATTTCTAAAGTGACACCACATTCCATAACACTCTACTAGTCTGTAATATACAATATTTTGTTTTATGTGATAGAATACATCCTGAATGCATTGTCACAAAATAAAAAATCAAGGTCTATATATACATTGTATGGTTTTTCAACAACCTCTCCATGTTCACAAGTGTCTGTAAGATTCTAATGGGGCACATTTTATTAGACAAATAAACAGATTAAAACATACAACTTCCCTTAAGTAAAAAATACACAAATTTGGGCCAGATTATATAGAGCCCTTTCTATTGCGTCTGTTCTTTTTCTGTGCTTATCATAAATCCCAGTAAGGCCTTAAACCAAAAATCTTTAGGGTACATTCAAACATAGCAGTTGAGACAAGCTTGAAATGGCATAAAAAAACGGCATTCGTTTTTGCTGTGGCTTTTGATTGTCTTCACCTCTAAATATCTCAAAAGCATCGAGAACCCTGGCATCAAGTATGTTGTCTTGCTGTTATGGATTTTGGTACAGTTTTATCCACATCTCAACTGCTACTCAGCAGATTATTTGCAGAACTTTCTGTGCCTGAAATTCCATTCCAAATGTCTGAACTGAGCTGTTTCTGCAGCTTGTGCAGGGACTTCTACAGACTCCATTCAGATGTATGGAACTCCCACAAATCATAGTCTAAGGCAGTGATCTCCAACCTATGGCTCCACAGTTGTTGCAAAAAAACAAATCTGATCATGCCCTGATAGCTACAGGATACAGGCATGATGGGATTTGTAGTTTTGCATTGGCTGGAGAGCCACTAGTTGGGGGATATTGCTCTAATGGTATGCCTCAAATTTGCTGCCACTGATTAACCTGCAAAATCCACAGCATTTTAAAGTACAGTAAGAAATCTAAACCACAATTGACCCGAGGTGCAGATTCTATGTTAGTTTATGTTGCAGATCTCCACTATAGATTTCAGCCTATGCAAAGCATGGAGTAAACCTGCAGCAATTTCACTGCAAAAGTTGTGGGAAATTCTGTTCACACAAAAAAGTTTCACCGCGGGTAGCTGTATCCTTAGATTGGAGTCACATATGCAATTTCTCTGGCAGATTTTTAAACCTAACCCAGGAATGGAATCCAAAAGAAAGAAAAGTGTGTGTGTGTGTGTGTGTGTATATATATATATATATATATATATATATATATATCTATATGAAAAAGGACGTGTGTGTGTGTATGTATGTGTATATGTATGTTCCGCAAAAGCGCAACCATCCATTTTAGCAAAACTTGGCATACACATCCCTTGTTACCTGGAAAGAAATCTGGCGGGGGCTCAGCTCTCTAGGATTTACCATTGCCGAGATATTCCCAAAAAATGCTTGCAGGTCCTACTCCAGGTTGCCATAACAACTGATCACAGATTTTAGTAGTTCTCAGGTCCTGAAATATTCAGTCATATGACGTATGACGGCACAACTACACTGCTACATGTATAGGGGAAGGGGCTACTATTAAACGGACGGGCGCTATGGAGTTCACTGTTAAAGGGGCGTGCACTGTGGATGTCACTGTTAAAGGGGCTAAAAAGAAAAAAGAACTGAATCAGAAACTATGTACGTAATTCTAGCCAAAGGGGGTTAAAAGTTATTGAGACACAGGTGTAAAATATAGCGCAATAGGACTTAGCCATAAAATCGGGCATCCTGCACTGTATACCTGGCTCCATCTTGCTAGATGCCACTCTTTCTCTGGTTCCTCCAAACTATTTAAGATATAAAGACATTTAGAGGGTCATTAATTAAACTGGTGTAAAGTAGAACTGTCTTAGTTGCCCATAGCAACCAATCAGATTCCAACATTTCTTTTGGACAACTCCTTTGGAAAATGAAAGAAGGAATCTGATTGGTTGCTAAGACAGTTCTACTTTACACCAGTTTGATAAATGACCCCCTTAGAGTATATTGAAGAGGCAGTCTGTAGTCGGTGGATTTTTAGGTAAGACAGGTTTTGTGTTGAATAAACTCTTTTGCGGAGACAACATAAGAGACAGACTGAAAAGCTTCGGGAACTTTGTTATGCTTCCTCTACCAAAATAGCTTACACTTCTGCAAGAGCATAAAAGGTTTTTTTTATGCCTCCCTTAATGATTCATAGTACTGACCACACTTTTCACAGCTGCCAAATGCTCCTTTTTATGTTTTTGGAAGTAATAAGGCAATATTACAAACTATAAATTATTGTCTTAGTTGCAAGCTAGCCAGCCCATCCATTCTGTACTTTATGAAAAGTTATGTTTAATGTCACTTAATGAGTACTTAGGACTGGTGCGCTTTCAGGTACTTTGATGGGCTCTTAAATTCACAAACGTCCTTCTACCATAAATTCCCTATAAAGATTAGTAGAAAGATGGAGAAAGCAGTTCTGTATACCACTTATGATTTATGAAGGTCTTTAGAAGCACCAGTTCTACAGTGCAAAAGAACTAAAAAAAATATACTACTGGATAACTTTGAGCCACATTACACATGTACACTGCAATGTATGGATAGTGTTTTATTACAAATGAATATACTGCTCTGGAATCCGTCATATTTCATACCAATGACTCATTTTTGACTTTTCACACCTTTTACTTGTGTTAAATATGTTTCAATCCTATATATAAAAGGCAAAAAGTTTTTACCATTTTTAAAAACAAAGAAAGTTAGTGTTACACTGAACATGTGGCACTCATATAGGGTCTGACTTCTGGTAATATTTGAGCAACGGCGGTGGGGTCCAGAACTTTTAGAGATTACTGGGACTTATTTCAGTTGTGTCAAAATGTGAAGTCCCAAGTATTTAAAAACCAATAAATGGGCCCTTAGTCTTTCTTCAAATGTAGGTTTTCTGGGGTGTTTTTTTTCCGGGGGGGGGGGGGGGGGGGGGGGTTGTGAATAGACACTACAAGGCAGATTTACAATCCTATAGCTGGTATAAACTTAGACTGTCTAGACCTGCACCAAATTCATTACAATAGTTCATGCTAGATGATAAATGTGGTACAGGGATAGATAGAAAGTTGTCTAGCTTTATACAGGGATAGATAGAAAGTTGTCTAGCTTTATACAGACTATTGGTTGGTTTAGTTTGAGAATTTTATACCAGAATTATGGTGAAATTTTGGAGCAAGATGGTGTATTTTAGGCATGCTCCTTTGACACAAAACCACACCTATTTCCCGATAAGGCGTGCTTTTGTTAGGCTAGATGCAGATCATTGCTCTAAACCTGGGTACAGTGGAATATGAGCATACATTGACCTGCAATGCAGATTTTAAATCTATGGGAAATTGATTCATGTTGCAAATTGGGGGTACTGTGTAACTATTAAGGGTGCAAACCTCATTAGTTTAACAGAAACCAGATGCAGCTTGTATACACACTACGATGGGGGGGCTAGTTGCCAAATACTGATATATAGCGACTCATAATACTGTGTAGTATTATAGCTGCACACATAAGGTATGTCTACTATAAGTTACATGGTTTTGTAAAGAAAAAGAGGAGGATATGTAATAGAAATTCGCTTGCATCAGACTCTGTGTAAGGAAAGGTAAATCTCTTTAAGACTCAGACAAAGGTGTTTTCATCCCGAGTTCTGCTGAGCACTGCCTCCCTTCCTGCCCAGTCTGTTTCACTTTTATTTCTTAGTCACAAAAGGGTGTAACAATAGAAAGGGGCCGGCCCATCACCCGACCTCTTCCTTCATTTAACAAGGATACAGGAAGTGATGATACAGGAAGATGAGAAACCACCATCAATTAAAATAACATAGCCAGCTAACAAACGCATGTATACAATAATCTCCCATTACCACTGGAGTGAACCTAATCCAGCCTTGCTCAGTGATTAATGCCAAATAAAGTTGCTATGATCCTCATGCATGTTTATTTACAGGACAACGTCATTATCTCCAGCGGCTGATCAGGCGCACTAGAGACCACAAACGCACATTCCTTTCCTATATTGTTCTCTTAACAAATGTATCCACGCCAAGCCCAAAAATCTGCGTCTTGCGCGGGGGCCCTAGCTGGCGTCCATACATCAGCCAAGAAAACACTGCTTTGCTGAACACAGCAGTCTCCCCCGGCCCACAGCCCAGTGCTTAGCACATGGACCATTCTCTGCGCCCAGCAGCTGTGTCTCTACATACACAGGAAGATATCCACTCCAATGGTTTACCCTGACACTGAGAGACATGATGACAATACACAATATATTAAAAACACATCCTAATAAAATTTCCACATGTCTTAAGAAACCTGCTGGCCTCCTACTTACTCCCATAGCATTACAATAGACAGGCTGTCCAACTTCTTCTTAGTAAACAATACCAAACTAATGAGTTTCAACATTCCCAATCTTTTTTTAACCCAACATTTGCAGAAAGAATGTCATCTAAGCATTTAATACAACTTTTTTTTTTAAGTTCAGTCCTGTCCTATACTTGGAATGTCACTGAGGACCAAAAAGTGGGCAGAGCTTTTCAATGAGAAGCCATGCCCCCTGTATGTCAGTGGAAGCAGAATGGTTTAGCATTAGCTTTTATAAGCCAATAAGCAGAAGAAGAATTCCAGCCATAGTGAAAGCTAACGGGGGAGGGGTTATTGGACTGGAACAGGTGAAATGAAATACTTTGCCTGTATAAATAAATGAAGCTGCAGCAGGAGAAGATTGATCTGTGTAAGCTAAGAGAACCAATACAGTGCAGTCCTAGCTGATACACACAATTATTTGTGAAAAGAACATTACAGAATGTTGTTTCATGCCCCCACAGCTCCGGAACAGCATGTAAACAAAGGCCAGAGCAGTTCTAGGTATGTGCATAAGTAGCATTTTTTTGTTTGCTAGGCTTCACTTATCTAATGTATGTATTCCTGACCACCAAGTTTGCAGAGTTTTCTTTAACTCGGGCAACCCCTTTAAGATCTATTTTCAATGGAATTCATTCATTTCTGAAAACCATTTCATCCACATATTTGGCATTACATCAGGTGAGACCACTGAAAAACATATTTTTATTACAGAACCCTGGCTTCAGATTTAATACTAATCTATATATCAGAAATGCATAAAAAGGCTGGACATAGATGACTATATCTGGCAAACGTCTGTCGGCTGGATCACATCCAGGTTTGACTAGTATTAAAGCCTTACAAACAGGAATTTCCTAAGTATCCTGGCACAACACATTGTTTTTTCCCTAATTAATTTGACTTTACTTTCTTTTGACACTACAGACTTTTCCCTAATTATTCTATTATTCTTCTAGCGATAGTTTATAAAAAGTGGAAAGTATGTACATGCACAGTAGCCAATCATGTGCTTTTTTTAAATCTGTCTTGGCCTGGCTCATTCAAAGATATGGTAGCTACATATTGTTTTAATTATTATTATTACTATTATAATTAGAGATGAGCAAAGTTTTAAAAAAATCGATTCGGCTGCTTCGCCGAATAAAAAAATAAAATGTTTTACTTCATGATGAATTACTTCATCAAGAAGCACATTTTTTTGTAAGTAGCGGGTGCAATGACAGGGGGCTGCGATAGCACCAATCCCCCATCATTGTACCCCACAGATGTTGCGTTGGAGGTGATAGGTAAGAAAGCAATAGTATTTGTTTTTAAAATATCTGTCTATACTGCTTCTTTCCAGTGGTCTCCAAATGCTACTCCTGGGGACTAAATCAGTAGAATGTATATTAAAACTTAACACTTCAGGTGCTCTGGTTCACTGTTCCGAACGAGTAGCGGTGACTGCACCCTTGACAATGCATGCCTTATTAGCTTGCCGATTGCTTGGGGATGTTTGCCAGAAGGAAATAAAGACCAAGAACCATTGGAGTGGTGCCTATAAACGGATCATAAGAGCTAATGTGATAGGTCCTCTTTAAGTTCGGACAACATAACTTTTTTATCCCTTAAAAAAATGCTAACCTTGCTAAAAAGCCTGCCTGAACCATGACTAATGATTACTTCTCAAAAATACTTTTGATAAAGGGTTTGTCTCAAGAAAAAGACAGTTGGTCTGTTTTTTTCCAGAGGCCATATTTTATCCATTGACTGACTAGAATATAACATAAAACACTTGCCTAAAACAGTAGGCTTCTAATTTGCTGAGGCCAAAGAATAAAGCATGAACCGGCTCCTGGTTTATAGCCTCATGTTTTTAAAAGGAAAAACTCATGTGCAAAACCATTATGGTTAGATACCAAGACTAGTTAAGTTTGTGTCATCTCTGTCAATGGTTAATTGTGTAGTTGTAGCAGCATAAAGGTGGTCAGTGCCATGTAAAATGGTTGTGTAAATTGTCTGTGCCTTTAATGAGAGGTATGGGATTGTATTTTACTTCAGTACGACGCAGGGGTCCAGCATAAAGATGCATGCAGTATTTATGTGGTTGACATCAGCAGAGGAGAAATGATGTCTGAATGGAGGATTGGTCTTGAGGTTAAGAATTAGAAACTGCCATCTTTTAGTTCCACTGCAATATTCTGTGATTTCTTTTGAAGCCTTCAGTAAAAGATATATAATGGGATAACCTGTACTTTCAGTTCAGCGAATATCTAACCTTTTTGAATTCATTGCTTCATTGAGTTATTATTTCTAATCACACGCCTGATTGACTCCAACTAAATGACTGCTAGCCTGAAAGAGGCAAGAGTGTTAAACCCAAGACGGCAAAGGAGCATTTTAGCTAGAAAATAGGCATCATCCAGGGCTGCTTATACAGTTTGAGTGTTGCTTACTTTTATATTCTCAGGTTTAGCATTCATCCATATTCCCGGATGAACCGTAATTGATGTTCCAGTTTGCCTCTTGAGTATTGGTAAAGAGTGTTAAATTGTGAAGGCCAAACATCATTCCTTGGAAGAGTTTCAATTGTCTCACGTCAATAAATAATACATTTCTTAATACATCTCTGTGGCTGCCAGTCTACCTTGTATCTGTCTGTCCCCACATCTAAAAACCTGGCCACATTTATTTAAAAAAGACAACTTTAAAATGAAAATAAAATGAAAAACTTAGTTTGCCAGTAGGGTCAGCTGGTCAGCTGTTTTCTATAGTACATAAATATAGATAATGAGGGGCATTTATCATTTGCGGTTGTTTTTGTGTCATTTTCAAGTCTATCATTGCTTTGTGGGTCTGCGTCAAATTTATGAAATGGAGCACCTTATTAATATATTTGGCATGATTGCAATGATTTTACACTATATGTGTTAAAGTAGACCAGGGTTGCCTGGCATAGGTTGCAACTTTTTTGCTACACTTTAAATTGTCGCAAATAATAAATACAGTCTAAAACTGGTTGAAAGACATTCACTTGTCATAAACATAGAACTCTGTGAAAAATGGCGTAAAGAGGCAAATATAGCAAATTGTACCGCTAAAAATGCCATGCAAAATTTCATATATACACCAAAAAGAGCCATAAATCTAATAGTAAGTTCCTCCCATTGTTTTTTCTACTAGTAAAGGAAGCTCCGTGGGTAAAATATAAGAAAAAAGCAATGTAATGATGTAATAAATAAATGCTTTCTTGTTCGGCAGTACCCTAGATTTTTTTGGCCTTTTCTTCATCAGAAATATTCTAATTTCTGTTGATACACATGGCAGACAATGATAAATAACCCCTGCTGTTGTATTTTACAAGCAAATCTGCAATGTATGAATTATCCAAACACAACACATGGTTGAGGGCGCAGACAGTTGCTCTTTTTAGAGGTTTTCGTGTAGCATGTTGCTAATTGTGGCTTTAAATAATGTACATTAATTAGATACGCGGCCATGAAGTAGATGCTGGTGTATATGGGAAATGTGTCGATATTTAAAGAAAAAAAATGCAAAGTAATTTAAAGCAGAACTCACATATTGAATATCAGAGATGCCAATAAATGAAAGTTTTTTTTAGTTTTCAAGCAGTAGATACAGTCAAAGTAAAATGTGGTCCTTGAATTGGAAGACAAAACTGAGTGTAGTGGTGTGCAGGGGTGCAGAGTTATCAGTCAGGGCTTGAGGGGGCTTAAAGGGGTTATCCAACCCCTATAATACCCCCCCCCCCAATGCCCGGGCTCTAGTATACATTATACTTACCTGTTCCCCAGCAACCGTGTCACTCTGGATCCCTGCACAGCCCACCCTAATGTCACCCGAGATGCAGCAGCGGCCGTGCAGGGATCCGGACCGATGCGGGTGCCTGGGAGCAGATAAGTTTTATCCATACAAGGGGGCCCGGGCATTGGGGGGGGTCATTATGGGGGTTGGATAACCCCTCTAAAGGCCCCATTGTCACATAAGAAGACACCTGTATTAGAAGTAGATGATTGGTGGGGAACCTTGTTCACATTAGGGCCCAGCAGCTTCAAGTTACACCGCCAACTTAGTAAACAGGATTGCTCCTTTGAAAAGTTTTCTAAACATTTTTGAATGTTCTCGTGTATAGAACAAGGACCAATTTAAGAGGGTGGATTAGTTTATGGGATTGCCATCCAGGGACATGTCTAGGCATCTTCTCTGTGTGGGCAAGGCATGGTCAATGGAGTCTAGAACTGTTCATCATCATTACAATACACTGTCTGAGCAAGTGTGTCTACAGCATATATAAATGCACGAGGGCCCAGAATGCTTTTAATACACATTATATTAATAACAGTGGATCCCTCCAAAACTGGTGTGTACTTGGGCCTCTCAAATCAACTTTACCACAACTTTCTAACCTTAGAAATGGCTAAACAGCTAAACAATGAGTCCCCCTTAACTAGATAACAGTTGTGTATTCAATTATATAAATAATTTTGCTGTAATGACGTTAGTACTATATTTCATCTAATAACTACTACTACAGTATGCCATGTAGGTGATCTCTAGCAGAGGTTCATGAAGCTCCTGTGTTATTGGCATTGCTCTTACGACGACGTAGTGTATCATTGATAGTGCAAAGTGTCATCTGTTTTACTACTTCTTTAACTTCAAAATTTGAAAGAATATAGAACAAAGGAGTTTTCTTCATTCTGCAGGAGTTTATACTTAAATGTCATTTATACTACACTGACTCGTCCTGCCAAAATCAGAATCAGTACCACATGGTAGAAAAGATTTGATCTGATTCTCCTTGACTGATATCAAGAAAACCTTTCAAAATAGTTTAAACAATAAAGCTCTTGTCTTACTCTTTAGAGGGGAGGATTCAATAAAAAACTGAATATTACTGTAAATTTAATTTCTATCTATGATATAGTTTTATGGGTCTTTTGTCTATCTAGCTATCTATGTATCCATCCATCTTGAGAAAGACCTCATTTTGCTAGGCTAAATCGTTGCTGTTTGGGGAATAAACCGGGTCCACTGCTTTATTCACCTCACTTTTGGAATGTTGCTTTGTTTTTCTATTTTTGTATCTATCTATCTAAATCCAAAAAACAAGGCAGCACTCCGACTTCAGGTGAAAAGGTGATGACCGAATTTATTTCCCAGGCAACATTTCGGCCCACTCAATGAGGCCTTTGTCAAGGATTTATTATACAGTAGAAGAGATGCCTGCCTTCCCTGAGGATTTGCACCCTATTCACACCGTCTAACTGTGCTGCTGCTTTATCTGTGTTTGTGGTTATCTATCTGTCTATCTATATCTATCATCTCATTATCTATCATCTCATTATCTATCTATTTATCTATATATCAATTTATCGTTCTATCTCATTATCTCTCCATCTATTTATCTATATTTCATATTTATTTATCTATCTATCTCATATCTGTCAATCTGTTATCCATCTTTCATTCTATTTACAGGTTATTTGTCCGTATACAAAAGACAAAAACTCATTAGTGCAGGTAATGAATATTACTACAAGTGTACCGATACATAGAGAATAATGTTAATGTGATAGGGTGACAGTGACCGCCAACTGTGTCAGAGTGACTGGTTTCTCCTTTGAGTTCACAAGGTTACACAAACTGTCATAGAAATTAAACAGCACAGTTGTTGCTTGCCAATTGAATTATCATTAAGCCACATGAGACAGTCAATCAAGCGTTATGGATATAGCTGGAGAATTTCTATTGTGTCAAGGGCAAGCCATTTGTATCTCTAAATTAATAAATATAATACATAAGTATAATTCTACTAATATATATCTTTATTTCTTTATGTTGTGTATAATATATAATAAAACTCACACATATATGCATTTCATGAGGCGAGCATACTTCTGTTACCTCTGTAAAGATTTAATCTGCATAGTATCATTCTGTAGAATATGCCTGTTGGTCTTCTTTTATTTATACCAGTTTAATCTGTCATTCATTAATCTTAGCCTTGGGGAAATTACTTTGATTTTTACATTTTTTGTTTAATTCTAAAATGTCCTTGAAAAAATATAAGAGACAGGCCAATGGCTTGTTTCAATCTTATAGTTGCCTAAAGCGTGGCTTAGTGAGGACTAAAGGTAAAACCACAGACACAAAATAGATACATTTTTTTTAAGGTGGAAACATAAGGCTTAGCAGTATTTGTGCATTGCGGTGGCCGCGTCTCAGTTTATTAATTGATCTGTTTACTATTCTATATCCATTTGACTGGATAGAATAAAATCATTAATTAAAACTTTGCTTTAGACAGCCGCTACTCATATCACCTCTGTGTTGGTTACGTGTAACAAGGATTGCTTATTTTTGAGAATATCTTGTTTGAACGAACACATTGTACGTTATTGTAAGATGAGAAACCATCATATAAGTTGAGATTCATTGAGTCAATAAACTGATATTCTCCTTTTTAATTTTCTCTTTTTATATCACCAAACCCGTGAGAATATTTTTTGTTCTTTGCTGCATCCTTCTACTATAGAACATGTTATGTTTCACAGTGGCGTAACTTGAAGCTCCTGGGCATATGTGAAACTCTGTAAGAGGGCCTCCCACCTAAAGTGTCATTATTCGTACTGATCTCCTCAATTAAAACTGGAGAAACCCCCTCAGACTTCATGAGATTCTGCATCCCTATGCTTACCTTCTGATATCATCCTTTTTTTTTTAGCAATTCATAGCATTTGTTGTGATTTTTTACTTGTTTTTGTATTTTACCTTTATGATCGGTTACTATTTTGTGCTTTGCTGGTGATATATTTGGTGTTTCCTTGTAATAATCGAGCTGGAGGCTTATACGACCCTTGCTCATGGAGTACATTCAGCTTGACATATTTCCTAGGAATTTAATTTTTTCAAGGCAGCTGCTCAAATTTTAACTGGGGCTGTTATTTTCTTTTTCCCCTCCCTTCGAACTTTTAATTCCAAAACTACAGTAGTACAGAAGAGTTTCAGAAAGCCTTCGTCTGCTACACCACTGGGGTCTTGAGTAGGAGGTGAAAGGCCTACGCTGGAAGGAAACACTGCAGTCAATTTTAAAATACCTAAGTTGTTTATCTAGTAAAGATTTAACAAGGGGCTCTTTGCTTAACCATATGCTGTACTTTAGCTTCTTGGACTTGTGCCCTGTAATCTACTATACTTCTTAAACCCCATTTTCCATTTGCCCTCCACATTATCAACAAACATTGTGGTAACAGACCAAATATTTTAGAAGGCGAAATAATACAGACTGGCGATAACACAGATGTTTTAACAAAAGATATTCACATAGGATAATGCCATCATTTACGCTTGCTTACGTTACGCTCCTCTACTCTTTCAGAGTGAAGAATTTGATCATCCAAATGTGTTTAACAGGCTTCGATGTATAGAGCTTTTCCATAATAATTACGAATAAAGAAAAAGATACGTCACCTGTACAAACACTATAGTTTGTATTGTGATGGCAAGCAGATAGCTCATGAACGAGAATATCTCATTGACCCATTTAAGGGGCATCGTAGGCCTTAAAGCTGATGGGAGAGGTGACCTCACTGAAATGAAGTTTTCAGATGTGCTTAAGACTTTATTCTGGATTTATTAAATTCTTACCAAGTATTTTCATGTGTTTTAATATTTTTAAAACGTTGTATTATGATATATATGTGTTCATGTGTTTTAGTTTGGATCCAGCAATCTATCACTCTATCTATCTGTCTATCTATCTCTCTATCTATCTGCACATTCCACACGCTTCTGTTATAAGGTAACAGTAGAAAAATATTGAAAGAAAAATATGACCAATGTGCTAAATGAAGCTGCGCGTAGAGAACATATCTTGTAGGGCAGTGTTTCCCAACCAGTGTGCCTCCAGCTGTTGCAAAACTACAACTCCCAGCATGCCTGGACAGCCTTTGGCTGTGCGGGCATGCTGGGAGTTGTAGTTTTGCAACAGCTGGAGGCACACTGGTTGGGAAACACTGTTGTAGGGGATATGGTTTATCAATATGTTTTATTGTTACTTATTATAATACTGCAGCTTGTTCAGGCTTTTTGAGTAATACTTTTATATTTATGTGGTTTCTAAATCATCCCAAAACTGATAATTAAGGTATGGAGAACAATAAATCATTGATCGCTTGCCTCGATTTTTCTATTTTTTCTTAAATTAATATTAAATTTGACTTAATTTTTTAATTAAGGGATAAAATTCGAATGCATTAGTATAATTATTTTGACAACATCTTGTATTTCCTTATATTTCTTTTTTGGATCCTACTCTGACTTTCCATAATAAATAAAAAACAAAAAATAGAAACAACCGAGGGTGTCAATGGCCTAGTATATGTACACACGATGGTGCGGCTTCCTGCAAAAAGACTACCCAATGTCCCAATGTAACTGGACAAGCTTTGTACATACACAAAAGAAAACTGAAAGCTCTTAGACGTCCACTTTCAGTTCTCAGTTTCCTTTCCATAATAAATTAGAGTTAAATATCATGTAAAATACATCATATATGTCTTTTATATTATTTAGTTTCATTTTTTTTCTATTTTATTTTTATAATTAGTATAGCCAATGCATAGAATTGTCTGCCTCATAAATGTAATATATATGTGTTTCCATGCTGAAATAATTAGAGACATGTCCTATTGTATCTTTTTTACAATAGCCTATGTAGCCATATCCTAAAATTATGTTGATTGATTTAGTAGCCCTGAAACATATCCCTTCTTAGCTAGAGTGTAGAACAATATTGTTCCGCTTTGAGCCATAGACGCTTGCTGAGTTTTAGCACTGCTCAACTGAAAAATTATTTACTAGTTTTCAGTCAGACCTACCTCTCCTGCGGTTAATGTTAATAACGTGGAGGTACAGATCAAAGAAAAATCCACAGGACAGTGTAAGGAATTTTTGTCTGTGGCCTACACCATAAGACCGGGACATTAGACTATGATATTCAGCACAGCATTTTTGTTAGAGCTTGAAAGAATAGCAATAACGGTAAAATCTTGGTTTCAGTTGTAATATCTAAAGACATTAAAAGGCCTGGATCACCAGAACATTCCCCTTTATCGACTGCACCTGTCTTTACTTATTATCGATCTAACCAATGTATCGGTAATTGAGGTCTGTAACTTATGAGTAAACCTGCGATGACTGAGAAAATCCCATTTTGATTAGATAAATTCTTTAGGCAGACAATGACAAATCGCAGCAAAGTCTGCCCTCGGACAGCTGCTTCATATTGCATGAACTTTTTGACCGCTAATAATCTTGTATGATTGCCAAGCAAACCAAAAGGTTGAAACGCGCTGAGAAGTAAGTTAATGTTCCTTTTCATTTTGATGGAGAAGAAAGCATGTCATGTACAAGAAAAACATATTTATAGTTGAAGCGCATCAGACAGGATTTATTAACCTACAAATTTAATGTACATCTCGGCGTGCATCCGGCAGATGCCATTGATTCCTTGTGTCAGCTGCTACCGCAAAAATGACTAATAATGCAAATTTGTTACAAAATATGTCAGCGGTGTATTCTGTATAGTCACATTAAACAGCTTAGTGGAGCTAAACTATGCAATGCTGCTAGAGCGTTAAAACAGAATCCTAAGGAAAAAGTATGTGTGTGTGTGTATGTGTGTGTATATATATATATATATATATATATATATACAGTGTGTGTGTATGTATATATATAAATAATATTGTGAAGGCCATATTGTACTTCCCTATGTCTGGTTTCATATGAAAATATGGAACTTCGAAGCATATCCCATCAAAATGCCTTTGTAATATGGTAGCCTGCCTAACCCATCCATTTTGGAAGGCCTGGCTGACCATCTAATATGTATAAGGCCGCCCAATCCCTCCCATCAATGCCAGATAAAGATATGTTGATTTGCCCAATCCTTTTGTTCTAAAATGAGATAAATCACGGCCATAAGTGTCTTGCAGTGATTTACTTCGTTTTAGGTGTAGTTATAGGTCAACTGAGCTCAACTGAAGGAATGGCTGTAGGTGGACCAAGCATCCATCTTACATCTATGTCATATGTTTGACCAGCCTTACTGAGATATCTTAAAATGCAGAGTTATCACCATGCACAGGTAAAGCGGCCATTGAGTCAAATTTCTCCTGTATAAAAAAAAAAAACTAAAACTAAGGGGGACATTTATTATGCCCAGTTGGTTTTGTGTCAATTTTAAGTCTATCTTCTTTGCTTTGTTTGTCTGCACCAAATTTATGAAATAGTGTACAGTAGTAAAATATTTGCCATGTGAGCAAAAAGGTTTACAGCTTTTTATGTGTAAAAGTACACCAGGGGGCTGCAAGGCGTAGGTTGTGACTATATTTTTGCAACTTTTTGGGCAAAAGTTGCACATAGTAAATTAGCCATGATCCAGGTCTAATCTCACTCTCACCCTTTTAAACATAGACTAGTTTAAAAAGCGGTGAAAAACACCAAACGTTGCAAAAATTGACCAAATTTTACAGAAAATGGCGCAACCACCATGACAATTTTTTTTAAGCCACTAAACTGACATATCTGATTTGATAAGTGCCTCCCTAAGTGCCTATATATGCATGTATACACATGTCGGCTGTTGAAAGCAATTTCTCCCATTCCATACATGCTTGATCAACTATGGCTTATAGATCCTGTTGACGCAAGGTAAACACCTTATATGAGGATAAAACACACTTCTATGTTTTTCCACCTTTTTTAATACAGTTAGCTCTTTCTTCTTCTGTATTGCATTTATTCTATTTCAGTTGCAGAGTTCTGTTCTTCTTCTTTTTCCGTTACCAGTCACTTACTGCTGTGTAGACCATTTCCCTGCCATAAGGGGACTCCACTAGTCCTCCGTTATCGGAGTCTGTCGCTGTAACTGAGACACAATTCATAGTTTCAACGGCTCAATGAATATGATATTCCTACTTTTGCCATAAAATCCTTGAAAATACAAAAAAAAAGCTTCTCTTTTCTATGAAAGAGCAATAAGTGTCCTTTAGAAAATTGTTAGGATTAATGCTGTTATATGAAGATTTGTCAAACTAAAAAGGTATGAGCTATTCTATTGTACTTTAATTGTGCTGCAAATGCCATTGTGATCCAAAGACACCGATCTGAAATTTAAAGGTAAAATAAATCTAATGTGTGTGCAGTTGATTATTCCTTATTGTTCCCTGTAATCAGCCATTTCAAGTCCTGAAGTTCAGAATCCTGGCTTCGAAAAGTTGCAGAACAGGGCTTTACGTTTTGGGTTTGCGTGCACTAAATGCAACATTTTGCATTTTTACTTCTCTTACTTTTGTAAAATTGGCTGTAGTATTTAACAATGGAATGACATAAAGGATATCTAGAAAATGTCTGCCCCTATGATTACTACTTAAAGTGGTTGTTTCACTTCAGTAAGTGGCATTTATTATGTAGAGAAAGTAAATACAAGGCACTTACTAATGGATTGTGATTGTCCATATTGCCTCCATTACTGGCTGGATTAATTTTTTCTTCACATTATACACTGCTCATATCCAGAGGTTATGACCACCCTGCAATCCATCAGTTGTGGTCGTGTTCGCACCCTATAGAAGAAAGCAACAGCCTATGTGAGCTACCACTGTCCCGGCCACCAGAGAGGCCAGCACTTTTTCCTTAACTGTGCAAGCACGACCACCACTGATGGATTGCAGGGTGGTCGTAACCATGGAAACGAGCAGTGTATAATGTGATAGAAAAATGAATCCAGCCAGCAAAGAAGGCAATATGGACAATCACAATACATTAGTAAGTGCCTTGTATTCACTTTCTCTACATGATAAATACCACTTGCTGAAGTGAGACAACCCCTTTAATCTAACATATTTCCAGTTTTGAGAATCTCTAGCTATATGTAGTCACAGATGTGGGGAGGACATTAGCACATCTTTCCTTAAACCGCACTCTTCTGAATGTCCGGTTTACGGTTCCTTTAAGAATCCATATATGCCGTGCTGGCAGAATGTCTCCATGTAAAATGTTTCAATAGGTTTCTTTGAAAGGTCCTGTGGGCAGTTAGTCAATGTTAGTTATCAGATAGGCAGTGAATTGAAACAAGTAGACAGTGCCATGTATCATTCAACCATGTCATCTCCTCTTTTATTATCTGGGCCTCTGATTTCCATTCCGCCCTGAGCTGACCTTCGCTGATGTGGTGTCATATTGTGGAAGCCATTGATTAAAAAGGAGGGGTCCTTCATTGGAGTGACAGGCCTTGCCAATCTCATTAGGCTAATAAAACAAACTCAAATCACTCCACTCTGTCCTTTCAGAATCAGAAAGAATTAACAGAAATTCCTCCGTTTGCATTAGATTTCTTCGACAATGTGAATTATTCTCCGCATTAAAGCCAATGAGAATGTGCAAAAAAATAAATAAATAAAAAGTCAAATCCTTCTGAGATATGAAGCAGCACTCGGCAGATTCAGGGTAGATGAGAGAGAAAACAGGATGATTATTGATGGTCACTCTGATGTTGTGTGCTAATCTTTCTCTGTTTTCATTCCTGTCCCGGGGAGCTCTTTGATTTTCTCCACGTAGTCTCTGCCTGAGCCTTCATACTTTCTTCCAACAGCAAATTGCATTCACAGTATACCGTGCCTGGAAACATACTTGTGAAAATGTAAACCTATTCTCTTTTAGAGTGAAGCTCTGTTTTGAAGCCACTTAGATATTATATTAGGAAAGTGCATTATCAGCAATTTCCTTATATAATTTTATTCAGAATGTAGTTTCTCTATAATCAGATGATGCCCTATGCCATAATTGTGGGGTCCATATCACCATAAATTGGATCAATAATAACTTAAAGTCTCTTTCTAACAAAGCTAGAACTAGTCCTGTACCTCACATGGATACAGAGATTGGAGATTCAATGCTACAATTGCTCTGCTAGATTGTCTCCAGGCTGGCTGCTCAGGGGAGGTGTCATTTTCCAGGGGGCATGGCCTTTCCTAGGGGTCATGTCCAATCTTCTGTAGAACGTATGGTTGGTGTCAGTTCAATATTTAAACTGAGCATGTGCGACCACCTCAGCGAGGACAAAAAATAAGGAAAAAGAACAAACATCAGTTGGCACTATACAGATACATTTTATTGAATAACTCACTGACTATGCTACATTTTTTATTACATGCAATTACAAAAGTATTCAGATCCAGGTGCTGGCTTCTAAAAATGTAGACTATGTTTCATATTCTTTAGCAGAGGAATTTCATGAAAGCTGCCCATACCCCTTCAATAGTCTAAAGCCTGTATTACACTGCCTGATTTTTCGGCAGATAATTGCTAATGAGTGTTTGCATGAATGCTCATTAGCGATCATCTGGCAGTGTAATAATGCCGCCGATTGCCCGATGAACCAGCAACAGCTTGATCATCAGACAATCCAAACCTTTTGACATTTAAAAAAATTATCGTTTGCATGTGGCAGATCGTGTTGTCCAATAATGATCTGCCGCCAGGAAACCACTATACAGCATGGGGACGAGCAATGGCATAACTATCCCCAAGCGGCGGAGAAGATTGCTCTATATAATAGCAGCGGTCTCATCCGCTAGTGAGCAGGCAATTGACGGGGCGGGGAGGGGGGATAGCGACAATCGTCTGCCACATCAAGCTGTGTAATACAGCCTTTAGGCAGATTTGGCCCACAGCTATTCCTCCCAATACCCCTATACACATGAAAACTCTGCCAAATATACATATGTTTCCAATGGGGAGAGGGGAGTTACACTGCCATATACCTCTGGTGGTGGCTTATCTTCTGTGAGAACAGAGGGTCAGACATGTTGAAAATAAACATTGGCGATCCCCCTTTCCATCAACATCATCTATCACTGGAGAGTCAGCACATCCCTATATATATATATAAGAAACTTGGCAGTCTATTTGGCCAACCTTGCTATCGCATCATAAGTAGCACGTACAAGTAATGGGCATTATTGAACAAAAGTCCCTACTTTTTAGCCACATTCTCAAGAACAGTTACTGGGAGTGCATTTTTAAAGGGGGGATTTTTAATATGATTGCCTATCCTTAGATTAGGTCATCAATATCTGATCAGCGGGGATCCGACACCCCACACCCACACCAATCAGCCGTTCTTCAGTATCTCTGATGCTGGAACTATGCTGCTCTGTCCACTGGGTCGTGAAGGGAGCTGGTTCCTGCAGCTCTGATTCCATTGAAATGAATAGGAGCAGGGCTGCAGTAACCAGCTTCATCCAGTACACAATGGACAGAGCTCCATAGTTCCGATGCTGATGTCTGACACCGGAGCTACCCTGAAACAGCTGATCAGTAGGGTGTAGGATGCCAAAACTCTGCTGATCAGATATTGATGGTCTATCCTAAGGATTGAGCTTACAGCATAAAATCCTGGACAACCCTTTTAAGGTTTGTATTATGAAATATGGGTACAGCTTCTGTTATATTCTGCTAAGTGAGCCTTCTATATGATTCTATTAATCCTTCTTAATTATCTTCCCTGTATTATGCACTTAACAGTGGACACAATGATCATGCCACATGAACATACGGGTCTAATCACTGATAGAGAAATACGTGAGTCCTACTGTTTTAAGTTAATAAAGATTTCTGCTGGTTGTTCATTTTAACAGTAGCCATAACACCCATAGGTCAACAAATAGCATGCTGCCAATTAAAGCTCCATACAGGATCCCCAAGGAAGTTTGTTTTGTCAGTGGACCTAGTTTCAGTAAATGAGTCCCATGAGAAAATATATATTATCTAACATATCTTAACTGGTGGCTATGGTTTCAATAGGCATGCATACAGTACACACAGTATACCTATCAACAGTTGTTTATGTCCTTTTTGCTTGTTTTAAACCTATATTACTTAGGTCTTAAAGGGGTTGTCCAATCTGGATATTTATGACATATCCACAGGTCCCGACCTCTGAGTTGCGCTCCTTTCCTGTCCTAAAAACGGTGCTCTGTAAAGAATTGCCAGGAAAGGAGAAGAGGCCACTCATGCACCGCTCTCTCCATTCACTGCTATGGGACTTCTGAAAATAGCTGAGCACGCTTACCACAATTCCTGGCAGCGCACGATGGAGCCCATTCTTGATAGGAGAAGGTCCAAGGGATTAGGTTTAGGTCAGGTCTAATGTTCAAGCCAAACTGGAGTCAGCCTGTCAAAAATCAAACCAGATTTTTATATTTTACAGACTCATACGTGTTTGTAAAATACACTTCTATGCAGAACCTCATTAAACGCCCACAGTTGTTTCCTCCAATGTCTGCCGAGTTTCTATGATGATCTTGTATTAACTCTTTAGGGGGCAGTTTTAAAAAAAAAAAAGACACCAATGCAGTTTTCTGACCCGAAGCCCCGAGTGAATTCACAGAGAGTGTGAAATAAAGAAGAAGGACTTATACTTCTCCCAGCTGGATCCACTTCTGGCTTTGGTTTAAAAAACTAGATCAAAAACTGCAATGATGTTTAAAAAAAAATACTGTGTGAAACCACTTTAATATATAAAATATTAGAAGGCCTAGACACAGTAGAGCTGTATGTACAGAGCTTGTATGAAGGTGCACAGAATCCTTGTGGCTTCATAGCACGGTGATGTCGGTACTTTTGTGCCACCACATGATACATTTACAGTACATCTTGGTTATATTGAATGTCTCTAGGAAATCAGAAGTATGTGAAGTTATGACTGCCATGGTAGGGCACTGCACAACTAATCTTGTGCATCAAGACTTAAACAGATCTTTTAATATTCGGTGAGAAAAGAAACCTGGAACAATTTTTCGTATGTCTACATTATATAGCAAAACATTGCGACCCTACTTTCTGCCAACTTTATACCCCATGGAACGCTTCCTCAGTAAACAAAATGAAAAAGTTATACAGTCAGTTTAGTTTAGCTCCCAATGTGCACGCATCAAGCCAAAAGCCTCAGCATTATTTGTACAGTTTTGCACAGCATTTCAGTAATTGTATGGGAGAGATGAAAAGCACCCATGATATTGTATACAAGTAGTCATGTGAATCCTTCCATAGCACATCTTTCAGAGGATTAGCCATAAAGTCATATTATGTTTCTGGACTGAAAACCTTATTATGGTTAATGATACAACTTAGGACCATAACATTGCCACTTTACATTTTTCATTTTTGTTTTTCATAAAACACATTTTTTTATGTGAGCTTTGGGATTAATGTTGGTCTACCGAGGGTTTTAAAATGACTCGGTTTTCCGAATTCCATTAGTTTAGATGTTTGTATGAGGAAATCACTGGAAGTCATGTGTAATAGTATAACGCAAACTTCATTTTGGGGAATGGTCAATTTATTGATCAAAATACCATCAAGAAAAAAAAAAGAAAAAAACTAAATACGATGCCAGAGATGTATGAAAAGTAGAGTTGTTGCCCAAAGCAGCCAATTAGACGGCTACGTTACTACCTGACCTTGCATCTTATTTAGAAATTTGCAGATACACAGTAGCAACATAGGATTTTCTCCCCACTCTTGTAGATCTTTTTAGGTATTTAGGTTTCTGTTCACACTCAAACATACTAAATGGCTAATCGCCTTTCTACTAAAATTGCCCTAGTGTTCACTCTCAATAAAAGTGTCTACAAGACAGCAATAGCTCTTAGCTGGTGGGTTATGGTGTGATCATGTACTCTGTATATTGAATATCCACAACCAATAATGAATACTGCTATAGCATATTCCATTATAAAATAGTGCAACAAAAAGCAAGCATGGTCACATTAACACTGGCATACAGCTTGGTGGTTTATCACTGCATAATGCTAGTGCAACGTGTGCAGAGGTGGGCTGTCTTGGCCATAGACCCTATAGATAAATTTCCCAGAGACCCAATACCCAGATTAGCCCTCAAGACCTACTCATGGTCTCCTGCCCAGTACATAATGATATGATGCTCGCAACGTTACTTAATGCTAGGAGCATCCGATACTTGAGCACCTGGCCAGCAGCTGAGGACGATGATACAGTTGAATATAGTTGTGAGGGTAGCAGTATTTTGTGCTGCACTGAGGTATTTGGTTCAGCTGGGGCAATATTTTGTGTTGCACCACAGTATTGCTGGCCCTGTCTACTTCTGTTTTCCCTGTCTACTTGTGTTGCCATGCCTTCTGTCAGATTGGATCTGTCTACAACATGGGGCCACTTTTAGTTTTTTCCAGACCACCTTAAGTTCCCAGTCTTCCCCTGAGAGTGTGTCATATTCTAAAACAAACCTGTTTAGGAACATGTTTCAAATACTGAACTACACCAAATTGTTCTTCCTCTTTGGAGACAGACACCAAAACGCTGCCTGCAGCGTTTTGCTGTCCTCTTGACGAAACTGAGCCAAACTAATCCGTCCTGACACACAATGTAAGTCAATGGGGACGGATCCATATTCACTGACCCAATCTGGCACAATAGAAAATGGATCCGTCCTTTATTGACCTTCAATGGTGTTCAAGATGGATCCGTCTTGGCAATGTTAAAGATAATACAAACGGATCCATTCTGAACGGATGCAGACGGTTGTATTATCTAAACAGATCCGTCCATGACAGATCCGCACAAAATGCGAGTGTGAAAGTAGTCTAAGATAGAAGTCAGTTAATGACTGAACAACTGCTGAATGAATGATCACCTGATTAACAATAGTTTTTTTTTCAATCCTGTCATACCCATTTTAGTCCATATCAACTCTTACAGTTGTTTAGCCATGCATGTTCGATGTCCCCGGGGGAAGGATGAACAGTATTCCTTTGAACGTTCTTTCATGGTTAAGATCATTCGTGAACTAATGACTACCGGTTCAATTTTTTTTATGAGCCTGTTATTGCTGGGTTAAAAGAGTTGTTAAATTCTAAGCAACAAATGATCATTTTGGTTGAAATCGTCCATTTTGCTCAACAGACTAATATGTAGGCCACTTCTACTCATGGCCAACATGGATGGTCACTGACATGAACCTTATCTACATTACTGACATACCATAGCTTGATGCAAACGTTGTAATTTTCTGTGAGGGGGGAAAAAGGGAATCAATCCACATCCAACATGTATTCCAACATACTGGAAAATGTATTTGCAGAATTTTAAGGGCTCAAAATTGATATCTCCACATATCTGCTACAGTTGTTGGCTTGATCAGAATATCAGATCTAAAGGCCCAACACATATTAGTGTATTGTCAAGAATGACGGGTTCGGCTGACAGTTTAATGTGTATGGGTTGCTCCCTACTCTCCCCTGACGGATGATGATAGGGGACTGAAGGATGGGAAGGGGTAAAATTTATATTTTTTTACTAATCCTTATCTCTGGGGAGATAAGCCGCCATCAAAAGTGTCTAGCATCGGCTTTCTCCTCTCTCCCCACTAAATACACATACATGTTGGGCAGATCAAAACATTCATTGTGTATGAGGCAGTTGTCAGGGAATCTCGGCCAACAGCTATTGAATGTGTATGACCGCCTTTAGATTACATCCCAGTGTTCCCTATAATTCTCAGTCTTTCGTGATTATGTTCCGATATTAGAATATTTATTCTTAAATCATTTCCATTAAGATGCTTCCATCTGTATCCTTCCCGTGACTGATATTTATTTTTCTAACTAATTGTTTGTGTCTGCATTCAAACATTACATTTGAATTATTCATAAAATGGTAAATTTTCAAGGAACTGGCTCTTGAAGCTGGACAGCATGAGTTAAACACGAGAAAATATCAACGTTATTTTTGTTATAATGGTATAACAATTAGAAAACATATTGACCAAAACAGATGAAGATGTATTTGGATTCAGCTGCACGAATAATAGAGAGCTGATGAATCTTGGAAGACTACCAGGTTTTCTGAGTGAAAAATACGAGACCTGGTGTTAGATCATCTTTATTAAAGCAGTAGTTCATGTCAGCTCATGATGTTTAGACCAGCTGAGACAGTGCCAGCTTCTGAATGTAAAAAGGAAAAGAAAATCTTTATCTAAAGATTACCTAATCCCTACCTAAGTGAGAACAACTCCCGCAGGTTGCTCTGCATGACAGACAGGTTGGGTGACACTTCAGGTTTTTATTTCAAGCTAGAAATGTGCTGTTGGCCGTAATTCAATATGCGACATTTTAATCTGACATTTCACAAATATCTTTTGGATGTGGGAGACAAAAACGTGTTTTTCAAAAAACAGTATTGTTTCATTTTTGTGACGCTCAAAGGTTCACCAGTAAGTTCAGTACAAGCTGATGGCATAGTAAAGATTTTTTTTTACAACATTTGGTGAGTGTTCATTTGGGCATCAGATTTCTCACTAAGTTCATAAATAATTTAAAAGTCTGAACATTTTAGAAATAGGATCCCAAGCTGTCAGTCATATCAGTGGTTACTCAGAGAGTCTAAAAATAAAGACTTTTTTTTATACATTATTATATTTATTACTATACCATATGTTATGTAAGAATGCGTAAGGCAGGTGATTGTATTGTAGACTAATCTGAATAGTCTGGTCGCATTTTCATCTATATGGGCCCAAAATGATCAGTCACAAAGTGTTTTAAAGCAGTAGACATATGGGTTACAGTCTATTCAAGGCAATGTCTGCATTCATTTGGTGTGGTGTAAAATAATTACAAAGTATGGCGCATGCTATATTTGCGTCATAATTTTGAAATTTTTAAGCTTCCTGCCACTTTTCTAATGTGGTGAGAAAAGGGGAGGGGCTTAGTGTGGCCCACAAGATTTACTATAATTTAGGCCAGAAACTGGCCTAAGTTATATCTCAAATTTGAGTTTCTGGAACACGGCAGGTCAGAGATACGCCAAATTTTATTAAAGGGTATCTGCTTCCCGTTAAATTAGGCACATCTAACTCCAGTACAGGGAGATAAAAACTGGTATATGAGAATGCGTATGTCCCTCATTGAGTTCATATGTATACTTCCTTTACTCATGGCCTTTTTCTATAATTGATAAAAAAAAATATTATTAATAAACTGGGCTGATGGCTTTACAAAATGTCAAGGCCCAGCATATCATTATAGAAGGGGCACAGTCATGTTGCATACATTTTAATAGAATTATATTTAATATAAATATCCTGTTAAATATTTTAAGCTTTGTGTGTTCATTGGTGTCATTGTAGGAAAATTTAGACATCTTAAAAACTAGATCGAGTAAGCAGGAGATGCACCATATTTGTCATAATGCCTCCTGCTTTGTGCATTTTGCTAGACATATTAGATACTCTTCACTTTCTTATGGCACCTCTTGTTTGGCTATGTTGCACCCAAATTTGGTGCATTTTTTACCCAAACCCACTTTCGTAGATACTTTTCAAAATTGCCTAGTGAGTTGCGAAAATTGCCTAAAACACATAATAAATCTAGCTCAGGGCATATACTGTATGCCAGTTTATTGGCTCAAATTGGAAAAAAAAATAGTGGAGCATTTTGCTTAGCAAGTCTTATGGTTTCGTATTCACTTCTAAGTATCCTTGTCTGTTTTCTCTTGGCCACAACAGTTTGAATGATGACCAGATATTGGAAATACTCACTTGTACTAACAATCTGAAAAAGTGGAATGCAAATATATACTTTGCAGTCTGAAGAAATGGAGCACAGAGAAAAATAAACCAAAGTCAACATTGTGCTAAGAGCGAATTCTATGTGAACATACCAAACTGGTATCTAAAAAACAAATGAGATGGGTAAACATGTCACCAATTAAATGTGAAGTAGATCTGACGGCTCATTGTTAATGGGACTGTGTAGTAAAGGTGGGTGGCCAATGCATTATTTTTTTTTTTTATCCTGAGTGATTGTCTTAAACTTTTTTTAATACTTGGCATTTGAAAAATTAAACTAAGGAAATTCTAAAGTAGAAATAGTAATCTTATGCAAAGTCATAAATAGGTAAAGGGGAGCTTCCAGTAAAGCCATACTTGTATGTTTGCATGTTTTTGTCTTTATTAAAGTTGTACATGAATATTGGCATATGAAGAAAATAATCTAGCTGCCATAATTATCCTTTACAATCTGAACATTATGACTCTCGTAGCCATAGCTCATCACTGTGTCTATCATGCTGGCCCAAAATACAAATATCAGTCTGCTGCTAACCTAATTATTTATTTTCCCATAACCTTTATCAGTTAATCTACATTGTGCAGAACTGCATATGACTGCATTCACTCACCAGTCCCATTTCTCAATGTGGGATCACAATCTTATTTCCCAGTCTTCAGCCCACACATGCATACAAGTGGGCTACTTTCTTCAGAAACCAATTATTAACCAGCTAGTGTATTTTGGAGACTAGGAGGGAAACAAAGATCCTGACGGAAAACGACAGAACCTTCAACCAGGCATAATCTAAAGGTGACATGCACATTCAGAAGCTCGGCCAACAGATATTCCTCTTGACCTTCCCATCCACATGCATATCTGTTTCGGCCAAGCATAAATGCTTTAGCAGCATCTTATCTTCCGTCAGACTAAGGTCTTATGCATAGGACCATGCTGTATGTATTTTGTGGTCAACAAACTGAGGATCTGCAAAAAATGTGTACTGGCCATGTGCATCCCGCAATTTCAGTGGACCCCATTGTAAAAATGCTTAGAACAAGAATAGGGTATGTTCTGTTTTTTTTTTTTTTAGTAATGGAAATGGGGACCTGTAGATGTGGACAGCACAAGGTGTGTGCATTTTTTTGTGTCCCCATTGAAGTGAATGCGGATAGGATGCGGAAAAATGTACAATTGTGTATACAAGGCTTAAAGGATCAGGCATGTTGAATTTCAAAATGTGTGACCCATCTTTCCCCCAACATCTGCCATTGGGGGAGAGTCGGGACACTACCATACACATGAGATAATTAGGGGGTTTGACCGAAATTCATCTAATATGTATATGTCTAATCATTCAAGGATTGAAAAACATTGCCTGTTTATAAAGATAAGCGATTTCTATAGAATCCAAATTCAACCAGAATTTTTCCCAAAATTTAGATTCTATAGAATCAGAAATTTACACAACCTAATTCAAGAGAGAGAAGGGAGCGATTTGAATCGATCTGAATAAAATTTCCTCCACTCCATGTGAATAATCTATGCCTATTTATTAAGCCAGAAAAAATTAAGATGGTTGGCTTATTAGTACAGAAGGCAAACAATCCAGGTTTAAGGACAATTTTGCTGTGTCTTTTTAAGAAGAGTCATTTTGCAGCGAGCAGTGGTGCTCAGACAGTTATTGCTTATGTTTTTACTGTCTATCTGAGATAAATCTGTATGCCTGTAGCCAAGAAGAAAAAACAGCTGACAGAACCAGGGTCAGTCAGGCACTGATTCCTTTTTTATGGGAGCAGGAATGGTGTGAGCAGATAGGCTTTAGCTAAAGCATCTGTTCTGGAAGAAGTATCAGCAGAATTGCTCAGTTAGGAAAGTGGTTTTCATTACTTATGGTAATGTTAAATATGCTGCTCTGAATGAGATCTGCATTTATATTCTTATTTCTTTTCTTTGCCTTGGAAAACATCTTTTCATCCGGCTAAACACACTCTGTGGTGTAATTATCAAGCATGATTTGAAGTTGTTATTACTCTTATATCCATAGTGAATTTTGGTATATTGGAAATTGAATTTTAATAAAGATGTGGAGAACACTTCACGGTATAAACACATTGAAAAAAAGTGAAATGCAGAAAATTTGTGCATGGAAGGAATAAAAAAATATGTAAACTATGAAAGGAAAGAGACTTGGCTAGCTCAAAGGAATCTTATGTCAGATTCTATCCCAGAAGGAAAAGTATACCAGCTATAGGATGAATAGTAATCTTTGTGATTTTCTATGCCTTATACACATCTTGAATATATGTGCTAATTATTCTGGACTGAATACTTTTTAGGCTACTTTCACACTAGCATTAATATTTTCCGGTGTTGAGATCGTCATAGGGTCTCAATACCGAAAAAGAAAAGTTTTGTCCCCATTTATTGTCAATGGGGACAAAACGTAACTGAACAGAATGGAATGATCCAAAATGCATTCCGTTCCATTCTCATACCGGAGAGCAAACCACAGCATGCTGCGGTTTGCTTTCAATCCTGGGATGCGGCGCAAGACGGATCCGGCATGACCCCCCCTCAATGCAAGACGATGGGGACGGACCTGTTTTCTCTGACATAATAGAAAATGGATTCGACCCCCATTGACTTTCAATCGGGTTCATGACGGATCCGTCTTGGCAATGTTAAAGATAATACAACCGGATCCGTTCATAACGGATGCAGATGGTTGTATTATCAGTAATGGAAGCGTTTTTTGCTGAACCCTGCCGGATCCAGCAAAAACACTAGTGTGAAAGTAGTCGTAGTAATGTTATTACATCATAAACATCCTTCCTAGTTCTCTGACAAGTAAAATGGACAAGCACCATTGACATTTAGATTTGGATCTTCCTTTTTCCCACGGTCCCAGGACAAGGATGAACTTGAATAAAATTAGGATTCTGGAAATTGTAGAATCTCATCTGCATTCATGTATCCGGTGATGTTTTATGTGTTCAATCATCATATTTTACTGGACATAATTACAGCCATTTTATTTACATTTCAATAATTATGAGAAGGAAATACGTTATTCCTTTTTTTTTTTTTTTTGTACTTGATTAATGTATTCTTTCCAAATTGTTTCTCTGCATCCAAAATCATTACAAAAATTATACACCACATTTGGCAGAAAAAGATATTCCAGTCTTTATTTATTTTTTTGTTACTGCAGCAGCAAGTATTGTTTTTCATATACCTCATTTTTATAGTTGAGTGAAGGTTTGTAAAATTAGATTTGCCGAATTTTGCAAAAAAAATTTACCAGTAGTGGGTGAAATGACAGGGGAGCGGCGATTGCGCGGCTACTCATCATTTTACCCCTCAGATGCTGTGTTTATAACTGATCGCGGCATCTGACAGCAATAATACAGTAGAGCAAAATTTAAAAAATGTATAAATAATACTTACCTAATCTATTTGCTTGCGACTGACCAGCCGTCACCATCTTGCTTGCACTACTTTTTTGAAGTGCGGAGGCACTGAGAGAAACCCCACGGAACTACTAAGGAGTGCCTCTGTTCCACCCTGGACCTTCCAGATTGCGGACCCATTCAAGTCAATAAGTCTGCATCCGTGGGGCAGGGTGCATATGGCCAGTGCCCATATATTGCGGACCTGCTGTTTGTTGTCCACAATATGGGCATGGCTGGGCAACAGCCGTGTGCATGAGGCTTAACAATGTGGCATAAATATTTCCACTGTGCACTTATCTGCTTCCTGGAGCTGGCTCCTTCTCCTCCAGGCCTGCGATGCTCCACTGGGCTCTCTCGATGTCAACATCCGGTTTTTGCATCGCCACAGCCAATCACTGGCTGTGGCAGAGACTGGATTCCCCTGTGTCACATGACCTTTTGTCATGATATAAGGGAAGCTGGTCAGTGATTAGCTGTGGAGATGTCAAACTGGATGTTGATATCAAGGGAGCCCAGAGGAGCATCGCAGGCCTGAAGGTGAAGGAGCCGGTGATTAGAATTAGATTGTTCAGGAATACCAATAAACCTAGCAGCAGAACATCAAATTTTATCAGGGCCTTGCTTGCATGTACGTAAGTTAAAAGTTTGGATAAGTCATCAATATCACATCGGTGGTGGCCTGCCACCTAGCACCGTCACCGATCAGCTGTTGTGGGCAGCTGTGGTGCTGTAAACTAACAAGCCCTGTATGCTGTAGTTTCTGGCACTGGTGTATTGAGGCTCAGCCTCCATTTACTGGCATGAGAGCTGATCTACAGACCCCAGCATGGCCACTACATATTGTATGATCTCCAGCGCCACAGCAGCCAGAAACAGCTGATTGGTGGGGATGTTAGAATGCCACCAAGCTGATATTGATGACCTGTCCAAAGGCTAGGTCATCAATCTCTGTAGCCCTGTGAACCCACTGAAAGGAATAGCTATTGGCAAGCTGACAGCTAACTTGGGTGTATAGCCACCTTAAATGTTTTTCATGATTCCATCATTTTTAGTTCCCCTGACATGTTTGACCTAATGCAAGAATCATACTTACCAGGTCCCTGCTTCTCGGGTCCTGTACCCTGACTGGACTCTTCTTCCAGCAGTCTTCCAGTCACCGGGATGTTTACTTCTGGCCAGACTACAGATGGGGGCTTACTAAATACTGATTAAGTCATGAAAAACCCCTTTAAGTGGAAGATTTGTCAAAACAGCAACGTAAATGTAATATCAATAATGATCATTGCTTATGGCCTGATTGTTAATGTTGTCATCTCCATGGCCCTATTTACTAACATCCATGCTTTGACTTACAGATATGAATTGTTGTTTATTGAGAGCCTCTGTGCATTGGTTTAATAATTTTGGTTTTCTTTAATTTAGTCTGGCTGAATTCTGAACTATAGTATTGAGTGCAAGCTATCAATGCCAATTAAGATTAGCCTGAATTCAGCAAAGACGTGATAAGGAAAAAGTGAATTTTAAAAGAAACCAAGTATTGGCTGAAAAAACAGCAGGATGAGGTCACAATTTGCCTGGGCTTTGACATATTTGTGGTTTTCGAGAATGAGCAATACCACAGTACAGCCTGTTCTGTGCCAATGCCGTAATGCACAGCACGCTAACTTCTTGCACCTAGGGGATCACATTTTTAAATTGAATTAGAACTCAGCTTGCCCATTATTAAAACACATCATAAACTTCAAGAGAATATTTTCCATGATATCTTGCCATCTAACATTACTCTTGCAAATGGGCTCACATGGCACTAATATATGTGTGGATATAATTTTTGAATGACTGATTCCAGTTTAAGGCTATCAGTGTTGAGAGTTAGCTGAGAAAGTTATCTGGCACATTTTCTTCCAGCGTTATCATGCAGTTATGTCTGATTTTCATTAAGATGTCCCGCAGTTGGTATCCACACCACTGTAGTTATTAGTTTAGACTGCCGGAGATGACCCAACTCCTTGAGCTTCCTTCTCTGTCGTGTTTATTTTTCCTTGAGAGCAGGGAGCGCTTACTAATAGCAGAGGTAAAAAGGTTACTTCCTCATGGGAGGCCTGGGAAGCAGCAACAGACAAACAGTAAACCTGTTGGTTAGCTCATATCTTTAGTGTAGTTTTTATTTAAATTGTGTCATTTGACGCCACACGATAGACTAAAACAATACTTAGGGAAAAGAATGCACTGATCAGCATGAAAAATACACAGTAAGCAAAACACTGGATTTTCATCCAACTTGCCCAATCAGTTAATGTTTATGTGATCATCAAATCATATTTTTGAACGTATTAGGTCTAATGTCCGTGGGTGAAATGTTAATATCCAGTATAAAACTGAAAATCCGGTGTAAAAGGACACACGGGGAGATTTATCAAAACTGGTGTAAAAGAAAACTGGATTAGTTGCCCATAGCAACCAATCAGATTCCACCTTTTCATTTTCCAAAGAGCTCTACAAAACAAAAGGTGAAATATGTTAGTTGTTAGGGGCAACTAAACCAGTTTGATAAATCTCCCCTCTTCATGTCAGAGATATACACTCACCTAAAGAATTATTAGGAACACCATACTAATACGGTGTTGGACCCCCTTTTGCCTTCAGAACTGCTCAGGTAGCCCGTGGCATTTAAACGATGGCCAATTGGCACTAAGGGGCCTAAAGTGTGCCCAGAAAACATCCCCCACACCATTACACCACCACCACCAGCCTGCACAGTGGCAACAAGGCATAATGGATACATATTCTCATTCTGTTTACGCCAAATTCGGACTCTACCATTTGAATGTCTCAACAGAAATCGAGACTCATCAGACCAGGCAACATTTTTCCAGTCTTCAACTGTCCAATTTTGGTGAGCTCGAGCAAATTGTAGCCTCTCTTTCCTATTTGTAGTGGAGATGGGTGGTACCCGGTGGGGTCTTCTGCTGTTGTAGCCCATCCGCCTCAAGCTTGTGTGTGTTGTGGCTTCACAAATGCTTTGCTGCATACCTCGGTTGTAACGAGTGGTTATTTCAGTCAACGTTGCTCTTCTATCAGCTTGAATCAGGCGGCCCATTCTCCTCTGACCTCTAGCATCAACAAGGCATTTTTCGCCCACAGGGCTGCCGCATACTGGATGTTTTTCCCTTTTCACACAATTCTTTGCAAACCCTAGAAATGGTTGTGCGTGAAAATCCCAGTAACTGAGCAGATTGTGAAATACTCAGACCGGCCCGTCTGGCACCAAAAACCATGCCACGCTCAAAATTGCTTAAATCACCTTTCTTTCTCATTCTGACATTCAGTTTGGCGTTCAGGAGATTGTCTTGACCAGGACCACAACCCTACATGCATTGAAGCAACTGCCATGTGATTGGTTGACTAGATAATCGCATTAATGAGAAATAGAACAGGTGTTCCTAATAATTCTTTAGGTGAGTGTATAATGAATGATGAGAGCCCAACTGATTGCTAGAGCAAAGTGAGAGAAGCTCTCTCTCATCACTGCAGGGGTATGGAATCGACATAGGCCCATACATTTTCTATTGAGTCCATCTTGCTTCCTCTCCTGCAATGAGGAGCAATTGTGCAATGCTCAATCATTTCTCTTGCCTCATTCTAGCAACTGATGGGATTCTGAGGACTCAGATCCCCACCTTTGATATGTCTCTGTGATATATAAAAAGCTTGTTGAAAACTCGGTAGGGAAGGTTTATAAAAACAGCAGAAAAAAAGATATGGCTTAGTTGTCCATAGTAACCAATCAGATTTAACCTTTCATTTTTCAGAGCTCCTTTGGAAAATTAAGGGTAGAATTGGATTGGTTACTATGGACAACTAGGCCAGTTTTTCCTTTACACCAGTTTTGCTAACTCTCCCCCAGTGACCTTTTAAACCAGTTTTTCAGTTTTATACTATATATTGACATTTAGACCATGGTTATTAGACCCACCATCTCTATGGCCCTATTCACACGTCCGCAATTTCGTTCCTCATTTTGCGGAACAGAATTGGGGATCCATTAATTTCTATGGGGCCGCACGGATTCGGAATTGCAGACCCTTCCGGGTCCACAGTTCCGTTCCTGAAAAAAAAAAAAATAGAACATGTCCTATTCTTGTTCGCAAATGCAGACAAGAATAGGCATATTCTATTAGTGCTGGCAAAGTGCGGTCCGCAAAATGCAGAACGCATATTGCCAGTGTCCGTGTTTTGTGGATCCGCAAAACACGCTACAGACGTGTGAATGGAGCCTAAGACATAGCAAAGCTTTGCTGAAAACTCAGTGATCCTTTAACCTAAAACCCCCCATCTCAAAATGTTCCTCTGCCAATCTTGCTTTAACTATGTTCACACTGTTATGGGAGGCTTCTCCATCAGTAAATCTGTCAGAGCAACAAAATGATGGAAATCATGACAGATAGTCATGGGGTCCTTCAGTCACTTTTTGGAGCTTTAATTGGGTTGACCAGTCAATTAATTGTCCCAGAATGATATAAAGTGATAAAATAAGTTATATTCTCCTTACTGATCCCCTCTACAACCATTTAAATGCTTCACAGTCCCTCACCAGTCTCTACTTCCTGGTCCCTCTTGACATACAGGAAATGACAGCTCAGCCAATCACTGGCCAGAACAGTTACCCTCCTCATCCTGTGACTGATCCGTCAATATCCTGCATGTTGGGGGCAGGAAGCAGAAACCAGAAGGGAAATATAATGTGATATAACGGGAGCAGTAGGGGATTGATAAGTTGAGCTGACATTTTATTATTTCTCATTTTTATTTTTGTTTGTCTGGACAACCCCTTTAAATCTTTTATCTGTTACAGTAAATCTGACAAACTGGCATTGATTTGATTGGCCCTTTGCTTTGATTGTTGCCAGGCCATGACATTCGGGGCTTGATTTAGAAAGTAAATCCATTAGGAACAATTCTCATGTTTGATTATGTTACATTCAGCACATAGCACTTCCAAGTAATTCTTCACAGACGATTAAGATACTTCATATAGGCTATGAATGACATCAATAAAGCACATTTTAGTGGCAAGTCTTTGATATCTGTCAGCTTAATCAAGGGAGTTTTGTAAAATGACGCTTTTTGGAAATGTGTAATAGCTGAAACATGTTATTAATGTACTTCAGAATCAGTGCATTTTGAGAACATTAAAATCCATTACTTTTACATCTGCTTTTTAACATTATTATGTGCTTTGAACAATAATCCCCCCTTTAAAAGGAAACCACTTTGCCATGTGTGTAATTATTAAACGGCTCTTACATTTAACACACGCCAGGCAAAATCTAATTGTAACAATGAGAATGTAAAACATGCCTCATATGGAGAAAGCAAAATTCTAAAAATGTTACCTATGTTGGTTGCTATTTTAGAAATGTCTCCATTTTTAGAGGTCACTCTTTTTACTTGTGACTGGAAGACACATTATTTACAGTAATTATTCACCCATTAAATAAGAACCAAACTTCAAAATGTACCCTAGTAATTTATTACCTGACAAAATATCTAACCAAAAGTTCTTAAAAGTATGCTCAGTATGGCCTCTGGTGAAACCTACTTAGAAAAGTTTGATTCATTGCATCCTTAGGCTAAACTTCCAACCAGTTTGAAGCCAATTATCTTCGTCATTTCTGTTGGAGGTTGCAACATTTCAATTCGTGACTTAAGTGGTGTATTTTATAGAATGTGTTAGGTGTCATATAGTAGAATAAAAAAAAATGGAGCCTTATAGCCATGTTGTTTATATTTTATGTATGATGGTTATGTGGGATAGGTCAAATTGACTGCATGTCTTCTGATACGTTGGCTGGTTGTGGTGATAAGTAGTACATTGGGCCATATATTGGTAGATTTTACAGAGGACCTGTCACCATAAAATGCCGTGGAATCTGAGAGCAGGTAATTTGTGGCAAAATAATAAGTAAAACCTGTCATTTATACATTTATGTATTTACTTTTTTCTAACAGCTATCGGTACAAGAGGGAGGGGTTATCAGTGACATATCTATCTCTATATACACAATGCTGTTAATCACTGATAGCCCCTTCCTCCTGTACCGATAGCTATTCACAGGAAGTGGAAAAAACTAATATATAAATGTGTAAAACACCGTTTTACTGAACCTTTTCCCACAAAAAAAATATCTCAATCCACTCAGATTCTTCTGCCCTATAACAGGGTGCTTTCAGATTGCACTGCATTTTGTGGTTACAGGGCCTCTTTAAGTGTCCTTTATGACGATGATGGAAAAGCTACTTAATCTAGTTAGTCTCTTTCAAAAAATATTTCTATACATGCGACTATTATTGGTCTGATTATTGGGAATAATGTATAAACATTAGTTCCAGATAATCAGCCCATGTGAAGGTGCCAGAAATCATCTGCGCAAATGCTCATTCGATGGATGAATTCATAAATAAATCTGACACATAAATGGTGGTTTGTGGGCAGCAGATCGTCCTGTGTAAACAGCCATCTGCTGCCCAGAAGCAATGAATGCGTAGAAGGACGAACAATTGCAGTTGCCTCCCTTGTCTTCATACAGGGGAAGTGTTATCTGCATATAAATGCAGCTCTCACCTCCTCTAACGACTAGGTAGTTATTGGGAAGGGACGGCTGCTCAGTCACTATGTGTAAATGTGCCATCAGTCTATAATTTATACACTTATGTTTGCCAGGCCAGGCTTTTATATTAGTTTTAGAAATGATCAAAATTGGGGAAATACATCAGGAGATCCAGTGAACATTTAGTATGTTGTACGTATCAATATATTACCTTGTTTTAATAAAAACTAATACCAGCAGCCCAGACAGTTTTAGAATAAGCGACATGGTTAGAACATTACTTTAAGATTCTGGGTGCCAAAACAAAATGTGTAACAGGCCCAACACCTACCATATACTATTGATAATACTGGTGTCTTCTTACGAGACAAATAAGGCTACTTTCACACTGGCGTTTGGTGCGGATCATGGATCTGCAGAGACGGAGCCGCACCGATAATACAACCGCCTGCATCCGTTCAGAACGGATCTGTTTGTATTATCTTTAACATTGCCAAGACGGATCCGTCTTGAACACCATTGAAAGTCAATGGAGGACGGATCAGTTTTCTATTGTGCCGGATTGTGTCATAGAAAACGGATCCATTTGGCTCGGTTTCATCAGACGGCAAGCAGCGTTTTGGTGTCCGCTTCCAAAGCGGAATGGAGGCGGAACAGAGCCAAACTGATACATTCTGAGCGGATCCTTTTCCATTCACAATGTATTAGGGCAAAACTGATCAATTTTGGACCGCTTGTGAGAGCCCTGAACGAATCTCACAAACGGAAACCAAAATGCTAGTCTAAGCCTTTGGGTCACCTCAGGTACTAGGGCCCAGGTGCTACTGCACCTTTGCACACTCTATAGATGCACCCCTGGATTTGGATCCTATAAAATTGGAGGCCATGATGTCCATGTAAACAAAGCCTTTTCTGGACCCTTTATGGGAACTAAAAAGTTAATGAATAGGACAATATATTTTAATACCTCAGATATTACTTTGTTACAATAAACCGGTGTACAGTTTCAGCAGTTTATAAAATCAACTATTTTCGTGAGCTTTTTCTTTTACTCATTTGCTCATAGTATGATCTTATAAACATCTGCTCAGATATAGGAATTAAGTGGCTAGACAAAGCGACATTTACAGTAACTCTGCCTGCATGCTGAGTAAATTACCTCCTGAACTCCTGGGACAGGTTTAGTCATTTACCTTTACTTCATCTGTACTGATTTGTATCTTTTGTGGTATTCTGGTTTGTCTGCATTTCATTTGCATTAAGCAACCTTGTGGTTGTTCGCGTTGACATTCTACAGTTGTTTGAGGGAGAACTTTTACCGGTCTCATTTTATGGATTAGAAACTCAGTAAATTTGTATACAAATTATCTATACAAGGGAAATGGACTAAAACTTTGCTTGACTGTAGAACTAAAAAATGGACCCTCTTGGTGGGTCAAATGCCTGTTATCTAGGGAAGTGTCAATGCTTCAGTGTTCTCTGTACAATCAGTAGCTTAGGCGGTGATAAGATGAGAAAGTGCAACCATCAATCTTTTAGCTTATAGATTAGCGAATGACTTTGCTGACACTAGAATCAATTAGATGACTGTGGGTAAAACAACCCAAGCCGTTCCCATTCTTCATCTTACTGCAACGCCAAATTGATGGAACAGATCACAATAAATCAATTTTCAAACTATACAATAAAATGCATGACAGGTTGTATCAAAGACTGTCATGCAGATCCATTGAGGAATGCTGTCCTCCATGCTGTCTAGGAGCAGATATCACATGGAACGTTTCAGTGTGTTCAAAGCATATGACTTCATTCTGCTATTGCTACTAATGGCCACACGCAAAGCTCTCATTTTTTTCTATATAGTCACAGGAGAATTTTGTGTTATAGCCCATAAGATAATTTTCTATAACGTATTTGTTACATATAAACCTGGTCATAAACATTAAATTAAATTAAATTGATTATCCATCAAATTCAAAACTCTCTTACTCACTTGGAGGACTTTCCTTTCTGTGGGTGGGCAGCAGCTCATTGAGCACTTGCAATAATTGTTAACCTCTTTCTTTGCACGTAAAAATAGTCCCTCACCTATAGCCCCAGAGAAACATATGGTATGTAGTGCGCCCACAATTTTCTTTCCTATTGTCTAGCGCAGGGATCTCAAACTCGTGGCCCTCCAGCTGTTGCAAAACTACAACTCCCATCATGCCTGGGCATACTAAAGCTATCAGCGAATGATGGGAGTTGTAGTTTTGCAACATCTGGAGGGCCATGATTTTTGACATTTAGAAGTAGGGATGACTGAATGTAAGGTGACTGTGACACTTCATCTGCACAGCAGCAGTACTAATGGAAGGAAGGGAGCAAGGGAGCTACTGAGCATGTTAGTGCACCAATAAGTGCAGGCGAAGGTAGACCACAAGGATAAACAGCAGGGGGCGCTACCAGGAAGAAAAATATAATGTACATAAAAGTGGAACAACCTTTTTAATACACACATGTTGCAGTAATGCTTCATCTGAAATGCCATATTCATTGCACGGCAATATTTTCATGGGATAATATAATGTTGACCAAACCCACCATTGAATATGTATGGGGCCTCCTGACTTTCCCCCAATGGCAGACGTCAGAGGACAGAAGGATCAGCAAGTAGGTTTCGTCGCTTCCAGATGTGTGGGAGCATCTTGCCCCCCTCTCCTCAATCCGAATACATGTGTTCTTGACGTCTAATATGTACAGTATGGCCGGCCTTAATCTATGGAGACATAAATACTAATCTGTCACACAATATTCATACCTCCATAGACTTGAGGGAGCTTTACACTGCCCGAACATCGGGAAAATTATTGCAAACAAGCTTTTGTAAGAAAGCTCATTAGCGATAATCTGCCCATGTAAAGGTGTTGCCAGTTACCCGATAAACGAATAGAATCGTTGGTGTGGACACCTAAATCATTGTTTGCCAGTACCAGATTCTGGTGTTCAATCTGCACTCTGCTGCCATTAAACAATGATTCTGTACGGGAACAAGTGCTGGCAATAGCGATCACTCCTCCCCATACTGTGGAGGAGATCAGTGCATGTAAATTCAGCGGTGTCCTCCACTGACAAGCAGGTGATAGTCGGGACAATCGTCCTCTCAATTGAGCAGTGTCACAGGCCTTTTATGTGTTTGTGGAACGACAACTAGACAAAGTTGCTCATTTTAATTTCATTTTCTGCTTGCAGTTAATGTATATTTAAACAGCAGCCCCAAGTGGAATTACTCTATTGAGTAAGTTATACAGCAGTATTCTGCTCTTACATGACTGGGCCCTAAGAATATTTTCCAAAAACTTGATTACCTCCTCAAACAAAAATCCGTTATGCTGGCCTGATGTAAATTCTTTCCACTAGATGGCACTACAGAGAGCTAGTCTACATATTTTTTACCCCCAGGGATCATTGTCTGACCTATAAAGCTTCCTATATCTACTGTGACACTCTCCAAAACAAGAAACGGCAACCCTGAAACCCTTTTGTTCCAAATCTTGGTGTTGAACAGTACATTGTCTTACTATGGTCAGACAAATTGGAATTTTTGTTCCATAGTAAACTATGTTCAAGGATTAGTGCAGGTAGGTAGGCCATATCTAAGAACTACCTTCTATGAACCCTTCATCGTTCTGAATTTAATGAGACAACAAAATCTGTTTCATGTTTTTTTTTGTTTTTTTTTATCCTCGAAAGGCTTTCAGAGCTCTCTGCAATCACATGCATATTCCATGTCATCAGTTATGAGCGAGATCATTATCATATTACATTATACATGACAGTCCCTGGTTGCAGGCTTCTCTGAGATGATCTGACCAGAACTGCGCTGATACATATAGCAGTGCCCTGGTTTAATGAAAATAAGTCTGTACTTTTCCCCAGGCAAGCAGAATATAAGACATAGCAGGGACGATTGCGGAGAAGCTGTTTCTAATGGAGCATACCCTCTAATTATTGTATTTAAAATTACAGGAGGACTATTCCACTGGTTGTAAAACGACAAAGTTAATGACGGAAATCATTTAAACTTTGAGTACCTTATGAAGAGTGGATGGTTTCATTTTTCAGCATATAAACCTGTAATTTGGCTGCTCCATTGCAGAAGCTAGCGTTTTAACTCTAGCCATTCTGGCAAACAGTCCCTGCTATGCTTGCACCTACATGTTTACTTTAAAAGAATAGGATCTAAGCAGGCTTCCATGGATCACAATATGTTTGATTCAGATGTTCCTTTCAGGGATAATTTGCCATAAATGGCCAACTTTGTGTAATTATCTCTGCAAGGAGAAGAGACGGCTGAGCCTGAAATTTAAGTCTAGCAGGCTACCTGGATTGTGAACCCCTACAGTTTGCCATACAGCACCACATACGAATGTTCTTTACAGTCTGCACAGGGACAATGCTCATTTCATACTCCACCTTCTGCTTTCGCTAGCTACCCAATTCTTCTTTAAGACATTTCTACAATCCCTTAGTCCTTGAAATGAAACACGTGTACTGTAGTCAAAACACTACCACTGATTAAAAATAATAGTAATAAAAGCAAAAAACAAGGCAGAAACACAATTTGAAAATGTTGGGCCCCTTTTCTTAAACAGATCTAAGATGATTAAACAAAATAGCAATCTGTGAGGCAATCACGGCCAATCTGGCGGCATGTTGGAACACAATTATCTCATTTTCTACAATAATTTCCTGAACTAGCCTGATTGCTGTTATTCCACCATTTTCTTCTTTATTTTTATATTTATTTATTTTCATGCTTTTTTTTTTCTGTAACATTTTCATTCCTCTCCTGCCTCTGTTTTTGTAATGTACTTCGACTTCTGCGGCTTAAAGCTTGTTGAGAGAGGGAAATGGAGAGTGAGAGTTGTTAAATCTGTAATTGATCCATTTGGTTGCAACCTTGACCTACTTCTGAGTAAAAATCCCTTCTAGTATAAGTTGGTCAACTCAGAGGGGAATCTGTTTAAAAAAAAAAAAAAAGGGTAAAAAAATGTAACGTCACTTTAAATGAAGGGTGTGCCCTTCAGGCAAAATGTTAATGAAATACTGTGTAAGTTTTACCAATTTCCCACAGAAATGGACATAGGGATTATGGTATAATTTAATATATTACATTTAGATTAATTTCATGTATATGGTGTAATTTCATTTTGAGTGATAATATTTTGGCATAATACTTATTTACATAAAGGTATTAATAAACATAAACAACCCAATAGAATTATTGAACTATTTATTACAATTTAGATCACAATAAATATATATTATTGCTTTTAAAGCAATGAATATGAAAAAAATAAAAAAGCTAAGTAATTTGCTTCTGTACCACGGCGAGACTACAGTTGATTAGCATGTAAATTTCCCAAAGTGGTTAAGTGTATTGTAGTTTATTTCTGTTTTAATTAAACACGTTGTAACCAGGAATAGAACTTAACAATTCTATTTTACATTACGATATGTAGCACTGCCTTCTCTCTCTCTCTCTCTTCACCATTGCTTGAGATTACTTGTAAGAAATGATATCTAGCAATAAAACAAAACATGTTTGATTTGCAATTAAACTGCAAGCTTCATCTAATAAAAGTGAAAAATGGCATATAGTATAGGAGATACTTTTCTTCTTATTCAGTGGTGGCCTATAGCTTACATTTGACATGTTACCCATTAAGAGTTCTAGCATCATTATGAATCCAGGTATTTCCTGTCTGTGTGTTTGAATAGGGTGTTAGTCTTTTTTTTTTTTTTTTTTCATTTTAAAGCAGAACATAAACTTCAGATACCTGGTGACCACAAGGTATATTTAGTGACCTCCTCCCCAAAACATGCATTATGAGCTCCGACGAGTGCTCTTGTGTTCTCATGACGGGAGTAAGCTGCTACTGTACACCTTCTGGTGGCGAGTTATCTTACTGAGAATAAGACTGGGCATGTTAAAATCCATCTGCCTGATCTACAGTATCTCTCTGCATCTGCAATAGGTTTAGAGTTGGAAGACCAACACTTCAGATGATTGGCTGCTCCTACTGACACATGACTCCTTTTAACCAAACACCTGGATGTTATCTACAGCAAACAGTATATAGTTGGACTTTTTATGTATGTATTTAAGTATGTACTTTTGTGCTGTCCATGAAAGGGCATGTGTCATGTAATTTCTATAAAAAAAACATTTTTCATTAATTTATAGCGAAGTACAAAGAATAGTTTTCAGGTCTCCCCAAGCCTTTGTTAAATGACACTTTTCAAAGAATTCCTCTAAACATAAAAGGGATATATTCATAGTATATAAAAAAAAGAAGTTGGAGGAGTTGCCCATACCAACCAAAGAGGGCAATGCCTTTGTTTTCCCAATCTGATGTGATTAACTACTATGGGCAATACCACAGTTTTTACTGTATTCTATGTCTTTTTATATCTTCTCATTTCTAGAATTTACAAATAAAGTAAAAACATCCATTATACTGGATTAAAAATGGTCCAATACATATCAAATCTAATTGTTTTTAAGAGCTTCTGCGTTTTGGTCAGGCTTCTAAATGCCTTGGTGCCATGTTCTACAAGTGAAGCATAACGCCTCATTCCTTAGGAATGTCTCTATGGCGAGAATCAGTTGTGAGATGACTTTCTTTTGAAAGGAGGCAGAGCAGTGATGGAGATAGTCTTTTATGAAGTAGTACATAGTCATGGAGATCTATTTTTTTAATATATCTCACCCTTAATCTGATTAATCAGTTATGACTTCTTCTTTTCAGAGAACAGCTCGATTCACACGGAAGGCTTTTTTTTACGTTTTAGTCTGCTTTGATTAACCACCCGTGTCTTCTTTTGGAAAAGAAGCTATGAAAGACTTCAGTTTTTCTGTTTGCTGTATTTCGAGGATTAATGGGAAAAAGTCATGCTTTGTCAGAAGACAGTTTTTCATGTTAACAGTTGCAAAACAAGGAGTTGCTCTCTCCTGGGATTTTTTTCCCCCTAAGAGACAGTGATGCCCTTCAAGCCTTTGTGAAATGTGGGTATAAATCAAAGTTTCAGACGTGAATTTAAAATTACGGCATTTTCTAATATGCAAACAGGCTTAACTTTAGTGATTTAAATCCATCAAGACCAACCATAAGCTGTCATTCACATCATTGAATGTCTCCCCCTTTTTTATATTGGTTCAAGATCACCGCATGGTTTTTCAAAAGATTAGATTAGAAGTTACGTTTCCCTTGGCTTCTTTCACAGCGTCATGCCCAAGGGGATCTTTAATAGGCATTAGTTAGGCCCGAAAATTGAGAAGACATTTGTGAAGCCTATTTGATGTCTGCTACAGAACTGTCTATTATATTTTTTCCACTGTGTGTGTGTGTGTGGGGGGGGGGCGGGAGGAGATAAATCTTAGGAGAAAAAGCCTATAATCTCCCTCTTTCTTTTAAATAGGGATGACAGAGGTTGATGGCACGAGGGTCAATATCCTCAATGTAAGCTGTCAAACATTTCAAAATGGCTGAATAGAAATGTAAAAACTTCAAAATATTTGTGCAGAAATATTTTTTCTGAAACCTTTAAATTCCTTTGAAAATAGTTACATAAAATATTTTTATTGCTACTGACATTTTTTTTTATTCTAGAAAATGTATTCCAACTGGAATGAAATGCAAGTAATTAGTGTCTATAGAGATTAATTTTTGTTGCTGTGGATTTCTCTCTTGTGAAGATAATAACTTATTATCTTGTAAGCAAAAATAAATTAGGTAATTGCGACTGTTGTGTTACATATTCTGGCTCTACCAGAACTCTGCAATCTGGAAGATCTCAGGGATCAGTGAGTAACAGAACCTTTAACAATGTATTAAAGACTTGCTTTCCCATGAGAATCCATCTGCTGTATTTGTAAGATGATAGGTGCTACAACTCCTATCGCATACGGGATTCATTTTGGCTTCCCTAAGCGCAGAAGGTATGGTCTTATGTAGGTTATAAATATCTCTCAAAGAGCTAATTGCTGAAAAAATTAGCGATGGTGAACATTGGCTTGTTATAAAATGATCATTAAAGTAGACCTAAATAAGCCATTTTCTTTGGTGAACCAATATCTTTGCAGTGTGCAATGTTTTACAGAGGGTTTCCAGTGTGTTTTATAGTGTGTTTTCTATATATATATATATATATATATATATATATATATATATATATATAAAACTTATTGTGGAATAGGTCTAATAGGTTAGAAATAATGTTTAAAATATTATCATTACTCATCTCACTGATCTCTGCAGATCCCGCTGCTCTCCTCTTTTGGCTAGCCTCCTCAGTCAGTGATTGAAAGTGGACACTCCAAGCCATTGGACCACTAAGTGGAGAGCAGTGAGAACTGGTGCAGGATCAGAATGGCAGAGCTGGGGGACCAGTGAGGTGAGTGATGATAATTTTTTTTATTTTTAAACCATGCCACTTTTTTTTAATATATTTTTTTTATTTATTATTGCTCTAGAAAACCGCTCTAAGGGTACAGCCACACATTCAGGTCTCCTGATGCAATTTTGGTAGTCAATTTTAAAGGGCAGATACTGCTTCTCTTCCTTTTTCGAATTCACTCTTGGCTTTAGATTCCAAAAAAGCATCAGGAACGCTGAACTTGTGTCTATATCATAGAAGAATGAGGCATAATGCACCTAATGCCATGTCAATTTAGTAGCTTGGAGTAAAAATGAGAAGAGCATTGTTGTAAGCATACAGTGCAGACAGACTTCTGGAAACTCCCCATTTGTTGACCATATGTGTGCTTGCGGTAAGTATATGAGCTACCAAAAATATGACGGTTGGGCTAAAGATTGCTTCATTAAAGTTTGTATTTCTCGGTGTAACTGAATATACTGTAATCCTTAAGATTCACGTGCTGTCTAAAACATTATATGCTTATTCCATAAACACATGCAGGAGCATACTACTCTCTAACGTAAAGAATAAGAGGTTTAAGTGCCTTAACAGAACTGAAGAGTGACAAATGTGCAGCGGATATGCTTTGGAAAGAAGCCATGTTTCCAGGTTTAAAAGTAACTTAATGAAATATCGCTTTCTGTCATCTTACTGTTCTACCATTGCATTTGAGCAGCTTTTTGTGGACATTTCTGTTGCCCACCATTGTATCGTGAAGACATATATTTCATTATATTTTGATTAGAGCAGTTATCTAAAGTACAGAGATAAAAATGATACCAGATGACCCAAAGGGACTGACTTGTGTTTGTTTTATCCATTATATTTTCGGCTCAGCCTTGATTGTCTTCCCTACCCTCTGTTTGAAGTGGTGAAATGAGAAAAGACAGAAGGTCTAGGTCCCAGGAGAAGGCTGATTCTGTATTAGTCGGTCAACTTCCTTTTCATACTTGAAGTTAGGGAACTGGCCTGAGAACCTATACATGGAATTTGGAGCCTTCTTTATTTAATGTGTTAGAAAAGGCAAGAGTTAGATTTTACTTTTAGATTTAGATTACTCTTTTGGTGCTTTACAATCTCTAGTGTTACCCTGCGCTTAAAATTATTGGTTATTTTGGATAATAAATTAGACCGTTTTTAATTGTGTTAGACTGTAGGACATTTTTTCTGTTGGGTTTGCTACTATAAAATCCAGAGCAAAAGAATTCTGAATAAATAAAAGGTGTCTCAAACCTCTTAACAATTTGCCATTTGATTTGGACAAATCTCTAAATGGCATTGGTGACCATTACAACATCCGAAGACAGAGAAGAAGGTATCTGCCACCAAAAAGGGATAAGTTGTGAAGCATGTTTTAATTAAAAAAAGACATAGTACAGTGCAGTGAGTCATTAAACAGGCAGTTTGTTACCAGCGGCTGCTACCCATTTAACAATAGCCATATATGTCACTGTGACATTACTAATGTTGTCTTGGCTTTAAAGAGCTTGGAAGGGGTTCAATACAGTCCTAGGAGACCCCAGAGTGTCAATCTCAGTACTTTCTATTCTGTAGAATTTTAGCTGGACAGACAAATTAGCTTTAACCAACCAGACTTGTGTGTATGTTTAGGGTAAATCCACATGCAGATTTACTCATGCAAATGTCCTATTCATCTGAATGGAGTTCCTCATGCATGCCACCAAAATGACTCCAATCAGAATAAAGGAAGTGATTTCTAGATTTTGCTAAAAATCTGCCTGGTGTGCCTTGTGTTAATATACCCTTATGGATACACCCTTGGGAGAGATAGCTGTCGGCTAAGAGAGTGTTTGGTTGATACACATAGAAGATCAAATCAGCCAAAAGATGAGTATTTCTCAGTGGTCATGGACATGTTCACAAGCAGCTATCTGTGGGTGAATAAACTTTCCTACTAGAGATGAGCGAATTGAATCCCACGAAGTGGAATTCAATCCGAATATCAGGATAAATTTGATTCGCCTAGAAGCCAAATTTCCTCGTGCTTCGTGTCGATTTAACCTGAAATAGTATAAAAAACAAAAAAATTCTAACTTACCTACTCCATCTTGCTTGAAGATCTAGGCCGAAATCCCATGTGACGCGAGATTACATCATCACGCTGGCCAGCGTAATGACGTTATCTCGCTCTGCACAGGATTTCTGCCGAGATCTTCAAGCAAGATGGCAGGGGACGACCCGTTGCAAGCAAATAGAGGTGGTAAGTTTAATTTTACACTCCGATGCCACGATCATGTATGAACGCGGCATCTGAGGGGTACAATGATGGGGCAGCGCTATCGCAGCTACCTGTCATTGCACCCGCTACTTACAAAAAAATGCGCTTCGTGACTAAGTAAGTCATCACAAAGCAAATTTATTTGTGCAATTCTGCCAATCAGCCGAATCAAACTTTTAAGAAATTCGCTCATCTCTAGTTCCTACAAATGGTTGTTCCTAATCATTGGCCTATGTAAAAGGAGCTTAATGGGATTATCCAACATTATATCAGACCTCACAGACCCACCAACCCGCGGTAGTGGGTATAGTTACCTGGTCCCTGCACTGGGTTCAGTCTCTGTTGCTCCATGACTGGCTCTTCATCTCCTTGGTGGGCTGATATCCACATCCTGTTGTTGGCCAATAGCCAATCGGTGGACTGCTCATGACATATGGTCACATGGCTGCTATTGGCTGCAGAGGTCAGATGCCCTCTATCAACAGGATGGTGATAGCGCATCAGGGAGATGAAAAGCCGGCCCTGAAGCAGTAGATACTGAACCCAGCGAATGGGACAAAGTAAGTATGATCACTACTGTAGTTCAGCCACTCTGTGAGGTCTAATATAATGCTCGAAGTGTGTTTGTGTGCATGCATTTATTGGTGTGTAAAGTGCAGAGTAGTTGAAAAGTAAACTGACTCACAGCTTTTTCCTGACAGTAATTTTCCTATTATACCTAGTAATAAATAGCAAGCAGCTCCTCTGCATTGTTCCAGTTAGATCTGCGCTGAGTGCCTCCTATCATTGCCATCGGTCATGTTTCACAATCCTTAAATCCTTAATATGAGGGTTCTCCGGCTTGTTAGCATGTTAATTCAATAGAAAACCACCTGTAAATGCAATTTCTTATCTGTTTGTTTTCCAAAACTCACATCTGCGTGCTTTATAGTATTAATATAATGCTGTTTCTTTGATCCTATCTCCACCTTACTTGCATCTGGTTTCATAAACAGATTTCCATTAAAACCTAGCTTAAAGGAGCAGGCATGTTTCTATTTGAGAGAAGTTTACAAACCACTGGGAAGAAATATCTATCTATCTATCTATCTATCTATCTATCCCTCCCATATCAATCAATCAATCAATCAAGCTTTATTGGCAGGTCTAAAATTATACATTAGTATTGCCAAAGCATGTGAGAAATAGGGGATTGAGAAATAGGGACACACCTGGGGTCGGTGTATAGAAGTCCGTGGCATATCATGACGGGGGGGGGGGGGGGGGGGGGGAGAACGGGTGCGGAAACACCCTGTGTCAGGGTATCAGAGTCCATGGCATATTGGGCTGCTCTCAGTCTAATATATTGTGCTGCTATGTCCACAGTGTTCTCTTCCTCTCCCAGCAGGATGGGCAGCTTCTCTTCCTCTTCCATGGAGCTGAAGTCTGGGAGTAGATCAGTCTCCTAAAGTGGATGTCCCTCACTGCTGAGTATTTTGGACAGTATATCAGGAAGTGGGCCTCATCCTCCACCTCCTCCAGGTGGCACTGCTGCCACAGTCTGCTTTCTCTAGTCATGTAGCTCTGTCGATGCCGTCCGCATTCGACGGCCAGGCTGTGGGTGCTCAGTCTGTAGCGGCTCAGGATTTTCCAGTCTTTGGGGTTACCTAGTTTCTCCAGATATGGGGCCAGTTTGTAGTCTCTCTGCAGGCTCTGGCACACCGTCAGCTTCTGGGATGCTCTGAACTCTTTCCTCCATTCACTGACGTATTCCTCTTATCTCTTGTTTACACTGTTCCTGATCCTGTCTTTTGTGAGGTGGTGTGGGGTTATTATCTGGTCGGGCTGAGTTTCAGTAAGTTGATTTTGGGGCGTTGCCTTGCTTGGGATCCCTTGGTGTAGCAAGGCTTTATGGTGATGGGAGCCTTCACTACTACCATGTAGATGGCCCCTGAATGATAGCGCCCTCTTCTGGATTGTAAAGTGTAGAGGGAATCTGCCCAGCTCACCTCGACAGGCACTGTTAGAGGTGCTCCGATGGACCTGGAGGAGATGCTTACAGAATTCCAGGTGGAATATTTCTGTTGGACTGGAATCCCATCTTGACCAGTCAGGGTACGTGTGAGGGCCCCAGACTTCACTGCCATACAGGAGGATTGGTGCAATGATGGAGTTAAAGATTTTAAGCCAAACCCTCACTGGTGCTTTGAGGTGGTACAGTCATCTTCTGATGTTGTAGAAAGTATTGCACGCTTTGTCTTTCAGCTCCTCAGTGGCTGATTTGAAGCTCTCAGTTTGGTCAATTTATAAGGTCCAGATAGGTGTACCAGTTGGTGGCTGTAAGAGGCTGGTTGTGTAGAGTGAAGGTAGGGGGCCTGGCTGATTTGTTTTCCTTCTCTGGAACACCATAGTGTGAGTCTTTTTTAAATTGATTGGAATGCTAAATTTCTCCAGAATGACTAGCTGGTCTTAGAGAACTTTCTCAGTTGGTGATAGTAGGTCATCCGCATACAGGAGAAATTTCACCTCAGTGTCATGGAGGATGAGACCTGGTATTGAGGAAGACTCCAGAGCCGCTGCCAGTTCGTTGATGTAAATGTTAAAGAGAGTTGGACTGAGGCTGCATCCCTGTCTGACTCCTCGGCTCTGCTGGAAGTAAGCCGTTCTTTTTCCATTTACCTTAACAGTACATCAGTTCTCGGTGTAGGAGCTTTTGATGACGTCGTATGTCTTTCCTCCTATTCCACTCTCCAATAGCTTCAGGAGTAATCCTGGGTGCCCCACCAAGTCAAAGGCCTTTTTGAAGTCCACGAAACAAGCGTATATCTTTCCCTGCTTTGTGTTGTGGACATGGCTCTGGATGAGGCGGTGCAGGGTGTAGACGTGTTCTATGGTGCGGTGGTTTGGCATGGACCCTGCTTGGCTTTTACTGAGTACATTGTGTTGGGTGAGAAAGCCAAGGATTCTCTGATTCAGGATACTGGTAAATAGTTTCCCCAGATTACTGCTGACACATATATCCCTCGGTAGTTGGCCGGGTCATACTTGTCCACGCTCTTGTATATTGGGGTTATAACACCTTGGTTCCAGGCTTGGGGGAAGTAGCCAGCACTTAGCACAATGTTGTACATTTTGCTCTGGCTGCCTGTATTGCTGGTGGGCTGTACTTAATCATTTCGTGTGGGATGACATTTGTGCCGCTGGCTTTCTTACCTCTTATGGTTGTTATTCTCTCTGATATATTCTCCAGTGTTATGGGTGAGTCTAGCTGGTTTTGGAAATCTTTAAGTATCTCTTCCATGCTCTTCAGTTTTGACCTCATTTGGTCTTGGTTACATTCTTCTTTTGGGATGTCTCTGTGGAGGTCTCTGAAATACTGGAGCCAGATGTTGCTGTTCTGAATATAGAGGTCGTTTTTCTTCTCATTTATGCCCAGGTGGTTCCATAGTTCCCAGAAGGAGTTATCTTGGAGGGCATCTTGAAGCTATGTAAGTTTGGTTGAGGTATATTCTTGCTTTTTCCTTCTGAGGAGGGTTTTGTATTGCCTCTGCGTTGTCGTAGATTTCCCGTAGGTTGGTGTTGTTGGGATCTCTATGCTTTTTATTTGAGGCCAATCTTAAGGTTTTCCATACAGCTCCTCACTCCTCATCAAACCAAGTGTTGGGGTTATCTTCTTTTTGCTTCAGGCGGCTATACTTTTTCAGGTCAGCCATTTCTGCCATGGTGTAAAATATATTATTAAGATCTTATACAGCTTTATTGACTCCTGGGTTTATCTCAAACACCTTGTTGTTGAGGTAGTAGAGCATCCCTTGGATTTCTGATTTATTGTGCACCTCTTTATATTTCTTGGACCACTTATAAGATGGAGGTAGTGTGAAGAGCCCCGCCTGTTGAGGTATTCCTCCGGGTGGTTTGTTTGTGGACTTAATATATAGCGATGTTTGGTTGTGATCAGACAAGTGCGATTGTGGGCTGACTACATTTGCGGGATCCATGTCTGTGATGGTGTAGTCCACTACGCTGCTACCCACATGGGAGTTTAATGTAGTCCTTCCTAGAGAATTTCCCTTGGTGCGACCGTTGAAGATGTGGAGTCCTAGGCTTAGGTTCCTCTCTGTATGTACTGAGCTGACGCTGTCGGTCTGTGCTCCATATATAGATGTTTCCATCTGTGGTCAGGTAGTCTCTTTCCATGCCTGTTTTGGCATTGAGGTCTCCCATGATAAGGACTTTGCCCAGGGTTTGATAGTGGGTGGCTTTTATTTTGCAGGGTGTCAAAGCATTCTGGGTTGTAGTAGGGGGACTCAGGTGGTGGTATTTAGACTGCACAGAGATAGATGTCGGACTTGGAGGTGCTCTGTCTATCTTTATCTCTATATTATCTATCTCATATCTATCCATCCATCTGACTCTCTATCTATAGGCGCATTTAGACTCGCCAAGAAGCAGCAGCAGATTGTTGGCTGCTTACTCAGTGGAGGTGAAGCACTGCATTTACACACAGTGATCACCTCCATAGTATGAGAATGAGGTATCACTATTGCGATCGCTCATCCTCATACAGCTACATTGTTTGTAGACAGTATATTGCTGATCTGCGGCACCTTAACACGGGCACATTGTTGGGCGTAAGCGTTCGCAGAAATGTACATTCCCGATAATCTGCCTGTCTAAATCCATATCTATCTATCTATCTATCTATCTATCTATCTATCTATATATCTTTTATTATTTATCATCTATCTATCATCTAATTATCTATATATTTATCAATCATCTAATTATCTATCTATCTAATAATCTATAAGAATGTAAGCTGTAAGTAGATGGAACCCTTCTGTGTGTTTTTATTGTTTCCTTGGAAAAAATTCTGTCAAAACCTCTTTAATCTGTCATTTTCTATGTATGGCTTTGGGATATGCTAACACCATATAAAATACTACTACTAATAATATATTAATAATAATAATAATAATAATACAGATGGACTACATTTACAGATGTAGCCAAACTTTAGTTGAATGTGATACCACGTGGCACACTGTTATCTTGGTTATCTCATAACAAAAGCCATTGAAATCCATTGAAATGTCAGTTAACATTTTCTTGTCATTTTTTACTTAACACATTAACCATCTACTTTAGCTCGGCTACATCTGTACCATGTAAACAAAGAAACTTTGGACTGTAACCCAGTAGAGGGCGCCATCATCAGGTATGTAGGTTGAATTCACAGACCATAGGCGTATAATAGCATAGTAATATAAAACAGGATTTTGAAATGTGAGGGATTTTGTAGAGTAAGATTTATTACCCTTGTGTCATACGTGAACATTACAGCATGGACATTTGCTGAATTTTAAGTATTTTTCTCTGATATATGTTCGTCTGAAATGCAGTCCCATCTCCTTCTTGGGAGAAAGCATCTGTTGCAGATGCTCTCGGTGACCAGGGAGGATTCTGTCAGCATGTGAGAAAAGCACATTACACATGTGGGGAATCATGATCATTTTGAGTCATTAATAGCTTTCTAAACCATGACATAACCAAGGAAGAATGCCGAATCTTTCATCCCTTCAAAATGGGAAAAACCTGTTCAGCTATCTGTTAGCGGGGCCTGCCTTCATGTGACACTATTGAATACTAATGCTGCCTGTGTGGATAGAGGTGTTAAAGGCTTGAGGACATTTGAGGAGCTGATAATAGCACTTGTTTCACATTTACGCTCAGCATTATCATTACTTGTAAGTTTATATTGTGTATTACGCCTTTGTGGGAAGCTATACAGTACATATGGCAAGTCAGACAATGGAAATCAGGCCAGCGAATGTGTCACTTACTGTGCTATTTCTATGGTTAAACTAAAGTCTGCTTTTCATAACTATTGATTATATACTCTGCAAATGTCACACCTATCATCTTCATTTCCTCCCTGTGCAGTGTAATTCGTCTATTTCTTCCAGGAAACTGTCAATAAGCATGCTATGTAGACTTTGATCAATCTTATTAGGACTTTGATTGTGGACTGTATGAGTGCCAGCAGTCTGGCTAATAAATATCTGATACATATATGAACACATGGACATTTCAATTGTGACTGAAGTGTTAGATTTCAATTTTTCAGGAAAAAACAGATGCAAAAATGTGTTATGGCTAGTGCAGGGCCTTGTGTTAACGCAGTAAGAAGGTTTTTCCTAGAGTGTTCCTGTAAGAGGTTGAGGAAATCAGGCTCATTGTTCTTATATACAAGTGCTAAATAGAGAGACCTAGTATGAATAAATGATCTGTGAACAGCAACTTGCTGATGGTTTCCAAGCACTTTCTGTGCTGAACAAAAAAAACTAAAATATAAGCCTGAATACCAAAAATATGCAGCAAGATGTTGCAAGAATAGTGTGCTTCCTTATCATGTGGCCAATGTGGAAAGTATATTGTATGCTGCAGAAATCGGCTGCTAATTTACTGTACTCATTCTCTACTACGTAGGGTACAATGTATTTCATAGCACATTATGTATATTTGACTAGAAGACTGCTATTTACCTTTTTATTTATGAATGAAAATTGAACAACGACTGGGGTAGCAATCGTTCCTCCCACATTCAGTCTGCATTGGGCTGTGTAATCGGGCTGGCGCAAACGAGCTCTGATGGATACGTTATCATTAGTGTTTAGCAAATGAAAGTCCACGATCTGGACTTCGATCCAAATTTCAGGATAAATTGATTCGCTGCGGAGCGAAATTTCCTTTTGCTTCGTAGTAGCAAATCAATTTAACCTGAAATAGTGTAAAAAACAAAAAAAACATACCTGATCCATTTGTTCGCAACAGGCCGGCTGCCGCCATCTTACTTGAAGATATTGCCACAAAATCCTGTGCACAGTGACAAATTCACTCCAGATCTTCAAGCAAGGTGGAGGTGGCAGGCCCATCGCAAGCAAACGGATAAGGTAAGTATGTTTTTTTTATTAATTTAATTTTTTGGATTTGACACTCTTATTTATATCAGATGCCGCGATTATATATGAACGCGGCATCTGAGGCGTACAATGACTGGGAGCGGCACAATCCCCACTCCGTGTCATTGCACCCACTACTTAAAAAGAAATGCGTTTCATAATGAAGTAATTCATCACAAAGCAAATTTCTTTGTAAAATTCGGCAAAGCAGCTAAATCAAACTTTGGAATAATTCGCTCATCACTAGTTATCATCTGTTGGCCCTCGCACTGCCTGACCATTGGGCGAGGTAATAGGGCCCTTACCAAGGAGCAAAAGTGTATTTGCCAGTTGATTGCATCTTTAATGGGTTTAAAAAAAAGATCACTAGTCAACTTATCTCCCTGCGTAAACAGGGATGAAATGAGCCCCCTCCAATCATTGCAAAGTGAAAATGAAAGTAATAATGGGTGCCAATCGACGCTTAGTGATAGAGCGTATAAGAAACCAAAGTGTCAAATGTGTATTACCTTGTGGCTGGATATCCGAGCTCGTTTTTCCAGATTGGGACAGAGAGAGCCCCTGATTCTCAGACTGTACAACATACCTTTTTTTTAGGATTCCTTTAAACAAATGGTCACTCAAAATGATCCCATCACCTTATGGGAAATTGCTATTGGCCTCTGGCGCTACGTGTTCCCGGTTCTTACTCATTTTCCTGATGTATTCATATTAATCAACTTTTCTCTTCTAAAAAGTCACCTGTCAGAGAATCCCATTACTGAAAGTCGCATTGTTCACAAATTAACGTCAGGAATGCATTTGGAGAACGACCAAGAACTTGTTATAATTGCTCACATGCAAGTAAAAGCTTTGCTCATGTATTCATTATTTGATGCAAGGGATTAAGTATGATTACAAGGATGACATTGCAGCTTCTCTGCTAATAGGTAAATCAGTGTTTATGCCAGAACTGCTCTGATTTCTTTCGGGGAGACGGATTTGATACGGTACCAGGGCATATACCGCTAAGTTCTATGTGGCCCTGATCACTAAGCTTAAAAATGACTTTCTATGGGAAAAGTAGAACATTAATCAAGTCTAATTGTTGGCACTGACAGTAAATACAAAAGGTCAGGGCAGTGCTGGTTCTGTTTTGTAATTAGAGACTTTTAGAACCAGTGTAATGACTGTAAATGTAAGGATATCTATGTTTATGGAAGCTCTGCATGAGAACATTCAATTAGTTCTCCAAACCAGTGCTATGGAAGTAGATAAGAAAGGACAGAGCTATGATTTACGGTACCTACCTGCATTCTGTTTATAGTTCTCAGGTCACCACTAAGATACGGAGATGTACTACTTTAAAGGCAAGGTAGAAAGAAAAAAAAAAAATTGGTTGTGGCTCTTAGGCCCTGTGTTGCACAACTTGGATAAATTTCCCATTGACCAATACCTTATCCAACTTTAGTGACCAACCTGCACATCATAAACTGAAAGGCATCATACGAATGGCTGCTTATCTAAAAAAAAAAAAAAAAAGTGAAAAGTATCGGAACACTGGGCAGCACAAATTGTATGACCACCTTTATGTGCAAGCCTACCAATTCTACCTGGCAAATACTTTTATAACTTGTGAAGACAAACCATGTATGTAACCTTCCGAAAGCCAGAACAGACAGCTGCTCTGTAATACTCAAAGGGGGAGATTTATCACAATTGGAGTACCCATACACCGGTCTTGGTCTCCTTGCACTGGCCTTTAATGCGATATTACAAGGCAGATGTTTCTTAAAGAAGCATCCTCACAAAAAATGTATTCTCTGACCTGTTAGAAAGGTACATGACGTAAGCTGTAGTGAAGGTAATCTTCTTACCAGTACAGTATTTCTGAGTTATGACCTCCCTTCTGATCCTCAGCTATGTCATGTGACCAACACTCTATCTCCAACTGAAACAAGACAGGAAGTCAGTTACTGCTGTAGTCATTCCTATGAGGCTGACATTGAGGATCCCATTGGAACACATAGAGAAACTGGTTCCTGTCCACACATGAGATGCTGTGTTATTTGGAAAGTCAGAGTGCTGGTCACATGACACAGCTGAGAAGCAGAAGGCCGGTTATAACTCACAAATACAGTGACCGGTAAGAAAATTACCTTCATTATGGTTTGCATCATGTGCCTTTTCTAACAGGTCAGAGAATATATTTTTTTATGGGAGTGCTTCTTTAATAAAATTGGTGCTGTGTGCTAGAAACTGAAGTGTACACCAGCCAGGGACCGGTGCAGACTTCAGCTAGAACTTATACCAGTATCTGGCATAAGATATAGTAAATCCGGCAGGCTGTGTAAAGCCCCACCCCTAAGCCTAAAAAGTCGCAAACAATAGTGGCGTAAATTGCTTAATAAATATCCCTTTGCATGTCCATGTCTTACATTCCTGACCGACCACAGCTTCCCAAGCCAAAATCTACTGTCTGCTGGTATTTCTAAGAGCGAGAACCTTGGTGATCATCTGATAAACAGGTTTTTGTCTTATGAGACAAACCCTTTAATACTGCTGCACTGTTTGTGGTATCCCTCATCCCATGCAAAATGTTCTAGATTCATCGGGAGAGCCTGTTCCCTGTTGTTGAATGTAGTGTGGGCTGGAAACAAAGGCAAGCCGGACCAGATATTGACAGAGATTTATGAAAAGGTCTAAAAGAATATCTATCTTTGTTACTCATAGCAACCATTTCGTATTATGCGCCTGAAAATGAAAACTGTGCCATGACTTTGGTTGGTAAGGGCAACAAAGACAGGTTTTCTTTTAGGCACTTAGGCACTTTAGGCATTTATTTTTGGCCGCATTTCTAAATATAAAAGGTGAAAAACGTTAATAAGTGGGTTGAGTCTAGCCCATCTCTAAAACCCCACACAGTTTTTAGTTAGATTTTCAAACGAGTCAAAAAACATGACACAAGAACTTCATAAATATACATGAGTGGAGCAAATACATTGATAAAAGTGCCCCATGATGAGAATTATGTGAAATACAACCATTTTTCACATTGTATATGTCAAAGATGCTGCTCCTTATTCATTTAGCGCATCTTACTCTGTCCCTCTGGAAAGTAGTGCGCCGCTCCCCTTAACCTTGAGGTCATAAATGTCATGAACTCTGGTGTAAAAACTTCTCTGGAGTGAATGGAAAGCTGAGAGGACCCTTGGAGAAGGAAGCTCCTGCATATTGCAGTTTCACCCACTAGGCCAGCGTTTTTACAAGCATCCTTACATTAATGTAAAGGAGCCTCATGCTGACAGGTTCCTTTTAACCTCCAAATATCGTATCTCATAGTTAAAACTAGAAGAATCTGTTCCTCTGGCAGCTCTGCTCCAAGGGCTTAAAATGGTAAAGTTACTAAATTATAATGGATAGTGTCATTCTTAAAAATTTAGGGAGTTAATTAGGCAGCTGAGCAATTAACCAAGGAGAATATATTAAAAAATGATGCATGTACCGCTAGCAGCGCACCATTATGATTAAAAACCTTCCTAGCCTCTTCTCCTCTTCTCTTCATATTCTGAGAACTGGATGTTATCTGCTCTTGGTCTGGAAAATAACATGTAGCATCCTGCTTAAAGTTCACACTAGCAGGAGTGTTCGGTTTTAAAATTCATACGGCTTCCTGGTTATTTACAAGCCATCCTATTACTGCTCAGCGGGCTTATGTATCATCGTGCTATTGCACTTTCACTCCTACTAATGAAAGAATTGTGATACACATTACCAATCCCCTGCTGTTTGCATTAGAGGAGGTATCATTTTCCTTCATCTTGTCAAAGTATGTAGGCAATTGTAACCCTTGCAGTACTTGAGGGACTTCTATCACTGACACTAGAAAGCAATTTAGGCCGAAGCCTCTTGCTGCAAGGAAACCAGATAAAACACCTCAATTTAGTAAGCGCGCCCGTCTGGGGTATGCTGGGCCGTTCTTGGGGACACCCTATTTCTGTCTTCAGGCACCACAGTAATAATAATGGGATACAGAGATGAATTACTGTGGAGGCCTGGTGACTGGCCCGCTCAGGATTAGTGCTATCAGAGCTGTAATTTCACCCCATATCAGAACATCTTTCTAACTGCAGTTATTATATGGAGCTGAATTGTCAAGCAGTGAGATGTTCTTTCTTTTCAAGCCTTATGATCACATCAGGCTTTTAGAAATTGACATAGCTTTGAGAGTCAATGCTTCACGCCAGAAGACTCCACGTTGTGATGACCCGAGGATTAGGCCTTCCTGCTTTTGCTATTCTCTGGATAAAACTATTTTGAGCTCATCAAAACGCTGTAAACCTGATTTAATATAAAAAGAAAACATTTTATAAATCTATCTATCTGGAACATAATCGACTTTTCCCATTATAGGTTTGGTGTTCTGTTATCATGTGTTGCTTTAGGTCCTGTTTGAAGATATACTCTATGGTGATGAAGACTGCATAATACATTCAACTTCCATTCTGCTATCAAAAATATAAAGAAAAAAAGAAGTATTGTAATACATGTGGCCATCAGTGAACACTATGGGGGTCATTTATCAAACTAGTGTAAAGTAGAACTGGCTTAGTTGCCCATAGCAACCAATCAGATTCCACCTTTCATTTTGAACAGCTCCTTTGGAAGGAGGAATCTGATTGGTTGCTATGGGCAACTGAGCCAGTTCTACTTTACACCAGTTTGATAAATGACCCCCTATGTCTTCAGTATAGTCGGTAGAAACTAGATCTAGATAACCGTTGGCATAATCATCATGGAATATTCACCTCTTATTATGGGGGAAAGTCCTCAATATATAATGAGCACATAGAGTATTTGACGTATATTCTGGTTTAATGTCTATTTGAATAGGTCACACATTAACTCCTGGTACGCTTGACTAGGAAGGCAGAGCTACCAATATGATAAATACCTTCAGGCATTTCGGTCAATGAAAGCCTTGAGAGCAATTTCTGACCTTTAATGTCAGGAAAGATTTATTGTACATGCCACCCACTGTGCACTGCTCTGTACTGGACCATACCACCTCCCTAAATGTAGGGTTAGTCCTGTCTGATGCTAATGGGCTTATTTAGTGGAGAACACCAGTAAACAAAACGACAGTTGGTGTAAACTTCAGCTCACACTAGTGACAATTAGCACTCCTCTGTGAATGGGCCACCAATCCATAAACTCTTTTCGCTAAGCTTTTTATTGATAAACTTGAGGTCATCACCCTACTGGTTCAAGTAGCACAAATGGGCTTTATGTAATAACCCTTCTGGTAAAACCTTTGTTCAGACTATTGCAAAAGCACATTTCTGACAGCTAGTTGTTTCTTGAAGTGCTTTTTCCCAGTGTTATTCAAAGCCAGTGATGTGGCAATGGAATTGGCCATCTTGTCATCTGAACCAAGAACCTTGAGCTAATACTCTCTTAATTGGTCATTTGCAGGACCTTTTAGACAGGGCAATTATCAGGAAGAAGCATTCCGAGGCCTATACTAAGGGGTCTTAAGGGTTATATGTTGATGATTTAGTTGTATCCATTCGCTTTTAGAACTGATTAAAGGATCTACCTGGTGCAGAATACACATTTTAAAGTACTCTCTGTACTGAGTTTGGTCTCTCTAAGGACTCATTATGTCCTTGCACTACATTGATTGCAATGGAAACCATGTAATGCTTAATTTCCCCTGTGGTGGCGCTGCAGGGGAATTTACACTGCTGCTGGGTACACCTATGGATTACAGGTGATCAATGGGGCTTCCATAGTAGGACAATCTATCATCCCTTTATTTAAAAGTGGAAACCCCCCTACTTTAAGTAGTTCCACCAGAATTGGAAATTTCACTTTTGGATGTGGTTTTTATGTGGCTTGAACACGCTAAACACATTTACTTATGCAGTGCCTACCTGCAGATTTTATATTATGCTGTCTGAGTGGCAACAAAGGTCTTAATTTGATTATTGATCTACCCACTGAGCAGATCTTGGGAAATGATGAGCGATGGCCTTCTTCCTGACACTAATGGAACATTTTTTTATTATCCTGTGTTGGTAATGTAGCAATGTTTCCATCCGTGCACATTAGTGTTATCGGATTCTATACATCAGTCTTGTCATATATTACATGTTGTGCTTATATGTTTATCATGATAAAACTGTTTGCTTTAGGATTCTTACTATTAAAGAGAATCTATAATTGAATAAAATCTTGAACTAAAAATGGTCATGGATGCTGTATGTCATAAACCAGCCTGCTGGATAGACCTGACATATATCATCTAAATGAAATGCAACAGAAGACACTCATAGCCTTCATGTGTCACAGTTATTACTGTTTGTCCCTGTAGAACTATTAACCGCCTACACAGATACAGCATTTGGTGACCTAAATCAATATTAATAAGAATACTGCCTATAGATGTCTAAGCCACAGGGGCCAAACTGACTTATAAGATTAGATATGGTAATATTATCCATATCATAGTATTAATAAATCAGTGATATGTGGCTAGTAGCGCACCATATTATTTATATGTTATCAGTCAATGGGATGCCTTCATAAAATAGTCACGTTCGTGTGTATGCATAGAAAGAGTGTAAGCCCGGTCATCTACACCAAATAAAAGAATAATGGGAGTCTTGACCCTGGTAGGTGACACAGTAACGTGGTTTATAAGACAGAAAAAAAGACATCTGTCCATCCGGTTCAGTCTATGATCTTGAATTAGATTGCAACTCCTACCCCCTAGGAGCATCATATAAGATTTAAAAAAAAAAAAAAAATATATATATATATATTTTACCATCATACTGAGTGATGGCATATGTCTACGATATCTCATTACTGTTTGGTGAGTGGGGATCATGACTGTTGGGACCCCTACTTGTCCATGGAGCTTAAAGAGGCCTCCTTAAAGTTGGCCTCCTTAAACAGCAGATTCATACTTCTCTGCTCTCCACCGCTCCTGTCCTTTGTGATGCCTCTGCTGTGTCCATGTTCCGGTCCCTGGCCGATGCTGCATTGGCCAATAATTGCCTTCAACGATGACGTTAGTTCTGGCCATGTCACTGCTGAAGGCAATGATTGGCTGCAGTGGAGCGTGTGACCATGCCTATTCCGCGCCAAATGAAAACAAGCCAACTTGGCACAATGGAGGCATCTCGGAGGACTGGACCGGCAGAGATCATGTAAGTATGTAAGCTGCAGGCACTTGCTGAATAATCAGTATTCTCAAGGAACCGCTTAAAGGGCCTTTTACATGATTAGGGAAACAATTACGATTGCAAACACTGGTTCCTGATCATTGCCCAATGTAAATGTGGCCAGCGATCAGTTGACAATCAAGCAAACTCTGATCGCATCTTTTAGCTGCACATAGAAATTTTAATTTGTCATCAGCGGATGTAAGTAAGGGATCTGCTGCCGACAATAACCGAAACAGACGGCCACGTGAGCAAAAGTGATGTGGTCATTCATTCAGACTGTAACCTCCCATGTAAAAGGTCCCTGAAGAAATGCCAGGTGACCTTCTATGTAGTTGGCTGGTGCTCTTTATGGACAGAAATCTGGATGTCTAAAAGGACACTTAGCTGCAGTAGTCGGATGCATCGCTGCAGTGGAAAACCATTATCTAGTGCTATGGATAGTGCTGGCATATCCCAGAAATATGCCAATACATCACTAGGTATGGTCCATTAATCAGTCTCGCAGGTTAGAACCCTTCCTCATTTTCTAACAATGAACTGAACTCCAAACGACTGATTCTCACTAAGAAGTTCATTTCTTTTCTTTTGAGCTCATTTTTACAGGTGAGCATATGGGTACAACAACATCTACTTTCGGCAGAAAGTTTTAAACCATGGTTATTTTCTCTACAAAGCATGAGGTAGGTCAGTCCAGAGATTTCTGGCAGCCAGTGACTGCTTTCTCAATGTTGGCAATTGCTGGCTGAGGCTACTTTCACACTCGCGTTTGGTGCTGATCCGTCTGGTATCTGCACAGACGAATCCGCACCAATAATGCAAATGCTTGTATCCGTTCATAACGGATCAGTTTTCATTACCATGAAAGTCAATGGGAGGCGGATCCGTTTTCAATTGCACCATATTGTGTCAGTGAAAAACGGATCCGTCCCCATTGGCTTACATTGTAAGTCAGGATGGATCCGTTTGGCTCTGCCTAGTCCGGCGGACACCAAAACGCTGCAATCTGCGTCTAAAAAACGCAACGGAGACCAAACGCAGCCAAGTTAATGCATTCTGAACAGATCCTTATCCATTCACAATGCATTGGGGCTAAACTGATCCGTTTTGGTCCGCTTGTGAGAGCCCTGAAACGGATCTCACAAGCGGACCCAGAAACGCCAGTGTGAAAGTAGCCTGAAGCAACCATGTCCATGAGCACCATGATCTTCTGTGCTAGGATGGTGTTATGTTAATATTAAAGGGGTTGTGTCACTTCAGCAAGTGGCATTTATCATGTAAAGAAAGTTAATACAAGGCACTTACTAATGTATTGTGATTGACCATATTGCTTCCTTTGCTGGCTGGATTCATTTTTCCATCACATTATACACCTCTCGTTTCCATAGTTACGACCACCTTGCAATCAAACAGCAGTGGCTGTGCTTGCACACTACAGAAAAAGGCACCAGCCTATGTGCACTCCCATGGTCCTGGCCACCAGAGAGGCGGCACTTTTTCCTATAGTGTGCAAGCACAACCACGACTGATGGATATGGACAATCACAATACATTAGTAAGTGCCTTGTATTAAGGATTTCTAAATGATAAATGCCACTTGCTGAAGTGAACCAATCCCTTTAACTTTCTCTGGGATAGGATCTGTTTTTCGCTATTGGGAGAGGTAATTTCCCCTTTATGTATTCCCCTGTTTCCATCTTTAAATATCTTGTAGGTTAATTACTTGCAAAAATTCACCTTAAGCTGGATGTCACATTGTTATACCGTCTTTGCCATATGTGCTCTTCTCATTCCAATTTGGTTGGTTTATTAAATGTATCCTACCAGAGAACATTAAAGGGGTATTCCAGTAGCATCATTTTAATTTAAAAAAAGGGTCAGAGTGGATGAGGGTAGGTTTACACCTCCATTTAACTGATCCAACATGCTGTACTGGTAGAGAACAGCCTGCCGGAGCTCTCCTGGCGAGGCACTGCCAATCACCGCTGGACCTCGTTAACTATAATGGGATCCGGATGGTTTCTGGTATGAGTGCCAGGTTTTGGCCAGACACCGTATTTTGTCCAGCTTAGGGGCTCATGCACACAACCGTATGTATTTTACAGTCCGAAAAAATACGGATCCACAAAGAATACGGATGATGTCCATGTGCATTCCGTATTTTGCTGAACGGAACAGCTGGCCCCTAATAGCACAGTACTATCCTTGTCCCTAATGCAGATAATAATAGGACAAGTTCTATTTCTTTGCGGAATGGAAATACGGACATACGGTAACGGAATGCGCACAGAGTAACTTCCGTTAGACATTACTGTCTTCTGCTCCATATGCTAATTACTACTATTAGAGCGATGGGGAGGAGACATCAGCTTCTGTCCTGGGAGGTCCTTCTCCCTGGCTGTGATGTTCTGTGCTGCGATTGGACAGCGCTACAGTAGGGAGAAGGAACCCCCAGAAGAGAAGTCGATGTCTCCTCCCCATCGATCCGATAATAGTAATTAGCATACGGAGCAGGAGACAGTAATTGGGGCATAGCGGGCGAACGGAGCGGCGCCCAGGAATAATAGTAAGTGCAGGGAGATCCCTTGGCGCCGCTCTATGTAGCCTGCTAACTTAACAAAGTCCGGACCCATTTAAAGTCCTGCTATCATTGGTGGCTTTCTTCTCCCCTGTGCTGCTGAGGGAACATGAGCGCGCTGAGAGCAGCGCGCTCATGTTCAGAGATACTAGACTACGCAGCAGAGCAGCCCAGTATCGAAAGAAATGGAAACAAGTACCTTTGTTTTGTTTTTTTCAGACCCATTAAAATGAAATAGTTCCGTATAAGGTCCACAAAAAACGTAACGGACACGGAATGAAAATTTGTTTGTATGCATGAGGCCTTAATGAATTTTGCCTCGCTGAAGCACATACATTTTAATGCGGTACGAAGACCGGTGTTTATACAGCATTAGGGCTTGTTCACACGAACGTGTGAAGCCCGGGCCCATGCTGTGGACCGCAAATTTCGGTCCGCAATGCACATTCACTGACACATGGGGATCGCGGACCCATTCACTTGAATGGGTCCGTGATCCGTCCGTTCCGCAAAAAGATAGAGCATGTTCTATCTTTTTGTGTTCCGTTCCGTGCTTCCGTTCCGAAGTGAATGGGTCCGCATCCGTGATGCGGAATGCACACGGAACGGTGCCTGTGTATTGCAGATCCGCAAATGCGGGGTCGCAATACGGCAACGGGCAGCACACATTTGTGTGAATGAGCCCTTAAGACAATGTTTTTGAACGAATCGACTTTGGATCTTGGATCTAAAGCTCGATTCACTCATCCTTGCCTACTCAGCCATTCACTAGCTGTGGCGGTGACCAACCTGAGCCAGTGATTGGCTGAATGGGCAGTCCAAGCCATTTCATGCCTGAGAATAAGATGTGGAGAGGGGCAGGGATTGGAGTAGCAGCCGAACAGCAGCGATTAGGGATCGGTAAGGTGAGCACTGACTGTTTATTATTCCACCCCTCTCTGACCCGGTTTTTAATTAAATTGTGCCACCAAAAGTCGGGACTCTCATGTTAAACTCTCAATGATGTTGTGTCCTTGTGTAAAAGGCCTTGAAAAAATTTCCATCCGCGCCTTCCCTGAGTCTAGCGACACCTGTATTCCACGTTAAATGATAATTTATTGTAACCATTACCGGGGAATTATAATCAAAATGAAATGGCTTCACACAGAAAGATTTCTTGTTGTTAACATACGTTTCATCTGATCTTAATGCTGACATATTGACTCAAGCATATTACTTGTGTAGATGATCTAGCCCAAGGCTGTTTGATATGCAGATTTTCTTTTCTTATTCCTTTTTTTAGTAGTGTGTGCTGAGGGGAGAGGAGATGGGGGATGAGACAAACACGCAGCCCGTTCAGCTGTATTATAATGTGTCTGTCAATTTGAAATAATTACACTGAAATCACTGAGCTGAGGATTTATTATTTTTTTAATAGAACTCATCACAGAAACACTGATGCCTGCCTCTTGAATCAGACAAATAATATCTCCCTGGCCTTCCAGTCCCGTCTCAGCCGATTTGTCAAAGATGGCACAAGTGGTCATAAGCTAGGAAGCCAAGAGTGATTGCTAGGAGTGATCAACAACCAGCACTTAAGTGCAGTGACCAAAAAAAATAAAAAAAGAGAATCTGCGATGAAGAAAGTGTAGGTATTCCCCAGGGGAGATGATTGCTGATTCACTGGACCTTTTGCTGCTTTTCCTTTCTTTTTTTTTTTTTTTTTTCCTCCTGTCTGAATCATGGTCCTGCTGAGCAAAGATTTATTACTGAATTGCCATAAAGACTGTCATTTCAGAGAGGCATGTCTGGAAACGTGTACTTAGAAAAAGGAAAATGTGATTTCTAATATTGCAGATAATTTTAACTTGGTCTGCACGGTCGGCTGCAATTATGAAACGCTGTGGCCCTGAAATGGAATTCTGGAACTGATTTTTTTTATTTTTTTTTCACCGTTCCAAGAGTGACTAGAAGTCCTTGTTACAATGATGCTCACAATAGCAGAGGCACAATAGCAGAAAATTCATATTGTAACTGCTAGTAGGAGTGTGAAGATTGTCATATAAAGTGCCATTGTTCTGAAGCATGCATTGCCCTGAAACGCGTGTCTGTATATACTATATAACCACCTGGATTATTCACCAATGAGAAATCCTTTTCATTTATAGTAGGGCTTGTTGACGACGTCTTGTGAAGTCCATTGGCATTGGTCCACCGGGAGGCCTAAATGCTGCAAATTAATCAGATTTCAGGCGAGAATAGAAATCTCTCTAACGTACGAGACTGTGAAAGGCACCCCAAAGGAGACTATCTTAAGTGTATGAAAAATAGTGGCTTCTGAAGCCAGGGAATTGTGCAGCTTGACTGGACCTGCATGCTGCCATTGAAGAAGAAGCTTGCCTGTTGTTTTTTTTTACTCTGTAAGGTTCTTTCATTGATTCATGCTAGGGAGGTTGTAAATGAGCTCCTTGCTGAGACAAGGTTGAAGGTCAAAGTGTAGTGCCAGCTGCCCGGCCTGCCATAGAACAATGATGCATCCTTTTACACTGAAGGAAGGAACATTCCAGGAGAATGTTGTATTGGACTCCCGCTAATCTTTTTTTAAGCTAATGTCACCATTCCTTCTGAGCAGAATTTTTATGGTACCTCCAGAAATTAACCTTGTTCCTCGGTTTTCCCTTTAATATGCTCCACAGTTTACTTATTTCCTGTTTGCTTTTGAAAGGTGTCTTTACTAGAAGTCACCCTCTTGTGATTTGTCATCGTAAATAATCTTCTCTTTCCTGGTGCAATGATTTAGTGTTTGTGACCCTGAGTGGTTGGGCAGACACTCTTCTCTTCTCCTATTGTTTAGCGTACAGTAGAATAGTCATAATTATATATACTACTGTGCGCCAGAAACAAAAGACTATAGGAATCATATGCAGAAGCATAACTACATAGAAGTATTGAGATGAGGTTCTGTGGTCCTTCTACATGAGGTCATCCTACATGAATAATGTACTATATAAATTTACATACACATACTTTTTTTATCTGTGTAATGTCCATGGACTCATAGAAGCAACTGGTGCTATTTGCACCATTTTAAACACAGAACAAAGGTCTATGCCAAGGATCTCAGGACATGTCTTATTCTAGCCCATGTCTCATGAAACAAAGACCTGGAGTCCATTTGTGACAATTGTCTCCAAAGGTTACCAGATCCTTGTCCTAAATAGACGTAAGAATCCAATTGCCATTTTTAAAAATCATCCAGCCACAAAACACACAATTTTTAATACTGACATGTGAATAAGCTCTTAGAGAGAGGGGAATAATACGCTGCCAGACACTTGTAAAGGCAGTTTATCTCCCTAGAGAACAAAAGTACCAGTACTGACTTTTCCCTGACGTGTTGTATCCTAGTCAAAACACCCTTATATAAATTAGATGGTTGGCAGTGCTGTCAAAATTGGCAGGTGTGGCCGACATTTATCTTATGCTTATGGCCAGTAATTGGCCGCCTTAAAGGGGTTGTCTGGGTTTAGAGCTGAACCCGGACATATTTCCTTCTTCCCCCACTCAGTCCCTCTGACATGAGCATTGGAGCTAGGGCAGCACTAAAGCCTGCCTATTAGTGTCGTCGATGTCACTGGGAACATCGTTAGGCCCCTTTCACATGGGCGAGTTTTCACGCGGGTGCAATGCGTGAGGTGAACATTCACTTCAATGGGGCTGTGCAGATGAGCTGTGATTTTCACTCATCACTTGTGCGTTGCGTGAAAATCGCAGCATGTTCTATATTCAGCGTTTTTCACGCAACGCAGGCCCCATACAAAAATGAATGGGGCTGCGTGAAAATCGCAAGCAAGTGTGGATGCGGTGCGATTTTCACACATGGTTGCTAGGAGATGATAGGGATGAGCAACCCCGGACCCCATTAAAGTAAATTCACTGTATTATTTTCCCTTATAACATGGTTATAAGGGAAAATAATAGCATTCTTAATACAGAATGCATACTAAAATGGCGATTGAGGGGTTAAAAAATATAAAAAAAATAACTCTCCTCATCCACTTGTTCACGCAGCCAGCATCGTCATCTTTCTTCTTCTTTCAGGGCCTGCAAAAGGATCTTTGATGATGTAATTGCGCTCACCACGTGGTGAGCGTGGTGACGTCAGTGCAGGTCCTGCTGAATGAAGATAGAAGGATTACGTCATCAAAGGTCCTTTTGCAGGTCCTGAAAGAAGAAGAAAGGAGACCATGCCGGCTGCGTGAACAAGTGGATGAGGTGAGTTAATTTATTTTTTATTTTTTAACCTCTCAATCGACATTTTAGTAAGCATTCTGTATTAAGAATGCTATTAGTTTCCCTTATAACCATGTTAACCTAACCCAAACACGAACTTCAGTGAAGAAGTCCAGGTTCGGGTCTGGATACCACATTCAGTTTTTTATCACGCGCGTGCAAAACGCATTACACCCGCGCAATAAAAACTGAACAACGCAATCGCAGTCAAAACTGTGGGTTTCCCGCAGCGCACCCGGGACGCATCTGGAGCAAATCCGGGACGCCCGTGTGAAAGAGGCCTTAGACAGAAGCCTCCACCTAACATTGTAAAAAAAGTAAACAAAAAAGCCTTTGCCCTGTACGATACAGAGCATGGCAAGGGAGAATATTGGAGCATAACATTTTTCCCATCCTTTTAATGTATATATTAAACAGATGCCTCAGAATGATGCCATATAGTGGCATCCTTTCACCATAGAATTCCATTTAAAAAAACAAAAAACTTTTTTTTACCATTGGAAAAAATATATATATTTTTTTACTATTGGGAAAAAATGTATACTTTTTTTTACAGGACTGTGCAGGATACAAGAGCGTGGTGTGCTGCGTATTTGTATCCTTTTTTTTGTAACATATACATCAAGTATGTGACCAGAGAGACATTTTAAAGGATCTGTGTAGGTTCTCCATATAGATGGTTTCATAGCTCCCCATGACATTGGTCCAAGGATGCATAAATGTATATGACAGACAAAGATCTTCGAAGGTTAATTGGCTTTCTAAGGAGTTTGCCTTAATGCTTGTGTCTGAAATTGGAAAATTATATTGTGAGCATCACTTGGGATGATGTTGGTGGTCACTGAACTATTTAAATTAATGTCTGAGGTCATAGAAAGCTACCTACATTTTATTAACTTAGCTTTGCTCATGTTTAAGCTCCTAATGTAAATGAATTTTTTCTTTTATAGAATACACACAACCTCAGATATTACACACAATGTACAAAAACCATGGTTGCTGTGTATCCTTATACTTGTGTATACAGTATATTTATATACAATGTATTCTACAAGTCTTCTGGCCCTTTTACTTTTTTTTACAGTTTATTATGTTGCAGTCTTATGCTAAAATGTAAAACAAAAACTAATTTCGCCCCATTAATCTTCACTCAATACGCTACAATGAGAAAATGAAAACAGAAGTTTAGAATTCATTGCGATTTAAAAAAAAATAAAAAACGTATATTTAGCATGGACATAAGTATTCAGACCCTTTACTATGACACAAGATGTTTCTACACCTTGAATAGAGTCCACATGTGATGAACGCAATTGATTGTACATGAATTAGAAAGACATACCCCTGTCTTACAACTAACAATGCATATCAAAAACTAAGCCAAGAGGAGTAAAGAACTGCCTATACATCTCAGAGACTGGATTGTGTGGGGGCAAAGATCTGGAGAAGAGGACAAATTCAAATTCTGCTGCACTGAAAGTTCCCAAGAGCATTGTGGACTCCATAATTCTTAATGGAAGAAGTTTGGAGCGACCAGAACTCTTCTTAGAGCTAGCAGCCCCACCAAACTAAAGATGGATTTATACATACCAATGAGCAGCAGATTGTCAGGAAGAAAGCACTCGTTCAATGAGGGTGAAGTTCTGCATTTATATGCAGCGACGACCTCCACACTATGTGGACGAGGGATCGCTATTGCGATATCTAATCCTTATACCGCTGCAATGATCCTGGGCAGCAGATTGCTGTTTAGACAACACGATCTGCTGCCCAGAAACAATAATAGAGTTGCCTGCACAGGTAATCTGCTGCACCTTTACATGGGCAGATTGTTGGGAACGAGCATTTGCAGGAATGTGCATTCCTGATAATCTGCCAGATCATCTACACATCTAAATCCACTTTAAGGAATCTGGGGATAACTGCCTTGATAAGAGAGGTGGCCAAGAACCCTATGGTAGGAGAAGCTTCCAGAAGGTCAACCATCACTGCTAGTGTTGCACGAATCGAAGTATCCGAAGTGGACTTCAATCTGAATTTCAGGGAAAATTTGATTTGCAGCAAAGCCAAATTTCCTTTTGCTTCGTGGTAACAAATAAATTTTCCCTGAAATGGCATAACAAAAAATACCTCATCTGTTGGAGAGTGACGGATTGAGGGAAAGCTAAATGGAGCAAAGTACAAAGATATTCTTAATGAAAACCTGATCCAAAATGCACTGGACCTTTAGGCCCCTTTCACACGGGCGAGTTTTCCGTGCAGGTGCGATCCGTGCGGCGAACGTATGGCACCCGCACTAAATCCTGACCCATTCATTTCTATGGGGCTGTGCACATGAGCGATGTTTTTAACACATCACTTGTGCGTTCAGTTGAAATCGCAGCATGCTCTATATTGTCCGATTTCGACGTGACGCAGGCCCCATAGAAATGAATGGGGTGTGTGAAAATCGGATGGCACCCGCAAGCAAGTACGGATGCCGTGCGATTTGCACGCACGGTTGCTAGGAGACGATCGGGATGGAGACCCGATCATTATTATTTTCCCTTATAACATAGTTATAAGGGAAAATAATAGCATTCTGAATACAGAATACATAGTAAACCAGCGCTAGAGGGGTTAAAAATAAATAAAAAATAATTAAACTCACCTTAGTCCACTTGATCGCGAAGTCGGCATCTCCTTGTGTCTCCTCTGCGCTGAGCGGCTGAACAGGACCTGGGGTGAGCTGCTCCATTAAATATCGCTTAAGGACCTTTGATGACGTCACTCCGGTCATCACATGGTCTTTTACCATGGTGAATCACCATGGTAAAAGATCATGTGACGTACCATGTGATGACTGGAGTGACGTCATCGAAGGTCCTTAACCTGTATTTAATGGAGCAGCTCACCCCAGGTCCTGTTCAGCCGCTCAGCGCAGAGGAGACACAAGGAGATGCCGGGCTTCGCGATCAAGTGGACTAAGGTGAGTTAAATTTTTATTTATTTTTTTAACCCCTCTAGCGCTGGTTTACTATGCATTCTGTATTCAGAATGCTATTATTTTCCCTTATAACCATGTTATAAGGGAAAATAATACAATCTTCAGAACATCAATCCCAAGCCCGAACTTCTATGAAGAAGTTCGGGTTTGGGTACCAAACATGCGCGATTTTTCTCACGCGAGTGCAACACATGACAATGTTTTGCACTCGCGCGGGAAAATCGCGCATTTTCCCGCAACGCACCCGGCTCTTATCCGGGCAAAAAAACTGACGTCCGTGTGAAAGAGGCCTTAGAGTGGGCCAAAGATTTAGCTTCCATCAGGACATTGACCCTAAGCACACAGCCAAGACAACACAGGAGAGGCTTAGGCTACTTTCACAAGTGCGTTGTTAATTCCAGTTTCGAGATTCCCTGCTGGGGGATTTATTTTGATTTTGCACATCAGAATACATCCGTTCTGTTAAGATGTGGTTGTGTGAAATCAAAACAGAAAAAATGGATCCGTCACTAAATACATTGAAAGTCAATGGGTGATGGATCTGGTTTTTAAAAAAAACAATCCATCACCATTGATTTACATTGTTTTCAGAGCTGGATCCGTTTTTTTTTTTTCGTTTTTATGACCGGACACAAAAACGCAGCTTGTAGCGTTTTTTTATCTAATCACAAAATGGAATGCTACCAGAACAGAAGACATCCTGATGGATCCTAAACAGATCTCTTTCCATTCAGAATGCATGAGGACTAAACGTTTTTTTCCAATATTTAGATCCTCTGCCAGAAACAACAACGCAAGTGTGAAAGTAGCCTTAGGGACAACTCTTTAAATGTCCTTGAGTGGACAAGCCAGAGACATGACTTGAACCCAATCAGAAGTCTGTGAAGAGACCTAGAAATGGCTATCCACAAACAGTCCGCATACAATCTGACAAAACTTGAGAGGATCGGCGGAGAAGAATGGTAGAAAATGCCCAAATCCAGATGTGCAAACCTTGAGGCATCATACCCATGAAGACTAGAGGCATAATCGCTGCCAAAGGTTCTTCAACTAAGTATCTATCTATCTATATTTTTAATAGCCATTGGATAGGTTAGATTATAAAACTACTTGCTCACTCACTGTGATGTAGCGATATACCAGACCATTTCTGGCTGAGAAATGTGTTGTAGGGTTTAAAGTAGCCTTATCATGTTGGCATTCAGTATTTCGGCCAGATGAAACATCATGTTGAGCGGTACAGTACATCTCAGAAATCTTCTGTTATTTTATCTAAGCAGTGATACATTATTCACTTCTTCCACCAGTAAGAACAGAGGAATGTTGCTTTCCATGCACCGTGACTTCTATACATACTGTGTATGTTAATTTCTGGAATAACAAAGACAAAAGCCTTCTGGGTATAATCTTTTTTTTTTTTGTCATGATTCAAACCACAAATAGTAATTTGCCATATGGGGATAGCCTACCACATCAAAACCCCACACAGTGTAATGCTGCATACTAATTCAGAGACCCAACAAGTTAGTCTAGGCGTGGACACGGAGTGAAAGAAATGTTCAAGAAATTACTAGAACTTTAATTATAACTTACTGTCATTTATGAGTGTTGATCTTTCAAACCCATTTTAAATGCCAGCGTTTGATGATGAAAGAGACATTCTATCTATACAGTATTTAATTAAATCGGGTTAACCCAGAAAAGTATATATTGGCCAGCAAAAGAAGGGTTAAATAGGAACGGTATATATACCGCGTGAGAATTCTGATACTGAAGGGGGTTGTTGAAAGCTATAGGCGTTGGTGAAAGAAATTTAAGTGAACAATGGTGTTCATAAAAAGTGGTTCCACTTTACCAACTCTGTTCATTGCCTTTGTGAGTTGTATGTAAGTGGCCTAAATACGAAAGGAAGGAACCATGCTGAAATCAACTAAGGTTCAGCGGTCTAAAGCAACATCCTTTGTTTGTAAAAGGCACCTGCACCAATTGGATTATCCACATGGTCACCAGCTATCTATTTGGAGATCTAGGTAGGCAGCAATTTAAATAAGATTGATCTTCGGTTATCATTATTTATGACCATCTACCAAAATAAAATAAAAAATACAATGTGAAAGTGTTTTTCTCCACAGCTTTTTTGGAAATAAAAAAATGCAACTGCAGTTTTGGATGAAGTTTTTGAACCAAAACCAGAACTAGATCCAGCAGGAAGAAGTAGAAGTAATTTCCTTATATTCCCCCTCTCTTTCAAATCCACTTCTGGTTTTGGCTCAAAAACCTGCATGAAAAACTTTCACGTAAAATAAATAAATAATGGTGTTACTCTGGTATCCATGTTTTGCAGATCTGTGATTTATGATCCACAAAAACGGATATGGTTGTGTGCAGGAGGCCCTGAACTCATACAGCCCAGTGACCTACTTCTTTGGGAGTACTGCCTTCTTGTAACATTATCAGGTTCTCACTTTTAGAAGCTCCTATTTTATTTTGAGGGGGTTGATTTGTTTAATGTGTCATATGGCTTGATGAATAAACCATTTAGAGTAACAAAGACAGCAGATGAAAGATAGGTATTGGCTATGATAAATGACTATCACCCCTGATAGATTCAAACCACATGAATAATCTCTACATTACACATGTTTTATGTGGCAGTTCTGCCTCCAGTAGTCCACAGCAGGCTTTAGGGGGCCTCTTCCCCCTGCACATTGGTCTCGGCCCTCCAGTCCAGCACAAAACCTCAGATCCCAACACAGAGATTTAGCTGCTGGGCCCAGCTGCCTATTTAAGGACAGCCAGGTGCTTCCAAAACTTGGACCGGCGTTTAAACTAAGCTCCGTTATTTGACCTCACCTGGCTGGAAACCAGCCCAGCCACATATGTTAGGAGGAAAATATTGCCTTCTGCCTTCCCAGACAAAACCCCTCACTGTGTCACGGGTTATCTCACAATAAAACTTATCACAAAATAGGTGATGTGTCTGAGGGCTGGGACCTCCACTGATCATGAGAACAGTGTTCCTGTGTTCCTCTTAAAGAGGTATTCTGGTTTAAATGATTACATGTATTAGTTTAGAGAATGGGATTTTACAATGTTCTAATATACATGTATTTAAATTTTGCTTTCAGACCTTTATTATATTCACACAATAGCCACTCTCTATAGGAAAAAAAGAATGGTCCTTTAATTCAGTAAAATACATCCGTAGGAGATCTGAACAGGATCAAAGATGGTGTCAGTCATGTAACTCTCAATGCTGTCATGTGACCTCTGGCATTCAGTTAACTGTCTAGATATTTAACCGGTGAATAGCAGTTTATTGATATACAGAACCTATGGATACAGTATATGCAGTATTATTTTTGGAAGCAGCAACTCATTATGTCTCTAACATTGTTCTCCCTGTCTTAACTGGATATGTTTGGTTAATATATATTTTTTTTTTTTACATTTACCTTTACTTACAATATGAAAACATCACCTAGAGATGGGTAGCCATTTTACAAATCCCTTAGAAACAGGCAGCCATGAAAACATACAATGAAGTAGTTGTTGCAATAGCCCCAGTGGTTTCCACCATTAGTCCTATATAGTTATCCCATGGAAGTGTCCTGTGTGCTGACCCAGCACATATGTCACGTAACACTGTTGCTTACAGAATGTCAGGTGGTTGTCACATGACTGATGCCATATTTCAGTTAGACCATGGATGCATTACACAGGACTAACTGATTCATGGGCTATGCCATTCTACTGTCCAGAAAGTCAACACCTGATAATAGAAAGGTAAGTAAGCAAATTTTAAAATATATGTACATTTGAAAATTATATAATTTCCTAATATATGAATAAATAAAATATATATAAAAATACCCGTTTAAGTGGAGTGACAGTCGAGCATGCATGCTGCCACCCCGTTGATACCAAAGAGGTGTACTTGGCTATCTCCATCAGTCCAATGGATAGGAGTGGCAATGCACATGCTTGGGTACATAGGACCCAACAATCTTTTGAGCAATGATCAGACATGGAATTGGGTTCTAGTGAGCCGCATCAGCCATTGAGTGGTCATTTCCTGTGTGTCAAAGAGGGAATACAGAACAGAAGCTGGTAAAGGACCGGAAAGCATTTGAGTGAAAGTGGTGGGAAACTGGTATGGTAAATACTACTTATTTTATTTGACACCAATATAAGCCCTTTCAAAACATTTTCATTGTGTGAGGAACCACCGTTAAGCCTTCAGTCTGGATATCACTATAGGACAACACTGTCCTGCAATATAGAGAGAACCTAAATGATATTTGTATAGATATTTCCATGGAGACAGATGTATATTGTGGTTCACTTGAATAAAAGGCTTAGACTGAGCTTCTTTGTCTAATGCAGTTACTTGGCATGCATTCCTTACATAACTTCCTTGTGTATGATTCACATTTGAGCTTTGTTTGGTTCATCATTTAATATCCTACAATGGCTCTTGATTTTACACCCATATATTGTTTTTAGTAGTGCCAAAACCACACACATATTTTTGTGAAAAGCTGAGTATTGCGTTACATTTCCTCTACAGCAACAATTAGTTCCAGTATGGACTTTCTTTGTGGCTTTCTCTTGTAATCACTGCTAGATGTCCTAGGCCTCACAAATGACAAGAACAGCTCTACTTTAGTAACCTCAGGGCTAGTTTTTATCCCACAGGTCAAATGTGGCAAACGGTAAAAGAAAAGAAAATAGTAGAAGAGGATGTCTGTGTTTGTCTTTCACCCTTTCAATTCTACATGGCTTGTAGATGTGGAGCCAACAGTATGCAATAATTCTAATTGCTGTTACTTCACCCATTTTTACACAAACGTATGTCTCTCATTTCCTTCTGTCTCTTCACCAGCTGTAACTAGATAACTCAGAAGCTTTCTTGGGAATTTAGTAGAAAATTCCCTTTGGAAATATATGCACATTTTTTTTAGCTTCATTACAACATGTCGAAATAGATTAGTGCTAACTTGCTTAACATATGACTGAAATGTAATTACATAGATTTATATTTGGATTTCCAAAATGTCTCTCCTCTCTCTAGCAATAACGAGTCTCTCCAGGAGGCCTAATGACACCAGCTTTGATATCAGGACATCTTTAGTAGCCGATATTATATACTGAAACAAAACTGTCAGTTTTTTTTTCTATCTAGTCAATTTTCTTTTCACTTTATATCGCTGCACAGCTCTCCTCTGTGGAGCTAGGCAATAAACCATGCCCAATTTTCATTAGATCTAATTGTCTCATGATGAATTCCAAGTAGAGAGCAAACTGGAACATTTTTTTTTGGGCATTGAATATGTTCTTGTATTTAAAAAGCTCTTTCATCAGCTTTGCTAGCAAATAGCCCACAAAGCCTTGTAAAGTGACACATTATTTCCTAGGCTGCAGTTCTTGAAAGCTTTCGACTTGTGTTTTTAAGGCTGACAATGTCTTACTCCATTTATAAAGCTCTGGCTATTGATGGAATGAAGAACTGTTAAATGGACGGCATGAAAACTGGAATATTCTTTTGCATCCAGTGCATCTTCTTTTCTGTCTTGATTTTCTTCTACTGACCATTGACTGGTTCCTCCTAATGTCTCTAAGGGTACAGTCACATGTTGTGGCTGCCAGTTGGCCTAATACTGCACCAACATGCTGTTTTATTGCAAATCCACACCGTTTTTAAACTGATTGTTAACGACCATGTGATTTTTGCAGGTGAATCTGCTATTTGTCTGCAAAACTATGCAGCCATCAGCAACAATCAATAACAATCAACTTAGAAACCACAATAATTAGCAATGAAACTGCACATAGGCCTGGTTTTCATCCACATCGCTGCCACGACCTGGTCAGCTAGTGACTGCTTCATTTGGCTGTGCGCTAATGTTTTTGTCTTGATCAATTAACTAAAAAGATTAATTCAACAATGGTCAAAAACTTACCTATAAATGCCAGGCCACATCTTCTGAACTACTGCAATTTCTGGACTTCTTTTATTCTCATTACTGACTAAAGCAGTCAACCTAAGCCTCATTTTGATCTACTGAAATTCTTTTTTTTTTTTTTTTTTTTAGACTGGTTACTGCCGTATCTACTTTATTATAAACTTTGTTTAGAAAAAATTGAATCCAAAGTTGACCACCTAAGTCTATCATTGACATTCTGGCTGGGCTCCTGTTTTAAAGTAAAGCTCTACATTCAAAAATGTTTTGTTATGTCATAGTGACATATCAAAGGTTTTGATTGGTGGGTGTCCGAGTGCTGAGAATCCTGCCAATTGCTAAAATGAGAAGATAGGCGCGCTCAGGAAAAATGCTGTCTCTCCTCGCTACTGAGGACAGACTCAGTAGAAAGTCTATATAGCGACAATCTACAGTAGCAAGGAGAGACAGCGCTCTGTGTGAACTCTTCTTTCTTGTTGTTTTAGCAATCGTTGTGGATCTCAGCACCCTCACTATCATCGCATATCAAAAAAAAATTGAAAATTCAGTACACTTCTAAAATGTTGACTCAGTAGTGGATTGAAGTGGGTCACAGCAGTTAGGCCCCATCGCTCAAACATTGATGACAATTCCTAGTAATAGGCCATCAATGTCTTTACTAAGAGAATCCATTTGATGTGTGTTCTTAAAAGGTTTTTGGATATAAAATTTAAGCATACATTATACCGATTAGAATTCTGTATGCGATAATGTAATATGGTTTCAATCACAGAACTCTGTGCATAATGATTGACCATTTGTATATACTGCTTAAATTTCTAAAGCATTTTCTAAGTTTATTTTTTTCTCACTCCTATAAGGTCAAATGTGGATTTATGTACTACTCCATGCTGACTAATGAATATGTGCTATGATATCATCCATCTGCTGGCTTTAACTTTTTAAACCCAGACTGTTAAAATACCAGGTCAGCCCCATTCTAAGATCTTTAAGGCCTTAGACCACACGCTAGATAAATATGCTTCCTGCTGACCTTTGAGAGACTTTATCCAGCATATATTCCAGTCCAAAGAGGGCGACATGAAGTATCACCAAAAATATGTCTCATGGCTTTGTATCAGTTAATACATTTTGATAGTAACCCTAGTTAGCATGTGATGAAGTACCATAATGCTTGGCATTAGAGAGAAAACATTTTTGCAAATGATTGGAGTTTTGAAATTTAGGTTACACTGGGTGAATAGGTTTTGATTTGAGATTCGCTTTTGGCGAATTTAGACAAATAATAGATGGATCAATTATAGAATGATGAATCTATAACTTTGGAAAATCTCCTTTCTCATCTCTATATAGCACATATTGTATTCAGATTCATATACTGTCTACTCAGACTTGGTATTATTTTGCATATGGGTAAGGATAAGGGAACCTTTACAGATTTTCTGAATTCTGTCCATAAAATGGTTCTTACATAACATGGGAAATGTATAGTTTAGGTTCCATCTTTTGCAGGTCTGGCAATAGCTGCCCCCTATGAATTAATCTACAGTGCTTCCCAGTCTGAGAGCAGGGGGGAGTGACTCGGACTACTCAAGCGCAGTAGGCAAACGATATAGGTAAGAAGCTGGCAGCCATTGTAGATTAATGCAAAGAGAACCCAGGATTGGTCGATCTGCAGCAGAAGGAATAAAAATAAGGGCGGCAGGTACTTTAATTTTACATTCTTCATGTTGTGTTAAATTTTTATGGAGAACAAGAGGGTCACTTTCAGTGCATTTCATTTAAATTTAAAGAAAACACAGACCTTGACCGATGACACAATGTGTTATCCAGACAGTAGAGGGTTTAAATATGATTGCCACCCCACCACACAGCATTGATTTTTATTATTTTGCCCTGTCTTCCTTTTTGTCTCTCCTCTTCACCACTGTGGTTTGCTTATTCTGTATTGCTAGATTACACACTGAATTTCTCATGCATGGCAGCACACAGCTTTATCTGTTTTGAAGAAAGACGCTTTATACGTGATATAAATCAGTTCACTGAAATATTGACCTCTCATAAATAGCAGATGATTAGGAAATGCATGAGCAACAGACTCTATCATAAAACAGAATTGATTAAAAATATATAATTGACAGGAGCTAAATGGGAGTTGTGAGTGCAAAGAGGTGGCTGCCTGCCACATTGTCTGTACAACTCAATGTGGGGGATTTGCTAAATATAATCTAGGAAAATATGTAGTAGGACTTCCCAGGAAGCAGAAGTGACTTGTGTAATATATAGAGACGTATATATTGATCTGGTATTCTTTTTCTTCCCAGTGGGAATATTGCAACAAAAAAAAAACTTTTATGCTAATGCTGCTTGTCTGTTCTGCAGGGCCTGGATATATGTTAAGTATTTAGTAATGCACGTTACTTTTCTTCCACTATTACTGCTCTCCTCACTGCTGGCAGTGGATGGTGGAATGTATACTTAGTGTTGAATATAGCTGCAGCTGAGCAATACAGAAAGCTGAGGATTTTCACAGTTGCAGAATAATTATCTTCAGTTCAGTGACTTTAGCAGCTGAAAGTAAAACCATCTATTACTTAACCCCTTTACTGCCTTTGGGTGTTCATTCATGGGTTCAAACATCAAAGTCTGTAAGACAGAGATCAAGGTAGGTCTGATGAGGTTCTTGTGTAACTCTAATTCACGATTGTCCTTCCAAGAGCTTAAAGTGGTTCAAAACAATTGTATTTAGTAAAGGAACTCCCTTAGAATGCAAGCTTTTCAGTTCTAGCAGCTCAACTGTTGGTATATCTAAGCTTCTTAAAAGTTCTTTCTCTTTATAGATGTGAGGCTCTCCAAAAACTGGTCTAAATGTCCTGATTTTAGATAAACCTTTTTGTCTTCTATTCAATCTGCAACCTTATAGGATGAGTTCACATGTGACAGGTTTTTTGTTGCAGAAAAATTCTGAAACTGAATATCTGTTCCATTCATTAGGCAGTAATCCATGTGCTTGCCACCAAAACAAACCTCATTCAGATTAAAGTTGAATTTATTCAGAACAAATTAAATAAAAATGAATAAAAATTATCCTCCAATTCAACCATATTGGGCATGAAACTAATTTGCTCAAATCTAATTGGAACCGTTGGTTCCTGAGTCCTGATGTTGGCCATTGCATGAAGACACTACTGACCCTTAGCTATTACAATGGGTTGACTAATATTGATCGTCAAATCTTATCATGATTTTGGGCTTTGTAGGCAGTGTAGTGTTTCTGTACTTGGATTATTTTACTGAACTACGTATGTGGCAGCACTGAACATGTATTAGATCTTTATGATCTTGAGTCAAGATATTGAATTATGACTCTGACTACAAATTATTGACTCCTTATGTTCCAGGATTTTGATCATGTTATCAAACACTATGTTTAAAATGCTACCTATGACTGTAATGAATATTATTGCATTTACAGGCTTCATTAGTGAATAGCACTAAATGATTATAATTTTATTCAGTGGCAACATATTCTGCTGTGCTGTACAGAGAGTGCAATCACTCACACAAGTGCATGTCCCCATTGTGACTTAACTAACCACTGATCTATCACAGATATAACTTTTAAAACAAATAACACCTTAACCTAAACTTGCGCTAATCATAGAAACTATATTATGAATATGGGGGCTGTCTCATGGAGATTACCATTGCCAATATGCCTAATATGCCAGATAAGTACATATGGACACCATAGAGGAGGCCCCATGCTTGGTATCCTCCCTCTATGATCCGTAAGTAGAGTTGCACTTTATAACTGGCTCTTATTCTGTAGGACTGGAGCCACCCTTGTACTAGAAGGACAGTCATTAATCTGAGGGCCACCATGTAATAGTACAGTACACATCTGTTACAGTGAAATTCCTGGCTGCCAGTGGTTTCTCCAGCAAAATAAATGGTTTTCTGAGGGTACCAGAAGTGGGACACTGGGCAATCTTCTGGCCAATTTTAAAAGGGGTTTACGCTGATGAGAAAATACATTAAAGAGGGTTTTCTGGGATTACTATAGTTTTTAACATATGCTCATGTAGCTGCTTACCTCATGGTCATCTTACCCATGTTTTGCAATTAATTTCACCATATAAACAAATCCCTCTGGTTTATTTCCATCCTGTATGTAACACTTCCTGTTCCTGTATCAAACCAAACCCATGATGCACTTCTCCTTTCTCTGCCACACCTCCAGCACTGCCCCTAATAACACCCAGCTAGTTTATAGCGCCTCCCACACAACTAGTTATATGGACACTCCCCTATCACTGCCCCTAACACCACCCAGCTAGTTTATAGCTCCTCCCACACCGCTAGTTTATAGCTCTCCCCACACAACTAGTTATATAGACACTGACCTTTCATTGCACCTGTGACTGCTTTGACAGCCATGGACATAACATCCCAGGAAATACAAAAGAGTTGCAATAAAGGTAAAAGTAATACATTACAAAATCATGAATGATTATTTTAAAGGATGCTAATGCAAATTGGAGAAAACTCCTTTAAAGTTGATATTCTGTTATTTATATAATTACTAGTCCAAGTCACTTTTATGCTGTGTATAGAAATATTTAACAGATGAACACAGCGATGAGAAATGTATGAAAAAACCCTGCAAAATGAACCACTTTTTAGGTTTATGTTGAACACTATTACTCCGTTGCACTTTTCCATGCAGCAGACCTCAATTTTGGCTGACATTTTTATTATTTTGTTATAAGTTTTGGTTAGGTCCTCAGAAAATGAATTGATATTGTGTTGAGGTTTTTACTATTTCCTCTGTTTCCTGAAGTATACCAAGTCTGACGTTTTATAGATTCTTGTATTGTACTTTCTTTTCAGTAAACCTTTCTAACTGTTTTACCTCGTTGTCCTTTCAAGCCTATTACAGTCCCAAAAATGTGATGTTATTTTGCCTGGAAAACAGTCAGGAATGTGAGCCTAAGCTCTTCTTTACCTACTTAACCTTGTCTGAAAGTGGATGCCCTGGAGACTGGGAGGATATTGGCCAGTGTGAGATGGTTTATAAGTTTTCTATATGCCACTTGATTCTAAGCTGACATTTATCCCTGTGTGAATTATGTTGTATTAACATTACTCCTGTCACCTCGCAGATCTAGACCCCCGACCTTGATTATGAGCTATATTATAGAAACAGCTGGAAACGGCTTTACCTTATCGCAATTATAAATCAAAGAAAATACAAGGAGAACCAAGAGCATATTTTATAGTAAAGAAGAAAAAAATAATACTGTATCCCATCCATAACTGCAGGGCTGATCAATTTCCACTTCAGAAGTCCTGCGTGCTTGAGATGCAAATAGTTCACCACAGTATAAATTCAATGTAGACCCAATAATGGCAAGCATATTTTCCACTTGTTATGCTATAAATATGTAAATGGTTTCGCTCCGCTCATCTCTACAGAATAAAACTCAGGTCAGGTCATAGCACCCGTTTTTGTAACAATGCCTGCTTATGCTGAATGTGCATTGGCCATTTTTCTAATGTGATTTTTGATAGAAGGCAATGTTCTTTTGTATGTGGCATGCATATGTAGAGAGCCGGAGGCTTGCTGCTTGTTACATGCACATTATAATGAAAAACAGGAATTGCACAGCCCCCATTGTACTTGGGTTCAGAAATGGGTACATGCTCACTGCCCACTACTTAAGTGGAAATAAAAACATAAAAGAGTAAAAAAAAAAAAATCAATGCTGATAATCACATTGTTCTGCTAAAAAAACCTTGTTTCCGGGTTGCTTTATAGGTTACGGTATTGTGTTATAGCATGCCTATATGCAACCGCAATACAGTATCTCTAAAGTGGAGGTCTGCTGGTGACCTATTTTATGATACAAAAGAATGGACCTAAGGACTTTTTACAACTGTGCTAATAGGATTAGGCAGTTAGTATTCCCAGTCGTTGACCTACAAACTCCCAGTTTATATGACCGACATGTAATATACATTTATGTCAGGAGTTGTACTTTATTGAGCGCCACAGATGGCCAGTGTTGGTCTTGTGTATCTGCAGCACTCACATGTGTAGTAAGCTGTAGCTATATGGAGAGATTTATCAGTGGGTCAAACAATGCACAGGCTTCAGATTTCCTCAACCGGTTCCACTTCTTTGTGTTTAATCTGTTTCAGGGGAAAACCAAATCAGGTGGGATCGGCCATTGCCTCCCCCCCCCCCCCCTTTGTTTGACAGTTTTAATAAACACTCTTTGAGGCAGAGCAAATGGCCTCAGAATTACAATGCCATCCTCACAAAGTTCATCAGAAAGTCAGATTGTATAGGGGTGATATTCAATATTGGATGGTTTAGAAAGGCTATCGGAAAATGAAAATGGTTGAAATTTATGTAACACAATAAAACAAAATATCCAAGATTATCCTTAAAAAAATGGTGACTGTGATTACTGATAAAGTACCAATCAAGGAAACTGTACTCATAGCTTGTAATTATATATATATATATATATCCTGTTTGTACCTAGCCTATCACATGTGCAATCTGTTTCTCTATGGAGAACTATGGAGCCAAGTTTACTGTGGTCTGCTTCAGATCCATAACCATCACGACCTTTATTTCAAGGGGAAGATATGTTACTGCTTAATCCTTCAAAAACCTACAGCAGATAAGCAAGATTAATAATATAAAAAAGCACAGTAATCAATAAGATCACAACGAGAAGGACTTGGCTGCAATGTAGAATTCTAGGAGGAAAACAAAAAACGAGGCTTAATGAAGAGATGTTAATCAAAATCTACAAACGTATTAGAAGCATTGATATACAGTATGTGGCTTGACAATACTGACAGCATCAATGCTAGGTATGAACACAAGGTTCACCTGTGCTCATCTTGTTATATGTCTCAATGAAGATCTCCTCATAGGGTGTTCTGGAGTCCCATAAATACTAGGAGCAACTCTATTCTAAGAACTTTGCCTCATTATATTTTAGGCGGCCTCTAGATACATATTTAAGTTGTACTGATTTCATTGAGACAACCTGTTGCAACACCTTGGAGATCTGAAGATCTGCTAGGTAGCAGCTAAAGAGACATGATGCTTGTAGGAGTGCTGCGAATGTCATCATTGGGGATGATCACAGAGGTGATGGAACATGAAGATCCTAGGCCCAAATGCAAAATCTTTAAAAAGGTCCCCTTAATACCATGTGACATGTATAACATTGGTGGCCTTTAGGTCTCCTCAGGAACCAGAGCCTGCCTGCTACCTCAGTGCATCTTGTAGCTATAACCTTGGCTCACAGATCCCAAAAGTCAGCATATTCTTACACATTTCTAGGACATTGCTTTAGATTTATAAAATTGAATCTCAAGCTACTTTCACACTTGCGCTAAAGCAATCCTCTGCTTAATTAGCCTGCCAGAGTTTTCCAAATCTGGCCTAGCCGTACACGGCCTTACCCTGCTGGAGCTAATTAACTACAATGGGAACCAGCCTGGATCCAGCGGCTCCCTGGAATAAATGCTAGAATTTGGTCGGCCAAAAACTGTTGCATGCAGAGATTTTTGTCTGGCCGAATCCTAACATTTATGCCAGGGAGCTGCCGGATTCCCGCCGGATCCCATTATAGTCTATGAGGTCTGGTAGACACATAGTGCTATCCAGTTATGCCGGAAAACTCTGGCAGCTGGATTGCTTTAGTTCTAGTTTGTAACTAGCCTTAGTCACACATTTTCTGGCACATGTAGTGCATAGGTTCTCATGCAGTGTGGTTTTCCAAAAGATAATTAGCATGTGACACTGCTGTTACTTGCTTATTATCTAGTTAAATTGGTGACCCATTGTGTAAAAGATGAGTGGAGCAAGATGACCATTATTTTCTGTTGGAAGCTGTTTGTTCTACATGTGTCTATGTGTGGCCACCCAAAGGTTGGTATGTGAACTGCAGTATGTAGAGTTTTGCTATCATGTCACGATAATGTATTGAATTTCCTTTGTGAGAATTTTATCAAAATTTGCAGAAAGGTAAGGGTGGGCACATCTGTAACTTTAGTGCTATAAATAACAATAAGAAATATATTAAATCAAAATGCTAACAATATTCCGAAATTGGATTAAATAATATCACAGCCAGATGCGATTACCGCGTTCCCCAAAATCATATTCACAGCCATTTGTGTAGTGTAACATATCCAAAGACATTGCTGATAAGTAATTGTTGCGTGCATACACAATAAGCGGAGTGTGCTCGGATGTGAGCTCCTTTCTGCTTCACAGTTCCATCCATCTTGTAATACAAAGAACAAGCAGGAAATATAGACTCAGACTGGTGCTTTGTGCTTGCTTACTCCTTAGCAAATAGCAATTTGTCACCATCTTTGACTTGAAAGAGACCTTCTCCGACATGTGAATTACGCACTGCTCCCTGCTGACACACCCAGTCACGTGACCGCGGCACAACGCAGCAAGCCATGAAAGCAGTCATTTACTTCAAGCATATTGAATGTAGCTAGACTGTAACGCACTAAAAAGTTCTGTCATTTACTTACTATAGATATAATTTGAACGTGTGAAATCTAATTACGATTTTTCGGCAACACCTCTAGTGAATATTTCATGTGTCTAATATTTTGGACAGGAGATTGGAGCACCGCAAATAAATGTGCCATTAACTCTCCTATTTAAAACATTCGGTGCAAATGAGTCATTTGTCTTCCTTATGAAAAGTGTCCCAGCCCTCGCTGTTTACCAGCCTGCTAGATTCTGAGCTAAAATTCGTCAAGTGTCAACTGTACATGAGACGGCTTAATTGAACAACAATGATAAACTAATTAGCATTCTTAAGTTTGGCGTGGTATCAACTCAATTTCGAAAGCGGTGACAAACAAATTCAAATTAACATTCGGAAAGTTTCTCCATATTGTTGTTTTCTGTTTTTGGAAGAACTTTATATGAATGCAGAGATGCCCTCACAGCATTAATTAAAGAGGACCTCTAACCTCCCCCGACATGCACAGACTGCTACTATCCAATTATTGAGCCCAGCGTCAGTGTGCAGGGGCACACCCCAAACCAGCGACGCCCATGGTTGTAAACCTCTAGCAATTCATATATACCTTCTAGCAGGAATAATACATGAATGACACTACATAGAGTCATAAAAATAGATGCTGCAAAACTGTTATTACATAACATAGTGAATGCAAGTAGTTGCTAAAACAGACATGTCGGGAGAGGTGACAGGCCCTCTTTAAAGCATGTTAGATGGCTGGATTCTTCTAGAAGCATTCTTGTCCGGGGCACACATAGACATATGGGGTCATTTTCAAGTCTGGCATAGACGTCGGTCTTAATGGAGCCCCTGCGCTGTATTCTATATGTAGAATACACGAGATTTCATTCATTGTCCTCAATGAAGATGCCTGTGGCAGCTTCTTCGCCATTAAATGGATAAGGTGAGTATTATTCATTATTTTATTTTTTTACCCAATTAATCCCTGAAAGTCCTCCCTATTATTCTCAGATGTCACGAGCAGCGATGAACGCTGCATCTGAGGGGTTCAATGATGAGGTTTTGCGCAATCGCCGCTCCCCATCATTGTGCCCATTACTTACAAAGAAATGCGCTTCCTGAGGGAGTAAGGGCTCTTTCACACCTGCGTTCTTTTCTTCCGGCATAGAGTTCCGTCGCCGGGGCTCTATTCCGGAAGAATCCTGATCAGTTTTATCCTAATGCATTCTGAATGGAGTGAAATCCGTTCAGGATGTCTTCAGTTCCGGAACGGAACGTTTTTTGGCCAAAAATCCTGAAGACTTGCCGCAAGATCCGGAATTAATGCCCATTGAAAGGCATTGATCCGGATCCGGCCTTAAGCTAAACGTTGTTTCGGCGCATTGCTTTTTCTGAATGGTTACCATGGCTGCCGGGACGCTAAAGTCCTGGCAGCCATGGTAAAGTGTAGTGGGGAGCGGGGGAGCAGTATACTTACCGTCCGTGCGGCTCCCGGGGCGCTCCAGAGTGACGTCGGGGCGCCCCAAGCGCATGGAACACATGATCACATGGCACGTCATCCATGCGCATGGGGCGCTCTGACGTCATTCTGAAGTGCTCCCTACTACTACTATGGCAACCAGGACTTTAATAGCGTCCTGGCTGCCATAGTAACACTGAACGCATTTTGAAGACGGATCCGTCTTCAAATGCTTTCAGTTCACTTGCGTTTTTCCGGATCCGGCGTGTAATTCCGGCAAGTGTGAAAGAGGCCTAATTCGCCACAAAGCAAACTTCTCTGTGAAATTCAGCAAAGCAGCCGAATCAAATTTTTTAACCTCACTCATCTCTACCCCTGATGATCAGCTATAGGTGTCGAAACTACACAGCTCTGTCCGTTTCTGGCCTACCGGAACACTGCAGCGCTGCTCCTATTCACTATAGTCATATACCTTGTGATCTCCATTATTGGTGTAGATATTGGTATTTTTAGTTCCACAGTCAAGTGGATATTTCAATGTGTAAAAAAAATTATATTTAGTGCTATTTATAAATGTAATTATTATATATGTATTAAATGAGCTGCAGAAGATGCAGCAACTAAAACAGCACCTAGAAGGAGAATAAGCATGTTTAATTGCCCTCATGTTGGACAGCTTAGAACTGTGAGCAATTAGGAGCTTCTTGTGCCTTAGAACCACCTCGGGTTTGATGCCAGTCGATGGATTGTTTAATGTGTGTTGCTGACTAGCTACATGAGGCTTTTAAACCACAGGATCCTGACCTATGCTTTCAGTAATTAACAGTCTGGGCGTAGTGCAACACAATGCAAAAAATATTCAAATAAAGAGCTTTTCTCTCTCAGAGAAATGCTGATTTTCTGCATATTTACCCCCTGTATGAGTGTGATTGAGAGGAACATAGTTTTCTCTGGCTGCCAGCTCTTTTAAAAGTTTATGAAGAAGTAACCATGAAGACGTATCCCTGCATCAGAAATGTAAAGTATAACATCTACATGTAAATGCTAAGAAACAGTACAAGTAACAAAACTACGCAGTAGTGATTATTTATTATTAATATAGTGCTGTACAGAGATTGTTGTCTTCAATGGGAATCTATATTCCCTGTCTGCAGCATTCATACTAGGCTTAATTTCATAGGAGGCCAATATGCTTTTGAAAGAAGCCACAGTACCCAATAGAAAACCCAAGCAATCCATTCAAATACTATGCAGATGTTGTCTGGATTTGAACCCAGGGCCATGGAGCTGCAAAGCAGAAGTTCTAACACAGAGCCATGCTGTCCTGTAACTGCACTATAGGAATTTAGCTAATCTGGTATGAGTGTGTATACATTGACAACTTTTTCCAATAATCATGGCAGAATTGTAATTACAGCTCTGGATTATATACGATGAGGAACAGAAGTATTTGAACACCCTGAGATTTTGCAAGTTCTCCCACTTAGAAATCATAGAGGGGTGTGAAATTTACATTGTAAGTGCATTCCCACTCTGAGAGACAGAATAAAAAAAGAAAAACTGGAAATCACATTGTATGGTTTTTAAATGCTGAGAAACAGCAAGAATTCTGGCTCTCAAAGACCTGTTACTGTGCCTTTAAAAAGTCCACCTCTACTCCACTAATTAATATAACTTAGTAGTACCTGTCTGAGCTCTTTAAAGACACCTGTCCACCACACAATCAATCAGATGCCAACTACTACCATGGCCAAGACCAAAGAGTTGTCAAAAGACACCAGAGACAAAATTGTGGACCTCCACAAGGCTGGGATGGGCTACGGGGCAATTGTCTAGCAGCTTGGTGAAAATAGATCAACTGTTGGAGCAATTGTTAGAAAATGGAAGAGGCTAAAGACGCTGTTATGGGGGGATCCGTGGATGTCACGCTGTTATGGGGGGATCCGTGGATGTCACGCTGTTATGGGGGGATCCGTGGATGTCACGCTGTTATGGGGGGATCCGTGGATGTCACGCTGTTATGGGGTCTCCCTCAGACTGGGGCTCCATGCAAGATCTCACCTCGTGGGGTATCACTGATAAGAAATGTGAGGAATCAGCCAAGAACTACAAGGGAGGATATGCTCAATGACATGAAGAGAGCTGATACCACAGTGTCAAAGGTCACTGTTGGTAGAACACTATGCCGTCATGGTTTCAAATCATGCATTGCACTGAAGGTTCCCCTGCTCAAGTCATCACATGTCTAAGCCCGTCTGAAGTTTGCCAGTGACCATCTGGATGATCCAGAGGAGGCATGGGAGAAAGTCATGTGGTCAGATGAGGCCAAAGTAGAACTTTTTGGTCTAAACTTCACCTGTCGTGTTTGGAGTAAAATGAAGGACGAGTTGCATCCCAAGAACACCATCCCTACTGTGAAGCATGGGGTTGGTAACATCATGCTTTGGGGGTGCTTTTCTGCAAAGAGGACAGGACGACTGCACTGTATTAAGGAGAGGCTGAATGGGGCCATTTATTGTGAGATTTTGAACAACAACCTCCTTCCCTCAGTCAGAGCATTGAAGATGGGTCGTGGCTGGGTCTTCCAACATGACAACGACCCGAAGCACACAGCCAGGATAACCAAGGAGTGGCTCAGTAAGAAGCATATCAAGGTTCTGGAGTGGCCTAGCCAGTCTTCAGACCTAAATCCTATAGAACATCTGTGGAGGGAGCTGAAACTCTGTGTTGCTCAATGACAGCCCGAAACCTGACAGATCTAGAGAAGATCTGTGTGGAGGAGTGGGCCAAAATCCCTGTTGCAGTGTGTGCAAACCTGGTCAAGAACTACAGGAAACGTTTGACCTCTGTAATTGCAAACAAAGGCTTCTGGACCAAATATTAACACTGATTTTATCAGGTGTTTAACCCCTTAGGGACACAGCCTTTTTACACCTTAGGACCAGGCCATTTTTTGAAAATCTGACCAGTGTCACTTTAAGTGATGATAACTTTAAAACGCTTTGACTTATCCAGGCCATTCTGAGATTGTTTTTTCGTCACATATTGTACTTCATGACACTGGTAAAATAAAGTTAAAAAAAAATATTTTTTTTTGCATAAAAAAATGTCAAATTTACCAAAAATTGGGAAAAATTAGCAAATTTCAAAGTTTCAGTTTCTCTACTTCTGTAATACATAGTAATACCCTTAAAAATTGTGATGACTTTACATTCCCCATATGTCTACTTCATGTTTGAATTATTTTGGGAATGATATTTTATTTTTTGGGGATGTTACAAGGCTTAGAAGTTTAGAAGCAAATCTTGAAATTTTTCAGAAATTTACAAAAACCCAATTTTTAGGGAATACTACAGCTCTGAAGTCACTTTGCGAGGCTTACATAATAGAAACCACCCAAAAATTACCCCATTCTATAAACTACACCCCTCAAGGTATTCAAAACTGATTTTACAAACTTTGTTAACCCTTTAGGTGTTGCACAAGAGTCATTGGCAAATGGGGATGAAATTTGAGAATTTCATTTTATTGCCTAATTTTCCATTTTAACCAATTTTTTCCACTAACAAAGCAAGGGTTAACAGCCAAACAAGACTGTATCTTTATTGCCCTGACTCTGCCGTTTACAGAAACACCCCATATGTGGCCGTAAACTACTGTACGGCCACACAGCGGGGCGTAGAGTGAAAGGTGCGCCGTTTGGTTTTTGGAAGGCATGTTTTGCTGGACTGGTTTTTTGACACCATGTCCCATTTGAAGCCCGCTGATGCACCCCTAGAGTAGAAACTCCATAAAAGTGACCCCATCTAAGAAACTACACCCCTTAAGGTATTCAAAACTGATTTTACAAACTTTGTTAACCCTTTAGGTGTTGCACAAGAGTTATTGGCAAATGGGGATGAAATTTGAGAATTTCATTTTTTTGCCTAATTTTCCATTTTAACCCATTTTTTCCACTAACAAAGCAAGGGTTAACAGCCAAACAAGACTGTATCTTTATGGCCCTGACTCTGCCGTTTACAGAAACACGCCATATGTGGCCGTAAACTACTGTACGGCCACACAGCGGGGCGTAGAGTGAAAGGTGCGCCGTTTGGTTTTTGGAAGGCATGTTTTGCTGGACAGTTTTTTTGAAACCATGTCCCATTTGAAGCCCCCCTGATGCACCCCTAGAGTAGAAACTCCATAAAAGTGACCCCATCTAAGAAACTACACCCCTCAAGGTATTCAAAACTGATTTTACAAACTTTGTTAACCCTTTAGGTGTTGCACAAGATTTAATGGAAAATAGAGATACAATTTCAAAATTTCACTTTTTTTGGCAGATTTTCCATTTTAATATTTTTTTTCCAGTTACAAAGCAAGGGTTAACAGCCAAACAAAACTCATTATTCATGGCCCTGATTCTGTAGTTTACAGAAACACCCAATATGTGGCCGTAAACTGCTGTACGGGCACACGGCAGGGCGTAGAGGGAAAGGTGCGCCGTATGGTTTTTGGAAGCCAGATTTTGCTGGACAGTTTTTTTTACACCATGTCCCATTTGAAGCCCCCCTGATGCACCCCTAGAGTAGAAACTCCAAAAAAGTGACCCCATCTAAGAAACTACACCCCTCAAGGTATTCAAAACTGATTTCACAAACTTTGTCAACCCTTTAGGTGTTGCACAAGATTTAATGGAAAATAGAGATACAATTTCAAAATTTCACTTTTTTTGGCAGATTTTCCATTTTAATATTTTTTTTCCAGTTACAAAGCAAGGGTTAACAGCCAAACAAAACTCATTATTCATGGCCCTGATTCTGTAGTTTACAGAAACACCCAATATGTGGCCGTAAACTGCTGTACGGGCACACGGCAGGGCGTAGAGGGAAAGGTGCGCCGTATGGTTTTTGGAAGCCAGATTTTGCTGGACAGTTTTTTTTACACCATGTCCCATTTGAAGCCCCCCTGATGCACCCCTAGAGTAGAAACTCCAAAAAAGTGACCCCATCTAAGAAACTACACCCCTCAAGGTATTCAAAACTGATTTCACAAACTTTGTCAACCCTTTAGGTGTTGCACAAGATTTAATGGAAAATAGAGATACAATTTCAAAATTTCACTTTTTTGGCAGATTTTCCATTTTAATATTTTTTTTCCAGTTACAAAGCAAGGGTTAACAGCCAAACAAAACTCATTATTTATGGCCCTGATTCTGTAGTTTACAGAAACACCCCATATGTGGTCGTAAACCGCTGTACGGGCACACGGCAGGGCGCAGAAGGAAAGGAATGCCATACGGTTTTTGGAAGGCAGATTTTGCTGGACTGGTTTTTTTGACACCATGTCCCATTTGAAGCCCCCTGATGCACCCCTAGAGTAGAAACTCCAAAAAAGTGACCCCATTTTAGAAACTACGGGATAGGGTGGCAGTTTTGTTGGTACAAGTTTAGGGTACATATGATTTTTGGTTGCTCTATATTACACTTTTTGTGCGGCAAGGTAACAAGAAATTGCTTTTTTGGCACCGTTTTTTTTTTTTGTTATTTACACCATTCATCTGACAGGTTAGATCATGACGTAATTTTAAAGAGCAGGTTGTCACGGACGCGGTGATACCCAATATGTATACAATTTTTTTTATTTATGTACGTTTTACACAATAATTTCATTTTTAAAACAAAAAAAATGTTTTAGTGTCTCCATAGTCTAAGAGCCATAGTTTTTTAAATTTTTGGGCGATTATCTTAAGTAGGGTCTCATTTTTTGTGGGATGAGATGACGGTTTGATTGGCACTATTTTGGGGTGCACATGACTTTTTGATTGCTTGCTATTACACTTTTTGTGACGGAAGATGACAAAAAATGGCTTTTTTTACACCGTTTTTATTTTAATTTTTTTACGGTGGTCATCTGAGGGGTTAGTTCATGTGATATTTTTATAGAGCCGTTCAATACGGACGCGGCGATACCTAATATGTATACTTTTTTTTTTATGTAAGTTTTACACAATGATTTCATTTTTGAAACAAAATAAATCATGTTTTAGTGTTTCCATAGTCTAAGAGCCATAACTTTTTCAGTTTTTGGGCGATTATCTTGGGTAGGGTATGATTTTTGCGGGATGAGATAACGGTTTGATTGTTACAATTTTGGCGTAGATGCGACTTTTTTGATCACTTTTATTACCTTTTTTTGGGAAGTAAGGTGGGCAAAATTCCAATTTCATCATAGTTTTTAATTTTTTATTTTTATGGCGTTCACCGTTCGGGTAAAGTAACATGACCGTTTTATAGATCAGGTCGTTACGGACGCGGCGATACCAAACATGTGTAGGGAATTTTATTTTTTTCATTTTTAATCAGTGATAAATGTGTTTTTTGATTTTTACTTTATTTTTCACTTTTTTCACTTTTTTTTTGACCCAGACCCACTTGGTTCTTGAAGATCCAGTGGGTCTGATGTCTGTAAAATACAGTACAGAACCTATATAGGTATCTGTAACTGTATTTTACTTACACTGAACAGATCTATGCTTTCAGCACAGATCTGTTCAGCACCATGGACAGCAGGACGCCTGAGAGGCGTCCTGTTGCCATGGGAACCTTCCCCGTCTGCTCAGTAGTGGCCAGAACTTCGCAGACGGGGAAGGGTAAGGACGGGGCTTGGGGGGGCTGCCTGGGAGCTCTCTCCCTCTCCCATCGGGGGGCTGCAAAGGCACAGCAGCCCCCCGATCGGAGAGGGAGGGAGCTCCCTCTTACTGTTAACCTTTTCCATACAGCGGTCCGTACGGACCGCTGTATGGAAAGGGTTAAACGGCTGACATCGCATCACCGATGTCAGCCGTTTATACCAGGGTGCCAGCAATGTGCTGGCACCCTGGTATAACCCACTAGACGCCAACGATTACGCAATGGGAGGCGGGCGGGGGATCGCGATCCCGCCTACCGCACCGCCCGCCTCCCGCACCGCCCGCACCGCCCGCAACCCTCCCCCTGCACCTCCCACCGGGCAAAAATCACTAAGGGGTGCAGGGGGGAGGGATACATTTATATTTTACAAATGCAAAAGTTTCTGATCCCCGCGGTCAGGGACCGCGGGGATCAGAAACTGCAGAAATCGCAGCAAACCGCAGGTCTGAATTGACCTGCGGTTTGCCGCGATCGCCGACATGGGGGGGTCACGGGACCCCCCCGCGCATTTAGCCTAGGTGCCTGCTCAATGATTTGAGCAGGCACCGGGTTCCGATCACTGCCAGCCGCACGGCAGTGATCGAAAATGCACAGGGCGTACATGTACGCCCTGTGTCCTTAAGTACCAGGGCACAAGGGCGTACCTGTACGCCCTGTGTCCTTAAGGGGTTAAACACTTATGTTCAGCAAGACAAATAAATTCTTTAAAAATCATACAATGTGATTTCTTGAATTTTTATTTTTATTTTGTCTCTCAGAGTAAGAATGCACCTACAATATGAATTTCAGACCCCTCCATGATTTCTAAGTGGGAGAACTAGCAAAATCGCAGGGTGCTCAAATACTTCTGTTCCTCACTGTATAATACAGGCTACAACTTAAGTGCAGTCAAAGATGACTCGGTTTTACTTTTTGCAAAATGAACAAAGTGAATACATCTCATAAAGTGATGGCCTATTCCTAGAATGGAGGACCAAACTTTGGGTCCCCCAACTCTTCGTGAGAAAGAAGGACCTGCAGCACTGATGTAGCGCTGAGTCCCCCTTTTAAGTTCTCACTACATAGAGGAGATTTCAGTCACACATATGTGTAGGGCACAGCAGCCGACCCCATTCTCTTGTTCAGGGAAAAACAGTCAATAGGCCATATTCTTCATTAGCAATATTGCCCCTTTAGTCTCAGGATCGGTGGGGGGTCTCACCAATCCTAGTGATAAGCCATCACTTTTTAAAGTGGCAAATAATCCTTTCAAGCAGCTGAATCCCTATTAAATCCATGTATTTACTCATAAAGCTACTCCCTTAATTTCTCAAAGGACTACTCTTACTCCTGTTTCCAGTATTGATGATACAACACAGGCCAATCAGCAGAGTCGAGGGGTGTCACATGACACAGTTCCTTGCAACCTTTACTCCTGCTTCTCTAAAGGTCTCGGGAGAGATATTGAGAGGTTATTGTAGCTTCAGTGGGCAACTTTAGTGGTTGTAAGTGGCCCATTAGTTCAGCATTTCATGAAAATGAGTAACAATGCCCTAATCTAACTGCAGGCTGCCCTGATGAGACTTTGCCTTTAAATGAGTTTTGCTTAGGACATTTTATTGGAAACCACCCCAGGTATCTGTGAACTATCAGTGTCACCTTACATAGTTATTTTCTTAAGTTTAAGACTGCAAAATACTTGAATTAAGCCTTTTACTTGAGCAGAGTTTGGTCATAGGCCTACAATGGTTGGCATCCAAATGAGTAATTTGGAGGTCATTACTAAACTGTGTTCAGAGCCCCTAACAGCTGCCGTTACATGATTGCACTGTCCAGAGTACAACATTTTCCACTCTTTGCCATCAGATAATTTTGTGGTATTTAAATTCCTGACTAACAATCAGTATTACGGCAACATACTGTGTCCTAAATAAATATTATGAGTACTTATCTGTTCTGTATGAGCGGAGGAAATGAAATACCAGAAAATGCCAAGCAATCTCAGGGGGGAAAACAGTTTATCTTTGGCAGTGGATGAAGTCTTGACATGCCACTAATGTAAGTACCAGATCTCATTTCAGTGGATTAGAGAAACTGACAACATGTCTTGAGTGTTATATTCTCATTTATTGTAGCACTGGCTGCTGTGCATGCTGAAATTTGTAGTCCATTAGCAGCAGCTAGACAGCTTAGAAATGTGTGTGAACAAATTTGCAGATCCACAGATGCTACATAATATATACAGTATATACATGTATTTTTATATCAATTTTTTTTTACCTCTGAATCCCCAGCTGCAAAATTTCAATCTCAGCAAAATCTCATCAAACCTCAGCATACCCTGAAAGACCAGTGCACTTCACACAAACCAACAGATATAGACAGAAAAAGAACAGTATGTGGACCCCTTGCACTCCAGTAGCTCATCATTCAGTACCTCTTTTGGCAGTTCTAACAATCCAACAGTAATCATGAGCCATGAAATTGACTAGTCTATAACAATAGGAAACTTTTTTTAAAGGGGCACTTTCATCAAAAGCTTTTTTTTTATCACATATTAACAACCTGTATGTGAATATATTTGGTTTTATGAATATGGGGGCACATTTATTAAGACTGGCAGTTTAGACGCCTGTCTTAAAAATGCCCCATAGCTGGCGCCGGCCTCTACATAACTTCGGCGGATCCTCCGCCAGTTCTAAGTGTAAGATAGCTTCCAAGCTGTCTTACATTTAGACCATTTTCTACGCCTAAAACAGGTGTAGAAAATGATGAATGAGATGGACCTGCTGGCCCGCCCCCTTCCCCACCCACGCCCACAATTTAAGACCTGGCTTGAGCGGGACGAAATCGCAGATAGCCATCTATCTGTGCCATCGGCGCTTGAATTATGCCTAATATAAGTGTATTTCAGTATAATAAATGACCCCCATAATTTTTTTAACTCACTCTATGTACACTACTTCCTGCCCTGGTTCTCTAACTGCCCTTTGGACTTTTAGCACGGCAAGCAGTCATGCTGCTACTCCAGTTCTAATATTATAATAAGGATTACCTTGTAGATAACACTTTCCTCACACAGCGGCAGTAAGCTGACAATAACCTAAATATGAATATGGGAGGTTCTTCTATTTGTGTTAATTGCTACAGTAGGACAATATTTTATACTTGATTTTCAATGGCATAGTACTGATGAAAGTAAAAACTCCCAATTTTTTTTCAATTATTTTCCAGGAATAATGTTTAAAAAATACAGTTTTCTGATAGAAGTATCCATTAAAAGTGACAGTCCCCCCCCCCCACCCTTCCCACACACACACACACACACACACACACACACACACACACACACACACACTGCTTACCAAGTGCAATGGCATAGGTTTCATATGGTATGTCTGAGAAAATATATTATTTCAATAACTGGGAAGATATATTATTTCAGTGCTCTCCTATGAACCAGCAATACTGATGGATCAGACCATTGTCCCATGAGAACATTTACAGAGTGCGTGCTCTTTTTTCTCATATATCTCCGTTGAAACATTTGTAGAACGGGACACTATGAGATACTCCAGTGGGTGCATATGTTATTTGTAACACTGGGAGGGGCTGTACAGTTACAACCACAGTGTACCATGTTATTAAGGGGTCCTGTTCCTGCCCAAGGCAATTTAATATGTGAAACTTGTCTGGCTGGTTGCTGGCTACTCAAGTATGTCGTCTATTTATAATTTACCAACATCATTTTCTTTTTTCCAAGCTATGAGTCACAAGCAGTTTTGTCATAAATCCAGACTACTCGGCATTAGTGTTGAGAGCGAATATTTGAAAAGCAAATTTTTATCGCAAATATCGGCACTTTGAGAATTCACGAATATTTAGACTATAGTGCTATATATTCGTAATGATGAATATATATTTATTTTTTTTCAACACAGTACACATTAGGTGATCATCCCTCCCTTCTAGCTTGTGGGCCAATGAGAAGGCTTTGTCACAGCTTAGCAACATTCCTAGCAACCAATAGAAAAGTTGCCTACCCCAGGCCGATATTTTGCTTGCATTATGTAAATAATACATTGCCGATTTTCGCAATCAAGAATATAATCTCGAATTCACAAACATATGATGCATATTCTACAAAATATTTGTGAAATATTGCAAATTTGAAATAATGCCCTTGCTGCTCATCACTTTTTTTGTGCTACAGGTGAAGGAACTATAAAGATTAAAACAATTAACAGTGAATGTTTAGACAGATGGATTCCTCCATTTTTCCCCCTCATTGTTCCCCTGATGGAACTTGTCTTCCCTGGTTTGTGACTTGTTATATTTCTAGAATTTAGAACCTCGAGTTCAGTATTTAGCCAAAACAAAACATTTCAAAAAGAATAAAAAGTTTACAGTTCTCCGGTATTCATCCTCGCTGCCTTTGTACTTGTGCACTTCAAAGTGCAAACATTCCCATGTATTCATCAGAGAGTGGCAGTCTCCTAGGAACTAGTGTGTGCTGTAGTGTCAGAGGTGCGCTTGGGATTTGCTCCCTCCTTGTGTTTCTCTGGGACCACTCTTCCTTGTTCTCTCTGGTTGTCAGCTGCTTAGGGTTGCTGTGGACACTAGGTTACAGAAGCTGTGTGCCGCTTACTTCAGCTCTTATAGCATAAAAAGACCTTTTGTGAATACATCCTCTACAGCATTCACTTTTTTTTAATCCACTGCCTTTTTCAACCTGTTCAGTTGCATTCATAAAATAAAACATGAACTCATTACATTCCAGCATCCGTAGCTTTATTAAATGTCATCTGCTCCCAAATTGCGTTAATAAATACTGCTTTGATCCATTCTTCAGCTGCTGTACCCCTGATTAGAGAATACATGTCATTCTAGGTTTACAGAACGTTGGTATACAGGGATAAATGCTGGGGAAGTTATATTAGAATATGGTATAGTATGAATATTTTGGATATACGTTCCTCCCCTTATTAATAATTTTTATCCATGACATTTAGTGATGAGCAAATTTCTTGGAATTCAATTCGGCTGAATAAATTCGATTATAATCAAAAGTGTCAATTGTCCTGAAAAGTTATGGAGGACACTCTGAGGTCTCCTAAGACTATATGCAACTACTCTCAAGTTCATTCAAGCCAGTACAGCATTGTCAAAGTGATAGCAACATATATGGCTAAACGCATGGCTACTGGTGGAAACAGCCTCTTTGAAAACAAACTGCACTGTAGGACTTTTTTTATGTTCTTTTCACATTTCAGCTTTTAGGAGGCAAATACCTGCTAGTGCATATATACACACACCTCTTAGGGTCATGTGATCCTCCTTATTCATCGTTCCAGTCTTCTGATCTGAAAAATGGCTGACCACAAAATTTACCCAAATTGGCAAAAATCCAGTTTGGGATTTCACCCGAATTTTTTGTAAATTCGGATAAAATCCAATTAGTTAAGAACCGATTTGTTCATCTTTAATGACATTGCAATTGTTAAGGGGGTTTTCAAAGTATATCTAATCCAGAATCAGTGGAAATACAGTTCTCATTTTATCTTAACCTATTTTTGAAAAGGGGCACTAATCTTCCACTGTCAGCCCCGAGAAGACTGAGAAGGGGCTGGACTTAAGGTAGTAATATACATTAGCCCTGGGAATGTTTGTCTTGGTTGAAATCATTTATATGGCCACCTTTAGCTGGTGAAATGAACCAGCCTCTTCACACCACTAGTCCCGTGCATGCAGGAAGTGGAGCTTTCAGTACCCACGACCAGGGATGATGAGGGCACCTTCTAACAATAAAGAATATGAGTACGTTCTCTCATTTCACATTAGATACACACTGGACATAATTTTTCTTACTGGAAAACTGCTTAAAATATGGATTAGAGATTCCAACAGCTCTATTAGAGGATGCTTATTCAGACAACCTATTTGAATGCACCTCATTAGTATACTGTATATTAAAATGATAGGCGAGACCCTATCTGTCAGCAGAGCTATAAGGAACTGTACTTTTTTCATTGCCTACTGAATCGAATACAAACCTTTGATTTTACTGGGTGCTATGATCTGGTAATTGTCCCACTAGTAATTGTCCCAGCAGCAAATCCTTCCATGATCATCTTTACTCATGGGCTGGCAATGTGAAAAGGGTTATAGAAACCAGACAACCCCTTTAACCACTTCCCTATTTGGTAAGGATTGACCACCATTCTGATGGTAATACACATGCTTTACAGTAACTCATGATGACAACCCATAATTCATTGTCACCTTCTAAAATCCTTAATATGTTATAATTAATACACAGATGTGGCTAGCGTATAGTGACTGGCTTAACACATTAAGGCAATCAAATCACATAACAATAATGCAACAAAACTCCTTAAAGTGACCATTCTGGCATGCCTAGCGTCAAGATAACGCTGGCCAAGACCCTAAGGGTCCATTCACACGTCCTTTGTTTCTTTCCTGATCTGTTCCGTTTTTTGCGGAACAGATCTGGACCAGATCTGGACCCATTCATTTTCAATGGGTCCTGAAAAAAAATCTGACATTGTACTGTCCGATTTTTTTCAGGACCCATTGAAAATGAACGGGTCCAGATCTGGTCCAGATCTGTTCCGCAAAAAACGGAAGAGATCAGGAAAGAAACAACGGACGTGTGAATGGACCCTAACTATGCAGGACTGTTGTGCTAACCACTGAGCAACCATATTGTTGACACTTACATACATTTTACAGAATTATAGAGGCTTGCATAATTATATTAATAAGGCTCAGAGAGTGTGCAGTCAATTTAAAAATAATCCTTAGAAAAACACCACTATATACTGAATATACATTGCACTTCATAATCTCTAACAGGATATGACTGGGTTAATCAGATTAAATGCCTTTTAAGCACAAATGTGTCATTTTGTCAGCATCATTGACCTTCAATAGATGGAAAGGCTTTGTGTCAAACAATAGGGAAGGTGGAACTGCACTGGAATGTTTTTGGAAGAGCCTTTCGCCAGAGCTTCCTCTGGTTATCAACTGGGCAAGGAACAGACACTACCTCAGCCATAAATCTGAATGTTTAGTGACATTGCTGTCATGTTGTATTATTTTTGTGATATTCATTAAATAATGAATTACTATTTAGCATATTTACAAATTATATCAAATCTACAATAAAAATGTAAATAGTTTTGTGGTTTGAAATTCTGAAAACCAAGTTTTTCACCTGGCTTCCTTCCTTAGGTTTACAGCAGACTGTGACACTAGTTCTTTTTGCGAGTAAATTTGTGATTATTTAGAAAAACAAAATAACTAGGTATTTACCATTATTTGCATAAAGAACAATAGAATGAATGTGTAAGAAACAGACCTCTCCACATCAATTCATTTCAACCTTTTAGGAAAATAAGTGACCTTTAAAGCAGACAAAATACAATCTGCAGATATTTTTTTTTGCTATAAATTGGTCATCAAGCCAATGAACTCTACTACATCTCCTGCTAAAAGTCTCCCAAGGATATCTCAATGTAGTGTGACCCTTGCAGCATTAATGAGGTTTAAACTCCATTTTCCATTACTGTCCCACTGTGTTTCGGTTGCACTTTCTGGGCCCCAGATGTCTTAGATACAGGAGCCATTGTTCAATCCAATGTTGAGGAGTTATTTCTGTAAAAGAATACATTATATGCAAAACACGCAAATAAAACCAGACAAGAAAAATAGGCTACATGTTTAAACACCAAAAAAACAATGTTAATAAATAAAATAACACAAAACAATGTAGATTATAATGGAGTTATATACATTTTAATTAATGACACACATGAAATATGACGTAAATTAACTGAGCAAAATTAGGTTTGGGTTTGATTTGGCCAAATCGGTCAACCAATTTGATTCGGGTCTTAATCAAAACTGCTCCAAATGGCCTGAAAATTTGTATATGACACTCTGAGGTTCCCTAGGACTCTCATTTAAATTTTTTTATTCTCTCCCCCTTACCCTCTAAAATTTGCCCAAATTTAATAAGCATAAATTATGGGTCAAATCTCACCTGTTTACAATCAATTCACTAATCTCTAACACTAAATAGTACGCTAAATTCTTTAACTCTCTAGAATGGACTATGTTATGCTTTAGTCCTTAAACAAAGGGACTGCAGTTACAGAGATGGACAGTTTTGGTTGCATATATCTGTCCAAGTGGAAATTCTACATAGTTCCCTTAGCCCTATGTCTAGGGATGGGTATATGTAATGCTATAGGGAGAGAGTGAGGGTACAATATGTACACTGGTATAATTTGTATAGAACTCAAACTAAATGTCTTTGACTGTAATTGTCTTCCCATCATCAATTACAGTCAAAGACATTTAACTGTCTACTTATATACATATGCACTCAGAATAACTGTAGGAGGACCTTCAGCATCTCTTTTCAGATGAATTAATATTATGTTTCACAAAGCTGCTGGTTTCTGGCAAGTGTTTTTCCAAAGGCTTTTCCCCAACACTGGGTGGTCCAGCATATTTTGATGAACGCCGTAGGCTTAGATGAGATAGGAAAGAATAAAAAGTTTAAAGTTCAGTCTCATGCCAAAGAAACATAATGAAAAACTGTAGGCAACAAAATCACTCCATTGTAGGTGTTCAAATATATATGAAATTCTTGAGTAAAGAGGGGATTTTGCCCGTGGGTATGGGTTTATTAATCAATGTACTTTCAATAGTAGACAACCATTCAAATACCAAAAGCAGTACAAAATATACAAAAACACAGCGTTTCTGTACTACATTAAAGCTAATAATGTGACACATAATATGTCAAAAAGACAAAGATTTTCTTCAGTTTTAATGTGGTGAAATTTTAATAAGTACTAAAGTTTTAACACATCTAAAGTTCCTTTAGTGAAGCAGATTAGAGACATTGAATATGATTTGACCACCATGAAATTATATTAGTTTTCTTTATGTCAATGCCCCTTGGGATAGTACATTTTTAATTAGATAGCAAGAGAATGACAAAATCCATGCCAGTTTGAGAAGACATATAAAAAAGTAATCTTATTGGTAATGGTTTTAATCCTTAAAGTCTTTGATATGTGAACCATTCTCATTTTCATACTGTAGCAATAAATGTAAGCACAACACCATGTAGCTTGGTGGGAAGGTGACCTATAGCAGTCATACACTATGTGATAGACCAGCAATAAGTATATTTCATTTGTTGTAAAACCATTGTGCTGTCTTTATAGGAGAAATTACTTATCAACGCTCAGTGTTTAATTAGCTTCATAATAATTTTGAATTAACTGGACATCCCTACTAAGCAGACTTTTTTCAATCCTATTTCATCGTGCTTCGGGGTATCAATAATTAGTTAAAATCTTCTGGTAGCATCCATACTAATTTTGACAGTTCTTTTGTTTTCAATTAGCCTTCGGGGCATCAGACTGAACTAAGTATTGGTTTGTGACGTCTAACAGACCATTGTTTTACTGCGCCACGTGAGTTTGTGCTTGTTAATCTATGAATAGACTTGGCATCATAAAATAGCTAAAATGATTATAACGAAAAACGATGAGACAAGGCCATTTTTTCCTGGCAACCCCCCATATGTTTTCTTCTCATTTATTATTAAAAAATAAAAATAAAAAGCCATACTTGCCTTTTATTCTAGGCATATTTCCAACAGGGTCCATCAAGCTGAGAAATTCTGCATAGTCAACTGAAGAGCCTTATTCTAGACCAACCTATGCACTGCATGTATGTGCCATCACACACAGACCTCCATTAAAACATAATCTTTATTATACCTTTAAAATAACATGGATATAAAAATAAACTGGGCATAGATGGTAAGAGATGATATAAGGGGACAAGCTCACCCTATTTTAACACAAGTTCTAGTAGCCTTACCTAAAAAATTGAATAGTCGTCCCAGAGATCTGCCCTACAAAGTCCAAAAATACCACCACACCATAGATATGTGCTGTCTCAGTAAAGATGTCATATATTCAGTTTAGTTCAAAGACAATGGTAAAGTCATTATTTCCTCATTTCCTAATGTCCTGCACCAACATGTAGGTTGTGCCTAGCTGATGCATGTTGGAAAGGTGTAGAGATCAGCATGCATAAATGCTGAGTATGTTGAAACAGTGTGAGTGAGGAAGTCCCGCCATGTTGTGCAGTTTCTGCAATCACGATGGCCATGACCTATTTGAACGCAAATGGATGAAGTATGTTTTTTTTTTTTACTGCCATTTCAGGGAAAATTGATTCCACAATTACCACAAAGAGCGAGGAAATTCGGCTTTACAGCAAATCAAATTTTTTTCTGAAATTCAGATCTAAGTCAATTTGTTTGACTTCGATTTGCTCAACGCTATTCATGATAAAGATCATCACCTTATTGGGCTGGTTCACTATAATTTCCAATGAAATCTCATCCATGCCACCATGTGTGAAAAAAACACCTCAAAATCTATTGATACTTAATAGGGGCATTTGTCAAAGCTATTATGCTATTACTAAAGATGAGCAAATCACTTAAAGTTCATTTGGGGTTTTATACAGTCAGATTGGTCAACCATTTTGATCCAGATCTGAACCAGTTCTACCTAAATTCAAAGTGTTCCACTTGGCCTAAATTTTGTATATGACACACTGAGGTCTCCTAGGACTAATGTTTTTTCTCTTCTTTTCTCACTTTTTTAATGTATTTTTCTTTATCCCTCTGTATCTCTCTCCAAAATTCACCTAAATTGAATCACTAAAAATTTGGATTTGATGTATATAATCTATTTGTTCATATCTGCACAACAAATCTGGCATGCCAGTTTTGTGGTGCATTTGCCGTAGGAAATATTCACCATACTTTAAACAATGGCAGATCACATAACGGGCTTATTAAACTGATGCCTAATGTGAAATACTTAAGTCTAGACTTTCTACATCCTGACTAGAAGTACCTAAACACAATTAGAAGTCTTGATGAAGCCCCTAAATTCATCAAAAGATAGAAATATTATCCAAGGCCAATTAACTATCTCCTCCAAAGCTCAACTCACTTCCAAGTCACAGATTTAGTATTGATATAGCCTTTTGATATAAAATATAATGAAACGCTATTGATAATTAAGATCTTAAAATATCCATTTCTCAGTTTAATTGGTTTTATCTTCCAGTGCCATAACAATCTATTCTGTGCAGACAGTAATATAGATAATATTTTGAGATCGGAATTTAAGTCCAGCCACATACTGTCATCCAGCAATTAAATGTTATTTGATAGTAGAGTCTGCAGCTCAGGTGCCGAAGAGTTCCCGTCTCTGGTTGACAGTCTTTATAGCTTCATAAAATGAGTCTCCGAGGAAATCTGGGTATGGAAGTATTTTTTTTTCCCCGATTGGAAATACCTAGAAATAAAGTGCACTCTGTTATGGTCAGAATCAATGCTTGTTGTATAATGAATATGTCATCTAGCTAAGGAAAATACTTTAACTCTTTCTGTCAGAAGCCAATATACTTTTCAATACACACACATACACCAACCCACACCCACATACATACATAGTAACATAGTACATAAGGCCGAAAAAAGACATTTGCCATCCAGTTCGGCCTGTCATCCTGCAAGTTGATCCAGAGGAAGGCAAAAATAAAACTGTGAGGTAGAAGCCAATTTTCCCCACTTTAGGGGAATAAAAAATTCCTTCCCGAATCCAATCAGAATAACTCCCTGGATCAATGACCCCTCTCTAGTAGCTATATCCTGTAATATTATTACACTCCAGAAATACATCCAGCCCCCTCTTGAATTCCTTTATTGTACTCACCATCACCACCTCCTCAAGCAGAGAGTTCCATAGTCTCACTGCTCTTTCCGTAAAGAATCCTCTTCTATGTTTGCGTACAAACCTTCTTTCCTCCAGACGCAGAGGATGTCCCCTCATCACAGTCAGAGTCCTGGGGATAAATAGATGATGGGATAGATCTCTGTACTGACGCCTGTTATTTTTTTTACATAGTAATTAGATCTCCCCTCAGTTGTCTTTTTTCTAAAGTGAATAACCCTAATGTTGATAATCTTTCAGGGTACTGTAGTTGCCCCATTCCAGGTATTACTTTAGTTGCCCTCCTCTGGACCCTCTCCAGCTCTGCTATGTCTGCCTTGGTTACAGGAGCCCAGGACTGTACACAGTACTCCATACACATGCACCTTATCCATATTATAATAGGTACAACTGAAAATGCTAATAATTACCTTAGACCAGCAAGTGACTTTGTTACATCAGCGTTTGGCTTAGATAATTGCAAACAGATGACATCATCAAGTATGCACGTTGGATTCTACAAGATATATGAAATGTTGACTATTATACTCTTAGTTAATACATAATGTGTATGTGTGTGTGTGTGTGTGTGTGTATATATATATATATATATATATATATATATAATTTTATTTTTTATTAGATCCTTTTGAATGTGTCAGTGTGATATACATGAGATTATCTGGATATACATTAGTATAGTTATTTTATGTGGTTTACTAAGCTCACCTTGTAACAGATGTTTATCAGTTGCACTTTGAGTGTATCTGGACCAAAAAATGACACCTAATTTAGACCCCTACTAGACAACAGAGATGGCAGAATAGACTATATGATGACAAATGGGGTTACTAAGTGGAGCACTGATCAATAGCGAGTGTTGTCCATTTAGGTAATGGACATCTTTGTCATATCAGATGTTAAAGTATTCTAATGTGATGAGTCCCTATGGGTCTACAAAAGAAGAAGTCATCTACTACATGTAACATTACCACTCAACCTTGGTAGGTTGAGGCACTTCTAGCGCTCAAATCTTGAGCTGCTTAAAGCAATATCCTAGTGATACATTATGAGAGGAAAACGCTTTCCTTTGTTTGGTGGGTTTGTAATTTCTCTTGAATTTAGAATAAAAACATTCATGAAGAAATGCATTTCTATTATTATTATTTTTTTTTAGCTTTCAATGTTTTCTATGCTGGTCCTGCATCCAAATCCTAAACATTTTGTACAGGACTCATTTCCATACCATTTCTTTCCCTTGAGTCTAATAATGTGTGTTTGTAAATGTGCTCTTCTTCCGAGACCTTATCATGCAAGCATATCACAGCATGAGGCCACAACTCTTAATGACATATATTTACATTACACTAGGAGAGCTATCTCTTTTCAAATGTGATTTTGGCCCTGGGGCTAAGAAGCCTAGGGACCTTTTGTAGGTAGAAAGGCCAATGTATTTTGTTACCAACCCAATCTCTTGAGTAAGTAAGTTTGACTTGAAATAGTCAAAGCTTCACATAAACAAAGAAAAATAAGAAAAATACATATTTATAAGGCTGTGGGCAGCCAACGTTCATTGTTTTTATTTCCCTTCTGTTGAAATTGAATTGTTCTCTTAGCACCTTATAGGCTTTTGTTGATTATCACATTAATATAATCATCTTTGAGATTCGGAGAAGAATAAGATCATGTAATAACATAAAAAGTAATAGTTTCAATTACATTTTATTTTAAGTCTATATAAAAGAGGTTAAGTAATTCTTTTTGAATGATATAAACAAGTCACTTTATACACTTTTTGTTTATAGAGGGCGGTGGAAATAAAATTGCAAAGTGAAAAAAAAAATCTATTTTTGTTTATTTTTTTGTAATTTATAGGACAGAATACCAATAAATGAGTAGTAAATGAACAAAAACGTTGTTCTATTAATTTCTTGAAAGAGTAGCTACCCTTTTATAATTCTTTTGACATGTGACTAGAGATAAACTGATCAATTCAGGAGCTTCTTCACCTGTCCTGCAGGTGAAGAAGCTCCTCCTGCCGCTGCCACTTCAGAGCCTCTGCACTTGCAACGCTGCTTACAGCAAGAGCACAGCCATAAGATTGGCAGGGCCGGCCAAGATGTTCGGCTCTGTCAATCAAGAGGCAGGGGGAAGCTTCTTAACCTGCAGGACAGCCCCTTGTAGATGACATTTTAATGATTGGAGGTCCAGGTGCTGAGACCCTCACTGAATGCTAAAGCAAAGAGAGAGAAAGGGCACTTATGGTCACAGCCACCAAAGAGGCCAGTGCTTTTTCCTGATATGGCACTGCTGCTGGTTTTTAGGGTGGACATAATCCTTGGAAATGAGCAATGTATAATGTATACTGCTAAGACAAATCAAAAGTTTTGCTAAAATACAGGGACACTTTAAAAACTGTTATTCTATTAAATCTAATTATAGAGCAACCTAGGGGAAGGAATTTTAAAGTAATAATTCCATCTGGATTTTGGAGATAGATGATTTTACTTAAAGGGGTTGTGCCGCTGGTACATATTGATGACCTATCCTCAGGGTAAATCATCAATGTCTGATCGGTGGGGTTCTGACTCCTGGCCTGTTTGAAGAGGAGGCAGTGCTCGTACAAGCACAGCTTCCTCTTCAAGATTACACTGAGTGTCGTCTCACTTGCAGCCGTGTAGTATAATTACAAGTACTTGTTCCATTCAAGTGAATGGAACAAGCAATTGTAATTACATTGCTCTACCAAGACTTCTGAGATGACGCATAGTGTAATCTTGAAGCGGAAGTAGTGTTCTTACAAGCGCCGCCTCCTCTTCAAACAGCTAATCGGAGGGGGTGCCAGAAGTCAGACCTCCAACCAATCAGATATTGATGACCTATCCCGAAGATCCTATCACTTAGATCAGGGATGCTCAATCTGCAGCCCTCCAGCTATTGCAAAACTACAACTTCTGGCACTTCAAAATAGCTGTAGACTGTCCAGGCATACTGGTAGTTGTAGTTTTGCAACAGCTGGAGGGCTCCAGGTTGGTCATCCATGACTTAGATCTTTTACTGTAAGGGCACCTTTAGTTACTATGTTAAAAATTTATGTTAATGGTCCTACCTGTTCATTAAGAACTTAATTTAGCATAAGTTACTTTTACATAGGAAACATAATATCAAACTGATTATTGATCAATGCATCTACTGAGAACAGAACCAATTGGATGAAATATATGTGCTCTTTAGACTTTGGAAATATGTTTTCAATATTGCACACATTGCTAGTAACTATATAAAAGCAAACCAAACAACTATACAAATAAACTTATTGCAACATAAAGGATTATGAGCAGAAGCCAAACAATAATATATGATTATTTTACTTAAAAAATAAATAAAATTGTCATGCCACCTTTACATGTTTAGGATTGACTTCGCCCTGATTGTGACACACATCACAAATAAGAGGTGATCAATAAGTCTGTATATCTCTGCTGAATCGTCAGGATATTCTAATTACTATTTAAGTAATGAGTGACACAGTTTGCTTGAAGTAAATCGCCTAAAAGGCAATAAACAAAGACTTAGGAAAGTGACTATTGATTGTATCTGCAAAATCTTTCAGTTTGAATGCTGAGACTACTTCTTCCTTATCTGATGGTTGGCAAAATTGATTGAAATTCGTTCTAAAAATAAGTTAGAATGCATAACATCAGAAGTGCTAATTTTTCTCATGGGTCTGGCTAAATATTATGCTATAGAATTTCATAAGCACATTGATTCGGCTGTTGTGTGAGCTTTACAACCATAACGATATATGTGGTTATTCTCTGGCAGAGGACAGGATAATCCTTAATTCATTCTTTCTATTACACATATCTCAACTGAACTTGGGAGTCCTAGAATTACACTTGTCAGCTTTGATGAGATATTTAAACTACACTTTGCGATTGATTTTTTATGACAGATTATAAGAAAGAAAATCTCTACCACAATATTTTTAAGCTACTTTGCACCTTTATAGGTTTTTAGAGGTTTACTTTAAAATGACAAAATTTTATGTAAGTCATTTACAATAAAAAATGCAAACCTTTCACATGTTGGTTTGCAAGAAGTGCAATGTTAAAGAACTGAGCTATTGGTTTTTTACCCTGCTTACTTCCAAAGTCTTATAATTGCTGTTGTTTTACTAATAGTCTCGATTTAAAGACTATTATTTGGAGCATACAGTTCTTTTGTGGAGCTATGTATCACCATGGTCTCAGACTACAAACACAATCTGTGTAGATGGATCCTGTGGTCATGTGTGGAATCTGGATTTATTGAATAACATATGCACTCACCTAAAGAATTATTAGGAACACCTGTTCTATTTCTCATTAATGCGATTATCTAGTCAACCAATCACATGGCAACTGCTTCAATGCATGTAGGGTTGTGGTCCTGGTCAAGACAATCTCCTGAACTCCAAACTGAATGTCAGAATGGGAAAGAAAGGTGGGCTACAACAGCAGAAGACCCTACCGGGTACCACTCATCTCCACTACAAATAGGAAAAAGAGGCTACAATTTGCACAAGCTCACCAAAATTGGACTGTTATAGACTGGAAAAATGTTGCCTGGTCTGAGTCTCGATTTCTGTTGAGACATTCAAATGGTAGAGTCTGAATTTGACATAAACAGAATGAGAACATGTATCCATCATGCCTTGTTACCACTGTGCAGGTTGGTGGTGGTGGTGTAATGGTGCGGGGGATGTTTTCTGGGCACACTTTAGGCCCCTTAGTGCCAATTGGCCATCGTTTAAATGCCACGGGCTACCTGAGCACTGTTTTTGACCATGTCCATGCCTTCATGACCACCATGTACCCATCCTCTGATGGCTACTTCCAGCAGGATAATGCACCATGTCACAAAGCTCGAATCATTTCAAATTGGTTTCTTGAACATGACAATGAGTTCACTGTACTAAAATGGCCCCCACAGTCACCAGATCTCAACCCAATAGAGCATCTTTGGGATGTGGTGGAACGGGAGCTTCGTGCCCTGGACGTGCATCCCTCAAATCTCCATCAACTGGAAGATGCTATCCTATCAATATGGGCCAACATTTCTAAAGAATACTATCAGCACCTTGTTGAATCAATGCCACGTAGAATTAAGGCAGTTCTGAAGGCAAAAGGGGGTCCAACACCGTATTAGTATGGCGTTCCTAATAATTATTTAGGTGAGAGTGTATGTGTGTATATATTAGAGATAAACAAATCAACTCTATCTATTCAGAATTCATCCAGAATTTCCTTTAATTAATTTCAGAATTTCTTGTGTAATACAGATTTCCATCCCAAAGGACAAGAGTACTGGGTCTCCTAGTATTATGCTTCTCTGAATGAGACATACAATCCAGTTGTCTTTCCAAATGGACAAGAGTACTGAGTGTCTCAAAAATTGTCCTGGTTAGCTGAGTGGCCTTAGCGGTACTCTTTCTCATTAGGTAGGCCAAGTATGTATAAGAATACTGTAGTCCTGCCAGCACTGCTCAGCCTTTCTGGTAAGCATATATGCAAATGTTAGTATCTTACAGCTGCTGACATCAGAGAGTGTTATATACCAACTGGAGCATAATTGATTCAGGCCCGAGTAACTTTTTTTTTTTTTTCAATTTGCTGAATCGGACCACAAAACTATATTCAAGACATTCACTCATCATATATATATATATATATATATATATAGAGAGAGAGAGAGAGACACACACACACACACATACATGCACACCTCACCATGGTCCCTTGTCATCCCTAACATGATTGCTATGTCAAGGTTAAAAGTACCTGCATGTCCTTTCACATACCCCTTACGTTAAGAACACCAGCACCAAGTCATCGCTCTTTGTTAGGTTGGAAAACTTTAACCTCAGGCTATTTCTACAGCTTATACTAATCTCTTAAAAGGCTTTCTCACCACTTTCATGAATATTTTTACTACTCTTTCTTTGCTAACAGGTTGGCAAACCTCATCATCACATCATTTATTGGTTGCTAAGGTAACTGGCAAATCTGAGGTTTGACCAGGAAAACCCTTATGCTGTTTAAACTTAAACTGCATTTCATTTCATTAACCACACATATGTGCCTGCAAGTATTCCAGCGCTTTCAATCACAACATGTTTTAATAAAACTGAATATTTGTGATTAGGTTTGAAACGCCACTAGAGGCATTAAAAATGTGATCAATTATTTTCATGATTTCTCTTTAATGGCAACCGCTGAATATACATTATTATGAATTATAGCTATAATAAAAAATGAATTATTTTGCATTATTCCTTCATAACCTAACCATTTGTTATATACTAAACATTAAAGTAGTTTTCCAAAACTGTATTTTTGGTGCCCTACTTATGGTATGCAATGAAAAAATGATCAAGGAATGGGGATGATCGATCCCAAACTGCAAAATTCAGGTACGTACCGAACTTTGCGAGTCCGGGCCCGAACCTGGACTTTTTCACTGAAGTCCAGGTTCGGTGTTCGGGTGATTTTATTATTTTCTATTATAACATGGTTATAGCGGAAAATAATAGCATTCTTAAGACAGAATGCAAAACAATATGTCCATTTAGGGGGTTAAAAAAAAAAAAAAAACTCACCTCATCCACTTGCTCAAACTGCAGCAGCTTCTTCTATCTTCAGCAAACAGGACCTGTCAAGGACCTTTGATGTGTGCTGTGACATCACCGCGCTCTCCCACATAGTGATGTCATCACGCACATCTCAGGTCTATTGGCAGGTCCTGTTTAGTGACGATAGAAGAAGCTGCTGCTGCAGCACGATCAAGTGGATGAGGTGAGTTATTTTTTTTTAAGCCTAAATGGCCATATTGTTTTGCATTCTGTTTTAAGAATGCTATTATTTTCCACTATAACCATGTTATAATGGAAAATAATAAAGTGAAGTTCAGGTCCCCATTCCATTGACTTTTTTTATTTTTTTTATTTTTTTTTATTTGTTTATTGGGAAAACTACAAAACATTTGCAATAAAAAAGTTTTTACAATCTCTCAATTCTTAGTGACCCGAGTAATTATATATAAATATATTCCACTCATCTTTTCATGGTATTTAGAAAACCCTCCCCTCCCTCCCTCCCAGTTTGTGGTGCGTCAAAGTAGGACCCCTATATATGAAACAACTTGATCTCAACTAACCAGACCTCCAACCACCCCATATCCTACTCCATTGGTATTCATTTTCCCTCCGTCTATATAAATTTTTTTCGTAGTTCTTTACCTTATCAATTAAATTTATCCATGTGTTTATGTCTGGAGTGGATCGGGCAAACCAGGTACGGCTGATCAAAACTCTAGCCAACATCAGTACTCTACTCAGGAGAATCTTTTGATGGTTATGATTTTTTAATTTGTAGAGATCATTGAGAACAAATACTTGTGGTTCAAAAGGAATTCGAATTTTTAGTTTACACATAATACAGTTATTGATACCATTCCAGTAGTTTATAAGTTCTGGACAGGTCCATATCATATGGAGAAAGTCTGCTCCTACAGTGTCACATTTGGGACAGTTGGACGTGTCTCTTAGCCCGCATTTATTCATCCACAATGGAGTAATATATAATCTGTGGCAGATATAAAATTGTATCAGGACATGGTTAAAGTTCTGAGATAGTGAAGATAGATTCCCAAAAATATTCTCCCACCCTTCTATTTGTACATTTGGACAATCCACCTCCCACGCTTTTTGTCCTGGTGAGTGTATGTCACTAAACCGTACCTTAAGTAATAACTTATATATATTTGAAATTTTTATTCTAGAAAATGTACCCCCTACCCAATCATTCAGAAAGGATAAATTATCTATATCCAACATCCGCTTATCATCCAAACTAGATAATACAGAACGCAATTGGAAATACCTAAACCATGAAAGATTTTTTATATTTTGTGTCATTTCTATATAGGGTTTAATTTCTCTATCTTTAACTACCTGTGAAATATATAAAATTTTATTCTTCTGCCAAAATGTGTCAGCTGCAATTTCATCCAGCCTTTGTAAATGCAAATTATGCCAAAGAGGCGTAAATGTGAGTGAACCCTTAACCTTCAACCATGTCCTAGTTATAGCCCACACCTTAAGGAGTAGTTTTATAGTCTCTCTATAGCCTTGCTCATAACTCTTCAATAGGCCAGATTCCAACAAGGAAAAAATGTTATTGTGGGCGTGACTAGTTACCAACTTCCCCAGTAGTGCGCTATGCTCTGATTCATAGCATCTCAATAGCTGGGCTGCAATAAAGTACCCCTTAAAGTAGGGGAGATTTAAACCCCCGCACTCCACTGATTTATACAAATACTCCAACTTAATTCGAACTCGCTTTCTTCCCCATATTAAATCATTAATTAGTCTCTCCATAAGTTTAAAATGTTTGTCTTGTATCCAAATAGGTGTATTCCTGAGCACATAAAGAAATTGTGGTAGTATCACCATTTTAACAGTGAAACTCGATCAGCTCTAGATAGGGGAAGTTTCAGCCAGATTCCTATTTTAGCTCTGATCTTTACCATTATGGGGATCAAATTAAGTTCTACAAAGTTTTCAACCCGAGACGATATAGTCAAACCCAAATATTGAAAAGTAGCAACAATATCCAACTGTGTAACAGGAGCCTCTTTCTGTGGCAGGGGGTCTATTGGGAGCAGACTGGTCTTGGCCCAGTTTATAAGAAGACCAGACACCTCACCAAATAATTTAACCATTTGAATAATCCTAGGGAGAGTGGTTTCCGTATGATCTATAAAAAACAGAACATCATCTGCATATAATGAGATGCGATCTTGTGTTCCTAGCGTACCAAATCCTTTAACCTGATCGTCCTGCCTGATGGCCATCGCAAGGGGTTCGATATATATATCAAATAATAAGGGAGATAATGGGCAGCCCTGACGGGTGCCTCTGTTTAACTCGATACTACTACTCAAAATTCCATTAAGACTCAATTTAGCCCTTGGAGATCCATACAATAACCTAAGAGTACGTATAAACCTCTCTCCAAAGCCCATCCTAACAAGAACCTTCCAGAGGAAACGCCACTCCACCCTGTCAAAGGCCTTAGAGGCATCCAATGACAGGATGGAGCGGGCGGTCCCCCCAGGGGCCTGGATATTAGAAAAGAGCCGATGTATATTATGATGTGTACCCTTATTTTTAATAAAACCGCTCTGATCGGGATGGACTATGGAGGAGATGACCCCAGAGAGCCTTGTAGCAAGGACCCTCGCCAAAAGCTTTACATCTGCATTAAGCAGTGAAATTGGTCTATAAGATTCTAAATCTAGAGGGTCCTTGCCTTTTTTTGGAATTAGTATCACTGTAGCCTCCATCATTGAATCTGGCAACCTCCCATCCTCCATTGATTCAGCAAAGACCATTCCATTGACTTTAATGGGGATTTGATCTAAAGTTCGGCCGAACCCAGCGAACCCGAATTTCCATGGGTTCGCTCATCCCTATCAAGGAGGTCATACTTCTGACACCCTTGTTGATCAGCTGAATGATTAAGCCACTAGAGCACCATGTCCCCTTCAGATTTTACGTAGGCAAAATGCCATGCATTTGGTTATGGTTGTGTCTGGTACTGCAGCTCAGTCCTATCCACTTCAAGTAAGCTGCAGTACCAAGTACAGGCACAACTAAATGTATGGGGGCTGGGCCTAGGTAAACAATGAAGGAGACCTATATCTATCTATCCTCAGACAGAAATGTACTGTTCAATTTAGAAAAACAGTTACTATTTCCTGCCAGCTCTAGGACTGTACAGTCTATTCCAGTGCATGGATGACGATATTTCACTGAAACAATAAAATATGATATTAGCTCATCTATACACAGTAGTCACTGTTATATGCATATGTACAAAATATCCTGAGATGTAAATCTGGCTGTACGTTTGAAGCTGCTGCTTTTACAACTTTAAGCTATAAACACATTTCCTTGCACTGGCTACAATATGAAATACTTTTATTTCTCCTCCATTTACATACATAATAGGCATTTAAACCTCATTTGTTATTACAAGGGATTAATTTTAATAGAGAAATAAAGCAGAAGGATGACAGATAAGCACCCGTAAACCTTCTCAGCTCAACAGCAAGCTTGTAAAATGCAAATTCTGAGTGTGATAAGTCCTACATTCTCTTTCTAATTCATTTAATATTGCCATATTATATCCCTTCTTGGAACTTCTCAAGGAGCAATGCATAGTTTATTCTGCCTTGCGTCCTATTTATTATGAGTTTTAGACACTTTTTTGTGCTTTAATAGCATAGAGTGAAAGGGGCATAAGCTAAATTTTGCCAAAGTATGCCTATCAATAGGTGATGTAATGTTAGACAGAAGTGTCTAAAGGCCCTTACATATGAGACAACTAAGCAAGCAATTTTTGGGAATTAACCATTCATTCTGTGTAACTGCCACATTCACATACAACCGTTATCCATTCTGTGTGGGGGACAAGGGATCGCTACTGCTATTTATTTCTGGGCAGCAGAATACTGTTACTACATCATGATCTGCCATCCAGAAACAATGACTTAGGTGGGAATGAGCTAGGAACGTTCCTTCCCAATAATTGCCCCGATCATTAGCTTATGGAAAAGGGCCTTAAAAGGGTTGTGCAGTGATTTATATTGATGACCTATCCTCAGGATAGTCAAAAATAAACAAGGTGTTCAGCACTCCTGAGAAGATAAGCGATTGGTGCACGTCTCTGCCATAGTCCGTGGGCCTAAACGGAAACCTATGCCAGCTCAGAGTAGATTTCACTCTTCTTTATTGTTAGAAAACCTGCCTTCATGGGAAAGTGAGGAGGGCAACAAAGAAAACTCATTTGCACATAAACGTAGTCACAATGATGTTAATAACATCTCCCCCAATATCCCTATTAGTTCTGAAACGTATTCATGAAAACAACGTTAGGACTTAAGTAAAGGCTGACACAAAATCAGAACAGTTGTAAGAATAAAATAGAGAATGTGAGTGTAAGCTGATATGTAAGACATTAAACCATTCAGGAGGACGTTTATTAGGCCTGCTACACCAGTTTTTGGGCGTAAAAATGTCACAAGTGATGTCCGAGTGTGACATTCGATGCCTATTGCCATTTGGTAAATTTTTGCGGCATTTGGTGGCCCTTAAGACTTTTAGAAGTTGAGTGAAAAGTAGGCCAAGATTACAGATTAGAACTTCTTTAAATATCATTTGTGATGTGCGATTTTAAAAAAAAAAGCCATAAGAAAATCGCATCTCCACACCAGGCAACCCCCTTGTGTACTTTTACAGATATAAAAGTACATCACATCGCATTTATGCCAAATAAATTATTACTGTGCGCCATTTTATAAATTTGGCTCAACCTCACAAAGCAAAGGCAGACTTAAAACTGACACCAAAACCACCACAGGTGATAAATTCCTAAGATCTGTGGAAAGCCAGATGAAGGACTCTGTGGCCATTAGCAGTTTTTCCAGAGAGTATAGGAATGAGAGTGTCGGAAATCATTGGATAGGAAAGCTGTACAATGTGACATCTCTCGGACTACCGGTATTTCATTTCTAGAAATCTGTTTTATTTTTGGTCTGCATGCTCATGGCACATACAGATACTTGTCCAGAAATACTATTATGAGTGTTCATTACAGGTACAGGCTGGATCTTTTTTCTCTTATATTGTAAATCTGCTCTGAAAGCGACAGGTCTTGAAATTGTAGGCTGAGAGTGATTCTGAGACAGAGGAAGGATTATCATGTTCACAGGAGCCTGGGGATAGACCAAGGTCAATGTGAGGTTAAACATGCGGTCATGTCTATGTACAGGTAGAAAAGTTTGGGAGGTATTGTTCATATTGAAGGCTCCATGCTCAAGGACCTATACAGGCTCTGTTTAAGCTTCAGGTTGTATAAAGCCATAAAACAATGCTCACAATAGGTTTATGGGGCGTTATACCTCAGTAGTCATAAAAAAATTGCTAGATGTTCCATCTGAAAGTGTATTGTGGAGATAATACGGCTCTATATGGAGACATCCTCCTTCATTGTTCTGGGAATCTGCCTGATCTTCCTTGTGCCTACCTGTATGAAAAAGGTTATTCCAAAGGTTGGTATTGGGGATAAGCGAATGTTTCAGCCAAAGTCGATTCGCATAATACTGTGTTTGAATACTGTAAGGAGCAAGCGCCCCGTATTGTACTAAAATGTATTTGCTCAGATGAGCCAAAGTTATTACTTCGCGAGACTTCGCATAATAACTTCATAAATTAATTTGTACTGTATTTTTTTTTTTTACAGTAGAAATTAATTTCATCTGAAGTCGATTCACTCATCCCTAGTTGGTATTTATGTAGTGAAATAAAATGTTTGCTATAAAATGTTTACTCTGTGCTTATCATGTTGCATGCCCACCTAATAGTATGTGACTGTTAAACCCAACATACTAATGAAGAGCATAAAACTGCAATATATACGATGTCTATCATTCATCTTCATTGTATTTCTTGGTATTACTCTTCTCCAGGTTTCTACAGTTTTGGAATCACTGGGTAATCTTTTTCAATGTAATATATTGTTCTCACTAATAAATTTCCACTCTAAGTTCATAGACCTATTTCCTGACAGTTCCATCAAGCTCCTAACAACTCAACATTTTTTCCACTCTTTCTTAACAAAAAATTTATGACAGTATGTTGGTTTCTACTAGAAAATAAATTTGTGTGAAAACATACAACTTTTAGAAAACAAGGTTCTTCAAAGTACTGCTGGAAATGTGAAATTTACAAGCTCAAGAGGTCAATGCCAGAACTACACAGCTCTGTCCATTGAGTAGTGGATGCATCTGATTACTGTAGGGCTGCTTCCATTCACCTCAATCTGAGCTGAAGTTACCAGCTCTGTCCACTACAGATTGGAAAGAGCTGTGTATTTTCCGGTGCCAACTTCCAGTATTGAAGCTATAAAGTAACAGTCGATTGGTAGGGGTGCTGGGTGCCAGGAAAGCCATAACTTTTTTTTTTTTTTTTTTTTACTTTTCCGTTCATACTATACTACATGTACTTACTATATCATGTACTGAAAATTGTTTGTGGCATGAAATTGAACACAAAATGCAATCTGCCATGGTTTTTGGGGTTTTGCTTTTATAAAGTTCACTATAAGTTAAAAATAAAGTTACCTTCATTCTGCAGGTCAGAAAAATTAGAGCAATATAACATTTTATAGTTTTTCTTATGTTTTCCTAATTGAAAATACAAATAAACCTATGAAAAAGATATTTCTTGGTATCACCATAATCTGACACCCATAACTTTTTAATATATCTGTCTACAGAGCTGTGTGGGTGCTTGTTTTTTTTTATGTGGGGAGAACTGTAGTTTGTGTTGTTACCATTTTGAGGTATATTTAACTTTATTGATAATTTTTATTCAATCTTTTTCAAAGGTCAAAGTGACCAAAAAAGACAATTTAGACATTTCATTTTCTTTCTATTACGGTATTCATCATTCAGGATAAAGACTTTTGTATTTTATTAGTTTGGACATTTTTGGTACAATTATTATTTATTTTTTATTTACAAAAAAAAACTATTTATTACTTTTATTTTTAGTCCTCCTAGAAGATTTGATTAGATCACTTATACAAAAAAACTATTTATTACTTTTATTTTTAGTCCTCCTAGAAGATTTGATTAGATCACTTATACAAATGACTGCAATAACCTAGCAATGAAGTCTATGGTGATGTTTTATTACTAAGCCCTGCTAAAGGTACATATACAGTGACAGGATTGGTGCCTTCACAAGGCCCAAGCCTTTTATGGCAAAATATTGGAACCCCAGGATTTTGCTGTGGGAGTAAAGAAAGGTATAGGAGGGAGCCACCTCCTCTGCCTAACCTCTCAGATGCAGCAGTCACTATTGACTGTGACATTTGCGGGGTTAAATGTCTATGATTGGAGTTATATTTGATTACAGACACAACCCTTGGGTGTCAGCTGTGAAACAAAGCTGTCTCTCGACAGATATGATGAAGGCTTATCTCTTGATCTGGCACTACATGTAAACTCCATTTATCTGCCATACATGCATGGTGGATGTTGCCAAGGGGATAAAGGGGTTATGCAAGACTTAAAACCCCCCAACAATGCCTAGACCAGTGATGCTGATAAATACTTACCTGAATACTTACCTGGTCCCCTCCTCTGGTTTGCTTCCCAATTGCTCCACTAGGAAACCAGTGGAGGGACCAGGTAAGTGGTCAGCACTGTGGGTCTGGACATTGTGGAGGGGTTGTTAAGTCTTGGATAACCCCTTTTAACACTCTTGAGCACCCAAGGCAACATCTGTAGAAGAGCCCCCTCCACCATGCGTTGTCTTTTATGATACTATCCTCTTATGTAGTAGAGTGGCACTTAAGATTCATAAGGCACCAGGATCTAGGTATAGCTTCTCCCTCTGCACCCTCTATAATTAGATTCATGGCACAGATGTTTCCGCCATGTTCCCTCTTTTTGTCTCATGAATTTTGTACTAGTAATTCTCTACATAAAGTACATCTCCACCTTTTGATTTAGATTTCTTTTCGCCCCTTTGAAATAGCCGCAGCCACTCTTTAGCAGCTTGTGGCATTAAATTTAATAATGCAGTAAACCAGTCAGCAAAGAGCATCCAGGAAATCAATGAAAGATGGAGATGTCCTTTGAATTGTATGGCATGCCACTTCTTTATATGAATATTATATTATTATTATTTATACTGTTTTTATGGTACGTTAGTATTAACGATAACATTCAGAAATTACTTCATTTATTTTTTTGTTATAAAAATGAAACTATCCACAGCCCGGCCAACGCTAATGTCTTTCTGCCCTTTACAGAATAACGGATTTGGAATTATCCTGCATGTGTTTACTTTGCAGACTCTGTTAAACAATTGTACAAAGTGACAACATGATAAATCACCATTAGAAATTGCAATCACCCTCCTTCGTGCTGTAACGTTAAATTATAATAAGAGGCAAACAAGGATCCATTCCAATCCATCATCACAGTTAATCCGAAAAGGATTAGGCAGATTTAAATGGTATCGTAAAAATAATAAGATAGATTCACACAAACATTGGCTGATTCGATAATTACGCCCAGGCATTCTTCACGTTGCCTGATATTTCTATGATGTCTGAACAGATTTGTCTTCGGCGGACAACTCTTGCATTTGTGGTTGGCACGTGAGTGCTATATATAGTGGGACTGATTGTTCTGTCCCCGTAGAAGCCTGTCTTCAAACAGAGCACTCCTCTTCAAGTATACGTCCATGGCGTTCCATTTATAGTGTCCTAAGTGATAAAGCAGCTGTAGTCTGTGTGCCATATCAACTAGGCCATACAGAGGAGCCCGGTGAGAGGGCTGTACGTGAGAACAGTTTTTGTTATAGCAAAGTGACACAAGTGATTTATGAAGAGCCAAAATGGCTTGGCTTCGAAAAGGTTCTGTCTCTACATCTGTCTTTTGTGCTTTTTTTCTGTTGTCTTGGCGACATGATGTCCCCATAGACCCTTGAAATAGTTCTGTGGTTCTACTGAAAGTGATTGTAACCCTCTATCCTTAAAATTCCCCCCTCAGCTTAAAACAAAACCTATGAATGAAAAATCAAGGGGGAATGAGCAAATAAGTGACTGGGTTTTGTCACTGTTGCACTCACTTCATCACACCTGACATGGGCTTAGCAGAACCCACAGTTCAAAGGGGAAAACAGGCTTTTCCTGGTATCATTTAGCTACAGGTTTTAGACTGTCAATAGAAAACCATTCCCCGACGTGCCTTCTTAAGAACACATTTAAATTAAGTTGTTTAAGAGGTTTCTTTTTGGATTTGGTTGGTTTATAGAAGTCTGCTAAATAAGTCTGGTGACTACTCAATGCATATTTCCTCTGTTAAGAGACATTGATACTATACGTCTCGGTTTCTTACATGCTTTAGAAAGAATGCCTGAGATCTGCCAACAATAAACTTTGACTAAGTCGGGGCAAAATTTTCTTCTCTCTAAAACAGGCTGTAGATTTTCCTTTTTGGCCTCATTTTTCATGTAATTTAAATGCACTGTTACCTCAAGAAGTTATGGCTTACATTATGTCTACAATAGCTAGCTCTCTCAACAAGAGACCTTTGTAGGAAAAGCTGGGCCTTGCTATAATGCCGGGCCATGGAACATAAGGTGTTGATATGCATATGCATTCCACCAGAGTAATTCACCTGGAAACATCAAAAACTGGAGTAAAAAAAAAAGGCAAGTCATCAATAACTTGGTGAGCCCCCTCCCCCAAGATTCCTTATCGTTGTGTGGATTTAAGACATTTCACTTAAGCACGCTATGCAGGATTTAATATAAACATAGTTCATGGATGGGTAATTTGTGTTTATACATACAGTCTCTGCCAGCAATCCCATGATCAATTATGCACACCCCTTCCCCACTCTTAAAACATGGCCATTTATTATGTTAACTCACGATGATATCACTAGCTTCTGACTCTTAAGGGGGATTAGTGATAGAATTCATTAAAGATTTACACGCATGCAGGAGCCTGGCGGTAAGGAAAGCAATCAGCTGTCAATCGTACTTCACCTTCTACCTAACTCCTTTACAGATTTTAGTTCATTAAATTCACATTAACTAGGGAACAAACAGAACACTCACCTGGTAACCTCCTTTTCATCTTTTTAGTTGCATATCTGTTGATTCCCTGCTTCTCTCATCTTTTGCCATCCAAGATGGCTGTGTCACTTCTCAGAATGCCTGATGCACATTGTGGTAGACATTTCCTGCTGCCTCCATGTTGGCCAGCCCTGCTCATGTGATCAGTGCTGGCCAATTCAATAGCAGGGTTGGAAAAGCAGGAGGTGTCTAGGAGTACCACAGCATCTATCAGGCAGCCTGAGATATTGTGAAGCCATCTTGGATGGCAGAAGAGGAGCCTGGGAATCAGTAGAACTGCAGCTGAAGAGATAAAGAGAAGGACACCAGATCAGTGCTCCGTTCCCCAGTTAATGTGAATTTTTTTTATCTTGAATCAGAGGTTTACTTAAACATGCTCTTTAAATTTTCTCCTATGTTATTGTTTTATCGCATGCTCGTGACAAAAGGCAACATCTCATTTATCAAAATCTTTTAACAGATTTTTGTGATATAGTATATTTCAAAGGGGAAACAAATCACTTTCGAAATCTTTCCTACCTGGACAGAGCTTACTTGTCATATGATTGTACACTTACCTAATGATATTTGTAAAGACGTTGGAGTCTGACACCGGTTAACTAGCTTGCTAAAATATGTGCCATGTGGACATAGCCTTTACAATGTGTAGATTCTCAAGAGAATACTATGGTGGGAATGTATTAAGACTGGCGTTTCCTATACCAGTCTCAATAACAAATCCCGCTAACATACGATGCTGTTATAAGCCATCTTCCCCTTCCCATCTATGTCCCACCCACTTTTTGTAGTGTTGTGGAAAAGTGCAAAAAGATACATATTTTGGTGCAAAATGACACTTTTGAATACAAGAATAATACATTCACCCTACACGTTAGCCAATGTTCATGTTTTTTGTGGTTGCCCTTTAATACTGTCTTTGCTTTTGTTTTGGACTTCCCATTTGCACACAAGTCAGCCATATTACTTGATATCATACAGAGTCACAGCTGCATGTTCACAAGCCAAGTCTATTAAGAGACTTACAGCAACTTACACACTGGCAAGGCCTTTATTCTGAGAGAGACACATTGATAACATTTAGGAATAGCTGCATTCTGCAATCATTAGTAATAAAGCTATACAAGCAGGGCCAATAGAATTCTTCAGTTGCCTATTCAAAAGCTTTCAAAAGTATATTAGTCAGATATACCATGCCCGTGTAATATTATTGATGGGGCTCATCTGCTTATATAGCACAACATGATGGGTATGGAATATTTGCAACTATATCATAGTGGCCTTAATTTTTCCAACTTAGGCACATTCCAAGGACGCTATCAATTACTAATATCCTAGGAAGCTGATAAACCTATAGATGATTACAGCTCTGAAGTCTACACGAGCTGTGAACCTAAAACAAATGGCATTGGAGGAAGCCACTGACTGACAAGGTTATCCTACTCAAGTGCCATCTTTATTACTATTCAATTCTGAGCATACAGTATATTTTTTGTCTACGACTTATGTGGAATCTCTCTCTGATCTATATACTGCCTGTGCTGCTGTAGTAACAGATACCTAAAGTCAAAGGCCAATGTTTGTGATAATACACATAATGCATTGTAGATTTGTATGGAATTCATTTTTTTTTGTTAGTAAGTCACATGCCTAGAATTACAAAACATAATGAATATCACAGTGACAAGAAATTTAGTAGAACAGTTTTCATATTGAAGGTGAAAGCAATAAATATTTAAACTGATGTTTTGGCAAATGTTCATTTAATAGAATATAGTGATTATGTCAAGGCCCATGAAAGGCCACAAAACCTAAAGAAATGAAAAAGATACTATAGAAACACTTGCTTATATCATTAATAAATGTATATGTAAATGCTTCTGAGGGTTCTCGGGTCTGGAGATATATGAAATAAAATACTGTACATGGGGGCAGACATTTCTGAGATTTAAAGGGATACTAAGCCTCATATGTGACTGATCTCCCCTTTTCTATTCAGTTGAATGCAATCTTTTTTTTTTCTCTTGTGAGACACTTTTTTGTTGGGAAGAGATGAGACTATATATGTCTTTGTTGAGATTATGGACAAAACATCTATAAAATGTTTGTCTCTGAGATCACTACAGTATTTCACATATCTCCAAAACTGATAACCTCCATGTGGAGTGAATAATTCTAGAACCTCTCTTAATAAGTTATCCTTTTTGTACTTTAGGTTTAGTGGCCCTTTAAACAAGGACAGCAATTTTCAATGTGGAACTATGGTGTATACATTACATAGCTATCATTAGATTTAGAGATACAAACACTGTACTGCTTGTGACTTAAGTAGAGACATGGTAAAAGTAAAAAGTAAGATTTGCACCCACATCCTGGTGCCCAAGATGGCCCAAAGACCCCTTTGCTTTATAGGACGATGCTAGGATTATACATGGCACATCGTAAGGGGGGTACCATTATACATTTTGCACTGGGATCCAAGTGCTTTAAGGTCTCCACTGGATTTAAAACCAATGATTGAAAAATTTTAATCATGAACATCTAAACCTATTTTGGTCTTACCCAACTGGCTATTCTTTAATCGGCAAGGCAGCACATAGCATGATTATAGTGCATAACATGGGCATTTGTAGCCAGTATCACTAGGAATACACCCAACCAACTCCCTTCTAAACAATCTCTGAAATGAGGAAGTCACTGAAATGAAGGTTTGTGAAAGTTGTGGAGGGAAAGATTGACCTTCTGTGGTGGGGCTACAAGGCTAATCTGTAGCTAAAACCGAGCTTTATTTTTTGTTTGACTGTCATGTTGAATGCGAAAGGCATAATATGATTCTCCAATTTGTGAGGCAGATTCAAATTAACTTCATCAGTGAATGAGTATTTGTGATTTATAGATGGCCTCCTGTGGTTTGAAACACTCTGTTCGTATAGATCCAGCAAATTAAACAATCATTTATCCACCCATGGTAATGCTATTTGTATTTGTCTTTAGTAATTCTGTAATACTTAGCAGGGCAGTCATTTTTGTAATGTCCAGATGTCTGTAATACCCAGACTTAAAAGTATTAGATTTAATGTATTTAAGAAATGATGTTCCATCTGTAACTGATTCTCCATCTGCATTGCCACGTCTCCAAGTGAGAATGCACCCCTATTGGAAAAGAAGTCACACATTTTTTTTATTTCCTTGGATTATATTTTAATATATTACTTTCTGTCCAATGTAAAAAGAAAACAAATTCTCTTTGAGCGCAGGACATAAATTATTCGCAAGTTGGTTGTCGTAAAACTGTGGGATTCTGAGCAAAACCTTATTTTCAGTGGAAGAGTTCGACTCCCTGGATGTAATTGAACCTTCCGGATACATCCTTAAATATTCCAGGATTTATAGGGAGGTTTCATAAAGCTGAAAATAAGGACGGAATAATATGAAAACTAATAATTTTATTCATTTAGTACGTCTCTCAGCAACTGTTGAAAAAAAGATGTCATCAATTATGCAGCACGTAGATACAGTAGGCTCTGGAGAGCTAGAGAAATCCATCCATTGTCTACACGGATAGAAGATGTTATTGTATAGAAGTTGTTATTGTAGTCCTAAACATCTACAGAAGAGTTAGAAAATTTTACCCTTTCAATAGGAACAGTTGGATAAGGCTCTAGACTTACAAAATGGAAACAATGTATTACAGGAAAATTCCAATGGAGAAATATTAATGATGATCAGATTAATAGAAATCCACTTAACACAAAAAATAAACACCTATACAGCGTACCTTGGGACCATGAGAATAATGGGATACTGGTGCATATTGGTAATGACATGAGCAAATTTCCCCAAATTTGTACTAGATCAGATAAGATCAAAGTGTCCAGCAGATTTGATTTGGTCTGAATAAATTCAGTCTGGAATCAAAAGTGGCCCAACTGCCCTAAAAAGTCTAGTATTAAATTTTTCAAGCTATCAGATTAATTTGGTCCAAATAAATTTGACATTTCAAACTGAATGGAAAGTGCCCCAAAAGTGCCTTGAGGTCTCATAGGACTATATCCAACCCCTTTCAAACTCTTTCTTGATACCAAGACATTAGTCATGTCAAAGTGACATGTATAAATATGGGTAAACTGAGGGTAGCTGGTAGGGATGAGTGAATCGACTTCGGATGCTTCAACCAAAGTCGATTTGCATAAAACTTTGTTGTAATACCGTACAGAGCTCCGTACAGTATTAGAATGTAATGGCTCAGATAGTTATTACTTTGCGAAGTCTATTGTGAATTACTATTACTGTAAAAAACCTTGATACTGAACTTGGGTTTGCTCATCCCTAGTAGCTGGTAGTAAAAGAAAAAGGCCTGTTTACTAACACCCTGCACTGTTGGATAATTATGAAACTAGCTAAAAAAAATATTCCTTCTTAGTAACAGATCTCGTCTTTTCTACTGTATCTTCTGATCTGTAAAGTGGTGGATGTCATTTTAAGTGATATATACAGGACAAATCACAAAAGTTTTAGATTTGACTAAATCAAGTCAACTCTTACGGGAAATTTGTAACAAATGTGATTAGTGTAGAATCGATTTGCTCATGGATGTGCCATATGATTTACTTTGTACTTTTCCTGATGTCTACTGCAAGTACGTCTAGTAGAATAAACTAGGCATGACTGACGAGTACATAGCAATCCTAGTCACAGAACTAGGGTTTCCATATGAATGCTAACAAGCTTGAAATAGCATGTTGGAATAAATGACTGTCAATGTAAATGTGCTGTTCACCAGTGTTTATAAATGCTTAGTTGGGCACTAGGGTGAAAAAGAATGATTTGTATGACTCCACCCTGTATAATACAGCGAAGAAGGCAATGCAGTATGTTTTTGTCCTTTTATCCAGTTCGACTAAAATGTTCCTGGTTATCCTGTATAATAGTAAAAAATGCTTCCAAATACAGTATGTCCCTATAATAACATGTCTCCAGTTCCTATTATTCTACACACACCAACTTGATAAAGAGCCAATATTATTTCTGAACAATTTAAGGAAGGGTCTTTTATGGTGACTTCCAGCGGTTACGTTGCTCAGTGGCTAGCATATTGTGATATATTCCATGACGTAATGTGTCGAAAGTGTTACACAGCACATTCCCATGTAGTGGATCTGAACCATGTTGTGACATCTTCTAGAACATTTCTCATAACGTCTCTTTGGGATAAATAGACTCAAATCCTGAAAAATTATAAAAATCAAAAGGCATTTTTGTTCTTGTGTTGTAGTTTCTCCTGTACAATAATTCTGTTCTTGTTTTGTAGTTTCTCCTCTAGAATAATTACCTTTTGTACAGAAATTTTTACAAATAATAAAGAAGGCCTTTTTCTAAAGCCTACTGAGTGTGCCCTGGATTCTGTAAATTCCTTTTTACACATCACCAGTAATATAATATATATTTTTAGAAATCCTATGACGACCTGATTTCAAAACTTGTTTAATGCTATCACTTATAAAATGTTGGATAGAAAAGTCAGATAACCGAATTTGCTGGCAGAATTTTGGCGTGGTCTTGTGGTGTCTGCAGCAATGCAGTTTGGAAGCTAACAGTTTAAAGCCACGACCACGTCAAAATAGGGTTGTTTCGGGTATTGAATTTTTGATACGCAATTGATACTTTTGTCTGTTAACGACCTTGATACTGGGATTTGCCTTTTTTCAATACTAGGCTTCGCTATTGCGTAGGTAGTATCATAGATCATGGAGCTCGCTGCTCTCAGCATGCTTTTGGTTCTCCTCAGCAGCACAGGGGAGAAGGAAGCACTCTCTCCCTCTCCCCTGTGCCGCTCCTGCCGCTGCTACCAATGAGGAGAGGGGCGAGCGCACTGAGCCACCAATGGAAGTAAACATTTAATCAGCGGCAGTTAACCCCTCAGGTGCCGCACCCGCCTCCTGTATTAAAATCATTGGTGACACAGTGCACCCCCACCCCTCAACTCCCCCTGTATTAAAATCATTGGTGGTGCAGTGCACCCACTCCCCTCAACCCCCCCAGTCTTAAAATCATTGGTGGTGCAGTGCGCCCCCCACCCTCCAGTATTAAAATCATTGGTTGCAGTGGCCACAGGGTCCCCTCCCCTTCTCCTCATTAATGGTGCAGTGGCAGCTTCTGATCTGAGCCCCAGCAGTGTAATCCTGGGGCTACGATTGGTTACCATGGCAGCCAGGACACTACTGAAGCCCTGGCTGCCATAGCAAGCTCCCTGTTGCCATGTGCACGAAGCAAATGGCAGCAGGGAGAGTGTGAGATCCTATTCACCCTAATTAGCTCTATTAGGGTGAATAGGACAAGGGATTAAAAGATCTGAGGTTCAAGCCCCTAACCGGGGAAATAGTTATTAAATAAAGAGTAAAAATAAATTAAAAAGGTAAAAAAACACACACCAAAATATTAGGTATAAATCACTCCAATTCTATATATAATATATAAAAACAATAAATAAATAAACATATTACATATCGCCACATCCGAAAAGTCCAAACTGTTAAAATATAACAAAAAGTCCTATGCGGTGAACGCCGTAACAGAAAAAAAATAAAAACTGCGCAATTCTCCCCTCAAAAATTGGATCGGACTGTTCTATTATGGGCCGGACATTCCATAAAATGCGGAATGCAATTATCTTTTTTTGGTGTATTATTTTTTTCGCATGGTATCGAGTATCGCAATACTTTTTTATGGTATAGAAAACGAATCAAAATTTTGTTATCGAAACAATCCTATGTCAGAACCGTGAGTGGGTCCAAGGCATTTAAAAATCTGCTGTTTAAGCTCCAGACCACTTAGGACTAGAGATGAGCAAATCGAAGTTGACGAAGTCGAATTCGTTTAGAATCAAATTTTTCCTGAAATTCAGAACAAATGCAAATTTCCTCGCGCGTCATGCTAACAAATCACAATTTTTCCTAACATGGCGGCTAGCCGACTACAATGGCGGCTAAAATGGCGGCTACACGTGTAGACATGGGGCAAGGAACTCTGGGAAGGCGGGATGACCCATAATGCCATACATGCAGCCAATCAGAAGCCAGCCAGCCCGGTGATGTAACAGCCCTATAAATACGGCGGCCCTCTTAGATTTTGCCATTCACTATCGTACTTTGTTCAGGGACAGACGTGTATGCAGGCGTTAGGCAGAGTGAAAAAATGAATTGTTAACAAAAAAGGAAAGAAGCTATTTACTAGTGCAGGGAAAGGATAGTGCGAGAAATCATTGCAAAGGCAGGGAGAGACGTGTGCAGATGCTAGGGAGAGTCATAGGAAAATCCTCATTGTGAAAAAAAAGTTTACAAGTGCAGGGAAACATTACTTGGGGAGCCAGATAGTCTCATAATACAACTCTGTCATTCCAGCAATTAGTTATTGTGGTGCAAGTACTATGTTGAAAAGCCTTTAGTGGCTTTTATCTGTGGAAAAAGATAAATATATACGCAGGTCACTTTTGCTGATATCATTTAGTGGCCTATTTCAATACAATACGAGAAATATTTACACAGGTCACTTTTGTTGTTTTTTGGGCTGAAAGCGTTTATTGCGATATTTCTAGAGAAAAAGAGAAAAATAGACTTAGTTCATATTTGCTGTTATTTGCGCTAAAAGCGTTTCTTGTATTTCACTACAATACGAGAAAAATAAAAGCAGTTCACATTTGGTGTTATTTGCACTAAAACCATTTTTTGCCATATTTCTAGAGAAAAATAGACTAAGTTCATATTTGCTGTTATTTGCCCTAAAAGCGTTTATTGTCATATTTCTACAGAAAAAGAGAAAAATATTCGCAGTTAACTTTTTTTGTTATTTACGCTGAAATCGTTTCATTGCCAATCTCAGTAAAAAATATATATAATTTAAATATATTTGGTGCTTTTAGGAGTGTTTTAATTTGCTTTTAATTTATTTTGTTTAGCTAAAAGTATGTCAGATAGAGAAGTGCCAGGCACTTCACAGGGGAGTGTCAGAGGCGTAAATGATTCTGGCGCAGGCACAGGTTGCAGTATTGTAAGGGGGCGTGGCAGTAGGGGTTTCTTCCCGAGGTCTCAGGGCCACATGTCAGCTAGCCGACGTGTCTTCTTGACCAGCAACCCATCAGTTCTACATTGGTTGCCTGGATCTTCAACTTCGTCGCAAGTGACAGCAGCACCAGAAGCCTGATTCTAGAGTCGCTGATGAGTAGCTTTCTTCACCTGCATAGTGAAGAAACTACTCACCAGCAGCAGCAGGTAGACCTGAATCAGGACCTGAACCAGCAGGTGGTAGCATACTTTGACAGCACCCTGCCAGCCGTCATAGAAGATCTGCTGGACTACTGGGCAGCCAAACTGGATTTTTGGCCACAACTGGCCGTGTTTGCCCTGGAAAAGCTGTCCTGCCTGGCCTTTAGTGTGGCATCAGAGTGGGTGTTTAGTGCGGTGGGGGCCATAGTTACCCCAAAAAGAACTCGCATGTCCACCCAAAATGTGTAGAGACTTACTTTTGTCAAGATAAATCAGGCACGGATCAGCCAGGATTTCCACCCACTAATGCCTGATGCATCAGATTAGATCATCCCTCTCCACACTATGTCACCATGAAACTCTGTGGCCTCCTGATGCTGCCATCTCCACACTATGTCATTGTGCCACTTTGTGGCCTCCTGATGCTGCCATGTCCACACTATGTCAACTTGCCACTCTGTAGTATCATGCTGTTGCTGTTATCTCCACACTATGTCACCTTGCCACTTGTCCAGACCCTGTCATTGTGCCACTTGGTGGTCTCCTCATGCTGCTTCCAGCTCACCACTATGTCATAGGGTCACTCTGTGGACTTTTCATGCTGTTACCACCCTCCCCACTCTATGATGGGGTCGCTATTGTCCTTGTTTGGCCTTCTTGAAATCGCCATTTATTTGATCTTTCTTCTGATCGATCAGAAGGAAGGAATAATGAGATGCACAGATTCGGTCTGTGTAGCAGCTGTAAGGCGTGTATGGTCGCATCAGAATTGCCTTATGATTTGGTAGCCAAAAGCAGGAGTGGGTACAAAACACAGAAGACATGCAAATATTACCTTCACGTGTTATTTCTGTTTTAGTTCCACTCCTGTTTTTTTTTTTTGCATTACCAATACTCATGGATTACTGAGCAAATGCTGACCGAGTGAAGGCGTATGCTCCTTAGACATTATTCGTTTTTTGTGGGTTATTGTTCTGACGGATCACAAAAAGGGCAAATTAATCAGTGACTTCAACACAAACTAACTGCTGACACCCTCTCCACTCTGTCGGGGGGCTCTACTTGTATAAGCGCTTAATAGAACAGGTTCTGTAGACATCTATGTGGAATCAGCTGACAAGGGTATAAAAGGAGTGCGCTTCTTCTTGATGCTAACATGGACCTGTAAGGCTGAGTTAATACTTGAGTTATTTGGTCATTTTTGGCCCCCGTGACTGCCCAAATAAGTGAAGTGTGCAGTGATTCTAAGAGCGACGCCAGTCATCTACATGTCATACAGACTGACAGTATTATTTCACTACCCCAGCACACTCCCTATGTGTGTTACTGCAAGGCACAGTGTTTTACACCCATATAAAGGCTCTATGCAGCCTGGAAATAGAAGTTTTTTATTGTGATTCATCATGAATATATTCGGATCAAAGCAAAACAAAAATCTGAAAATTAAGAGAACCCGCTGAATAAAATTTTTGAGAAATTCGCACATCTCTACTTAGGACCATCAACGGCGTTACCTAAGAATGGCCGCTACAGAGTGTCCATATACTGGCTCAGTGCACTGTTTTCTTCCAGAATCTTGAGCTGCCACTAATGGCTAATTGGTGGGGATGCTGGGTGTCAGAACACCATCAATCTCATATTTATGACCTATCTTATGGATGGATGATCAACATTAGTTGTTAGTCCTGAAAAATCTCTTTAAATAATGATATGCAGTGTCACAAACATTGGCCCACATTTACTATATGAGATTTTGGCATCATTGACTAAATTTTGAGAATCTAGGTTTAGCAATATAACCTGCATCTAGTCTGACAAGGGCCCATAGTTTACCGGGAGAGTGTTGTAACTTTGTTGGGAAAATGGGTTGTGGTCTAATTTGCAACATTTAGTGTGGAAATTGCACCTCATTTCTGTCATCAAAATCTGTCTCAAAGTAAGCCAACCAATGTTGGTATAAGACAAAAGTGTCTTTTGCGGTTTCACATTTATCATCCAGCCTGAGCCACCAAGATAAATCTGGTTCAGGTCTACATATTCTAGGTTTACGCCATCTAGAAGATTAATACATCTGCCCCATTGTACATATTTATTATATCAGCACAATTTCAGTAGATTATTTTTCAATAGGTTATTATTATCTAGTAAAGAGTGAAAAAAAAACAACATCTCCGTAGTATCCAGTAACAGAAATACAGTAATCACACCATAGCGCATAGATTGAAGTGATCACATAGCCTTTAGTTTTTTCCATTCAAGCACATATAACAGAAATGCTGAAACCACTGAACATCTTGGGTAATCTTGCTTTAATGATGCAGTTTATCATTAAAAATTGAGTTACACAATTTAGTCGACTGTCAACTTGTTTCCTCTCTGGTTTGAAATAGTAGGAGACATGCTTGTTCTACACAAGACAGTTGTTGAGATATGTCTTCCTAGATGCATTGTATGACCTTACAAACTATGCTGAAATGAACACCATTAGTCGCAGGAAGCCTTAGAACACGAGCGCTCTTGTGTCAATACAGGAAAGATAGATTTATGACATAGTGTCACCTTAGATATAGCATATCAATGAAAACAGTTACTTCCAATTAGCTAGAAAGGAAATGTTCTGCCTAAAGAACCTTATAAAAACTGAGCACCAATCTATCAAGTAATAGGCATCAAAAAATCTATCCAAACAATGCAAAATCATTCTTTAACCAAAAAGTGCAGTATATAGTACAATTGCTGCATTTTTTGGCCAAAGAATTAGATAAATCAAACCTGGGAGATTGAGCACTTTCTGATTTTATGTTTGTTTTTTGCATTCAGAATTTTCAAGATGGCTGAATATCTATCTATTTCTTGTCCATCTTTATATCTATCTAAATTAAGAATATATATATATTTTTTTTGACAAAGGCTCCAATGAGATGAACTCAAGTGCTGCCTTGTTTTACCTTCTATCTATCTATCTATCTATCTATCTATCTAGGTCTATTAATATCTCATTGGAATAACTACCACTGATGAAGGTCACAGTATGGAACTACTGCTGTGGGTTTTATCAAACTTATCACGAGTACAAATCTTCCTGTCTACTTGTTGGTGCCACAATCTTGGTGGACATATGATGACTAAGTCCAGGAGCCAAATGGATGGCTCATACGTAGCAGGGAATACTTGGAATTTACTATTGATCTCACCTTTTTTAACAATGCACATATTTCTCTAGGTGGCTCAGTGATTATATTGTGTATCTTACAGCAATAGAGACATCATCTTAAATCTGACCAGCTCAAAATCTGTTTGGAGCTTGTACATTCTTCCAATATTTGTGTAGATTCCCTCTGATGCACTTACAATACTTGGCTTTCTATGAAATTGGGCCTAGCATGTTTGTCCTTGTATATGAGATACTGTAGGAAAATTAGATTATAGTCCCCACTGAGGCTCACAATCTAATTTCCCTCTCATTGAGTGTACAAAGCTGTGAAATCCATGATTATATAGTGTTTTACCTATGTACTTACCTACCTGTCTGTGTAGGAAAGGGCCATGTTACTTGAACATGGATGTTATCTTACTTTGCTTGTAGATTGTGTCATCCATAATTAAAGGTTAGATTACTTTTTTATGTTCTCTGACCTGTTGTTTCCTGTCTTCAAATGAAGGATACCTGACGGCTGACAGAAGGGCTGTTGAGATAGATGTTTTCTCTGTGGGTGTACATTGTATAACCTTAACACAGAGCAAAGTATGTTGGCCCTTGCAGGGAGTCTGAGAACATGAGCAATTCAACATCAATAACTAAGAGACAGATTTATTACATTGTGTCACATTAACTATATTAGCATACCAATGAAAGCTGTTAGTTCCAATTAGCTGTAAGGACAAAGTTTTATTTCTTTCTAGATATAGAAAGGCATATATGGCACATCCATTCTCTAATCTCCCTGGATTAAAGAAATACCAGGCTCTGATTAAATCTACAGCTTGGTGACTAAGTGAATATGCAAACACCATGATACAACCAAATGAATACATATTATTTTAAACCAGTCACACCATTGTAAGTATGCCTTCTGGAACCGCTCCAAGTCTTGGGGTATATCACAGCATTCAATTATTAGTAGATTTAAAAAAAAGTCCAATTTTGAATTCTAAATTCTTAAAAATTCATCCAAATGTTACACCCAAAATATATTGAAAAGCAGGTCATCTGAGGAGGTATTGATGATTTCATTGGTGTGCACACTGTACTGCGCATGATAATGGCAGGGTTAAGGTGAATAGAGCTTTGTTGCACAACATGCTTTATGTGTGTGGATAGTCGTCCAATTTTCTTACTGGCACTAATTGACACAGAGAGCATAAATTGCGATGGCTGAATCCACTTACTTCTTTTTAGAGTCTTCAGAGCTGATGTGAATGCTGGACGAGCTTTCATTAACTCCTTAGGCGTTGTGGTTAGCTTTGCCGTTATAGCATTTTGAGGTATTGAAAGGTCACCTGGCACCAAAGGGTTAACCGTGGTCAGTTCCCTGAACTTCCTTGGAAGATGTATATGCATTATTAAGGCTAATACACACACACAAGGCCTGTCAATCAGCATGACCTGCCACGGCCCTTAACAAGCCTAGCAAACAAGGGAATCAAGGCTGAAAAAGAAGCCCTTTTTAAAATCGGTTTTGGTATAGGAATTCTCTAATTATTCACAAGAGTATACAAACACTGAAAGAGCATGAGGAACATTAAGTGGGGCCTCTGCTTTTATGACTGAATTCTTTTCTGTCTACATAGATGGGCACTATATTCAGTCCCTTCAAAGAAGTTAAGCTTCTCTCATCAGACAACAAGAATTGCCGTCTGGTAGTTCAGCGACTGAAGTGCGCGGGAGGGGAAGAGAACGGACTGATCTGTATTCATACAAGATAAAACCTACATGTATATTGTCACAATATTTATGCCTGGATATAGCAATCAAATCAGGTTATTGTCTTCTTGTTTATATCATTTAGGTGCTTGCATAATGAATTCCTAAGCAAATCTAATATATTGACACTGTTTGCAACATCTCAAAGGGAGAAGATTTAGAGGACATCATGATGACATGCATGCCATTACCAAGAAGCCTTTAAACACTTTTACAAAGGCTTGCTTCTCTTTTTGAATGCACTTTATTCTTTCCATGTTCTCAAAGAAATAATGATTTGATTTGAAGAGGATGGGAACCCAAAAAAACGCAGAGCAAGGCATATAGTACTAAATTATCATCAATGCTTCCACAACTCCTATGGACTATTTTTTTAGAATTTTGGACTCTACACAGTGAACATGTGAAAGAACAAATACATCTTTTAATAAATGTATTGCTTATTGAGTCACTCTACACAGTGTAAAGGGGGTTGACTCACAAGAACCCTCACTCAGGATTCCCCTCTGTTTGTATAGCTAGTAGCCACAACTTCCCCAAAATAAAAGTTGATTTCAGGACCCAGTTGATCACCACCCAGCTTAAACTTATTGAGTTGTGTTAATGAAACAAGTCCTCTAAAGGATCCTATCACTATATTTGGGACCACTAAACCACCAGCATGTTCTTATGCAGCCGATGTTTTGCTTTTTAAAGAGACTGGACTATGTTGGCATAATGTAGTAAAAGAAGGGAAACTGATGGATAACTCAATATGAGTTCTGGAAATGAGTCTGGCGGGTGCGTAGCAAAGTGACTCTCTCCTGGCACTAAGCATATACTGGAAGCTATCAGAATCATCTCCAGGACTCATATCCAGGATTCATCTGGGGTAATACAGATGTAGCAGGCATTAAAGTAACTCCTGGTGCATTAACACAGAAGCTAACCGTGTTGGATTAGTTTAACATTGTGCGTTAAACGCGTTAACCCACTGTTGTTGGTACTTGCTTGATCTGTATAAAAGTTCTGTTACTACATAAGGTTGAAATGGCCAATTTCTTAGTGCCATAATTATATCCTGGTGGCAAGTTGCTACAAACCCAGTGATATGTTCCACTCAGCTCTCAGACTTCAGCTAGCTTTAGTCATAACAACATTGCTGAAAGAACATGGTAATAATAGAGACAGAAGAAGATAAGCAGCTGCCAGGAAGTAATGCTACTTGTCTTATATGAAAGAATAGGGCTTGATGAGTTGCATTCCAACCTGTGTGATCCATGTTTTCACCATCAGGCTACACTCAATGACATAAGTTTGACAGTGGATCCCATCCAAATTCAGTGTGTTAAACCAACAGATTTTCAAATACTTGACCAACCTACAGATGCACATTCATTCAACTTCTATAGCTGTTGGCTAAATGCTGGTTTAGCCTGCAGATATTTCTCCAAAAGCCCCATACATAAATAAGCACAGCTCAGCTGCATGTATTTTGAATGGATAGATTGAAATTAACCTCTTTCAACCTCCTCGGGCTGTGGCTTATCTAGTGTGAGAACAAAGGATCAGGCAAAGAATCATCAAGATAGTTGGCCAATGATTCTAAAATCGGCGGATTCAGCCAACTTTCCTCTTGTGTATGAGTTCACACTTCAGTTATTTGATCAGTTATTTCCATCAGTTATTTTCAGCCAAAACCAGGTGCGGGTCAAAAACAAAGAACAGATGAAGCTCTTTCCAATATACCTTATCTCTGAGTAGGCTTCACTACTGGTTTTGGCTCACAATAACTGATGAAAATAAATTATGTGAATTCAGTCTTACCTAAATATGATGTCAGGTTGTTATGTAATTGCTTGTAGATGGTTCAAAGTTATAACCTTTTATTAGTTTTCATTAGTAAGTATTTAGATTATATAGTGTGTATTGAGAATATTTTGAATATCTTACAAAGATGCAGAGGAATAGAAAGGTCAAACTTCTTGAGCTATAACTTGGCTCTGAATTTGTCCCTTTCCTTTTCCTAACATTTAATCAGTGTTCCATTGAATTCAACAGTTTTCTCTTAGGCCCAGTTTCCTTCTTCTTATAAAACAAACTTCACTGTCTCAAATGTTTGCAGAAAATATAAGTAGACCATATCCATTGAATTGCCTTGGTGCAAACATTACTTGCCAGGTGGATTTGTCTAGCAATAGATTACAAAGATATCGTGAATATCATTCACTAGTAACTATATTGGTCATATTGTATTTCTTAAATATGTACTATTTTACCCGAGCCAGCTTTTTATCATCCATGCTGTGCACTGGACCTAATTTAAACAATGTAGCCATATCTGATTGAAGGTAGGAAATATAGTGCAATGGGAGTTACTTTCTGTACTGCACAAAGCAATTTTTCATCTGATACAACAAGCCATCAGATATTTGGCTGTTTTTCAAAGACTCACAGATCTTCAAATATATAAATGCAGAAATCATACAGAAACTTTTCCTTTTTTAGCAGACACATTCTAGAAAACTTGCACAATGATTTCTGTTAAAGAGGATTTTACTTAAACTTTACAGTTTTCAATATATTGGTAAATCAGAATTTAAAGGGGTTGTTCCACCTGGACATTTATGGGATGTGGATAGAATATGGCATAAATGTCTGATCGTGTGGGTTCCTCCTCTGGGACTCACTTCAAGTAATGAACCTTAACGGGAATGGAGAGCAAGCCACACGTAAACAGCTTTCTCTTCACAACTATGGTACTTCCAAAGCCTGATATCTGTCTTGGTGACATAGCAGTGCATTGAAGAAGTTGTGCATGGGTTTCTTGCTCTCTGTTTACATTAGGGCCTTGTTCTTGAGATAGCAGCAGGTTCAAGACTTGGGACCCGCATGTATCAGACATTTATGGAATATCCTAGCCATAGGCCAGAAATGTCCAGATAGGGTTGCCAACATATGGTAATTATGTTCTATGAGCTGACAGAGATGTTGACCTTTTCTATCCAGTTCCAGGAATGGCAACCATATTGGTTGCTACTTCAATTGCCTTCTGAGATACTGATGGTAACATATTGTTTTTTTTGGTAGTTGAGAAGCAAAATCAACCTGCTGATTAGCAAATACAATAATAATCCTTTAAAGGGTACTCCAGGATTAGAAAAACATGGCTTTATTTTTTTTCAACAATACCATCCCTGTCCCTGGGTAATGTCTGATATTGGAAGAAAGCAGCCACCATTTTCTAGTCTTGTAGAACCCCTTTAAGTAAATAAGGTATGCTCTCCAACTTATTTGCTGTTATATGGCCAAGTTTATGATATGAGTGAAAATACACTTTCCGACGGTCATTCCTGGCAGGACTATATAGTCCGAACCAAAATTGCCAGGTAGGGAAATATAAGAACTAAGGGGGTCACTTATGAACAGAATCTTGCATCAGAATCTGCGACTTATTCCCCGCTCATGCCAGGTCTAGAAAAAGAGAGCATGGAGATGTGACTTTTGTGCAACTTTTGCAAAAGTCGCAAATGGTAAATGTGCCATAATCCTGATGTAATCTCACTTTTATCCCTTAAACATAGACAACATTGCAAAAGTGGTAAGGGATCACCAAATGTTGCAAAAAAACGCTGCAACTAACATTCTACACTTTTAAGCCAAAAAACTGACCTATCTGATTTAATAAATGTCCTCCTCAAGTTTTACTCCAATACGTTAAAAAGACTCCATGATATCCTCTCCCTTACATATTTTGCGCTTATTTACGCTTAATCATAGCATGTGGGTGGGATTCCATGGAGCGTTTTTAACATATTGGATTAAAATTTAAGTTTTGAAGGCTAATTTGATCGAATTGGAACCGAAAAGAATTTCAAGAAACTTGTTCATCTCTGTTAGCAGCCATATATCTACTGTATCGTAGTGTCGACATAGAACATTGAAAAGAATCACAGTGGAGCTTCTATAAACTCTGTTCTATTATTTATTACTCTGCTTGCTTCTCATGATCAGAATTCTAGTTTTACAATAATGATATATCTGGCATTGTCACGCATTGTTTGCAAGCTACTCACGTCAGCCAGCCTGAAGTGCAGTGTAAGCTTTCAGCAACAGTCCCGTGCATCACTATGACATCAAAACATTCGGAAAGATCCAATTTACAAAGATAAAAGTAATGGAAAAGATACATATTACACTATAACCACACAGAGGAAACTGGGATATTCACCGACTACAGCAAATTGTTCAAACTTTAACATCTTCTAACAACCGATTTTTCAGAGCACCATTATTAATGCTAGCAGCAAGATGACTTGGAGAGGGGGGGAAGGAGCACAACCCAGGAAGCATTGGTAGTTTTTCAGCTCAATACAATGAAAAGAACAAAAAAAAAATACATTTCATTCCAGACAAAACAAAGATTCTTCATTTTTTTCCCCTCTCTGAGACGTATCCACTGGCAAAGAAAACACACCACCTCACATATAATGTTCATCTGTGTAGACATTTCCTGAAGATGAATCCAAAGAGGAGCTCCCAGGTGGATATTACCAGCTGTACTTAGGCTAAAGGAGTCAAACAAAAATCTTCATTGATTGAAGAAATATCTTTTCGAGCAGTTTAGCTTGTTCTGTAAGGAGAATCTATTTTCTCTGATGGGGTTGTCATATTATTGAACAATTTTTAGCTGAGGCTGCATTTGCTTTAAATCATGAGAGTATAGTCGGACCTAAAACCTATTTAATAAAAATATAGTTTGCTAACTATAGTACATCAATAAAATAGTGAAGAGGTTTCACTAGTTGTAAGAATTTGGATTTCCATGGTGAAGAAAGGAAAACAAATGTGAGAAAGCAAATGGAGTGCTTCTGTATAAGCTGTAGAAGCTTGTGTGCATGTGAATAGAACTTTTCTGCTTCTTCAAGTGGCCATACATATTAAAGGTGTTCTCCGGGAATTAAGAAAATGAAAATACTTAATTATTACTTTATTATAAATATATTCTCAAATACCTTTCATTATTTATAATGGCTTGTTTTGTCTGGGGAGCAATCAGGGGAAACAAAATGGCCGTCGTCCCATTAGTTCACACAAAACCTGTCCTGATCACACATGAGGACAAGTTACTTTACATCACTGAGGTAAAGATCTGCCTCATCCTCCTCCTCTCCTACTTTTCAGGGATTATGATCCTATATACAGATGATAAGAACTTTAGCTGAATCTCTGGGAAATTGAGTTCATGAGGAGACATGAAGTACAGAGAGGACCGACAGGACAGACTGTGGTAATGTGTTGCTGTAGTAACGGAGACTGTAAACAAGTGCTGCTGCTCATTAGCCACACCTCACCCTCTTCATGTCTCCTCATCATCTCCATTCCCACAGATATACACCTTTATTCAGGATCATGATTCCTGAGGAGCAGAACAGAGAGGAGGATGAGGCAGCACTATGGCTCATTGTGGTGAAGTAACTTGTCCTCCTGTGTGATTAGGACAGTTTTTGTGTGTACTGATAGAATGGCGGCCATTTTATTTCTAATGATTGCTCCTCAAAAAAAACAAGCCATTAATGGAAGGTATTTGTGAATATATTTATAATAAAGTAATATTTAAGTATTTTAATTTTTTTTAATTCCTGGAGAACCCCTTTAACAAGGAATGATAGTTTTAGACGAGCGAAAACAGATTGTCATCGTCTGGAAAAGAGTTGATTGTGTATAGAATTTTCATCTAGTCCACAAGCAATTTTTCTATGAAAGAGTATTCTAAGAAAATTAATTAATCCTGCAACTGGTGTCAAAATTCAATGAACAACCAATTTGAACAACTGTAGCTGCCAATGTGGAATGACATGTCAATGGCTGCATTAGCGTAATGATCGTTCATTCAGTGGCTGTTCAGTCATCAACCTACTTTTATCTAATGTGTATGGTCATCTTTACTCTAGGGTTTCATAAATCTGATGTTAGATATATAGCATACAGTCACTGTCCCTAGCCATGCCATTGCATCAGATATACCGGGCCCATGTTGCTGACTTCAATAGTTGGTGATAAGGTGGCCCAAAGGAATCTGACAGGTTATTATTAGAGAGGAGCGAATTTCTTGAAAATTCGATTCAGCTAATTTGCCGAATAAAAATAAATAAATGCTTTGTGACAAAGCGCATTTTTTGGGAAGAAGCGGGTGCATTGTACCCCTCAGATGTCGCATTCATACATGATCACGGCATCTGAGTGTACAAACAGTGTGAAATTAACATAAAATTACATCAAACTTACATCGGATTTCGGCCGAGATCTTCAAGCAAGATTGAGGCTGGTGGCCCTTCGCGCAAATAGAGGCGGTAAGTTTGAATTTCAGGATTAATCAATTCTCTGACACTCTTCTAGGCAAATCGAATAATTCCTGAAATTCTGATCAAATTCCACTTCGTTGGATTCGATTTGCTCATCTCTAGTTATCATATTGTACCCATTATAGCGATGTCACTTTTGGACCAGGTAACTTAAAGGGGTTATCCAACCCTTATGATGACCCCCCAATGCTCGGGCCCCTTGAATATGTTATACTTACCTTCTCCCCGACACCCATATCGCTTTGAATCCCTGCAAAGCTGCATCTTCCTGTTGCTCGGATCTCCCCGTCGTTATTAACATCCAGTGACTGGGGGAGCAGGCAATAGCAGGCCGCCATGGGGGATGAGCCTCCCTAGCAATTCTAGGGAGGCTCATCGCCATCGTGGCCTGCTATTGGCTTCTCCCCAAGCAACCCCCTACCACCGGTGCCAGATGTTTTGATTTGCCTGATGGGGAGATGCAGGGATGGCTGTGCAGGGATTTGGAGCAACGTGGGTGTCCTTGAGCAGGTAAGTATAATGTCATTATAGGGGTTGGATGAACCCTTTAATTGTTGCTTTTTAATGATATTACAAACACTCCTGAGTTATAGCCACCCAAATGCACAATAATTTATAGTGTTTTGAGCTAATAGAAAGGGGTCCTGTCCTTTGTAGGGAACTCCTCCTATGGTGTCTATATGAGAACTCCTCCTATGGTGTATATATGAACTATATATATATATATAACACAGAAAAAACTGCGGCACTCCTTGAAGTAGAAAAATGTGCAATTTATTCACACATGTCAGCAGAGACAATATATATATATATATATATATTTGGAAGAAAATTTACCAGCAGCACCACCAGGCCAAAAAACAAATATAGAGGGTGCACTGTCCGAGTATGGTAAATGGGGCTTACCCACTAATACGGAACAAAGAAATCGGACTGCACTCCAGTTGAATCTTCAGTGAAAAAAAGGTTTATTCACCCATAGGTGGCACAAGCGATGTTTCGGCTCGCATATGAGCCTTTCTCAGCCTTTGAGAAAGGCTCATATGCGAGCCGAAACGTCGCTTGTGCCACCTATGGGTGAATAAACCTTTTTTTCACTGAAGATTCAACTGGAGTGCAGTCCGATTTCTTTGTTCTATATATATATATATATATATATATATATATATATATAGTAAGGGATCTCTCTCTCTCTCTCTCTCAGGGTGTCGCAATCACAGACTTCTCCTCTGACAACAGAGTACAAGTCCAAAAGGTGCTTTATTTTGGCACTTCAGCACCATCACACACATAAACATCATAAATAAAAACCTGCCCGTCTGGGCTCTACCTAATACACGTGTTGTCTCTACCTCACCTATAGAGCGCTATTCACACACTGGATTAGATCCAGATTCCTCAGCTATATACGGTCCAGCAGCTTCCAGGCTGTGACCACATCAGCACCCTTGGGGGCAGATGGTCCAGAAGTCCTCCCGACTGACCACGCAACCATCTTTCCGTAGGCGTCGCTGGGCCCCCCCAAACTTTAGGCTTTACAAAGCCTCGTGGCCCCTCAGCCCTCCTGGCTGAGACCACACAAAGCCTCAACCTTTCTCCCTCCAAGTCATACACAGAGGGTTGTTTTATCCCTCCTTGATTACAGCAGTAGGCCTCATCTGCCTTCGGCAAAAGACATTACATGTAGTGGAAGGGTAGGGACTGGCAGATCTCACTACCAAACCTATCCCCCAGTCCACATGAAATTTAGCCCAGAACAACATCTAGACAAAACTGTCTCAGCAAACTACACTTTGCTGAAACCCAAGCTTTCTGGATTTCAGTTATCTCACCCAGCTGAGGTATCTGGGTGGGAAATGCATGCCTCCCAGGACTTATACTGTGCACATCACCACAACATATATACTGCAGTGCAATATACAGGCTGGTCTTTTTCTTTAGAGCCATGGTTTTAGGATGTCAAGATTTCCAATAATCTTATTTGAAATGCTGTCCATTCAGTTCAGTTACTGAGGTTAAAGAGCACTGGAGAAATTCAAGCAGAGAACAAGGTGTAGGTATCATGCAGACGAGATAAGAGAGAGACCGATAGAGATCATCAGCACTACACCACCCTCCCTGATTTACATTTCCTATCCCTGCAATAGGATGAATAACAACTGCCTGTTCCTATGTCCCTCCTGCTTTAGGGGAACAAAATATAGATAATGAGGTTTTTGTAAATCAATGCATGATCTAGAGATTCCATTTAAATGATGGCTTTGGTAGGCAGGCTGTCCAAATTTAGAATCTGATGTATTTTTAAAGTTTTTAATATCCCACAATTTATTTATGCTCACAGAGAATCTAGTATTATATATTAAATGTAGACATAGCATTCATTTTCTGCCCCTGTAGCCTGAACCTGCTCTTTTCTCTACTCCCTGGTGACCTTTGAGTACTTAAGGCACCTTCCCCTATTCAAGGATACCTGACAAATAGGTTCCTAGCACAGGTGTGCTGTATTAGTTTGTTTTACCTATGTGCTGACTTCTGCCTGTCTTCTGGATAGTGGCCCTCTGCTGCCTGCCCTGACCTCAGACTGTTTTTCGGATTGCTCATACTCTGCCTGTCCTGACCCCAGGCTGTCCCTGACTACGATTATGCCTGACCCCTCAGTGCTCAGGCCCAGTGTCTCTGACCACTGTGGGTCAGTTGTCAATCACACAGAGATCACTCGAGGAGGTAGCAGTCTGGTGGTTCCCTTGCAGTGGTCTAGATGTCTATGCAGACTTAAATGGTGTATACCAAGGAACTGCCAGGATAACACCCTTAGGAGTAGCCCAAAGCCAAATCTGTTGACACAGTGGTTCCACACCCACTGCCGTAACAGTAAACTACCCATTATAGTTGCATTATATCCCTACTGTTGCCTGTATAACAGCATTAGGAAATTTCAATAAATGTCCATTCACCCCTCAGTGAGAACTGCAAATTAAACATACACTAAATTTACGCAAAACGTGATGAAATCCTGCCATTTCTGTCACGAGTCAAAACAAACAGCCACCCTTATGTACAAGGCTGGGACCCGGGGACAGTAATTGGCAACATTTGTTTGCTCCTAGTCTTCTGATCCTGAATATTAGCCCCTGATGTAGAGGATCATTTTTTATGTTGACATTTTATTGTGTTGAGGCAAAAAATTACTTATAGAAAAAAAAAAGGGGGGGCTTTGGGAAGTAAGATTGTTATCATACAGCTGGATTCTTCATGATTGTATTTGGAATGGAGTGTACAAATGAATCACTTAAAGATGCAGTATAAATGCATTGAATTTAAGGCCCACACGCAGCCTTTTCACTGGCAGTGTGTGTTCTTTACCCTGAAGCTAAAGACATATCTCTAGCTTTACAGTCAAATTTGTATGCTACTGGCCATGCTGGCGTTTCCTATTCTTTTATATCAAACAGACATATGAACACATAAAAATCTCCAAATAATATGTGGCTAGAATATTTAGCAGGAACTCTCTCAATTATTTAAATGTTTATGTAAATGGGCATTTGTCTGTGTATAAAGACTGACCAGAAGATATGGGACTGTGGGAGCTACAAAATCTTTGTCTTCCTTGCGTGGTCTTCTGGATCCCAAAGAGGTATTGTAAGTGAGCAGTAGCCTAGTCCATGAAGTGCACCTTGAGATAATGTGAATCTTTAACTATTCTATTCTCTATGGATCGTTCAAAATGTAAATCCCTCTGATCTACAACCTGACGATTAGATTCCTCTTGAACCTATGGCTTCAAGCACATGGCCTCCTCATGGCTCCAAGATGTAGGTAGCCATTATGCAGCATCCATCAGTCTTTGGCGCTTTTTATGCCTCGGGTGTTATATGGAGGCAGACAGGATTTTTTTGGGCAATTGCAGAGGTATTCTCCCCCAGAAGCATTGTATGTAGGCAAAAATTCCTCCTTAAGACTACATTCACACCGTATTAATGAGTCTGCATCCGTTCCGCAATCTGTTCAATGAGTCCGCAACCATTCATTTTAATGGGGCTGCAAAAGATGCGAACAGCACACCGTGTGTTCGCATCTTCAGTGAGTTGTACTGAAGTTGACTGGTTCGGGTGTCTTCCTGTACTTTAGGCATACACTAGAACTGTACAAGTACCGCAAGATCCAAATGGATTTTATATGAAATGTAATCGGTAACAACTAAATTACATGTGATCAGACTCAATCCAGGCTGAATTTCAATGGTTAATGGAAAAGAAAGACTAGTTGTGTTCTGTTGGCAGTGCTTGGTAATAAGAGCGTTCTGTACTTTGGGTTCATCTGTTCACTATTATGTTTACTTGAGGAGGGATGACCTTACATGACCTTCATGATCCACAAAATTTTTACCAAACAACTGTACTAATTTGCATCTTACAAATCGAATGTGCATAAATGCAAGAGAATCACATCTCCCTGGCTAAACGATGTCCCTAAGCTAGCATGTAAGAGAAATACAACTATTCCGAGAAGCTGCTGGTACAGTGTGACTTGCTGCTTTAATTAAAGGGTTTGCAATGATGGTACAGAATTTAAATCGACTGTAAGAACATCTCAACTTTATCTGTAAAGCTACGTTACAATGTGTTACTAAGTAGCATGCTGCCACCGAAGAGTATAGTGACAGCTGCTAAGGTGCTGTGACACTCGGAGCCCGAGGGATCCAGCCGGGAGAGCCTCTGAATCAATTAGAAACACAGGAAACATCTAATTTTAAGAAAGTATCATGTATATAAGAAGTGTGCAGGGTACTAAGATAGATAGATAAATATTAGGTAGATAGATATAAGAAAGATAGATTGAGATAGATATTAGATAGATGGATAGAGATAGCTATTAGAGATAGATAGAGATGGATATTAGATAGATAGATAGATAGATATTAGGTAGATAGATATAAGAAAGAGAAAAAAGAGAAAGAAGGCAAGATTTAGATAGATAGAGATAGATATTAGATAGAGTTAGATATTAGAGATAGATACTATATAGAGATAGATAGATAGATAGATATTAGATAGAGAGAGAGAGAGATAGATAGATACTAGATAGAGATAGATATTAGATAGAGTTAGATATTAGATAGAGATATATAGATAGATACTAGATAGAGATAGATAGAGATAGATATTAGATAGAGTTAGATATTAGATAGAGATATATAGATAGATAGATACTAGATATAGATAGATAGATATTAGATAGAGAGATAGATAGATAGATAGATAGATACTAGAGATAGATAGATATTAGATAGAGATAGATACTAGATAGAGATAGATATTAGATAGAGATATATAGATAGATACTAGATAGAGATAGATAGAGATAGATATTAGATAGAGTTAGATATTAGATAGAGATATATAGATAGATAGATACTAGATATAGCTAGATAGATATTAGATAGAGAGAGAGATAGATAGATAGATAGAGATAGATACTAGATAGAGATAGATACTAGATAGAGATAGATATTAGATAGAGATATATATAGATAGATAGATACTAGATAGAGATAGATAGATATTAGATAGATATTAGATAGAGATAAATAGACATAGATATTACATTTTTAAAATTTAGATTAAGGATAAATCTACACAAGTTGCAAAAAAATAATAATAAAAAAATCAACGCAGCAAAATCATAGGCAAATCTAGATGCAGATTAAACACATATTTGACCGCTGCACATTGAATGGGGTGAAAATGCTAAAATTGCTATACTACACTATATTTCTAGATCCAGATGCCATGTCAAAAAGCTTGCAGCATGATGAGCAGTGTAAATCTCTTCTGGTGGATTTTACTGTCCCACATTTACTGCCCCTTTGAGAACTGAGTAGTTTAGACAGTTCAATGTAAATCCACAAACATTACTCTGTGACGTCATAGTGCATCATATGAAATACTCAGAACTACTACACAGACAGGTTCAGCTCTGCTACATATATAGATTTCAGGCCTCTTCATACTCCATTTCTACCATGCTGGCTTTGTGATGCAGCGTCAGGTATGGCGCCTGTAATTCTATTTGTTTTGGGTAAATTTTGCAAGCTGCTCCTGATTATACCTTGTGCATGCGCCATCTGTTGATGGAGCCGACGCTCAGCAGAGCCCTTTCTGTAGGCAATGAGTGGGAAAGGGATTGCAGCACGAGTGCCATTAGCGAGCAGATGCATGATATCAGTGAGCTTTCCTTCAATCTGCCGTTTCTCCTCATTGATGGAGTGTGATATGCCTGCGAGCCATGCCAACCTAAGGCAATCCAAAGTGCTCTCTTAGGACTCATTACTCCAGTATTCCCTCTGTCAGCGCTGGGGTGGACTTGGTGATGGTCTGCTCCACGCAGTTGTCAGGATGCTCCATGTCATCTGACCTGCTGTTGAAAACAGGATACAGCTGCATTTGCTTAGGCACCCTAACCTCTGTAAGGCTACTTTCATACTGGCGTTTTAGTTTTCCGGTATTGAGATCCGTCATACGGGCTCAATACCGGAAAAAAAACGCTTCAGTTTTGTCCCCATTCATTGTCAATAGGGACAAAACTGAACTGAACAGAACGGAACGCTCCAAAATGCATTCCATTCCGTTTAGTTGCCTTCCCATACCAGAGAGCAAACCGCAACATGTAGTTTGCTTTCTGTCCTGAGATGTGGAGCAAAACGGATCCGTCATGACCCGCAATATAAGTCAATGGGGACGGATCCGTCATGACCCACAATGTAAGTCAGTGGGGACTGACACTATCTGACACAATAGAAAACGGATCCGTCCTCCATTGACTTTTAAATGGAGTTCATGATAGATCCGTCTTGGAAATGTTAAATATAATACAACCGGATCCGTTCATAAGATGTCAGCTGTGGTTAAGTGAAGATCTCATATGACCACAGTAGTATGCTTTCCTCCTGGGCAAAGAACTCTTAAAGGGAAAGCTGTTTCAACCTACTATGTAAATACTGGGGGGGATTTCTGAAAACTGGTGTAAACTAGAACTAGCTTAGTTGCCCATAGCAACCAATTAGCTTCTACCTTTCATTTTACACTTCTCCTGTGGAAAATGAAAGACACATTCTGATTGGTTGCTAAGAGCACAAGGACGTCATCCCTATTTTTTGCTGATCTTTTTTTTTGCGGAGCGCAAAATACATAGTCGTGTGCATGAGGCCTTAATCAGTGATTTTCATCAGGGATTTTGAGCCAAAACCAGGTGCAAATCTCTCCATTCTACCTTATCTCTGTGTAGATTTTACTCCTGATTGTGGCTCACAGTCACTGATGGAAACCACTAACCAAACACTGAGGCCTCGTTCACATTTCCCTGTCAGTGTCACGTCCGTGAAGGATCCATGGTCGGTTCATGTGTCCGTTTTGTGTCAGTGATTTTCACAGACCCATAGACTTGGGCGTGCTTGGTCCGCATGTAGTGCATGTCCCCGTTTTTTTTTTTTGTTTTTTTTTACTGACCCATGGTCAGTAAAAAAAAATACTAAAGGGTGAACAGATACATTTAAATCAATGGGTGGTACGTGTGCTGTCAGTGGAAAATGCAGACAACACACATCAGTGAAAACAGAAATGTGAACAAGGCCTGACTGTGTGGAAGTGACCTTAAAGGGGTTGTAGTTTCAGGAGAAAACCAAACGACTCTTGGGATTCATAATACTTACCTGATAGATCCAGCACCGCAGCTATGGTTTTCCTGTTTTCCAGATCGTGAAGCAATCCCTCATCCCCATATAATGGAGGCGATTGCTGCATGTAAATGAAGCTCTCACCTTGTCTGATGAGCAGGCTATTATCAGGAAGAAACTGATCATTCCCGATAATTGCCTTCTGTGTTGGCAAAGGGGCCTAAGAATGTAAACTGTTCTACTAAATGAAATACTGAAGTGTCAGCTTCAATAAAGGGATTTTGAAGCAAACATTTCAATATATGGCTGTCAGGTACAGGTAATCACCTGCTAAGAATGGGTTAAGTACGCAAGGCTCCTTCAGTGTAACAGGTTTAAAGCAATGAATGTCATTACAGATCAGAAGCTAGAAGTCATTTACCTCCAGACAGGAATGTATCAGCCTCTTATACATATTATGTACTTGTCTTCTACATTTACTAGATTCCAGATCAATCCGCGCCCAATCACTGGGTGGCTGTGATTCTTAATACATTGCCTTTAAAGCCATTTAAAAAGTAGTTTGATTGCTGCGTTACCATGGCGGCCACAGAACTCCGGGAAGAAATGTTTCTTGCTTCCTGTTTTCTAGCAATGAAATTTAACAGTAGCAGAAGAAGACTGACAGACTGTAGAGCTAATGTCCGAGGCGGCCAGGAGGCACAAGCAGGCGGCAGAACATGTGCCCTGAAGACTGCAGAATGAATAGGGAATTCTACCCTACCAGTCTCCTGACTAGTGTTGAGCGAATCAAAGTCAAACAAATTGATTTTGATCTGAATTTTAGGAAAAATTTGATTCGTCATGAAGACGAAATCCCTTGTGCTTTGTGGTAACGAATCTATTTTTCCTGAAATGACAGTTCAAAAAAAAAATGCTCACCTCATCCATTTGCTAGTGGAGAAGCCATCGCGGCTATATTGATTGAAGAAACCGTGTTAAATCTCGCGCACGCTGACATGTGACGTCACCGCGCTGGTTGGACGTGGTGATGTCATCCAGCGCTGAAGTTGCTTTATTGAAAAACATTCCAGGGTATGCCGCTTTGCCATAATCCGTCAATGCGTTTCAATGCCCATCTTTCATGTAGGAACAATAGAGGAACAGTACAACACTGAATTTTAAGAAAAGTTGCTCCACAATTGTTATTTCCATGGGGAATGCAAGTATTTACTAAAACAGATGAGTCCAAAGAGCTGACAGATCCTCAGCAACCTTCCACATTCCAGCTGCTGGACCCCTGCACCCTGCCTGGTCATATGCAAAGGGGCTCCCCGTCTCAGAGGAACCCTTTAGATAAAAAAAATAAGTTAACAAATTGCCAAGATTTATAGATCTGTATTTTGGGTTCTCCATTTACTTCTAAAGGGGTTTAGAGAAATTGTGTATGCTGGGAGTTGTAGTTTCCAAACAGCTGGAGTTTTATTTTTTATTCTTTTGCTCCAAAGCCATCACTGCATGCTGCATTTGTACACGCCAAACTAATAATAATCGGATTGTGGTCAATACACATCTTATCCCAGAGAATAGAATTTGCAGAAATGTATTTCCGTAACTTTCTATACACATTTCGGATCATTTGGAGGTCACGTTATACAGCACTGATCCTTTCCCTGACCTCGGGCCACCCTAAACTCACTGGCCGCCCTCTGACTAGTTCTCATCCCTCTTTCAAAAGTCTATGATCCGTGCTGCAAACATCTGTCAAGCATTGCAGAGAAGCCCTCTCATCACTCTCACCTCCAGTATGACTCTGTCCGTTTTCCAGGGCTGACATGTCGTGGCTTTGGCTTGGGAAGATGCTGGGGAAATTTTAGAAGGTGATGAGAAGAAGTTGTTAAAGCGAGGAGAAAAAGCATCCTATAGCGAGAGCAATAAAAGTCACGATGAAAGTTCTTGAGCTGAAACATAAGGCTTTCCAGCAAACTACATTTGCCTATTGTTGCCCGTTACTTGCGTTGCCAAAGATATTAACCGCTTAAGTGCTGATATCACTCATATTCTTTAGCTACTGCTAGGAATTAAAGCGAGATTCCATGTTGACTATAGCACATTGCTTCATCCTCATTACGACCGCTCAGCAGAGTCAACCTCAGTATCAGTCCTTATAAGTGTATCAGAGCCATGCTTGGGTGGCACATAGACTCTTATGTGTGCCGCCATATCATGCTCTGTCAGTGCTGTATGTATGTCTCCGTCAGTGGAGTACCTTCAATGGAAGCAACTGTGAAAGATGCCCAGAGAAGGAGAGGTCTGGCAATGAACTTCTTCTTCTCATCCTGTATTGAAAACACTGCATTTTCATGTAACTGCCACCAGGGGAGCTCAGTGCAGAGATATTAATGCAGCTTCCAGTGCAGTCAATGATAACTGTATAAATTCCAATGCACAGGGCTCCCCCTTAGTGGTGGCTGCAGGTGGACAGTTTGTAATATATTATATGTAGGGAGGCAGTAATTTAAAACTGATCAATATATTTATGCCAGTGGTCTGGTGTAAATACATTGAGAAATATGGTTGAAGTCAGATAAAGTGGGTGAGGCCCATGGCAACTTTTTTTTTTCATTACAATTTTTTTTTAAATTAAAATGTTTTATTAAAAAATAAATAAAAAAATCATCAGAAATCTGGGTCATTAAGCTTTGCGTTCTGCTTTGCCAGGGAGTGAAGTTTTTCTACGACACCTATGAGATCTGCATTTTTGGAGCTGCCAGGTTGTAATAGATAGTAGTTAAGAATCTCTACTTAGTAGTATTCTTGCATATACTAAGACAAACCACTTATCCAGCTTTTACAATACAATGGCTCTAGAATAGCAAATCTCTCTTGTTAAGAAGTAATGCCTGACTGGCGACTTCGGAGCTGTAATGGCGGCCATATTGGTCATATGGACGGCAAATGGAGGGAAACTATAGCACATTGTCATTAGCATTTGCAACCAGGCACCCAATTTGTTCTTTGGGGGCCACAGGGTGCACATGATTGAAGACACTAATATGAGTAAAGCTCTGGGGGACTGAATTCCTGTGATTCTCAATGATATAATCACTAGTCTATTGTATGGTAATGATTTAGGAGATTGGGTTTAAAGCCTGATATTATATTACTCTTACTGTAATATACCTTGATGATGAAAAAAAGAAACAAAGTAATTCTAGTAACTGACGCCATATATATATTAAAAAAATCTTCAGTAAAATTCCACAGCCTTAATAATGCAATTGTACTATAGATCTAGTCCATCTGGAGCAGACGCAGGGCTTCCCCCTTCTCCATGCCATCAGGATTAGAAACATCTGCATAAGGTTCTTGTGCAATCTTTAATATGAAGTTTGTTTTTAATTATTGAGACAGATACTTCTATGTCCTTTTGCTGAAACCCAAGTCTCTCATAATGTCAGCCATAATGTCCTGGAGTTAGATCCAAATTTGTAAGTCTTATTACCTTTTATATGTTTAGTTAGAGCATCCCATGGCACACCATTACTGATCAACAGCAACAGAACACACTGCATGCTATTTTATATTACACTGTATTTTATATTACATGGTATTTTATATTATATGGTATTTAGTATTACATGGTATTTTATATGGTATTTAGTATTACATGGTATTTTGTATTACATGGTATTTATTATTTCACGCTATTTTGTATTACATGCTATTTATTATTGCATGCCATTTTATATTACTGCAACCACTATCATGAACCTGCGATAACGTAAACATTTCTATGGCTATTTTCCACACTTAAGGGAGCATTCACACGACCGTGTTTTTCTTCCGCGTCCGTTCCGCAATGCACGGACCCATTCATTTCTATGGGTCCTCAAAAATTGCGGAATGTCTTTCATTGTCATCCGTGTGCTGTCCGTTCCGTGTGTCCGTTGCTTTTATTTTAGAACATGTCCTATACTTGGCCGCAAATTGCGGTCCGTGGCCCCATAGAAAGTCATTGGGTCCGTAAAAAACAGATAGCACACGGAAATGCATCCGTATGTCATCTGTTTTTTGCGGACCCCTGGACTGAAAACATTCTAGGAAACCCCATTTCAGTCCCATTTCAGATTTTTGCAAACCGTGAAAAACGGATGACACACGGAAGCACCACATCCGTATTATACAGACTTACGGAACAGAAACGGAAAGATAACTGAACACACCGATCCGTGATTTGCGGACCGCAAAACCAACACGGTCGTGTGAATGATCCCTAAATCTGATCAGATAATCTTTTTTGTATCAGGTCATATATTCAGCATATGCTATTAAAATGCTATAAGTACAGTTTAAAGGACCTGTATCCGCTCAGTGGTCAGTTGCAAATGTAAAAGCATAATGGGTGTTGTCCAAGAATGCCCTCTCCCCACACACACACACACTTTACTGGACCTGAAAAGGGAAGATATTACTTACCTGCTTCCCATTACTGGCTCCCTCTTCTTGTCCTACACTGACTCTGCCTGCAGTCAATCACTGGCTGCGGTGGAGCTAGGGTCCCCTTCTGTCATGCGACCATTTGTCATGAAGTAAGGGGAGCCAGTCACCAATGCAGCCAGTAATTGGTTGCAGCAATGTCAAACCAGATGTTTACATTGAGGAATCACAGCAGAGTATATATTTATACAGCGCCATAGTAAGCCCATCAATACTGTGCTCCTTAGCTCCCTCTGGTGGCAGCTACAGTCATTCAGAATTTTATTATATGTCTATACAAAGAAAATGGAAATCTGGAACTTTATAGCACAAAAATCGAGCTCCTACCCATATTAAAAATATGATATTAACCAGCACAGAGTTTTAGAAATAAAACCAACATGAAGGTGGAAATTCCCTTTAAGGAACCGCATGTTTGCGCTGTGAAAATCTAAAATTCAGTTTAGGTTCCCTTTGGTCAAATCAATTCAGATGATAATAAATTTGACCAGAATTGAAATTGCTGTGATTGCCTGGAAAACTCTTTCATGCTCTCTTCTTTAATGTCAGAAGAACTTTTAAAAAATTGTGGGTTGGTTTTCCTAATTTTAGAATCAATTCACTCATCTCTAGTTTGTACTTCAATTTTGACCCTTTTGACCTCCTCAATATGGGCTGTTAGTATTGTCCAATATCATTATTTTTTTATCAGAGGCAAAGGGGAAAAAAAAGACTCTCTGTACATAGGCATCGAGTTGTTATTCAGTGGCCATTAATAAACATTCATCTCCGTAAACCCAGCACTCAGAAATTGTTCATGGGCTCTGTGAATCAGTAACGACATCGACAAATCAGGCAGTAAGTGCAGAGATTAATGTGAACGTCGTTGCTTGATTTGTTCTTCTCTCTGCTTACCTATCGAGAAACCTCTGCCACCACTGGAAGCAAAAATCACAAAGACTCCGACAATCAGGATGCTCGTGTATGATGAGCTGCAGGAAATTGAAGAAGTTAATTGCAGCATCTGCTGGAAAATTGTACACGATGGTTTAGGCCGCACTAAGGAGCATTTGTATAAAAAATGAGGCTGCAGTCAATAGGTTTGTACAGTGCCAAGTTACAGCTTACTTCTAGCTATCGATCTGATTTGCAGTCCCTGGACAAATTACTCGTACGGGAAAGTCTAAACAAACACATAAACACGTAGCGAGACCTTCCCGTGCACTCTATGATATGGCCCATTGTGGGGAAATGCCGTTACGTGCCAGACATTATGTAAAACAGAAGCTTTGTTATAAAGGAAACCTGCCCAGCGATCACATTATTTCTTATAGCATAAGATCCTAATCTGTATTATGATCATCCTGATGACCATTATTACTATTATTATCGTCTTCTCTCTTCCTGGGAGAAAGCTGCACATAATACCAATCACTTACCTACATAATGCAAACTGTATCCGGTTTATAGAACTGCTAGAACATTTCTGCAAAAGACTTAATAGTGTTGCAGTAGTTAGGGATGATGTACAGATATGGCTGGCTCCTGCAATCAACTGTATGCCAGCAGCACACTGTTGTAACATTTTCAAGGGTTGCTGCTTTATTTTAATGTGGCGCCACATGTTGTGCCAACATAATGGGCAGTGTGCTTTCATTGCCCGTCACTGAGCACTGACGTGTTGCGTCCTGACAGAACATTGAGAAGGGAACCTCAGTGTTATTGAATTTAGGCAATTTTCTAATATGTTTTTTGCTATTTCCTCATTGTTTTTAAGATAACTGATGGTCATCCGTGAATGGAAACCATGTAACACCTTTAGGACCGCCACCAAACGTGTACGGTGGAAGTCTCTTCTTTAATAATGAGAGCGTAGTGGGCAACATAGCCACCAGGTTTCTGCTGTTTTAAACAGCATACACCCAGAGCTAATGTCTGCGATTGGCAATAACACCAATAGCAGACATTTAACGTGTCTACACACGTTTGAAGCAGGACATTTAAGCTGGTTCATACATATAGTTTGGGCTGAACCTGCTGATTTCAGCAGAACCACCGGACCATCTAATGCATATTAGGCCTCTTTCACGCGAACGTAAAAGGCTCCGTTCCCGTGCTGCGGACGGCATACGGAGGTATCGCAATACACGGGTCACCATCTGTGTGCATTCCGCATCACGGATGCGGACCCATTTACTTGAGTGATTCTGTGGTGTTCCGTTCCGTGCTTCCGTTACACAAAAAAGATAGAACATGTTCTATATTTTTGCGGAACAGACGGATCGTGGACCCCATTCAAGTGAATGGGTCTGCGATCCGCATGCGGCTGCCAGACTGTCGGTGCCCGTGCATTTTGCAGTCCACAGCACGGGCACGGAGCCCTTACGTTCGTGTGAAAGAGGCCTTAGAGGGAACTCTATTTTACCACAAAAGGAGGGGATGGAAGGCGAATATTCCGCGCGGGTGCAATCCGTGAGGTGAACGCATTGCACCCGCACTGAATCCTGACCCATTCATTTAAATGGGGCTGTGTACATGAGCAATGTTTTTCACGCATTACTTGTGCGTTACATGAAAATCGCAGCATATTCTATATTCTGCCTTTTTCTTGCAATGCAGGCCCCATAGAAATGAATGGGGCTGTGTGAAAATCGCATTCGCATCCACAAGCAAGTGCAGATGCGGTGTGATTTGACGAGGGATGTATGACCCAGGACCCCATTTACTTTATTATTTTCCATGATATAATAGAAAATAATACCATTCTTTAATACAGAATGCGAAGTATAATGTCAATTGAGGGTTAAAAAATAATAAAAACATAACTCACCCCATCCACTTGATCGCACAGCCGGGATCCTCTTCATTGTTCTTCTTGAAGTCCCTGCAAAAGGACCTTCGCTGATATCAACACAGGTCCTGCAGAATGAAGATAGCAGGTCCTTCAAAAAGAACAATGAAGAGGATCCCGGCTGCGCGATCAAGTGGATGGGGTGAGTTATGTTTTTATAATTTTTTTAACCCTCAATTGACACAATACTTAGCATACTGTATTAAATAATGCTATTATTTTCCATTATAACCATGTGCAGAACATCAAACCCAAACTTTAGTGAAGAAGTCCGGGTTCTTCATTCAGTTTTTTCTCACGTGCATGCAAAAAGCATTGCACTCGCGCGGAAAAAACGGAACAACAAAACTGACTAAAATTGTGTGCCTACTCGAGTGGGTTTTCCGCAATGCTCCCTGAACGCATCCGGCCCTCAACCGCAACGCCCATGTGAAAGAGGCCTTACCCTTCTCTCTCAGAGCACATGCATGCTTGGGCAAGACAAGCTGCATGTGTATGGGGAGTCTTCAGGAGAGCTAGCTGTTGGCCAAATGAGCGTTTGGCTGGAATCTAAAATGTATTACCAGCTTTAGATTGCGAACCCCATAGAGGAGTGCTGACCGTATCTACGGAAATGATTGGATAGTGATTAGTACTGCTGTCTTCTTCAGCTCACAAGTAGTTGTCTGCCCTTATACACGGACTGTAGCAAACCCTCATCTGTGTGAGCCGTGCTTTGTCAGCCTCGGTGAAAGCAGTGACTCCATTCGCTTGCAGCAAGCATGTATTTTAAGCTGCTGAGAATGTATTCTTAATTAATGAAGAATGATACTATGTACATAGCATTGCACAACATGGGCTGAATGCCAGAATGATACACCCTGATCACCCACAGAGAAGCTGGGATATAATATCCACTTTGATAAATGATTATAAAGCTGCATTTTTATGCACAACAATCTGTTAATTCACGGATGAGATTGGAATGGTCAGATCGAAGTGGTTTTGTTGTGGGGAGCCTGAGGCTATCACTTGATGTGCCTTTAATATAATGTGGTACAGATGGTCGGCATGCACACACGCATACATGTGGCCTTGTGCGCACCTGAGTAAGAGAATTAGATTGTAAGCTTCAATGACGGTGTCGGTTCTTAATAATAATCTTTGATTGAACATCCCATGATAAATAAGGGATGGGTATGGATTTAATAATGGCAAAACATATGCGCCTGAGCTGTTCTATACTGACGGGATCCAATTACCAGACAGACACTTTCAAGTAATTTTCTATATGATATAAAGTCTAAGCGATACACCAGGCTAATAGGCCTGTCCTCTCCAGCAGTCAAGTCAATGTGAGCAGCTTGCATGTACATTCAGGTCCCCGGCAGCAACTGAAGTGAGCAACCCCGGAACCTGTATAGGAGTGTGCGTGCAAGCCTTACGCTGGGTTCAGACCTGAGCGTTCGGGATGTCGCGCTCTGTATGCGCGATTCTACGGGCGTCTGACATACGCGGTTCCGGAACAAGCGAACGCCTATTGTCGCGCGTTCCCTCTAAGTCTATGTACGGGAACGCGCAACAAGACGCCCCAAAGAAGCTCATGTACTTCTTGGGGCGTCGGGCGTTTTACAGCGCGACCGTACGCGCTGTAAAACGCCCAGGTGAGAACCATTCCCATAGGGAATCATTGATTCTTGCCTGTTGAGCGTTTTACAGCGCGTAGGAACGCGCTGTAAAACGCTCAGGTCTGAACCCAGCCTTAGGGAATAGCCACACATTCAGGTTGCTGGATGCAGTTTTAGAAGCCAAAATCATAAAAGGAGAGAGTATTAAAGGGCGTCTGTCAGCAGATTTGTACCCATGACACTGGCTGACCTGTTACATGAGCGCTTGGCAGCTGAAGGCATCTGTGTTGGTCCCATGTTCATATGTGTCCGCATTGCTGAGAAAAATATTTCTAATATATGCAAATGAGCCTCTAGGACCAAGAGACTCTGCTCTCTCTGCAACTGCCGCTCCCTCTGCTCTTTGATTGACAGGGACAGGTGTGATGATGTTTACACTGCCAGGCCTTGTCAAAGTGCTGAGGATGCAGTAGTTGCAGAGAGAGCGGAGTCTATAGGAGTAATGGTAACGCCCCCATTGCTCCTAGAGGCTTGTCTGCATATATTAAAACATCATTTTTCTCGGCAATGTGGGATGAACACAGATGTCTTCAGCTGCCAAGAGCACATCCATCAGGTCAGTCCATTTCTCAAGTGCAAATCTACTGACAGATGCCCTTTAAGGAAAGATACAACTTCTCCTCTTTTGTGAATTCACTCCTGGTTTTGGCCTCCAAATCTGCATCCAGAAACCTGTGACTGTACCCCAAAAATGGAAACTTTGGAAAATTGGATTGGACAGCACTGTTGCTTTCACTTTTGGGGTCCTGGGTTGCAGTGTAATTATGGGTGACGTATACTACAGAATATGATGGGAAACGGATTATAAGGTTGTAAATGTGCCAGTGGTATGGACCACTTCACTCTAGATCCTTAAAGGGGTTGTATCCGTTAAACATCTAACACACATTACATGGTCACCGAAATAGCCAGGTTCAGCCAATGCTGTTCTATTGTGTATGGTCGTGTTAACGCATAATTCTCTATTGACTATGTGACAGAGGGCTTTCAAAGCCAGACAACCTTGTTAAAGGGGTTGTTCTTTAACAAATTTGGTTCTAATGAAGTCCAGTCCAATATTATAAACAGTTTTTGCATTTCCACGTATTTTAAAAAAAGTTCATATTCTCAGATATTGTAAGACTAACATTAGAATAGCGCCACCTGCTGTTTCTATTGAACAGCCTTTCTGTGTCCACCTCAGCAATGACAGTAACACTGGCTTTCTTATCACTTGCTCAGCATTTCTTCTGACAAGCAAAGAAGATGCTGCAGCTTCAGAAAGGATCCTTCCATGGACCCAGAAGAGCAAGACTGTGCCGGTGTGTCCACCTTGGCACAATTAAAGAGGTGGACATAGAAAGGCTGTTAAATAGAAACAGCAGGTGGCGCTATTCTAACATTATTCCTTGTATATCCGGGGATGCAAGCAAATGCAAAAAAAATTGAATATTTTTAAAGCAACCTAATAATCTGTCAGTAAATCATTAAAAAGTACCGTAACTTGATAGAAAACGGTATATATCTTTTAGAAACAAATGACACTACCATTATGCAAAGAAAAATAGGATTTTAGATCTGCTTCACTAACTAGAAAATCATTATTTCTTTCATCTACACCCACTTTTATAAGTAATCAATCATGAAAAATGATGTGTTGTGGGAAGCTGTTGAAAGGAATTGTGTCGTGAGGGCTCAATTAGCTGCTCGTACAATGGAGTGAGGTATAACTTTTCAATTTGGCAAAGGACGATTCCTCTTTTCTTGCGGTTCACTTTCACTGCAGTGTATTTTACATGGAGAGCATGGAAATCAGCATTCAAAATATCAGCATTTTTATTGAAATCCTTAAAATATATAAATTATAATCCGTTTTAAACAAGCACTAAGCACCTGGCTTCATTCAAGTGCTTGCGGCATTGAATGGCTTCACACGTAATGAATTAGTTTTCATTCAAAAATAATACTACACACCGGAAAGCTTTCACAAAGCCAGTGCACTTGATATGTTTTCTTTAGCCAATTACAGCGAGTTTCGCTCGATGCCGTTATATAATAGACAAGGTGTTATTAGCTTACTGAATATAACACCTCAGCTAATGGTTTAAATAGAGTGCTTTATTATTAGGGCAATTCTATGTGGTTAGTGAACCAGCTATAGGGGGTGCAGAGGTAGCAGTTGCATTTGCCCCTGGTGCTTGAGGGGGGCCACGTAATAAGACACCAGTAATATCAATGGAATATGTTTGGCCCTATTTCAGATTTTGCATTATGGTACAACCACATGGAGCGGTCGTGGGCATTCAGGAATTGGCCATGCTGCGGTTAAATACTGTATTTAACCGATGAAGACCACACCGTATAGTCAGCCTGCGTTGTTAAAGGAGCTATCTCACTGCAGTAAATGGCATTTATCAGGTAGAGAAAGTTAATACAATTGTCCATATTGCCTCCCTACTAGTGTAGATATTATGGAGAGGCATGACCCAATCAGGGCACCATTGTAAAAATATGGCTTGAATCTGATTTGCTTGTTGCTGTGTACACAAATATTGCACGCAAAAATGTCAGTGTTGCTAAAGGTGACCAATCGGGTAATTTCATCTACTTGATAAGACATGACCGGAATATATTAGAATTGCTATTAAAATTAGAAGTTTGGTAATAACCCTGCAGGGATTTGCATAAAATACACTCTGCTGCCTGTGACACCCTCATCAGAGTACAAACAATGTTTACAGCAGCCTGTAGGCCGTTTGCCCATGTTATAGCATGCACTTGTATGTCTATCTGGCAAGGAAAAGGGTGATGGGAGTGATTCTGATGACAGAACTATTGGAAAGTATTTCTAAATCTTCTATACATGTCTTTAAGCTGAAACGAGGGCTGTGGGTGACAGATGTCATCATGTAGCTGTAGGCACCTGTTGTTACCGTTCTCACTACTACTGCGCTTCTACTTCTGACAGGGAGTCATATTTCTTAAGTGGAAAAATCTGTCAAATCTTTTTGAGGTTTTCTTCACACATGATTTAATTTGAAATAAAAAATAAAAGCCATTATACCGTAAAAAAAAAAAAAAAGCTATATATGACACCACCCTTATTTTTTTATTTTACTCACTAATCTAGCACTGACATATTCTGCAACGCTTTACAGACATTATCATCACTTGCTCTCAAATGGGGCTCACAATCTAAATTTCCAACTATTATGTCTTTAGAGTGTGGGAGGAAACCAGAGTACCCAGAGGAAACCCATACAAAAGACAGAGAGCATACAAAATCCATGCAGATTTTACAGGTCTGAAGACATAGGAGAAGACATCTGCCACCCAAAGGGGAGAATTTGTGGCCTGTTTTTTTAATAAATAAAAAAATCTTCGAGTCCAATTTGTTATTATAGACGCTGCTTGTCTTTTGCATTTGGTTTTTACATCCTCAGCAAGTAAAGCACTATTTTATGGAAGCTGGAGTTCCTCTTTTTCACATATTACAACTTTTCAGAGCAATTTAAATTTTGGTCAAACTCATTTGTTCCTCTTTCTGTCAGCCGATTCTTTAGAATTGGATCCGAAAGACATAATCTGTAGTAGTTAAAGGGAACCTGTCACCTCCAAAAACTATCCCAAGCCGCAAGTAGTACCTGAGAGTAGCCAGCAGCGTGTTTCCGACAATCGTTTTCTTCCTGAAGGCAGATGAAGCAAAAGTTCAGAAAACGTTCTTTTATCCCCTGCCCGCGTGATTTTCTAGTCATGCTTGAAGTCAAGGGGGCAGCGGCCTCCTTGCTTCAAGTAACGGTAACCACACCCCCTTCCCCGCCCCTAAGCTGTGACTGACAACCGGCTGTTTGGCAAAAGCAACCGAACTCTCGTGCATAAGCGCTGTCAGTCACAGCGAAGGGGCAGGGAAGGGGGCGTGGTTACCGTTACTTGAAGCAAAGAGGCCGCTGCCCCTTTAACTTCAAGCATGACTAGAAAATCACGCGGGCAGGGGATTAAAGAACGTTTTCTGAGCTTTTGCTTCATCTGCCTTCAGGGAGAAAATGATCATCGGAAACACTCTCCGGTACTACTGGTGGCTTGGGATGGTTTTTAGAGGTGGCAGGTTCCCTTTAAAAAGAAAAATACAGTAGAAAAAAAAAATATATTTTTTAAAGCAATTATTTTATATTAGCACACTTTTGAATTGGTTCTATTGTTTGATATGTTTTTTTTTTTGTTAATAGAGTTTGATGTTAAAGCTTGTGGTTACTCCTTAAGCAGACACACCTATTGTTTATACCTTTAGTAGATAATTGTATTTTTCTGCACATACCCCTCTATTTGCATAAAATGCAGGATTAATTTAAGTATGAGTAATGTTTTTATTGTTTCTTGAACAATGTAAGCTTTTCTGCTCTCTTTCACAATAGACATTTGCCAAGTAGTCATAATGTCCTATTGTATGATGCTATGACAGATTGTTCATACTTTACACAAAGTATAATAGAAATTATGTTCATATTAACACATCAGAATTCATGTATACTAAATTATGTTGTTTTTCATTTTGAGAATTGTCTCCATATTTAAGCTCAGATGGAAATGTAATCTAATCATTGTAGCATATAAGCAAAACTCAGGATATATTGTATGTCTTTCTAAGTACACAAATTGCTTCAAATTAGTAGAGCATAGTAAGCAAGTGAATTTATCAAACTCAGTAGATAAGAATGCAAAAAAGAATTGGTGAAAACTTCAATTCCTAAAATTTGCATGTTGTTGTTGCACCTGTCCCTGTTTATGTGCTACATTTAACCATTTAATAATTAGCAAAACTACAGAAATGGTGGGCCGAGGACAAAACATATTACTGTGAGATCTATCTTCCTACCCATTGATAATACAATATTATACATCACATCCCCCAAGGATGTATGAACCATGAGAAGCAGGACCCCAGCTTAGGTTGAACCCTTCTCCCTGCAAACTTGCACAGATCTCTCCTTATCAATCAAGTTAGGAAATAAATGAGAAAGAAAAAAAAAAAACTATGGATATGTCCACTTACCTGTCCTATATAGGCTGGGGAAAGAGAAAATTGAGTAGAGGATAGGACAAAAAATATCAAGCCATCTTGTCCCAGGAAGGTGGATTGTAATGCAAAAAGAAGCACCAAGGAGCTCAATGTTTTCTCTGGGCCAGATTGACTCTGTGTCACTGACCCCCCCCCCCCCTTTCCTTTTATGTCAAGGTCATGAGTTATTACACTTTTTTTATCAATTATTTGTATACAATAACAAAGGTCCTGTCAGTCTATCCATCGACTTCCCAATAACATAATGGATCCATCACTATAGTAACATAGAGACAGCGTGATATAAGTTACATAGACAGAGACTTGATATTATAATGATACAGGACGTTACAAAAATTAAGGTTAAATAACTTTAACATCCTACCTAGCTCCACCCCCCCCCTCCCTTGCTTGACCCTGCAGAGAGATAATTACACCTTTTTTATTTATTAATCATACCTCAAAAAGCCCATGTCAATGAAAACTAATACTAAGGTGAGTATGCGATCTTCCCTAGTAGATAGCTTGAGTTAAGGTAAATGACCCAGTAGGGATAGTTGCCCTCTTATGCAATCTCTTGTCAGTGCTAATGAAGCCAAATTCCCGGCTTCCAACCAGCCCTTCCATATTGACAGGAATTTGTTTGGACATTTTCTTTTAACATAAACCCCTCTTTCGAGGCGTAAAACTGTATTCAACCTACTTTATATATTCCTGTCTGTTGGGTGGATTTCCCTGTATCCAATGCTTAGTAATTAAAACCCGATAAAACATAGAGACGTTATAGAGACGTCTATTCCTGGAGAATTCAGTATACCCAACACACAGACTCTGGGGTCATTAGGTAATCTTATCTGAGTTATTACGACTATGATTTCTCGTATCTCTTCCCAATATTTTCAAAAATTTTCGCAATTCCAAACCATGTGAAGCAATTTTGCAACGTTACTCAATGTCATAATTAGTTATTACACATATACATATACTTGTTATATAAGACAACTTACACATGGTCCCTGAGTCTACTCTTCAAATGAACCATTAATTTTGTGTCAGTTCACTAAAATCTGCTAGAACTGGAAAGGTTTAAATAAAATGTGGTTGAGAAAAAAGGTAGAAGGGGATGTGCAAAGTTTTTAGACAGATTTATTTTATAAATGAGTTTGAAAACACAAAGCATGCACTGTATATTAGTGAAGAAAATTGGATGTACGTCTAATTGTTTCCATATTGCAAAATGTTATTTCTTGAAAACAAGAACAGAAAATGACATTTTGAAGTCATCAATCAAAGAAGGTAAAGCTTTTATCTAAGAATTAGTAGAAAAGTTGATTGCCTCTTAATTTATATTTGGTTGAGTAAGGTAATGACCTTATGAGCTATGTGCATGTGTCTATTCATCACTATGGGAGTTCATAAAATAGTTGAGAGAGCAGATGCCTATTTTACGAAATTCTCGTAGCTGTGAATGGAGAATGGCCACACTTACCCCTTTAAGTACACTGTTACTGTCTCATTACATGGGGGCCACATAACTGGGGTATGAATCCAAGTTTGTTGACCAGTACATTCTAGTAAAAAGAAAATTGTCTCCCCCGCTTCCCAAAAAAATCCCTCTAAAAGCCCCTTTGACAGATTCTTCTCATTTAAGGCCTACACAAACTTTCCTAAATTGTGATCCTTAGACCTACACTATATCTACAAGACATGAATACATGTGAAACAGAAATATATGGCAGTGTATGAACAAAGTCAATTGAGCAAGCCCTAGTTGTTCCAGTACTTGACTATATGTAACTTGCTACACAATGACACTGATGCCACGCTAAACAAGCAGACTGTATGTTCATTTTCTCCAATGCACTACTAATAATGTGCTTTTTGGGTGCTTGGAGTGGACATAGGTAGATCTACACCCTCATCAGTTACAGTTCAGGGTAAGAGTGGCAACCTATTAGAAAAGTTTTTAGCAGCTTGTAGGTGTGTGAGGCAACTATCCCTTAACTTAGTGCTCATATTTTCTATAGCCACATTTACAATTTATCTCCGCTTTTTTTTTTCTCTGATTCCATTTCCCTCAGAGGATCCAATTTTCATTTTGGCTGCTGCACAGGCCAATACTGGCTGTAATCTTTTTTTTTTTTTTTCTTTTTGCATGGGAAACCTTGAGTAAATTTAATTTACTAGTGTGATTCTCATATCCTGTTTCAATCAAGTGTAAAACTGAACAGTAATGGGACCTTGCTCAGGAATTCTCCAAAAAATCATAAGCAGCGTTATTTCCAATCCAGGTCAAACTCTCAATGTATTCATCTTATGTACAAAAAAATCAATCAGCCATCAGTCACAAAGAAACATGCATCTGATGCCTTTTTGCTCATCTTAAAGTGTTTGGGGCTACAGAAATGAATAAACCAACTGAAAAGCTTCAGTGCTGACTTGAAATATTCAGAATTGATAAGGGAATGGTAGTGCCCCATCTCTTGCTGAAGGCGCGGGTCTCATCCTTATTCTTAGGGCATAGAGGATTAGGAGAGAAAATTACATCTCATACTTGATGGTTCCTATAGCTCTTCTCTGAAACATTTTCTGATTTATTTTTTTTGCTTCCTGTGCACATGAGACAAGACAAGTCAGTTTTTATACATGGTAGTTAAACAATAAATATTGTTCTATAGAGAGCGTGCAAAGCATACATAATGTGTAAAAGGTTACCCGAGGAGGGAGCAAGGGACTCTGTATAGGACAATTCTTGTACTTTGCTTCTAGAGATGGAAGTTCAGCAATAACTTCTTTAGGCTGAGGTGTCCTAAGGCCTCATCCACTGTCAGAGTTTCTGTATGAACCTGGTACAGTATGTGCGCTCGCACAAATCAGCACAATTCCTGCTTGTGGCTTCTCTAAGAACCTGAATTGCATGACAAGTTGGCAACACTTTAGCTGGCCATTCACATTCAGTAGCTGACAGCCAACATATATATAGCGACTACTTCCCGATTCCTCCATACACACACAGACACACACATGTTCGGTTTGGTTGAGGGTGTATGTGTTGTCAATGGGGAAAGATGAGAAAACCACTGTCGGACACCTTGGGCTTATCTTCTGGTGGAACAAAATAATCCGGTGAAAATATACACTTCACCCAATGCTTCTCTCCACTCAAAATCATCTGTCGGGGAGGACTCGAGAGCTTATACACATTTAATTGTTGGTCACTAATGTGTATGGTGGACTTTTGACCCATTTTTAGCTTCTTATTGATTGGAGCCATTGACTGCTTATATTGCCGGGCATCTTGGTGCCCACTGACTAGGGGTATACTGGCATATGTATGGACTTCCAAGCAATAGAGTCATTAATGCCTACCATTTTTTATGTTTGTTACACTGATTTTTTCCCAACTTGAGCACTCTGCTGGAAATGCAATTTGTTTTCAATAATTCATGCTTGATATATATGGTATCCCTAAGCTAAGGCTTAACAATATACTTTGGGTCTTAATCAATCCCAAATAGACATTCATCACAAAATAACTTCCTGTTAAGCTGGCTATACACTTTCACTCTCCCCATCCACATGCATCCTCAACTCAGCCAAACATGCATGTGTTCTTGATGGGGATTGGGTAGTAACCCAGAGGTGTCACCAGACATTTCTGGAGATGACTTCTCACTTGAGAACAAAAGGATGGGCATGTTGAAATCCACTAACATTGGCTTTGGGACACTTGGGAAAGTTTGGCTTTGGAAAACTTGGGACACCACCATACAAATTAGATTGTTGGTCGGTCCCACTGAACCTTTTAGGTTTGGCCACAAACTATCTAATTTGTATGGATAGCTTTAGGCCATGTCACATGATTGACAATATTTAGCATTCATATGTTGTTGATGCCCCTGATTTATTTAACTTGGCAAACTCTATTGTCTACCACAAACATTTTATAAAGTCAGACTCTGACAGATATCATATTTAGGTCATTGGGTTTGTTTTCCTTGGGACAAGAACAATAAACAGCTAGGAATTATTTTTTACATGCACGGAATGCTTGTATTATAACATGGTGAAGCCATTTACTTACATTAAATCGTAATAACAATAAAAGTATACAAGGTAATGCTAAAAGTACACATAAAATACAATGGAAATGGGGTAAGAAGCAATTATCTGAGCTTATCTGGCAATAAACACATACCTCCTAATACTAATACCAGAAACCCCAACCTTATTATATAATAGAGGACCACATTCTACTTCATTTCACCTCCTTTTTCAATTTAATTCAAAACAGAGAACATATTAAGTTATTCAATGTCTTGTAAATCCAACCACATCCTATATTTATATGCAACCTCAAACATAAAATTACAGGAATAAAATTGCAAGTGCATCTAGCAGAAGTAGACCGGATGCTCAATATAGCAACCAGGGCAGACAATTCATACCAAACCATCTTGGGTTTATTCACCTGAAATAACACTGATGTATTGACAGTGTTCATGAAATAATACACCATTCATGCGGTTTCATATTTGAAAAGAATGTATCATTTATTTTCCAGTGAAAGGCATTTACACTGTGAAATTTAACTAAGATGGTTAAAAACACTCAACTCAGCACGCTTCTATCAACTCAGACGGCTGTGTCTCTGAATCCGAAAGGTGCTCATGAGGACAGGAGCATACATCTGCTCCTCTATATTGTCTTGGTGGTAATTATGTTTATGATGAATTTGTCTGACAATTAAAAGGGATGAACTTTAGATGCAGATTGACATCATGGGAAAATGAGCCGTCTGAATCAAGTCAGGAGTCAGCAGTGGAATACTGCTGAGAGTGTGATTTTTTTTTTTCTCCTGTATTTATATGTGCTGTAAAGAAAATTAATAACTTTACTTGGGTGGGAAATAATGTTTTATAAGGCAATCCTATCCTACGAGGAAATCAATCTGTGATTATAGGGGAAAGGATATTACCTGCAACCTCTTGGTGACCTAACAACTTAGCTACTGTATGACAACCGAAAAAGTAACTGGCTTGCCACGTCTATGCTCTTATACCTTTTTATCTTAAGAATTTTACTATATATTTTATTACAAAAAAGCTTTTTTTTTTTCCTGGTAGCCCCCTATAGTCATGCTCCCTTGGGATTTGGAGTAAAAAAGTGATCAAATGTCAGGGGTGAGGGAATAACGCCTGGAAACTAGGAAAAGGAGATGGACACCTCCTAGTAAAACCCTAATCAAAGTCCTGACTAACTACCAGTATGAACAGACCCCAGAGGTAGGTGAGTTCATACATTGGAATACCTAATGTCCTAACTCACCCTATAGGACCCTGTTACTAATATCAGAACTGACACAACCTGTTTCTTCAAAAGGAAGGACAAATAGGAGTCTCCCTCAGGCCTTAATACAAATGACAGGGAAAGGTAACACACAAAATAACCCAAACAAAATACAAAAGGGAAAGAAAACACTTAACTTCAAGTGGCTATGGCAGCACCAGGAACTCAGCCGAGATCCACACACCAACTCCAACAGAAACCGCATAGCATAGTGAGAGAAACAGCACTAAATAGAGAAGGTTAAATGACCATAATAGCCACACCTGGGGAAAGAAGGAGTGGCAAGCACCAGAAACAACACTGATGTCATTTGATCAGAACGGAAAACATGTCAGATCAAACCACGTGTTGCCATTCTCACCGATCTCCTGCCACCTGTCGCGGGAACGTCCGTGACATCAATATGTGAACAAGACAGAGGGTAGTGCTATGTCCTATGAGTAATGGTCCTGGTAGGGCATCTCACTTGTGCTGAGCTACACAGCTGCTGATTTAGGAAATTCAAACCACATCAGTTAATCAATTACACTTTTGTCCATGGGGCAACATAAGAGACGGCAGCCATTTTTCACTGTCTGTTGACCGCATTACATACCATCAAATTAGGGTTTTGAAAGATTCATAGAAACATTACCAAAATCCTGTCGAATTCAGTTAACTCATTTGTCAGAATTTCCATTTGGTTCAATATCCAATAATTTTATTCCATTTTTAACCATTACTTTGATATACTGGGTCCATGTGTTTGAATCCAAAATGGTTCAACTTAATCCTGTTACATCTACAACCTACTCCAGTGTCTCCTGCATATGCTTATAGGTACATAGGGGGGATTTATCAAGACTGATGTAAAGGAAAACTGGCTTAGTTTCTCATAGCAACCAATCAGATCCCCACTTTCATTTTCAGAGCTCCTTTGGAAAATAAAAGATGGAATCTGTTTGGTAACTATGGGCAACAAAAAAAATATAATGTAAAATAATGCACTAACACAATAGATGCAAACATTTATATATGGACTAAGCCCTCACTCCGATATAATTAAATCTGAGACTCTCAGCCAATATATTTTGATCAAAACACATCTGTACCCGCCTACCCTCGCCAAGGTAGTCTCAACTAAGCCTGTTTACCTTTAAACCAGTTTTGATAAATCTTCCCCATAGTTTAGCATTTATGGCTGAGGTAGTAAAAATCTGTGTGTCTGACGCCATGACAACAAGGACCAATATAAATAAATCTATTCTGTTCACAGCGTTGTAGCACATATTATATTATTGTATAATTAAAGGATGACGATTGATGTCTCTACCCGAAATGAGCAATCTACAAATATTTTTTTCCTTTTACTATAAATGTTCACGGAAAGCCTTTCCCAGAAAAATACCTGATCACTTTATTTCAGAATGATAAGTGAAAGGTACAATTTAGCGTATCTGTTGCCATTTCATACATTTCAGTGTATGATACCTGTCATACAAAGAAAACAAATTTATGTTCTTAATAGTTTGTCAAGTCGTTTGAGCCATCACATGGTATGCTTCAGATTTTGTTTCAGAAATTAAGCATTTACATTGACTACTATATTAAAGTGGCTGCATCTGTATAAATGAAGGAATATACATTTAGTGAGCTCAGATCTCACTTTCCTCAAACTAAATGAGTAGTTTCCAGTTACCATCCCATTGACACTTTGAAGGGGTGAACTCATTAGTTCATTGATAGAAGGCCTGTCTTCTGCAAAGGTCTGCCCTGAAGCAGGTTTTCTTTTACAACTAAACCTCTTGAGGTAAATTATCTCAACATAGGGGGTAATTTATAAAGTCGAATAGTTTTGTGGCATAAAAAAGTCGTAAGACATGGAAACAGTTTTGCAAAATTTTGTGATCCTCACTACTTTTCATATCCATCTATGTTTAAAAGGTGAAAAGGAGATTAGATCTGGATTATGGCTCATTTACTATGTGTGTCTTTTGCAAAAGATGCAGAAAAGTTACAACCCATGACAGGAAACACCCCCCCCCCCTCCGTGTCTACTTTTACAACTAATGCCAAATATATCATTAATGTGACCCAGTTCATAAATTTAGTGTAGGCACACACAGCAAAGCCAGAGTTAAAACTGACACATAAAACAACCTTAAATGGCTTTGTCACTTCAGTAAGTGGTATTTATTATGTAGAGAATGTTAATACAAGCCACTTACTAATGTACTGTGATAGTCCATATTGCTTGCTTTGCTGACTAGATTAATTTTGCCATCACATTATACACTGCTTGTTTGCATGGTTATGACTAGGGATAAGCGAATCAACCGGATGAAACATCTGAATTCGATTCGCACAAAACGTCATTCTAATACTGTACGGAGAAGGAGCTTCGTACATAATAATAAAAAAAAATCCAAACTCTGGTTTGGTTCCAAGGTACCACTGTGGTACAGAGATGTAGGTCCAGACCCATCAAAGTCTTTAGGGCCCTGTTATATCTCCTTATACCTCTGATTTCACAAGGAGGCAAATAGTATACAGAATAGCTATGCCTCTGCCATATGCAGAAGACCTTATCCTGACCATGACATGTCCCCCGAGACCTACCTATGTGCACATGAATGCTCAGCCAAGTGTGCATGCATTGTGTGTATGTCCTAATGTGTATGTCCTGCTTTGCTTTTGATATAAAAGAGTACATAATGGCTTCTCATAGAAAGGTTGACCAGTTTCAAAAGAAAATGAAATATTTATTGCTTAACCATTGGTCTTTTTCAATGAACCTCTCAGGTTTACTGCCATCATAATAAGGAGATTAGGATGTACAATGTAGTCAAACAGCATTGCTAATAGTAACGATTCACGTTTTTTCATAATATCAGTCTATACTGATTACAATTGTCAAGAATGAAAAAAAACAATATGAATTCCAAAATTCTAGTATAATGGCAGCAGGTGGATTCATTGGCAGCCAAAGCAGATTATGGATTATGGTTTAATATTTGTGAGTATTGAAAAACAATTGAAAAGATGCTAAGCTGTTTACATCCCCCCCACTATAAAAAAAGGATGGTTAAAAAGAAAACACCAACCAAGTCTGATGTCTAAATGAAGTAATCTCCACAAGAAAAGAAAAGATTATATTTGTTAAACTGTACAAAAAACCAGTAGATAATATGGCTTTGTTCACAGTATTGCATAGAGGAGATTAAAGACGGGAAACAAGCTGCTTAAACACTGTAAACTAATTAGTCCAACGAATTGTTTTCCCGAGGTTCATGAGATATGAAATATTGGCACCAGTGCATGAAATACACTCTGCCTCAGTGCTTTTTTCAATTTATTTTTCTGTTACTGTCATATGTGCACATAAAAGAGAAGATATAAGAGGAGGAGACCAAAAGACGGCTTCTTTGATGGCTACCACACATTGTCTTCTCCAGCTACACGTCACATTTGAGTGACACATAGCTTTGCAATAGTCAGTTGTATATTGAATGCTGGACATGACTTTCTGGCTCTCACAAACTGGACCCTGATGATGTTGGTCCCTGGCAGGCAGGAGACACCAGGGATGAGATATACATCTAATTAGTGCATCTGCCTTCTGAAACGTATTTTGTGTTTGCTTGCAAATCTTCTGATAAAGACTTTAATACACTAGGGGTTCCATGTCAGCTTCCATACCAAACCCACCTTTACATGTCTGTGCATTGACAGATCCCTTTGAATAGGGCTAACTCAGACTAATGTTGGATTTCATTGTTAGTTTTCATCAACATTTTTCCCTGGCCACTGTATTGTTTTTAAGATGGTTGGCTGACATTACAAAAAATTAAGGAGCATTTCTACCCACTGTCTCCAAATTAGCTTCAATTAAGAAGGTGGCTGGCTTAGCAAATAAACTGAACTGGACAGCCAGCCCCCTCCACCATGTCACTGACCATAGAGGAAGTTCCTGGCTGTGTCAGAATGTAGTGATTTTGTGGGGAAGGGGGAAATGGTCACTGCAATAGCAGCCATTAGTGACCTTGAGCAGACCAAGACTTGATGGTTGCCCATATTCTTCTCCCCTCCTCTGTCAATGTGTGGTGCTACCTTTGGACCTTGCCTTAGGACAGAGGCAGTTTGAGAAACAGTGCTTGACTCATGATGGAAGGCACAGTCCCACTTCCCAGCCTCTCCACGTGTCGGGGTCCAAACCAACCATGTTCTTCTGTAGCAGGTATGTCTGTTATATTGGAAGATCTTATTAGGTGGAATGAACTTCTGCATTTGTTTCCATTAAAGGGCTAATTGATAGAAATAGATTTGCCCTTTGATTCTATTCAGCGTGCTCTGCATTATGTCTTGCAGTCCAGATGTTAGCAAAATGATTAGTCCATTTCCATTTCGGTTTTGTTTGCCTGCAGTATGTGCTCACTTATACAGTATTTATACATTTATCTATCATCTGTAGAACACTTGTTATTTTAACATAATGACACGTGCACATGTTTCTATGAAGTGTTTTATAACATTCTCACTCCTTGCTCTCAAATGAAGATTTCCAATTGTACCTCAAGTTTATAAATTAGGGATTTGATCAGAACATTAGCCAGAAGTGACATGTGTTGTTACTTAGCAATAATAAAGCAGGAAGAAAGATTCATCTTCTAATCTGCAAACCATTAAAAGACTCTCTGAAGTACTTAAGGTCATTCAAAGCAGAGAGAGTCTTACTTTCCTATATTCGAAGGGATGTCATTTTCTGCAAGTACTGTTGTGAGTATGGGTACACCTTTGCAGTGACAGTTTCTCTCTAGATCAGTTGCATTGTACATCGGTCTTACACTTACAGCCGTCATTACGACGCCTGCATGATCTGTCCAAAAGAAATTTGGTAAATATTCTGCATATAGATCGGGCATAATCTCTTGAAGGCATGGGTCTCGGTATACAAGACTACGGAGCATTACTTGTAATCTAAAAGGGACTTTGTCACTAGGTTTATGCTGCCAATGCAAGAGCAGCATAAAATAGTAAGAGACCCCGATTTCATTAATGTATAACCTACTAGATGAGTTGGTGTCATTTAAAAAAAAATTGCCCTTCATCATCTTTTTTGGGAGCCAAGGATGTAGTATGCAGAATCCTCTGCACCTGGAGGGTAGTCCTTGATATTCACGAATTGCGCCTCCCCTTATTTACCTTCTGCTGATTGGCAGCTTACTATGCCCAATATAGGGAGAAGGTTATCAGTTATGGGCAGGAAGGAGAGATCAGCAGCTCATCAATATCGAGGACTACATCTCAGCTCCCAATACAGCTGATAAAGGGCAATTTTATCAAGACTGCACCATCTAGGAAATTGTACTTTGATTGAATCAGGGTCTCTGTCACTAGCTTATGCTGCTCTCAGATAGGGCAGCAATAACATGTCAATGGATCCCCTTTAAAGGAGCATTCCAGTAATACCCCCAAACTAAATGTCAACATGTAAAAGCTCTAAAGCTGCCCATCTACTTTAGATTGCTGGGGCCCATTATGGTATCAGAGCCTGGGCCCTCTGGAGGATCCTCTGGTGGGCCAGTCCGACCCTGTGCCCTTCCTATCCTACACACCATTGCTAAAAATAGAAATCATAGATTTTGAGTGTATTGCTAGAGTTGTTCAGCCTCCATCATCTACTATATTACCCATGAACTACTAACAATCTTGGCAATGCTAGTGCTTCTAGAGCACAGGATTTCAACTCTCCGGTCTTCCTACACAAAGCAGGCTCACTTGGACATACAAAACATATAGAAATCCTGACAGTCCAGACAGCAAAGATCAACGAAAAGAGAAGGGTAACGTTTTCTGCCGCATTCTAGAATAGTATGTGGGCATTCTCAAATATGGAACAATTCCGTATGAAGTTATAAGGGCTGTCCTTGACTTTTGGATTTCCATACAATATCACCTAAGTGATGCCCCGCTTGACGCTGCTAGTTCTGAATTTACACACACCAAACAATGCAGAATGAGTGTGCTAACCATGATAATCACAGCTCCAGCACTGCCCAGATCGCTATTGGAGAGGGGCATATGGCAGTTTTATAACTTCATTTTCTCCCTCCTATTAAAACCAGTTTCAAGTGGGGTAGCTCTAAAAAGGTATTTACATGTTCTATAGCACAATGACTACAGTTTAATAGTGAAAACTCTGACAGGTCTCCTTTAAATCCACACTAGCTGTCACCTCCTCAAATACACATCACCACCTGGCTCAGCTAATCGCGCATATGTCCAGAATGGGGGGCAAACAAGTGCCACTGGCAGTTGCTTATCACCCCAAAAGCAAAAGGGCTGGGCATTTCAAAGCCAACTGCCTGATCTTTATCTCCCCACTATCTGTTGGGATGCTTCCATGCACATTAGATGGTTAGCCAGTCATGCAGAATTGTTGGCTTTGGACGTCAGTTGTCTATCGTACAATGAGGAACAGAAGTATTTGAACACCCTGTGATTTTGCCACTTACAAATCATGGAGGGGTCTGAAATTCACATTGTAGGTGCCTTCCCACTCAGAGACAGAATAAAAAAATATAAAAATAAGGAAAGCACATTGTATGATTTTTTTAAGAATGTATTTGTCTTGCACTGCTGAATATAAATATTTGAACAACTGAGAAATCAGTGTTAATATTTGCTCCAGAAGCCTTTGTTTGCAATTACAGAGGTCAAACGTTTCCTGTAGTTCTTGACCAGGTTTGCACACTCTGCAACAGGGATTTTGGTCCACTCCTCCATACAGATCTCCTCTAGATCTGTCAGGTTTTGGGGCTGTCGCTGAGCAACACAAAGTTTCAGCTCCCTCCAAAGATGTTCTATTGGATTTAGGTCTGGAGACCGGCTAGGCCACTCCAGAACCTTGATATGCTTCTTACGGAGCCACTCCTTGGTTATCCTGGCTGTGTGCTTCGGGTCGTTGTCATGTTGGAAGACCCAGCCCCGACCCATCTTCAATGCTCTGACTGAGGGAAGGAGGTTGTTGCTCAAAATCTCACAATAAATGAATGAGTGGAGTAGAGGTGGACTTTTTAAAGGCACAGTAGCAGGTCTTTGAGAGCCAGAATTATTGCTGTTCAGCAGTACAAGACAAATAAATTCTTTAAAAATCATACAATGTGATTTCCTGAATTTTTTCTCTCAGAGTGGGAATGCACCTACAATGTGAATTTCAGACCCCTCCATGATTTCTAAGTGGGAGAACTTGCACTATCGCAGGGTGTTCAAATACTTCTGTTCCTTACTGTATATAACCAACTTTTGTGTGGATTCTGGTAAACCATTTTAATGACTGCAGTGGGATCAATCCCATGTGGATTTCTCTTTGGAACATATCAATTTGGTACAAGACTTCTATCTATTTCTTCATATTTAAGTAATAAAAAAGCTTTGGTAGAATAGAGCACACCATTTTCAGTAACCACAGCGACCATTTTGAATTCATTCCCGGATTTTCTGCCATTTTATAATGTGCCAGAACTAAAGCTCTTATTATTATTTATGGGAGAAAATATACTTTCACATTGAGCCAGAGATTTAACTTATGGCTGCACTAAAAGTCAAAATGTCATAAACTATGCTAAAATATTATGCATGACACAAACTGGGGTATTTTATGGTATGTGGTGTGTTTTACTATTGCGATATAGCTGTATTGTCAAGATCTTGTCACAGGCCTCTGATGGTGAATAAACAATGAACTATAGCAGACATATTGTAAACCTCGATGCGAGCAGCCTTTTATGCTAATTCAGCTTACAGTCTGCACTGAAAACTATGACTTTCAATCTTCATGGTGGATGCTTTTGTTGTACTTTTGGTGTTTTGTTTAAAATAATTTAGCGCTTAGTAGCCATAAACCGTGTTTTCAATGGTTAATATATAGTTCATGAACCCAATAGAAAAAGAAAAGTGCCTTGCTTGGTATTTGTGTTTCTCTTGTAATGAGTTTGGTTATTATGCCTGGATGGGGGAAGACTGGAATATATATTCATTTACTCTGTTGTTACATAAATATCACATTCAGTAGAGTTTGTTAGAAAAAAATTGAACTGTGTAATTGGAATGACTGCATTCATGCAATAACTTTCTGAATTAAAGGGTATTCCCATCTAAGACATTTATGGCATATCCATCAGATAGCTCAGCTGTTTGTATAACTCTATAAAATGAATGGAGAGAGGTAATATCTCTGTTCATTCTCCATCTGAGTGTGGCAGCTGGTGACACGTTTCAGATAGGACAGGGTTTGGGGAAACCCATTTTTGACATAGGCGTGGTTGGACCTGTAGCTAGCTATCAGACAGTTCATTGATATGCCATAAATGACTGAGATTCGAATACCGTTATAGTGAAATTACATTTCATTGTACATTTACATGTTTTCTAGTTTCTGATGGGGATTTAGAACGATGTCCTAGGTTACAGGGATAATTTTAAAGGTACTACGGTCAATGTTTTTTTTTTTTTGGCCAATGTCATAGGTAGAGATGGGCAAATCAATATGAAATAAATCAAATTTAATCCACATCTTCAAAAAATTGGTGCCAAATCCAAAGCCGAATTTTTAGTTTTTGGATTTGGACAAATTTCTCAAAGTAAAACCAGCTCAGAAGACAGGAAAGAAGAATGAGGACAAAATCACCAGGAGTGGACTGGCCATAGACCCTACAGGAAAATTTCTTGATGGGCCAAAGCCTAGGGAGCCACCTGAGCCCTCCTCATGGCCGCTGACTAGCTGCCTAGCGATCATATGCTCTCCGTATTAATACTAAGAGCATCAGGTACTTATGTACCTGGCATCCACAGGTGACCTCCTAAATTCGACTGTATCAACTTCCTCAGGACAGTGGTACAGTTGAACACTGCGGCACAAGCAGCAGTTTTTAGTGCTGCACTGTGGTATGTGATTCTGCTGGGGCCTACTTTTGTTACTCTGCCTTCTGTCAATCTTGATCCAATTATAATATGAGGCAATTTTTTTCCCCAGGGACACTTTAAGGTCCCAGTCCGCCCCTTAGGATCACATCACCCCAGGTGGTGTGTGTGTTTTGTCCGCCCCTTAGGATCACATCACCCCAGGTGGTGTGTGTGTTTAGTCTGCTCCTAAGGATCACATCACCCCCAAGTGGTAAGCATCTTTACACAGCAGCAGCCATTTTATGCCAAAAAGCAAAACATTTTTGGACCATTTAAAAAACAAAAATCCTGCAGTGCAGTTTGTCTTAAAGATGTTTGTGACCTCCAACAGCCATGTGTTTACCCATAGCCACATATGTCACTGTCACTTTAAGATTACTAATGCTGGCTTAGCATTAAAGAGCTCGAAGTGAGTTGCATACAGTCCTAGAAAACCTCAGAATGTAACCTACAACTTTTCAGGGCAATTGGAGCACTTTGATTTGGGACCAATTTATTTGGCCAAATTGAATCCAAATCGAATTTCAAGAAATTCACTCATCACTATTCATGGGCAGTTTTTGTAATATTGTATATTGGGAAGCCCACACAGAAACAGAATGTTTTCTAATACATCTCGGAGTAGTTTGGCTTGGATTTGGTATCAATTTTCACACATGCCCCATTATTTTAAACTTATTGAAGCCTCTCTGTAAAATACTCAGCCATTGTTTCAGCTTCTCATCATATTGGCTTAGGATTTACGGCAATTCCATTTCATCATTTATTTTTTCTACCTGTGATTTAGAAGACCAGTGCTTTATGTTTTATGTCTCTGGATGGAAGCGCTGCAGAAAATGTAATAAAAAAATAATGACATGTTGGTAGAAAAAAATGACAGGCTCATACCTTGCGACCCACTGTTGTGGACTGTAACGTGAGCATATTTGCTGCAGCTACATTATGCGGTGACATCTGTAATGGAAAGCTTAGTAATGTTCCATGATCTATAGCCTGGAAAGGGTATATTTTATATTTCAGCGTGTCAACGAAAGCTCCCATCACATGGCATTAATAAAACTCTGACTAATAAAATACGAGGCACTCTACTTATGAAAGCAAATCAATGCATCAAATAGTATCTTGATTTTCCACAAAAAAATTAAATTAGCTACTGAGGGACATTAATAGATACAATAAGGAAAAGATAAGGGGAAAAAAATGATCAAATCCTGTTGGTGACATTTCCATATACTCCCACAGTAATATTTTTACTACTTTTGTTCCACATGCATTTTCATTACAATTGCATTTTTTGATATTTTACGACGACATTTATGAGTTGTTGGAGCCTAACAAGTATGATGCCGTCCTGAGCTGAATGTGTTATGTTAGGAGATGCCATATTTCTATCCCCAAAAGATACAGTATCTCCTGAAATTTACACAAACTTTTATGGCCAATCCTGCAGGCTGACCCCTGAAATGAAATCCTTATTAGACTTGGCTGCTACTCATTATGCAGCATTAGCTGAACAGATCAATGTTCAAAATTGCTTCCAGTAGAGGAGGGGTTAATTAGACCCAGCAAGCAATTCCTAGCCTGTTATGATCATCTAAAATAGCTATGTGACTCCTCTGTGTATGATTTCTTTCATTTCATGGCAGACCCTTCAACATTTTGGCACCAAAAAATAGGTAAAATGAAATCACTTGGGTGGAGGTATTTCCAAGTAATTATGGTGCCTTTTCCCCAGTGTTCGGATAAACAGCAGCCGGTTGCGTAGTCCTAGCCTCAGATCATTTTTTCTGTATGGCCACCCTCGCAGACATTTGTGTATGCTCCATTTTTTGGCACAATAGGAATGTGCAGTGAAGCAAATATTTGGATATACTTTTAGATAGTATAAAATCAATATACTGAGTAAAGGGCCATGGGCCAACCTCACAAGATGATGTTGTAGGCCTAATGTTCATATACAGAAGAAAAAGTGCATGTTCCCTTTCGAATAAATATTTTAGACAAAACCGGTACATGGTATGCCTAGGGCTGGTGGTACAAAACTCAATGACAACCTTTTTCTAACAAAGCTAGAACCAGCCCTGTACCTCACATGGATCCAGAGATCTCCCCATTCATTGCTCCAATTGTTCTGCTAGATTTATTTCAAACTGTCAGCGTAGGGGGCATGACCTTTTTCAGGGGTGTGTCCTTTCTGCTACAGCTGGTGGCAGTTGATGGATCGAATTGAGCATGTGCGTCTGTCTCAGAGAGCAGGATAGAGAAATAAGAAAACAGAGCAAACAGCAGGTGGCGCTATACTGAGAGATTTCATTGAATAACTTAATAGCTATAATACATTTTTAATTGCATGCAATTACAAAAGTATTCAGATCCAGGTGCTGGTTTGAAAACTGTAGAATATTTTTTGTGGGCCAATCCCTTTAATGATTTGACCTATGTCAACAGAAGAATTTTGCTCTGGGTTCTTGTGAATCTTCAGTGTGAAAACCAGCAACAAATATTCTACTGGAGAACATGCCCCAATAGGACCCCAAATACACCCAGGCCACACAGGCCTACTGTTACCTTGCAGAGTCAGTAATGCAGTAATGCAGAGTGATCAGGCGGCTGAATGTGACGCTCCACTGCTTGACAAGTTTACATTTCCTTTCTTATTTTTGGGGCTATGTATAACAGTGTTTGTTGGTTAGATGCCTATGACTTTCGATAGAAACTAAACTAAATGAAAGTTTACAGGATTTGCTAAGTCATCTACATTTTTTCCAACTCCACATGTCCCTTACAGAAACACCTCTGAACTTACTTTGACTAATTGCTGGGAACTTTGCCCAAATCTCGGCTTGTCTCATTTCTCTTGCATTTAGAATGAGTTAAAATTGACCTTGTAAATTTTTATGGCAATGAAGCGTGATTGTATGATTTTGCTGTTTATTTTGGTGGAAGCCATACCCCAAATAATCAAAATGTATAATATAAACATAGTAAAGGGATACCTTTTATATTCATAGAGATACCTACAACCATCTCGGTTTACTTAAATGTCAGACATTTCTCTGATGTTCTGGAAATTAGACATTATTGATCCTGACCACATACATTTCATCTTAAGTACTTCACTGACATGTCTTGTTTTACTAACTCCCCTTGTGATAACAGTTCTGGAGCATGACTCTATGTACCTTTTATTATTCCTGCTAGAAATGATGAATAAATTACTAGTAAATTGCAGTGAAGGTTCAAATGGGTGTTACCATTTGGGAGTGGGTTGCCGCACAGCCTAACATTGGCAGCACTGATTTGTGTCTGACTATGCAGGGACACACGCCCAAATGGTATCACTCATCTGGACCAAAGTGCAGGTCTTCTTCAAACATACCAAAGATTATAATATAATTAAACTTGTCCCAAAGCCGAATGAATTTAGAAGTTTATGTTGAAATATTTTTCATTGGCAATAAATGTGATCGGGCCAAATTTCCCATAAGGGCAAAACAGCTCTTGCCTATGGAGGACTTTCCAGGAAAGGGTGATTATTCCTGAAGGCCAGGAATTGATTATAGATCATGCAGTGGAAGTTGATATAGTAGTTTCCCTTCAATGTATGCAAATGTGATGTAGAAAAATGCTGTAAAATATCTGGTAGAAGAAAACTTTGTTCTAAGGTATTGTCTTGTAAGCATCTCACTTAACCTAAATGAGATTAAGGTTTGTGTTAATTCGTGTAATATTGAGATTTTGTGCCTATATTCCTGAGCTGTAAATGTGACAGATGGTCTTTCCTAAATGTCAATGGGTCTGGACAGATACTGTAAGTCAATGGGATAGGATAAAGGTGGCTATTAGTGTTGAGTGAAGAGAAGCATTTGAAATAGAATTCGGTCTGAAGTTAAGGAAAACTTCGATTTGCAAAGATCCCAAATTTCCTTGCGCTTCTTGGTAACAAATCAGTTCTTCCTAAAATGGCGGCTGCACTTGTTACAAAGCAAGAAGCCTGAGAATGCGAGACCACCTATAATGTCATGTAGCCATCCAATCCGTAGATAGCCATCCCCTGTGACGTCACAACCCTATAAAACCCTCATCCCATTGTCCTGTGAGTTGAAGATGGGGATAAATGTGACAGGCGCTCATTTGCTAGGGACAGTGTTGCTGAAAATGATTAATAGGAGAGTTTTGGAGAGGGAGACTGCAAGGAGACTTAATCATTATCAGTTTTATTTATTTATTTATTCATACATTTATTTTATTCCTACATCAGCTGTAAACTAAGATATATAATTTAATACCAATAAGATGGAAGCCTTTATTATCCCACTGCCAGCCAATGCCATCCAATTTGTACCCAATAGGAGGGCCAGGTCTTAATGATGACCATCATCATCATCTTTTGCTGGCTTTACTTTTTCCAAAGCATTCTTCAAAGTCTCCATGTGCTGGAAAAGTCAGCAAGATGCAGAAAGAGGAGGAGCTGGATGTTCCTGATGACATATTCTCATTTTAATAGGATGATGTGGAAAAGGAGGAAAAGCAGATGGCAGAAGAAGGGCTCCCACCTGTAGGGCAGGAGAGCACTGAGGTTGGAGAAGTGGGTATGCCAGAGCTGATTAATATTCAGTGTTTACTGTCCACCTGCAGGAGATTGCAGGCAAGAACAGCAATAATATGTATATTGTACCCCCACCTAACCAGCCAAACCCCATACTAGCAACAGCCTCTGTTTAAAGATGCATTAACAGTGCAGCGTGGCCATTAACAATGAAGAAGGACTTTACAGTGCGGTCTTCATTGAATGAAAGGCAGCTGTGGGCTAATTGGCTGCGCGGTTCTTCACTGCAGCAATCTGCCCGCAGCATGGCTGCTCCATGTGTACAATACCAAAAGGCAGAGTGGCCTGTGTATAGCTGATTAATAGCGATTTGTGATGAATTAATTTGTAACAAATCAAATTTCTTCCCTAACTTCGGCGAAGCTGCCGAGTCAAATTTTTCAGAACTTCACTCATTTCTAGTGGCTATACAGTATAAATTAGATTATCTCCTCTCTCGCTATTGACAAGAAAAACACTTGGCCAAACAGAACGTAAGTGTCTATACGGGACTCTGGATATACACAGTAGCTGTAGTCCAAACGATGGTCCGGCCGACCGCTATTGAATGTGTATGGCCGGGTCAAAGACGTCAGTCAGTGCTTTATATGTTTACTAGTTTTGTTTGCTTTCTCATTTTTTCCATAAGCATTTATACAAATCAGATAATATCGAGCTGCTGGGTATGCTACTTCACCTGAACTGTTCAGTATAACAGCCCCCCTGATAAAACCTGATAAGTGTAGGTCTTGTGCTTCAATATGGAAAGTGAACATCTGGCAAAAAAGAGATATGAATTTACAGCTTGTGAAAGATTTCAGTGTCTGTATTCTGGCCAGACATCAGGGATGCGCAAAGGGTTTACTTTTTCAAGGATTTGTAGAGAGATTTAACACCATAAGCTTAGAAACCAAATACTTTCTGCAGGAGAGTAAGAGTCTGATGCTTCTTCTCACCCCCTAGCTGAGTGGAACAGAACTGTTCCTTTTGAACTATTAGGTATATTTAGATTGGAGAAGAGAATGGCACACGGCTGATTCATGCCTAAAGACTTCAATTTTCTTAAGCAAGTTATTAAAACCCGAGTCCGAGTAATTTACCTCTGAACTATTTATGAAGATGCGCTGGTGCAACCAGAAAATTATCATTGGCTTTGTCTCAACAGTAATGACATAATTACCTTTATTTGCATGATATTAACTAGAAGGAAAAGGCACTCCAGTGTTAAGTAGCACATTGCTTCTTGCACTCCGCATACTGAATGAAAATGCATTATGTTCCCTTATTACAACTTAGATTTTTTTTTCTTTACATTCTGACAAGCAGCAGCTTATGGCTTTGCTGTTAAACCCTATATTCTTTGATGAGGTTCGTCAACGCAGTTGTGTTTCTCATGTGAGATGACATTTACTTGCTTTTCTTTGTTCTAGCTTGTGTTCAGCTGCTCGAAATCTGTTTATTTTTATGCATTTCAACATGTCATGCGTTTTTTTCCACTAGACCTTAAACAACTTCTTTATGAACATAACAAGCACTTGCTGACATACTGGAAATCATCTGAAGGCTTTTTCAAAGCATGGAACGCCTATGGTCCATTGACTCAGCTCCCACTACATGATTTTGGTTAATCTGTCAGTGAAGGAATGCAAGTGCGTGACATCATAATTCATCCTTACATAGCAACTAGACAACTATGGAGCCAAAATGTAACATTTCTGTATTCACCATCACATAATTCAATCTTGACGTGTCCTATTGCTTGACCTAATGATTAAACAAAAGGATTGCATTTAAAGGTCTTTAAAATGGGTTTTCTAGGATTACTAAGGTTTTTAACAGATCTTCTCATGTCGTTTACCTCATGTACATTAACCTCAAGATTTTTTTTTCCCATTTCACTCTTCATACCTATTTTCACCATATAAATTTATAACTCTGGTTTTACATCCCATATGTGGAACTTCCTGTTGTATCCAACCAAACCCATGATGCACTTTTTATTATACACACTTATATAGCGCTACTAATTCCGCAGCGCTTTACAGACATTATCATCCAACTGTCCCCAATGGGGCTCACAATCTAAGTTCCCCATCAGTATGTCTTTGGAGTGTGGGAGGAAACCGGAGTACCCGGAGGAAACCCACGTAAACACGGGAAGAACATACAAACTCCATGCAGATGTTGCCCTTGGTCAGATTCGAAACTAGGACCCCAGCGCTGCAAGGCACAAGTGCTAACCACTGAGCCACCGTGCTGCCCATCACTTCTCCTTTCTCTAACACTGCACTGCCCCTAGCAACATTTAGCTATATAGACACTCTCCTATCACTTCCCCTGTTGCTGCTTTGACACACCCATGGACATCACATTACAGGAAATATGAAAGAGCTGCATGGACACGGTCATGTGATCACCGAACTGAAGTTAGGAGCAATAACGGTAAGGCCTCTTTCACACGACCAGTTTTTTTCCCTGTTTACGGGCCGTTTTTTGCATTCCATATACGGAACCAATTATTTCAATGGTTCCGCAAAAAAAAAAAATGAATGTACTCCGTATGCATTCCATTTCCGTATTTCTGTTTTTCTGTTCCATTGAAAGATAGAACATGTCCTATTTTTGCCCACAAATCACGTTCCGTGGCTCTATTCAAGGCAATGGGTCCGCCAAAAAAACTGAACACATACAGAAATGCATCCTTATGTCTTGCGTATCTGTTCCGTTTTTGCGGAACCATCTATTGAATTATTTTTTTTGCCCAGCCCGATTTTTATTCCATAAGTTTGCAAAATAGGTTTCTTCCAGAAGGAAGCCAACAGTATTTCTAGTGCCACATAGCCACTTATAAAATAGACTCCTGTAGGCTGCGCCAGGGCCGTAGCTTTAGAGGAAGCAGGGGAAGCTGCTGCTTTGGGGCCCAAACTCAGAAGGAGCCCACCAAGGATAAGGGGCCCACCAGTGGTTGCCGGGCATCATCAGAGAGAGCGATCTTGACTAGTCACAGGAGTTGGGGTTGCACAGGAGTAGAGTTTTGGGAAGACGTTTCTGAGGGATGGGGCTCGTTCAAAAATTTGTTATGGGGCCCAGTCATTTACGCCACCGGGATGCACAATAAAGGCAGTTCTTTTCCTTATTGCATAAATATCTTTAAAAAGAAAATCTGTGTTTTTTTATTAAAGTAATCTATATTGGTAAAATGTTTTTAATAAAGGCTATATGACATGTATGGCTGTTATTAACATAGTTCTTTTGTTGCTATGTGTAATGAACCTGGGCTAGGAACCAAGTGAAACTTTTCCTTCAACAGACCCCCAGTGGGAGTCTGTGGCAGCAGTGTGCACCATAGCGTGTAGCCTAAATTTGAATTGTAAGTTTATAATCTTTGTACTGTACAGCGAAGCTACACAACATGATGATTATTAAGAATTAATTACAAGTTAAGAAGCCACATAATCCAAATTTACAAGGAGCAAACCACTAGACTGATACATTTCAGCAGCTCATTGTATTTATATTTAAAGCCCCTCTTTGTTTTTTCATGTTGGCATTGTGAATATTAAATGTACATTTCTATATGGAAGTACAATACAGGAGTTCTGCTTATAAGCAACCTGAGATCCCCGCGCAGAGCAGCATTAAAATTTCTTTGTAAAGCAATGACTTGAACCTGGGAAAGATACTGCCCTGAGTGATGATATGCACATTCACAGACACACAGAGCTATCGCCTTTGTGGGGTCAGGCTATCTACAATGGAATACATGGGTTCGCTGACTTACTTTGTTTTTCCACTGTATCAAAGTTATTTGAAACATGGGCTTTGACTGAGCTAACCACTTAGATATGCTACTAAGTAGCTCTCTTTGAATGTTATCAGACTTCTTAAAAATTCAATTCTTTAGGAGAAGCTTGGGAAATGACCAGCACATCTCGACAGGGTACTGATGCATGCAAATATCCGAGTCGAATGATTTTAATTTTGCTCTCAAGGAAAACTGGATTGAGGTACAAATCTGCTGATGTTTCATGCCATGAATGAACCGAATCCATGCTAAACTGCTGGACAAAAGCAGCTGTCTGATGTTAACACTATAGGGCTTGTAGAGCAGCAGATTTCAACATGATCTCCCGGATCCGATTTCCTTTAAGTAGCTGAAACAAATTAAAGGAATATCGTCTGTTCGGGTTTGGATCCAGTCAATGCTTTGTGTCATTTCTGTTCACTAATTAGAATGAGTTTACCAGCAATTTCAAGGTTACAAATGTAAAAATTGGCTGCTAATGAATGAGGGAATGTTAATGTTCCAGCTCCAGACTCGGGGGAATTACAGTATTGATGGAGCGAAAGAAAGAAATAAATATGAGCGAGGAAATCATTTCTCCTGAATGTGCTTGCATATTGGAATTATCATTGCAAAAAGATGTGCTTAGCATTTAGTACACCATCTACCTGACAAGTGAAAAAATGCATGCTCTATTTACGAAGAAATCTGCAAGGATAGATAAGCAACTTTATAGTTTTCATCACCAAATACATATTTCTTCTGTTGTTATAAACAGTAATGTAATCTGTTATTGTCTCCAAGTCAGTGCTCAGGGATAAAGGTAAACATTGCACGCCGGATCATGCCGGAATGATGAATACTATGTACATTCAATTATGGAGCGTGGAGGAAAGCCGATGCGTTTCACCTCTCTGCCTAATATGACTGGAAACCATGGAGTGGAATAAGGTGTAGAAGGGACAAAGCCAAAGTGTACTGTATATTTCCCTCTGGTGGATCAGATAATAAGCTGCAGATAAGAGCATGTGGCCAGACTTGTAATGATACCACGCCAAGCATAATAGTTTGTAGGTAGGAAGAAACCACGTAGAGGTGTAAAGATGTTAGCTTTTTTTGTGAAATACACTTTATATTGCTATCCATGTGGTTTACATAATGGTTGTTATGTGGTTATATGTGGTATTGATATGCATGGCATGCATTGACACAACGAATTAGGAACAGAGAGGTCCTTGAAGCAACAGGGCCCCAATGCAAAGCAATTTGTAACAGGGCTTTCTGCTTACCACATGTCAATTATAATACTGCTTAAAGGATTTTTGGACCCCTCAGACATCAGGGCTCAGGTATTACTGCTACCTTTGAACTTTCCGTAGCTACACCCCTGATTGGGAGTACCAGAAGGACAATTGCATCTCCTGCGTGCCAGAATTTTGGTAATAAATTGATTTTAGTGTACCACTGGAACAATAAGGAACTTTAGCAATCCGAATGTCACCAGAGAGGTTACTAGTTACGAGTTACTAGGTTACCTGCCAACCATCAAGAAATTCCTGGACCATCTGTAGCTTAGGCAGGGTGCTGAATCTCCTTAAAGAGAACAGTCCAGTAAGGAGACTTACTGGAAGTGCTCCAGGGTATGGAGACTTATTGGCAGTGCTCCATGGGAAATCAATGTGCAAAAAGTTATTTCCCAAGAAAGAGAACTATCTCAGCAGCCCTATCTATTGGAAGTGGCCCCCTATGTTTCAAGATCTGACTTTTCAAAAATTCTTGAGGATTGGCACCTAAAAACACCTATAACCAGATAGATATCTGGCTTGGCTATTTTCCCTCGTCAAATCCCAAGGCTTGTTGGAAAGTCAGATCTTGACTCATAGAGGGTCACTTCCAATAGGTGGCGCTGCTGAAATAGTTCTCTTTCTTGGGAGATGCCTCTTTGCATGGACCATCTGTAAAATAGGGAACTTCTTCCATTGTCCATAAAATAAAAAACTTGATGAATCTGTGATTTTTTTTAAAAAATTATGAGCAGCTCATAGTGATTGTAATTATCATTATTTTACATAATTTTTTATCAATATATTGACCTAAAGACAGAACTCACTTATAATCTTTATAATTCATTATTGTTTTCCAATTTATCTATGATAGCTGATGTATTCTGGGATGCTGCTGTATGTATAGATACAGTATATTCAGAGGTTGAATTCACCAAGAGACTTTTTGTCTCTCGAGTTCATTTTTTCAGGTTATTTGGATCATCATCAAACCCTATTCCATCTTTACTGTATTTACTGTTGTATATGAAAGTGAACAATATATCTCTTAACACTCTGATTTGTGCTCGGCATGGAGATTTCACTGCAGCCTTTCTCTTCGAACAATATAGCTATTCCTGCCTTTGATTTGCTCATCTATATTTTCAGCTAATGGATTTCATATTACTCATAATGCACAGAATTTTATCAGCCTTGTATGGAAGGACTGTTTAAACAGACTCACAGTGGAATCAATAAAAAAAGGGCTGTGTCAGACAGGGCAAGCTGGAATTTAGTTACTACATTGCCTCAAGCAGATAAGTAGTTACCACTTTCAAATCTTTTTCAAGAACATGTAAAAGTATTTCGAGAGAAGCTCAGTCCTTCTTTGATTCTGACAATACCCCCTAGGGCCCATGAATAAATTAGTTTTTTTTTTTTTTTTTTAGTTAATACATGTATTGAATAATTATCATTTCACTCGATCTCTTAAAATAGTCTTAGTAATATGACACTTCAGCAGAAAATGGCAGGTACATTTAAAGTTAAAACGAAAACTATAGCTAGGTTATTATATTAAATATGAAACATGATATTTAAAGGGGGTTTACCCATCAGCAAGTGATGGCATATTGCTAGGGTATGCTATAACATGGTAATGGCGAGGGTCTGATGGCTGGGGACTTCCCTACTCACAACAATGGATACCAACAATATACCAATACCCGCCACTCCCAACCACGCACTGTGCAGGTACTGCGCCTCAGTCCCTTTTACCTGCATAGGAGACACCCTAAGGTTGAACATGGAAGCTGGAGAAATTCCAAATACCCTTCAGCAAACTAGTGACTATTTTCTAAAAGTCTTCTCTCTGCCTTCTGTTCATAGATGGCTGGCTGCCTTTACTCTGTGTTCATATTATTCTCTGGTATTTTTTTGTCGAGGGTACTTTCAAGTTGGAGGTACTTTTAAAACATATTTTCATCAAATGCTTTAAGGGTCTTTTCACACTGCATTTGCAGTGTAAAGTTACCATATGCGCTTGGAAAGTTCCAAGCACATACACTAAATGGACCCATAGGCCCTCATTATACCAATGGAGTCCTAAAGAATGGTCTTTTGCACTCTACTACTATTAGTAGAATGATATCCATCGGGGTTTTATTTTTATTAATACTGCATAGAAAAACACTGCACACCTTGCTAGTCCATACAGAGTCATTTAGCAAAAAAATGTATATCACACAGTATACGTTTTATTAACATGGATGCCTATGAGTGATCCAGCCTAGGTTTCTGTTGGGAAACCTCAAGCTAACGCTGGAAGTGTGAAAAGAGCCTAACACAGCTCATGCCATATCTGGAATCCTAGTTTGTGTTATCCCAGACAATTATAACTATTGTGTGAAATTAAAAATCTACTACTTAAAAAAACACAACCTAGTAAAAATAGCCAACTAATTCCAATAATAGAATCAACTGTCACGCATGGGACTTTATAATGTGTGTAGTTACTATTGGAACACCAGAGATCAAGGTCATAGTAAAATTATATAAGAGAATTGCTACAAGGGCAATTGTCTCAAGAAGTCAATTCCTACCCATACATGCTAATGGGGCATATGGATGTGATAGAACTAATTTAGCATTCAGGATATGCAGGGCTACAAAAAAAAAGGTGCCCTGGTGTATTCAGTTTGGCCTTGCATCCCATAGTCACCAGTTTATTTCAATAGGCTCCATATAATACAACATTTCCCCTAGAGCAGTTACAATTTCCCCTGACAACTTCAGATTATCACTTGAGGATTCGGAAGCTGGTCTCCTGCTGATTACTGGGGTGAGTTCCTGTTAAAAAACAGGCCTTACCTGTAACTTTATGCTAACGTAGTTGTCATAACATGATTCCATTATATTTGGTCTTGGAATTTTGTGAAATCTATACTTAAGTGTTCCTTCCCCCAAATACATTAAGATCTTCTCAAACTGCAGGACCACTAGGTCAAGTAGTACATTAAATGACTTACTGAGCAGCTGCCCTTGGTGACCCTTTAAGTACTGACAAAACAAAGAGCAGATGACATTTGCCGCCATGTTTTGAGGACACTCAGTAAAACAAAGTAGATGATGCCTGAGGCGTAAAAAGGTTAAGAAAAGCTAATATCGTAAGTAAATCACCCCTACAGTATTGTATTTATAATTTGATGTTCCGCCGCTTATAATTTTTAACAACTCTTGGTGCAATGAATATATATTGTTTGCAAACATTTTCACCGCACACAGTCTTATTGCTAGAGAGAGCTTCCTAATAGCAGTTCCCATGTGTAAATTCTTGTTAATAAAACAAACCACTCTAAATTAAAAGAGAAATTAGGGTAATTAATCATGAAATTATTTGCTAGCAGGCATTTGTATAATTGAAGTTTAATAGGATATTCTTATTGTAATATGTGAGATAGTCACGTTACAGCAGATTTAGGTAATATTTTGTTACACATGAGACAACTCAACTACGGTACAGAGAAAAACGGAAAAATAACTTCTAACCAAAGCATGCGGATACAAATATAGTCTATGCGGATCTTCCATCTCTGCAGTCTCAGAGATTATATGAATATCTATTTTGTCTCAGTCAAGAATTAACAGTGTGTGGATAGTCACTTGGGTGTGAAAGTTTGTGAGACATCCTGACCTCGTCCGGTTACGTTTCTTGAATCCTACTGAGTTTATAGAACAGATGCTGTGGTTCAGAGACAATGGGAAACAATGCATTGCTTTTTAAAATGATTTTTCTCTCCATTCAAAGCTTGCCTGCTGGAGCCGTGCTACAGCAAGATACCTGGTTTCAAAGGATAACAGCATTTAAATGTCATTTAAATCCTCTGCAGCTTGTGAAGTAATGTGCATAAGTCTTGCTTCTTGACCTCCTATGATAACCCCTGCAGACAGTCAATCCTTCTTAAAGATTTTTCTGAGCAAAGTCAGGACATGCCTGCTGAATGTATCTCCTTTAATGATTACACGCTCAGCATTGCTAAGTATATCTGTTCTGTTAAAGTTAGCAGCCTCACATTTATCTACTGAGCAACAGGTCTAAATGCTATTGCAAATACTGAGTGTTGCAATGTCGAATATTTATTTTTTTGTCCTGTCCTTATATTTGCAGAATGGAAATATCTATGGTCACCTTACACGTATTGCCATTAGCTTGCTTCTTATTTGCAGTGTTATTTTGGCAGTTTTTTCCGGGGTTAGAATTAGATGTTGCCGGAAAAGCTCTGACCCTATTACGAGATGTTATAGGTGATGATTGCCTGATCTAATGGGCAATAGGGACTTTTAAAATTGTGGGATTCAGCACTGATAATTATCTGTACCTGGCCATGAATTGGGAGAGAAGGTTCAAATGCTAAATAACAATGCAGGGTTCCAGGTTACTTCAATGTACTAGGACCATACCTGCATCCAAAGAAGTGCTGTCAAACCTCATTAGCAATGACACATTGCTAATTTAGGGGTTCTTGTGAATGCACTAAGTGGTCCAAAAAATAATAATCGGGGATTACTGAAATTGGGACTCGTTTTGATTTTTGACGTGGAATTTACCTCAGTGGACTATTTAAACGTAACTCAATATGTTAAACACAATTACAGTGGTACTGTCTTAATTAAGAAAGCTTAAAACTAGACCAGGCAGGAAGATGTGCCAAATATATCAGTGGTAAATGCTGCAAGATAGATTTGATATAACTTGCTAGATCTGTTGGATCCTCTTATCTTCCTTAAATGGTCACTGTCCTTTCATTAAACTTTATATAATTTAATAGTACAGGTGACTATAAGAAACTTTGTAATATATATTGTCAGAGAAAAAAATGCTTTTATCCCCTTCTAGTAGCTCTTTCTGCATCACCTCCCTATAGACTTCTATGGACATCATGTGTGTTTCTCTGTTTCTTCACAATTTTTTTATTGTAAAATGTTAGTTTAGGAGGGGGTGGTCATAAGATATATTACAATGTTTCTTACGTTCATCTGTACTATTGATTTTTGAAAAGTTTGCTGAAACAACAGGGACCATTTAAACCATCTCTTGGTTGGCTCACATTTGACAGATAATTTGTGCCAAATTTTGGCACAATTTGATGCATTTTAAGTCACAAACTTTTAAAAACCACATCCCTTTCCTAGATGGTTTTAAAAACTGTCTATTAACACACAATCATGTTTAAAGGTGTTTTCTGAGTGTGTTATACTGATTACCTATCCTCAGGATTGGTCATCAGTTTGAGATCAGTGGGAGTCTGACTCCCAGCACCAATGCCGATCAGCTGTTTAAAGGCCAGTCATGTCAACATTATCGGTCACATAGCATGGGAGCTGTATAGCATAGGAGCTCATACGTTTTCCAACGGACAGTGCTGTGTTTGGTAATCCGCAAGGAGATTGTGCCGCTCACTGGAGTGATGCAGCTTCTTCAAATAGCTGATTGGCAGGGGTTCTCCCCACTGTGGACCCCTACTGATTACATACTGGTGATCTTTCCTGAGAATAAATCAACAAGTGTAAAACACCTGGAAAGTCCCTTTAAAACATAATAAATCTGGCATAAGGCATAAATAATAGTTAATTTGGTGCAAATTCTGGTACTTTCCCAAAGTCTTTAGTATGTGTTTTAATTAATATTGGTAATATATATTTTTTTATTAATAGTTTCTGAGCTAGACTATGTCTACCATTCTATAAGATGCAAGGTTTGCATTGCTATTCTTTGAATTTATGTTCACAAATAAGTGTTCTGCATTCAGGTTTAGAGGCTCCTATGTGTCCCATGTGCTTCCTGCTTGTTTTAGCCAGTTTGTATTAAGGGAAGGCAATTAGTAGCAGGTTCACTGCAGCTGAGCTGAATCTGCAGAGAAAACCCAAGTTATTCTCGAGTGGTTAATGAGTCTTTCTGAGCCAGCTGTGCCTATCTTTATTAACAGTACAGAGTGTTTTCACCTGGCATTCACAATCTTCATACTGTATGTAGCATAAGATTGAAAACAAACCAATTTATATACATGTGAGCAAATCCTCCTTCGATTCTACTCTACATAGAACATTAGTTACTATGGAATCCTTAAATTCAACTCAATTCATTCCAGATGCCATTCCTCAAATGAGGACCTAATTCATTTAGAATTCCCCAAGATTGCATGAACAGCCAGTACAACCTTATATGTGATATGATCTTTTTAGAAAAATTAAGAATGATGCCTCCTAATATAGATAGCATCCCCAATTAAAAAACAAAAACAGATATCGATCAAAACTTCTTGAGGATCAATAGCATTTTTCTGATACATTCTAAGAGTGTTCATAGAAATGTAATGGTCCCATGTACAATAAACTTCAGGGATTTCTTCCTTCCACACCAAAGCCGACCAAGTAAAGGAAGCTACCAAAAAGTCTGAGGTGACTATGCTGATCGGCCTACTCATCTCTTCTTGTCCATGATATAGTATTCAATGGTTACGCTTTTCAAATGGTGTATGCTATCTTCCCACTTAATCCTTATGCTGTTTATTCCTAGTAAGGAAGGGGACAGTTGGGTGCTCCATTACCGGTGCACAATTTATGGAAGCTATCTCATTGATTCCCAACCCATGTATTGCACTAGAATAAATTAAATTCAAAATCCCCCTCTTTTCCACAGGCTAATGCATTCCCCTTAGTTTCTGGGTTGGTTAAACTGGATGATTTTAGGTGCTTATATTTGGGAATTCCCATTATTGTAAAGTATAGAATCAGTAGCACCATGTTTCCATAATCCAAAAGCTTATATCGAAGGTATAGAGGGTGCATACGGTGTCGCATCCTGACCACTGGATTATATGTATGAAAGTCTATCAAAAACCGCAGCCCTCCTTCTCAAAGGTAATGGGTGTTTACTTAAACCATAACACCAAACAATGCAAGGTTTCGACTCCTCATGGATTTAAAAAGACTCTGAGGAGTGGAAATTTCGTATTGTTTACAATATTTTAAATAAACCACCTTTGCATTTGAGAAGAAGGCTGTGGTTTCTGATAGACTTTGGAATCCCCATTAGATATTGTGAGATGTGCATTAATATTTTTGCAGGGCAGCTAAAGGTACTGTTTAGCATGCATGTTACATTAAGTATTGATAAGCTTCTTAAAATACCTATCTGCATATCCTCAGCAAATATGTCTTTAACCTTTGATTTACACGCTGATACAGAGCAGCATATAAATCATAAAATAAAATACTTTTGCTTCGTCTACATCTTCCCTGTTGAGGACTGTCAATAAATCAGATACACTGATATACTTGCTCTGTGACAAGCGTCTATGGAGTCTCATTATTCATACATGTCTGTGCAGCATTACCGAATCAATTTGTGCAGTATCTATTTTACACTCATGGATAGTTCATGCTCCCTCATGAGCAGCAGTAGTCAGCAGGCAATAATGGAAGACTTCGAGCAGAAATGGATGGGGTAGAGATCTCATTGTTCTACGGTGAAAGATTCTTTTTTTTTTTTTAAGATGTCTTCTCCTTTATCAATATGTTCAAAGCAGCAGCCCAGTCAAAAAGCAGAATCTTTACACATCAATCCTTTTACATTGTAACAGGCACGGTGTTAAATGAGGGTACGCAAAGGTCTGATTGGAAGAAAAGAGCCTGGCCTGAATGTAATTGCTCACTGGAGGTAATTCTGTTTTAGACACATGATGACACACACGGCTAATTTTGGTCTGGTCCTTTGCAGTATAGCAAAGGCCAGCATTCCTCCAGTGGTGTTGATGGAGTATTTTATTCTTCATCCCACCGTCCTACTACACTTTATAGAAACAGGTTTCTTTCATAATAAGTAAATGATTACATATATTATTTAGGTCAGGAAGCAACATTTATAAATTCCAGCAACAAACAGGCTACAGTCTTACTTGAAATAGTAGCAAAGGTTGTCAAAGACTAGGAGGCTAATTTATTAAACCCAGCTTTGTTTATGTCAATCTTAATAAAGTCCTAAGCCGGCGGTAGATCCGCCAAAGTTATGAAGAGGAGTAGGCCTCTCCATAACTTCGGTGTATCCAGTACCAGTTCTAAATGTAAGACAGCTTCCGAGCTGTCTTACATTTAGACCTTTTTCTATGCCTGAAACAGGCGCAGAAAATGGTAAATAAGACGGGCCTGCTGGCCTTTCCCCGCCCACGCGACGCCCAGATTTTTAGATCTGACGTGAGAGGGGCTAAGTTGCAGATTGCGGTGCAACTTGTTGTTGCACCGCAATCTGCGCCTCAAATGCTTCTAATACGTCTAGACACTGGGTAATAATAAATCCTGGTATCAATTACATATTGTTATCCCAAACCCAATTGTCCCAAGTGCAGCTAATACACCATACCATATATAAATGCCTAGCAGGTTGGTCTAACAGTTGCAAGCATATAAAGAGGACAAATGTCCTAAGCATACAGTAAACACCATGTAGATCCAACCCATAGGACAACCACTTGATAACATCTATGTAAAAAATAGCTAGAATGTCATACAGACCTGGATAGTCACGGGAGACACCAACCCCAACACACGTTTTGCCTAAGCTTCTTCCTGTGGGCGTGTGTTTTATCATTACCCAGTGTCTCATGGTGATGTCATTTTCTGACTGGGAGTATCTAGGGGGTACACCTTGTGTATCAGTACCTCTAACATTGCTGCTAACTTTTATATTTATTATTTTCTTTGATATAAAGATATGTTAATTTACCATATATGTGTGTCCTGTTTTTGGTGATTGTAACTCATCCTTAGCAGCAAGATAAATGCATCTAAAGAAACACAGAACCTTCCTGTCTTGAAAACAGGAAAAGTAATCTTTTTGTCCATTCGGTTATTTCACCTTTCCAATGTAAATAGATGAATTAATACAAAGGCAATTTAATCTCACATTAAATCCATTAGTAGCAGGAAAGAGCCCGGAAAGATATTTTTGGCTGCCTTTTTATTCCAGCAATAAGAATGTAAAAAATTTGCCAGACCAGATTCGGTCAAAGGCTAAAACATAGATGTGTTTAATGGATATTTCCTCTGTCTAACTAATAGACAGGTTGACATATTCCTTTTAGTTAATCTTCCTCAGCTTTGTAGGACAGGCCATGATTACTCTGTGTGGCTGGCATAGAAATTGTGTAGCTGGTTTAGAAAATCTACGTCCTTCTTCCTGCCTCAGTCTAAAGAATTGTACAAGTGTATATAACCACAACAAATATAATAATTAAATTCATATATTGAGTTAATTTACTTAATGAGTATAACCTAAAATTTTAAAACATTGGCAAATTATATTTTCTACTCAGATTCAATTGAGAAAAATATATAAAACTTTGAGATGCGTGAAATAATAAAGAAAATGTACTTTTTTCCCTCTATTTTCTTAATGCTGGTATTAGTGATAGTATATTTAATTAAAGAGCGCAAACATAATCCAGAGACTTGTACAAAGAGACTATTCATTTGCATGGATCCCTAGTCTCAGAGGAGCTTACAATTTAATTTGCCATACCACAGGAATGCACATGTATGCTCTATGGCCAATTTCACGGGAAGCCAATTATGCTGCCAGTATATTTTTTGAAGTGTGGGGGGAATTCACATGAAGACAAGAAGAACATATAAATTATATGCAGATGTTGCCTGGGATCAATTTGATCCAAGGTTCAAACTTTGCCCTATTATCATGTATAAACTTAGATTTAAATGGTGTTTGCTTTATGTTATGAATATTTTTTATGATCAAACATAATATAAGCAATAAATGATAATGCCAACATAATAAAAATAAAAGACTCTACCATTCATCAAATATCATCCAGTGCAATAATTTTCACTTATACTTTATTTAGTAACTAATAATATCATGTAGTTTTTTGACCAAACAATTCTAGTACATATTCTAGATATCAGTGACTCATGGGTTACAATAAGTAGACTTGATTTAGAATTGTTGTTCTTTTTAACTTCAATAACTCAACTAGGTGAATATAGTCTCTAAATCTCTATTCATGATTTGAGTCTGTGGACTATAATGCTTTAAGCTGGTCAACATATCCAACCCATATCCAACCTTTCTTTGCCTTGAGCTGGTCTTATTACTTGACCAAATATTGCTCATTTTGGCCTTTAGAGGAAGCAAAGAGGCAAATGTTCTAAAATCTACTTTGACTGTTAGCCAGGGATTGGTCAAAATGAGAAAGTATAGATGATATCATTAAAGCTAGGGTTTTTAAAATTTAGGCTGTTTCTTTAATGGTACATCAATACGGCATAGTCGTGTCTAGAGATGAGCGAAGTTATAAAAAATTATATTCAGCTGCTTTACCGAATTTCACAAAGAAATTTGATTTGTGACTAATTGCGTCATCACAAAGTGCATTCCTTTGTATGTAGCAGCTGCAATGATGGGGAATGGCGATTGTGCCACCCCCGTCATTGGACCCCTCAGATGCTGCGTTCATCGCTGATCGTGGCAGAGATTGAAATTAAGGCCTTTATTGGGCTAATCCGGTAAAAAGCAAAAACATACCTTATCATTTGATCGCAGAGAGGCAGTTGCAGCCATCTTGATTAAAGACACCACGCAAAATCTTGCACGGTGACGTGATGATGTCATCATCCAAGCCTGATGCTGTGAAGTCATCATTGATGAAGTCGCTGTGCCCAGCCAGCGTGGTGATGCACACATCACCCCGAGCAAGATTTCGAGTGGTTTCTGCAATCATGATGGCCGCAATGGCCTCCAACTAAACAGTAACATTAGTTTAATTAAAGCACATTGTACTTGTATTTATGTGTGGTACTCAGTCGAAGTGCAGCCTCATTGCAACCGTGACATGACTTTGCCATGAGGTCAAACCCTAACCAGGAGAGTTCTCTCCTAGGGAGGTTACCCAATTTTTTCAACTCCCGTGGATGGTTAGTGAGATACCATTCTCCTTCAAATATATATAGAGTCTACAATATGTTGCCCTAACCTTAACCAATTTTGGACCAGCCAAAACAATTTAGAGATCTATTTGGACCATCATTTTGACAGCTGTGTTGTGAATGCTTAGCTTAGTATAAAAATGGGGAGCGATGTTCCAGCTGCCTGATTAGAAGTAATACTATAATGTCTGTGAATCTGTAAAATTATACCCATATAATCACAGCATTAGCTTTGCATTGTTTGCTTAGCATTGGAAAGTACAAGGATATAGATTGCAGTAGTTAACACTTCAAAGGCATTTTGTAAAAGGTATGACAATATAAACAGACCCCATCATTTCATGTTAAATTGCTTGCTGAAGAAATGTTATTGAATGATTAGATTGCCCTTATTCTAAGAACATATCTGCATGTAGTTTTCATTTTTATTCTATCTTTCAGGGGCTTCGTAAACTAATCTTTCTCTTTGGGATGATGGAAAAATGTCCAATTTTTCTAAATAACTAGCCTAAAAACATAATTGCTTTTGCACATTACTGCTCGTTCAGAATTACACTAATCATTTGCTGCTGGCAAAATAGCTGACAGTAGGTTGAAGTCATTATGTTCAGCAAGTTCAGTAGACAAAATAAAGCAAAACTATGTTGCTCCTGATTGAGTGTTCATTTCTATGCAGACACTCTGTCTGATGCAATTAGTCTTTGACCTTTTATAGAATTTAAATTTTGCAAAAGATAAGCTGCACATATACAATATTCATTTCATGTACATGCCAAACTTTCTGTATCTATTCAGAAAAAGTAGACTTAGGTTGTTAATAATTGGTTCCATGCAAATATATAGCGTAGACGCTGTGGTTTCATGCTAATTTTTGGTGGTTTGAAATAATGATCAAACTTTCTAAAATGTTCTCCTATACCAGTGCTTCCCAAATAGTGGGGTGCGCCCCCCAGGGGGGGCGCCAGGCTCTGTGAAGGGGGGCTCGTTCAGGGCCGGCCTTTGGGGTGTGCGGCAGTGTAATATGCGGCAGGGAGAGGAGCGCTTCCATTGTGGAAGCGCTCATCTCCCTTCCTCTGATCAGAGGCCGGCGCAGTATGGAGCGGGGGGAGGGACTGGGAGGAGGAGCTGGGGGCCGGCAATAGCGGTGGGGCGGTGCGGTCACTGTACTATAGCCCCGCCCCACCGCTCCCTCCGGTATACTAATATTAAATGTATTATTGAAAAAGTTATTAAACATGCCCCCCTCACTCCTAATAGTTCCGTATATCCGAATTTCTTCTGTATAATGCCGGCATGAGTGAGGGGGGCATGTTTAATAACTTTAAACAGACGTGGCGGCGGGCACACGGAATCTGTGGATGGCACAGTTAAGGGGTGGGGGTCTGTGGATGGCACTGTTATGGGCTGGGGGGGCCCTGTGGATGGCACTGTTATGGGGTGGAGGGTCTGTGGATGGCACATATATAACAGTGCCAGCCACAGATCCCCCTGTAACAGTGCCAGCCACAGATCCCCCCCATAAGTGTCAGTCATCCACAGATCCCCCATAAGTGTCCGTCATCGACAGATCCCCCCATAAGTGTCCGTCATCGACAGATCCCCCCATAAGTGTCCGTCATCGACAGATCCCCCATAAGTGTCCGTCATCCACAGATCCCCCCCATAAGTGTCCGTAATCCACAGATCCCCCCATAACAGTGTCAGTCATCCACAGATCCCCCCATAACAGTGTCCGTCATCCACAGATCCCCCCCATAACAGTGTCCGTCATCCACAGATCCCCCCCATAACAGTGTCCGTCATCCACAGATCCCCTCATAACATTACTGGCAAAGGGGTGGCTGTTATTACTGGCGGAGGCTGTTATTACTGGCACAGAGGGGCTCTTATTACTGGGGGCTGTACTTATAACAATTTTATAGACAAATGATACTATTTACAGTCGCGTGGGGGGCGCGAAATGTTTTCTTCTTCTTCCTAGGGGGGGGGAGCATGACAGAAAATAATTGAGAAGCACTGTCCTATACTGATGTTTACTGGCTTTACACCCCCAAGATCTTACCTATGTTTACTGATGGGTGAGTACTAGCTACAAGATTATAGCCAATGTGTGCTAATGATGAATTAGTATATAATGGATTAATCAACTAAGAATCAATAAAATTGGGGAAAGCTCTTGTTCAATAGCCTTAACACATGGTCTGAGTGACCATGTAAAGTTCACCATTTTCTTTTTATATTCCATACTAG